>NC_143569.1:73675000-74875000 GCF_054136105.1 Typopeltis vanoorti | reverse complement strand
GATACGCTAACCAAATATAGGTGTGCACGTAAATGATCCAAGACATACTGATCACTTTCATACCAGAAAAGAAAGAATATTTCTGAGGAGGTCCAACTAGTGTCTCATAGTTTTTCACTAAGGAGAATGCAGACAGCATAATGGCAAAATTTCCTAAAAAAATAATAAAAAAAAAATAACAATCAGTCTCCACAGACGGAAACCGAACTCGTTCAAGTGACCCAAATAATATTAATATAATGATTAAAATAGTAAACCCAGCCGTATATTGAGTAATTTGAAAAACATAAATAAATAAACAAACTACAGTGGGTGATCATATTATTAGAGCCAACTCCATAAATTACAGTAACAATTTTACACTTCACTCAGTTATAATAAACGAAAACCTGGTTACACGTAGTTCTTTATATTTTTTTATTAAATAATTATGTTTACTGATTTTAAATATACAGTTGACAATACTGTACTGTTGGATTCATAACCTGTCACATGGACGCCATTTTGTGTTTAGATTCTCAGCCACGCTTGACAGCCATCTTGTTCATTTGCGTTTGTTTATAAGTAAATTCAAGACACTATCGGAGTGTTCTTATAATATTTTGACGGTAAGTAGTTTAGTTCAAGATTTGTGTTTGATTTATAAGTGTTGTATTGTGTTATTTTGTTTTTTTATTATTTTTTTACAAGGCCTAAGTTCTTTCTCCAATGAAAATTTCAGAAATAAAAACGCTCTTAATGAATACTAAACTTTCTCAAACAAAGATAGCATCAATTGCTAATGTTTCAGAATCATCAGTGGGCCGAATAAAAGAATAAATTGATGAAAATATTGAATTGACACCGAAGCGTTTGAAGAAATGTGGCCAAAAAAAATTACCATCCCACGGAACGAAATAAAAATTAGAAATATCTGCGTGAAAAACAGGAAGGCACCTCGGAGGGTTCTTACAAAAATGATGCGGGATACTGGCATTAAGATATCTTCAATGACAGCTCGTCGATGCATCAAGGACTTGGGCTTATGCAATGAAGCAGGATCAATACATCAAGATACTGGAGACTATGATGCTACCCTGGTATACAGGAGTGTTTCCCAATAACGATTTCACATTCACGCATGATTCTGCTCCTTGCCATAAGCCAAAAAAAATATCAAAATTCCTGAATGACAAAAAAGTCAAGATTCTTGACAGGCCTGGAAATTCACCAGATCTCCACCCCATCGAGAAATTTTGGGAACTGATGATGCGGGAAATTTCCAAGGAACTTGTCACCAACAAAAGCCAATTAATAGAGCCTTTGATTGATGTGTGGCACAGGAATGAATCAATAAAATTAAACTCCGCCAAATGCATAGAAAGTGTGCCCAAAAGAATTGAAGCAATAATTGTAGCAAAAAGCGGCGTTATGAAATATTGACCTCATAATTAATTATTTCTATATATAATTTTCTTTAATTATGTAAGCATACTTTACTTTTTTACGTGTATAATTAGAGGACTAATTTTAATAAAAATAATTTGATGTAAGAACATTGACAATGTGGTTTTTATTTCTACCCGAAACTCACAAAATACCTTTTTCGCACTGTGGCTCTAATAATTTGATCACCCAATATATATTAAAATATATGTTTAAATAAAAAGTATATTAAATATGCTGTTAAATATGTATTTTATACTCTATACATGATAATTGTTAACCTCTCATATACTTAATATTAAGTGTGGGTTGCTGGAATCCAGTTTCTCCTCTCTAGAGACCAAACGTAATTGCTTCTCAACTTGAAAAGTACTAGTACAAACCTTTCTACAACATAAATGGTCGTAGTTCTCTTTAGAAATGTAGTTAAAACTAATATCTGAAAACAATTCTATAAACGCTCGCTAGGTTTATTAGAACTTATTATACATACTGACTCCTCAAATCAACGCATGACCATATCCATTTTGGTTTGAAAGATGTGTCGTACTACACCACAGTCGCCGTAATAAATTCATTGTGAGCACTACACCACATCTGGTGAATACAATCATTCGTTGAGGTGATATTCGGATGGCCGGAGTGACCTCACCATGGAAACACAATCACCTTGTTATTTTCTTAAGTTGCGTTCTGACTCAAAAGAATACAGGTCTACGTCTGAACTTCAATTTGGAAGAATGCCATAAAGGTATAATGGAGGAAGGTACCCTTCTTGAGGATGCAAGGCATAACTCTCTTCAGTGGTGTTTCTACCAATTTATACCGTCTTCAAGAACCATCTCTGGCTTTTGTTATCACCATCTGCATTCTCATAAATTGCAAGAAATAACACTGCAGCTCATGGAAGCACCTCGTATATTTTTAATGCTTTACAAAGTTATAAACAATTAGTGTGCGCTTGCAATAAATGTCAAAATAATTAGGGTGTCGTGAAAATTTTCATCCGTATTGTAAATATTAAATGTTAGTTCTAATCACACTCACCTGGATTTAAATTGTTTTCTTTGTTCCGCTGATCTATTACAGTTCCTATGACGACCAGGAGAACAAGTATTACTACTACTGACCTAAGGAAGATAATGATTAATTAAATAATTAAATAATTAATAATAATAATTATTATTATTACTATTAGTTTTCGTTGTTGTTGTTGTCTTTAATCAGGAATGGAAGAATTCTGTGCTAGTGAGTACTCGTAGTCGATATATTGCTGTCCTTGAATCGCCTGTGTGGATCGACATTACTGTGTTTATCTAATTGCAAAGTTCTGGCATTCCGACATAGAAGGTAAAAATCAAAACAGGAAAATGCATCATGATCGTAATGTTGGGAATGATGGACGTCTCTGAGAAAGCATGCACAAATGACAACGGACACTTATACAAATAAAATGCAACAAGAACATTTTGAGAAAGTATATATTCAGAGTTGAATTTAAATATTTTAATTCTGATATTAATCATTTTATCGTCGCATTAGATAATAGTATCATACCCTTTGTGCAGATATATTAATCTCAATATACGAGATTCCACGTAAATTCGGGAAATTTGTCTATTTATAAAAAAATACTTAAGACGTCTCCGACGTCTCCTTGGATGTAGGTTCCTTCGGCCATGTATATAGCAATTACAAGAGGTTTTCCCATGATTCCATGCATCCCTGACGTTCCTAAAGTTTGACTGTATCGAGAACTTCCTGCGATTCTGCCTGAATGTTCTTAATAGTGTGAAATCCACCCTTTAAAGTCAGAATTTCAACTTGAAAATGAGAAAAGTAAAAGCGGAAACTCCGGCTAAGAGAGGAGGATTATGAATGACTGTCGTGTTTTTGGAAGCTACGAAGTGTTAAAAATGAGTTATGTGAGGAGTGGGCGCGTTGTCAAGGGCGTGAACGTCGATGATCTTCCACTTCTCTGGATCGTTTGCCTTCGATCTGCAAGAAGAGACTTACGAACGAAATTATGCGCTGTTATGCTTGACAGTGTATCCCAGAAATCTCCATCTTTGAATCATTTGTACCACAAACCAGTTTTGCTTTGACACATAGCTTTATCACCGAACGTTTCCATAGAACTGCGTCGGTTTCTGCTGTAACATATTTTGAGTTTGAAGCAAAATTTGATGCGATTGTTTGCTAAATAAAATCTGCCATTTCAGTTGGAAAATAAAATAAAAAATCCACTAAACCTATCAACACAGCCTCTCAGCTGGCCGACTGTCGGCATGCTGATTTATATATGGCACTGTTTCTTCATTTTATAGTGGCGGAAAGCCGATCTACACCCGTTTCGCGCGAGTTATTCGGATATTTCCCGAAGTTTTAGATACCGGATTATTGTCATGTGCTCTATATGTCACGGGTTGGCACAGGGCCCTACTTAACAAACGTCCTATGGTCTACCTTCCTCACTCTGCAATTGGATTGCTAACTTTCTCACCAGTTGCACTTCGTGTCATCTTGGACAGCTTACTATCCTCAGATTTCCCCCACCAATGCAGGACAACCACAGGGTTCAGTTCATTCACCCACTCTTTTCCTCTGTATGTAAAGGACCTGCTCTCTCAAACTTCCAATGCCATCCATAGCTTCGCAGATGACAGTACACACCATTGCTCCTTTTCATTCAACAAAGCTTGTAGTGCTCAAGTATTAGAATCCTCAAGATCTACCAAGACCAGGGACACGAACTCAGATCACCTAGTTACAATCCGGTGGGGATTTTTTTTCTGACCTACACATCCGATCTTTCCTTGGCACAGCCATGTTTCAACTCTAACTTCTGCAGCTGCCAAAAATCTTGATGAAGTTTCTTGCTAACTATATACAAGGCCTAAACCGCCAAGCCATAGAATATTACACCTATGTTTGAAATGGAACACCAAACTCCTCTATAAGATTGCTCGATTCTATCCAGAAGAGGGCAGTGCCACTAATTAACCACCCCTCTCTCACAAACCCACTTCAATCCTTCTCTCATAGACGCTCAGTTTCGGCCTTGTGCCTCTTCTACTTTCATGGACGGTGCTCTGCTGATTTGGCAACTATTATTCCTCCACTCTCCTCCAAAATCATTAAAACAGGAGCCATTGCTAAACAGCACCTTTTGCAGTCCATCTTAAAACTCACCGAACCAACTTCACTGCCTCCTCTCTCATTCCGTCTATCTCTGCCCTTTGGAACAGCCCCCCCCACCTCTACCTTCACCAAACATTACCACACTCAGCTGTTCAAGCGAAATGTGAACTGATTCCTCCTATCTTCTATTCCTCTTGTCCACACGGCACTGATCTGCAATACGTCATGTAGCCTTTCGTGTGTGGACTAGATATTAAAAAAAACATTTTGTATCGCTTACAATCACTTTGTATAGTTTTCCTACTAAAATGTTTCTACTCAATCCAAAGTTGAGGTATTTTTACAAGGTTATTTTAATTTTTTATTTTTATGTGTCTTCCATCCAGGAAAGGTTTATTTGTAAAACTGTAGTACATTAGTACTGTGGGCGTGCAGGAATCGTCTTTCTTTCTTTATTTTTTTTTTCAATTTTATATATATTTTTCCATTTTTCATTTATTTTTTACATAATCTGGAAACCCGGCTCTAGATACCAAACATGGCATTTTTTCAATCCATTTCTGACCTAGTAAGCGGAATGGTGGTCTCACACCGATCATTGAAATTCCTCACCAACTAAAGTCAATCACAAAGATCCAAAAAGTTTCAAATATACAAGGCGTGTTCAAGAAAAGACCGAACTTTTGCTAAAAAACTTTATTGCTCATATTAATACAATTTAATCCCTCTACTGGCGGTACAGCAATCCCAATGTTTCTTCCATTGTTGGAATGCTTTCTGGAATGCACTTCCTTTGATGGTGCACAGTTTTCTTATCGCATTTTCCTGAATCTCCTCTGTGGTTTGGAAACGACTTCCTTTCAAAGTGGTTTTAAGTTTGGGAAACAGGAAAAAGTCTGCTGGGGACAAGTCCGGAGCATAAGGTGGATGGGGTACATCGGATGTCTGATGTTTTTCCATATAACTGCAGATAAGGAGCGACACGTGAGACGCATACAAGTCTGGTTTTTCACATTCAGACCTTTTCCTGCGCACAGCATCACTAAAACGCACTAAACCTTCCTGGTACAACTTTTTGTTTACCACCTGACCACGTGGTGCAAATTTATAATGGACAATGCCTTTCCAATCAAAAAACACAACCGACATCACCTTGATCTTTGACCGACTCCTTTCAAAGTGGTTTTAAGTTTGGGAAACAGGAAAAAGTCTGCTGGGCACAAGTCCGGAGCATAAGGTGGATGGGGTACATCGGATGTCTGATGTTTTTCCATATAACTGCAGATAAGGAGCGACACGTGAGACGCATCCAAGTCTGGTTTTTCACATTCAGACCTTTTCCTGCGCACAGCATCACTAAAACGCACTAAACCTTCCTGGTACAACTTTTTGTTTACCACCTGACCACGTGGTGCAAATTTATAATGGACAATGCCTTTCCAATCAAAAAACACAACCGACATCACCTTGATCTTTGACCGACTCATCCATCGACGCTTAATCCACTCATAGCACTGCGTTCGGCACACACACACACACACACACACACACACACACACACACACACACACACACACACACACACACACACACACACACACTTCAAGCTCTTTATTGTCACTTTGTCACTAATCCGACGAGCAGTTTATGCACGTGCTCACTTCAGCGGATGTAACTCGATCACTAATCGTCATATCAGAACGGGACAAATGGCAGTTTCAACGATCTATTGTTAGTATTCTAGCTTGTATATTTTTTAAACTGTTCTTGTAATACCACCGACGATGGTCTGCTATTTCCAGACCGAAATATTTGGTTAAATAAATATCTTTCTTGTGATTACGTGATTATATCATTCAATGGCAGTTTGTTGTCAAAGCCTGCCGCTAGGTGCCTGCATACGCCTCGTATATATATATATATATGTTTATATGACAAAAAGTATTTTGCACACATACAATTATTTAGTATTTTGTCTGCCTGGTTGACCGACTAGTTAACATATCCGCTCTCTAGCCAAAAGACTGCAGGTTCGAACCCCGCCGTAGGGCATAGTTATTTGTGATTGTCTGTGTAAATACCAGTGGTGCTAGCGGGTAGTGTATGGCGCTGTTAGTTTTAGTTTGTGGATTGGTTGGTGGAATCAAAGAGTTGTTGAGTGGGTGCCCTTCGTCGATGAGTCTTTGGACTCCCTGGAGGTGTCATGTAATACTACTACTACTAATAATAACAATATTCAGAGATTTGAGATGTGAAATTCTGTATTAAGGATTACCAGTTGCCTTATTATTTGAATTAGTATTAATAAATCATTGGGATAATAATGTATTGAAATTTCGTTTAAAAAACTTAATCGTAAACAGATTTAAATATAAATCAGATTTCTTACAGGAAGACGATATGCACAGTTTCCACCTTGACCGGTTCATCCAACAAACATTTAGGTACAGACGCTGATATGGATCCATGGACAGTCTTCACCACTGTGGAATAACCAGAAAATTGTCAGCCAAAAGTAAAGCAGGTATCAAGTGTTATCACTGATGCTTACACTAGTATTATCAGAATTTCGAGTGTATCAATTCACATTTAAACATAGCGTACATTAAGTAAGGAAACATAACTTATTTTTCTTTACAAGAGACTTCGGAAGAATCAATACTTGTTTTTTTAAGGAAGCAAAACATACAGTGCATACAAAAGATAGAGTGCATAGATACGGAGAAATTTAGATATAAAAGGGTTATGGAAAACAGCATATTTAAAATATCTTTATTTTAAACTTCATGTCATCTTTACCGAGTATGCAATTGTATTATTTCTCCTGGTTTTATAATAAGTGAACGTGAGCTGACCAATTACTTCTTTTACCATATAACCAAAACGAAGAAAATCAGTGATATACGAAAACTCTCATCTAATATGAAGACATTGAAGTTCTCCCATTAGGTTTTTCCATACACTTTTAGTTCAGTTATTTTTTTCCAAAGAAGTGACAATGCTTGTTTCATTATTCTAAGGCTATGGATGTATGAATCAGAATAAAGGAACATAAAACGATGGCTGGAATTATCTACAGAGTAAATAAAAAGATGATCAGTTATAATAACGCTTGGCAGCTTTTTAAACAAAGACACGTAATCTAAGTCTGATACGAATACTAAAAGCACAGCACACTTTATGATCAACTTCATTCTGTTTTCTTAGGAGTTCAATATACATTAATAACACATCGAAAGATCGTCCTTAAGCATTGTAAAGGAAAACTTACCAAACTGCCCTGTTCCGAACACTGTCATGAGTTAAAAGAAGGTTACAGCCGAACACGTCAATGATGCTAAAAGGCATCATTGACGTGTTCATATTCGAACGATATCGAATATGACTTTGACCTCTAAAGGTATGGTGAGAAAAAAGGGGTTTATTTTTAGGGAATCGTGTTATATCTCATTCTGAGACAATTCATGAATCTTGTATTTAGATGGAACTAAAGGTTTTATCTGTATTACATCTCATTGTCATCTTCTCATTAGAGAAGCAGAGAGGAAACTTATGACTCTATGTTTCTCTGAGTTTCCTCTGCGGACAGAGGAAGTCTTTTCCTACCGCCCGTCCACCCTACTACTCAAACAAACCGAAGTTTGAAATATGGGACGGCTATATCGGAAATAACGAGGAATAAATTAAGAAAAGCGAAACCAAAAGAGGAACTGCAGAGACGATGCCCATTGAATGTGAGATCCACAGGAAACAAAAGGTGAATTAATTGAATAACGTGAAACTGGTAACATTTGTGTTGTATCAGAGATAAATAAAAATGCAAAGGGATAAAGGAAATTGGCAATTCTTCTTTTTATTATTGTCTCTTCCATCATCTATGTGGATGATGATGATGAGGAGTTCGCCGAATGAACTCTTTCCACTTCTGTCTGCCCCTGGGGAGTCCGAACAATTCTGTCCAGTTTGGTGTGTCGCTTGTTGTGATTTGGTTTTCAGGTCCTCTTTTATTTTGTCTATCCATCTAATTCTGGGCCGCCCTTTGGATATTTAACCTGCATACAGGGCCTTTGTTGGTAATCTTTCTGTTCCCATTCTGGTCACATGGACAAACCATCACAGTCTTCTTTCTTGTATTTTGCTTATTATTGTTATTTCTTGTTTTAGTCCTTACCCTATGTCTTCGTTTCTTACTCTATCCAGCAGAGATAATCCAAGTAATCTTCTTAGCTTACCCATTTCAGTAGTTCATATTTTTTTTCTTCAGGTTTTTGAGATTCCAGCATTTACGTCCATAGAGAGGTATTAGGAGGACCATTGACAATTATATATTAATAGAAGCGTTGTATAAACACAAGAATAAGTAGATCATGGTTTCCCATGTTTATGTAATACTGACGATGTAAACGTACCTTCACATTGACATTCGTATTGGATGAATTAATTAATACACTTGGTTAGTTGTAGTTAGAGAAGCACACGAAATACTTCGTATGATATTCGAGAGAGAGAGAGAGAGAGAGAGAGAGAGGGGGGGATTAAGGAATTGCTCAAAGCATCGTTGAAACATGTCATATTGAGCAATACAGCGACATTTATTATCGCCATACTGGGATATTTTGTGATATCAGAAAGCAGGCACGTATTTACCGAACGAATATCAAACGGTCTATGAATATAATCAATCGCTATCACGAGTAAAAACTGGAAGTAGACGTGCATCAATTGGCGTATGTTCATATTCCATTCCAGTTGTGAGATACGACGAATATCACTATTTATCGGTCATTTAAACAAGAAGAATAACAGTAATTAAAGAATGTTGTCAAGCTGAGTTTCCAAGGATGTTCACATTTCTGTCTTACTTCTGTGTCGTTCATTTTAAATTCTCCACCCTTAGTTTGAAATTATATGAGTTATTTCTACTAATATTAAAGTGCGAAGAAGAGCTGTAAAGAAATCAATCGGAATTGGTGCATTTTTCTCTTTCGTTTAATAAGACGGACATCTGCATTCAATAGAGAAATACTCTGACATTTTGCTACCAAAATTAATCCACAAAGTGTAGATTAGTCCAGTCTAATTTGTGTTTTGGTATTCTTTAGCGCTGATTAAGAAACAAATCCAGATTTTATGCTCTCCACATATGATGTATTGAAATCATACATCCAGAGCAACAGTATTTATAACTCCAATAACACAAAAATACTGAGACTTACCTCCATTTGCTATCTTTTCGATATCCATCCTGGAACAAGCAGAAGGCAGGCATATTCCTTGCTGGAGTTTCAGGGAATAGAGTATAGCGATAATCTTTTGAACACTTATCAGTATCTGCAATTAGGAGTGTAAATTTTCAAAGACGAATCTAAATCTAAAAACAAGAATCTAATTTTTTCCTTTCATGTTTGAGACACACATAAACAACGTTTTAATTGAATAAAAGCCCATTTTTTTAATTCAGACTAAAATATTTCATTTAAAGACAATTTCATTTAAAGACAGATATTGAATTTCTGAACCTGTGTTCAGAAATACAGATATTTAAGAAATGCAAAAAGGAATGCAAAAAGGGATGCAAATCCTAAGGAATTAAGGAATGCAAAAAAGTCATCTAATTCGTTCTGTCGTTCTGAATAATAACTGCATTCTGGTTAGGAAAAAATGGCATTTGGAATGTTCACTCAAAATGTAATAGCTCAGAATGTTTATATCACAATGCAATGTCATATCATTAAATTGCCAATATTTTCTCAGTGATTTGATGAGACTTAAAAAATTCTATATTGAGTGTTACTGAGGATTAAAAAACACGTTTCAGAAGTAAAATATAAACCACACCACCTGCGCATGAGAACATCAACTAGCATTCAGTTGGATGGTCTCTGTGTTGAATATTTCTAGGACACAGAAGCCTAGGATTCCTTTTAAATAATGAATTGTATTTTATCTTAGAATACACTAATTGGAAAGAAATCAGCGTATACCCTTATGGGCATGGTGTATCCGGAAAGGTAATGAATCACGTGTTTGTGGCCGGCATAAACTATAGGAAATGGCTACTAGAAGGGAACTTACGGAGTTTGAAAGAGGCGTTTGTGATAGAATGCCATGTTGCTGGGTTACCACTTGGGATTATCTGTTCTACAAATTGTTGACGAATTGGGGCATCAAAGGTCTACAATCAATGATGCCATACTGAGATGGAAGCGCAGGGATTCAACTCCAAGTGCTGCTTGCAGTGGACGACATCATTGAACGTGACCTTAGGGTGTTAGGAAGGGTGATGTGTAAAACCTCTCATTCGTCGACCGACACGTTGAATGCGGAGTTCAGGGCATCGACTGAAACATGCATCTGCACAACAATATACAGAACCAAAGCTCACAACATAAGTTTCCGTGGTAGGACCATAATAAGCAAGCCTCACATTATCCGAACCAACATGCAGCAGTGATGGAATGAGTGTATACAGTGGGACCTAAAAGCTTCGAAAACCGGTGTTAGCGAGTAATGAATCACGCATCTCCCTCTACCGAGGAGATGGACGGTGTAGGTTGCAAAATCCAGATGAACGTTTCTTACTACTAGTGCATAACCTCAACTATGAAATTCGGAGGTGATGTTGTGGTTTGTTCCTGTGTTTCCTGGTCTTGTGGCATTTTTACGGAACTGATCATTGTGTCTTTCGACAAGACAATGCACTGTGTAATAAGTCTTCTGCAGTAACTGCATGATTTGTTATCATGAACGTCACAACTGACAAGCCTCCACAGAGCAACGATCACAACCCTACTGAACATCTGTAGAAGGAACTGAAGCATTGGGTGAGATCAAAGGACGTCCACCCAACAACTTTCCAGGAACGCATTACACTTACGGGAAGAATGGTCCAAAATTCTCACTAATCGCTGTTTTACGCTTGCAGAAAGTATATTCCGTAGGATTGCTGAAGTCATCGTAGAGAAATTAAGTGCAAGGTCTTGTTTATGGCAGGCTCCATGGCTGTTTGTTCCTCACACTATGGTGTAAGTTGACTTCTTACACTAATTCATATTGGTACCAATATGAATTAGTGTAAGGTACCAATTCATATTGGTAAAGGACTAGAACAGAAAATAAATACTTATATAAAGTGTGTTCCCAGCGCTGCATCCTTCTCCAGAAATCATACATGGTTCTTTCTCCAGCTGTGTGGTAGTCCGCCCAGAAGCGATGGAATTAATCAAATGTCTAATGACATTCACGGACCCCATGTCCAATGTGTATAATTTGCATTCCTACCATGTTGTATGGAGAGGCGATACGTCCATTCTGCCAACCAAATCTGTAGAATTAATAATGTTTTCCTGGATCGTCTGATAAAAGTCAGCGAGTCATTATTTCTAACCTCAACGTGCGTTGATTTGACTTGTATGGTCCGAAAAAAAAATGAGAACACAGGTTGTCCTAAATGAGAATTAGGTTTAAAGAACTAGGAAATTACAATGATCTAAATGTTCCACAGTACTAAAACAAAGACGGTGAGTAAATATATATCTGCAGTTGTGTAGGAAAATGTCTTCCTAATCACGATTCCATCATCAAACTGTGCGATATATGTTAATAGAAACTATCATTGAAGTGTGGAGATCAATGTTTTAAATATCTACAACTTTAAAATTCCCGTAAAATTCAGTTTACAGTCACGTAAAAGTGAATGACC
The DNA here is from genome assembly GCF_054136105.1 of Typopeltis vanoorti. Lineage (NCBI taxonomy): Eukaryota > Metazoa > Arthropoda > Arachnida > Uropygi > Thelyphonidae > Typopeltis > Typopeltis vanoorti. Next base: position 74,862,732 of record NC_143569.1, on the reverse strand, counting down.
TATTTGGTAGTGTTTTACAACAATTTCTTGCATACTGGCCCCAGCGAGGGATTTGAAACTCTTCCCATCCATGAACATAATGAATGAAGAAACGTTTGAAGAACTTACCGGATCATTAGGCTTCAACTCAATTAATTTTCCCATACTAATGTTTGGAGTTAAGGGCGGGAGGGGAAGCAAAATGCGCACAGTGCAGTACTGACCACGAAAATCTTCTTCGCCATTTCGTTTTGGCACTTTGATGCTTATGCATTCGTCGTATGATCCGTATTCATTTAGCGATCCATCTAGGAGGGCCGTTGGAATTTTTCCACAAGCGTCTATCACTGTAATAAAAAAAGGAGAAATCAAATTTTGCATTTTTTGTTTTCATTTTAATGGTAAAAACGCTTATCATTATTAGAAATGTTCCGATTGTCCAAAATGCATGAAGATAAAATACATAAATTCCAACACATTTATTACAGCCCTTAATGGAAAAACACCAAAAGCAATTTATCGCACTTGCAGAAATAGAATTTCCGCTGGAGAATTGCGCGTAGATTACACTGGCGTCCAAAATCTAATTAAGACTAAAACTATTTTTGAAGACTACAACTGCAAATTCAAACGAATCAGTTTGTGGGTGGCAATTGTAAAACTAACGAGAAACTTGCGAATTCAGGGTGCATATTCAAATTTTGGAATCGTGCGCAAAGGGGTCATGTGATAGCACTCGACCGGATAAAAGGTAGAAGGGTGCACTAAGCGAATTGAGTTCGAAGATAGCTGTTTTCGTGAAGGAATCAAGTTGCAAAGTTGGATGTCTTGAAATATCTCAAAGACATTATCTAAAGGATTTTACGCTAGGAAGAATTATTGCAAAGCCTAAAGAAGGTCTCAGAATTTCTGATATTGCAAGAGATTTTGGAATCTCACATAGGGTTGTATCCAAGCAATGAAAAAGGTTTCAAGCCAATGAAATATGTTCCAGACGTTTGTTAAGAGGTAGCCCTCGCTCTAGTACGGAGTACGAAGACAGATGCTTGGTTCTAAGAGCAAAACGTAATCGACACACCATGGCAAGTCAGCTCCATTCAAGTACACGTATGCGGAAATCTCGAAAAAGTTTGGAAGGAAGTCTGCGATAAGTAGTCCTGTACGCCCGAAGGTCTACAGCCTGCGTCCCTTTATCCACAGCAAATCATAGAGCACGTTTTTAGTGGTGTTGTGTCGATAATATTTGGACAAGACACGAATGGATTAATGTACTCTTTACAGAAGAGAGTCATTTTATTCTTTGCTCCGGCTCTAGACGACATCCGATCTGACGTTAAAGTGGTGCTGCTTACCCTAAAGAGAATGTTCTTGAATATAGAAAAAATGGTGTGTGGAGTCGTTATGCTTAACTGGCTGCTCCGATCTACATGTGCTGGAAGACGGGACAATGGAAAAAGGATGTGACAGACTGCATGTTCCATAAAAAGGATATTGCAACGAACTTCTTCAACTTGATGTCCGACTGTTCTGGTGCTGTGGCAAAGCATTCATTTTTATGGATGAGATGCCACACCACATCGCACATGAATAATGGAGATACTTAAAGAGACCGAGGATATTCATCGACTCGAGTGGTCAACACGCATCCGATATATTAACCCCACAGAACACATTTGGGACGCAATACTTAGACCCATTGCTCGACGTTTCCCTCTAGAAAACACACTAGATCTTATCCTTGGTTGGAAAGCGGAGTGGGCCAATTTGCCTTAAGACTCCTGAATCACAATACGAATATATGAATATATATTTTTTTTTTCTTTTTTTTTTTCAAAATTCATTTTTACTCGGTTGAAAATGAATTTTGAAAAAATTCATTTTCAACCGAGGTAACAGTCTCGGTAACAGTCATTAAAAAAAAATTAAAAATTAAAGTCATTAAAAAAAAAAGTCATTAAAAAAAAACTTTAATGACTGTTACCGAGAGATTAAAAGATGACAAGATATATTAAAAAAAAAGATACTACTAGTTTACTAGTTTCGTTGCATCAACATCCTCAGGTATCACAATCAAAGAAGTATATAAAAAATTACAGACTTAAAATCGTACTAACAGAACAAGTATAAAAAGACAGTAGCGTGTTTGAAAAACAAATGCGAGTATGAGTTCCAAACAAACTTATACTACGCGCTGTCGCGAGTGCGCCAGTACTGAACAGAAGCAACGTGTGAGTCAAAGAGATTGTAACTCAGGCTGTTGTTGATATGAGAGGAATCTAGAGAAATTTCCCTAGATTCAACAATCTTTCTTTCGAGTTCATCGTAGCACACATGGATGTTAGAAGTTTGAGTCCAGTTTACAATGTGCTGGCGGCCTTCGTCTGAGTTAGCTGAAAAGAGAACGTGGCTAGAGAGAGCGCTAGCTCTAGTCCTGTTATAGGAGATATCTCTACGGTGTTCATCCAAACGTAGAAGGATGGATTTAGCAGTCTGTCCATAGTATGGCTTTCCACAATCACATAAAATCTTGTACACTCCTGGAAACTGAGTTGGAAGATGTTTCTGTTTATGTTTGCTAAGTAATGAACGAAGTTTTGGAAGCGTAGTGAAGAAAGTTTTGAAGTTGAATTTCTTGAGAATCTTGGCCAGTTTTGGTGAAAGAGAGCTGATGTAAGGCAAGGAGATGAAGGCTCTTGGGGAAGAGGGATCTTCAGAAGTAGTTGAGTGCCTGGAGGAAAGAAATTTGTCAACTTTCTTTGGAGAGAAACCATTGTTAATAAAAGTTTTTTAAGAAAACGGAGTTCATTTTCAATTTCTGTTTCTTCTGTAAGTAATGATTTGGCTCGGTGAGCTAAGGTGGAAATAATACCACATTTTTTGGGGGATAGTGATGGGAGGAAGCATGAAGGTATCTGTCAGTATGAGTAGGCTTTCTAACAATTGAGATTTTAATGCTCTCAGCACATCTGGTAAGTTTGAGGAATCAGATGACTGCCTTTCCTTTTTAGACCTCAAACTTACCAGATGTGCTGAGAGCATTAAAATCTCAATTTTTAGAAAGCCTACTCATACTGACAGATACCTTCATGCTTCCTCCCATCACTATCCCCCAAAAAATGTGGTATTATTTCCACCTTAGCTCACCGAGCCAAATCATTACTTACAGAAGAAACAGAAATTGAAAATGAACTCCGTTTTCTTAAAAAACTTTTATTAACAATGGTTTCTCTCCAAAGAAAGTTGACAAATTTCTTTCCTCCAGGCACTCAACTACTTCTGAAGATCCCTCTTCCCCAAGAGCCTTCATCTCCTTGCCTTACATCAGCTCTCTTTCACCAAAACTGGCCAAGATTCTCAAGAAATTCAACTTCAAAACGTGCTTCACTACGCTTCCAAAACTTCGTTCATTACTTAGCAAACATAAACAGAAACATCTTCCTACTCAGTTTCCAGGAGTATTCAAGATTTTGTGTGATTGCGGAAAGCCATACTATGGACAGACTGCTAAATCCATCCTTCTACGTTTGGATGAACACCGTAGAGATATCTCCTATAACAGGACTAGAGCTAGCGCTGTCTCTAGCCACGTTCTCTTTTCAGTTAACTCAGACGAATGCCGCCAGCACATTGTGAACGGGACTCAAACTTCTAACATCCATGTGTGCTACGATGAACTCGAAAGAAAGATTGTTGAATCTAGGGAAATTTCTCTAGATTCCTCTCATATCAACAACAGTCTGAGTTACAATCTCTCTGACTCACACGTTGCTTCTGTTCAGTACTGGCGCACTCGCGACAGCGCGTAGTATAAGTTTGTTTGGAACTCATACTCGCATTTGTTTTTCAAACACGCTACTGTCTTTTTATAGTTGTTCTGTTATCACAATTTTAAGTCTCTGTAATTTTTTATATACTTCTTTGATTGTGATACCTGAGGATGTTGATGCAACGAAACTAGTAAACTAGTAGTATCTTTTTTTTTTTTAATATATCTTGTCATCATTTAATAACAATTAAATTTATTCAAAACGCAACATGTTTCATCGGATTGTCCCACTTCTTCAGGCGTAGGAACATAGAAAGCAAGTAAACACTATAAGAAACATCGTATCACTATAAAACGAGTATTATAAAATCAGCTAGCTTTGAACAGTAGCTACAGTCCGTGTTGAAGTTCTATTGTTAAGCAGCTGCGTGCGTCTGATTTCACGCGTGTGCCAATATCGGATAGCAGAGCTGAAAGAGTCCGGTAGATTATAGCTGAGGTTATTATTTATGTGATGAGGGTCCATAACAATTTCCTTAGACTCGACTATGCGTCGCTCCACCTCGTCACGGCATGACGGTTTGAAGTTGTTGTTCAGTTTATCTCATGTTGATGGCCTTCATCATTGAAGTAGAGAAAACCTGTTTCTCTACTCTTCCTAACCTAAGATCGGTTTTAAGCAAATACAAACAAGCTCACATCCATTTACAATTCCCAGGAGTGTACAAAATCACGTGTGACTGCGGGAAGCAATACTATGGCCAAACTGAAAAATCCATCCTCCTACGTCTAGAAGAACATCAGAGAGACATTGCCTACAAAAGAACTAGAGCAAGTGCCCTGTCAAGCCATGTACTGTTTTCAGTAAAAACAAATATGTGAAGAAGCGATACGAAACAAATAAATAAATAAACAACAAAAAATAATAAAAAATAGACGTAACGAGCAGCTATGTTATTTTATTTTCTAATTTATTATAACTTAATTTGTTACCGCCAAATTAAGTTGCAAGTAAAATATCTTTTTTATTCAGTAACGTATTATGGACTATATTTATTTCACAATTAAAAAAAGTTATCATGAAAAGATTCTGATTATTTTTGAAGATTACATATTCCAGTGGAAGGTTCTTTTCCTTTTAAGAAATTTATAGTTCCTTCTGTTATTTACCCATTAAATATCGTCAAGGTTACTGTGCTTTCACAGTATACAAATTTAATGGGAGCTGCACAGCAAATTAATAGAAAAAATAGTAACATAAGAAATAATATTTAGTAGACATCGGTCTGATAATCTTGAACATAATCGATTAAAAGAACTATTATTATAATTACGGCTATTATAGCCTGTTTTTGTTTAGGAGTGTCCCTTATTTTAAATACATTAGCTATAATTACTCAAAACAGGGTATATATATTATAGGGCATTATGGGTGAGTATAGAAGGCAATTATAGCAGAATAAAAGAGGTGGGAAAAGTTTGTACATATCTTGTTTTGATACTGGGATGTCTTACAATTCCATGATCCTGCTGAAGGTTGTTTATAACAAGGGGGGGGGGAAGGAGGAGCTGATTATTGAAATTATTGGAGCTGATAGCAAAGAAAGAGCGAAAAGTATCAGTAAGTTTAGGAATGATTACAGGGAAGAGTCGAAAATGTCCTTCAAAATCGTTTCCTGATGAACCGGTTATTGGTAGGATGCATTTCAGGTTTGTGATATGCTGTCAGGATTACCCGAGTTTACTCACAGGGCAGTAGATGAAACACGGTGAAGAAAAACACAGTTTTATTTCCTGCGTATTCAATGTATTTAAAATACTGAACTTCTTATACAATAACGTTACGAGTATGTTACGTGAATTGTGACGTAACAAATCACGTAACAATGCAACTGTGAACGATTACATTGATACGTAACAATTTCACACATAACAACGCAATTGTAAATATCTGCAATATTAGGCTTTTTTTTTTTTTTCATAGCTTGATTGAATATCAGTCAGGAGATTATTCCTGTGCTGACTTTTCGTATCTGAGACTTCTTATTCTACAATAATCATCTTAATAACAGCTTTGTGTATGTTTAGAATCACATGTAGAATGTATCTTATAAAAACACACATTCTACAACAATTCTTCCAATCCATGCATAAGCTTCATGACAACGATATAGTTATTTATCCCTTAAAATTATTCAGAAATAGAATCAGAGCTGACTGCTTTAATTGTAAATTATACAATTTAATTGTTGTCCCGATCCTTTATAGATTCAACAATAAAAATTAATTTCTAAATGGGGCCACAGCTATCACTGGTAGATATAAACTTAACAATTTTTCTAAATCTAATAATTCAATATTCTTAGTTTGTTTTATTCAAACTAGGTCAAATTACTTGCCGATAATATGGCCTAATTATGCATCAAAAGTTTGTTAATTTTCTGCTTCTTTTCAATTTCATTTAGGCTTGACTGAACAAGCATCACTTTTAGAAATATGTATAAAAATTAAATGAATCTAATATTAGATTCCTTTAGAAACTTTAGGATAATACAGTGCATACAAAAGCATGTTACACATTAAATAATATTTTATTTTAAAGTTAGTTTTCAGTTTTTGATAATAACAATTAATAAAATTAAAAATTTTCAGTACACCATTTTTAAAATAATAAAAGTTCGTATTAAAGCTTTTGCTATCCCTACACTGTCCTCTAGGAGAAAGAGGTGAGAACCACCATACCCTTGGAGGGTAATGGATGGCAATGCTGTAGCCAATGAAGTTATAACTGAGGCTCGGCTATTGCTGTTACCCTCCTGCCATGATCAGAGCTTTAATAGCTCAATAACACCTTATCCCTACACTGTCCTCTACAGATAACAGGGAAGATAAAAAGCATTCTTGCTTCGCCCCTTTAAGCCAGTCCTTATAGGGATAAGGACACTGTCCTCTACGACGACAGGTCCTTTTTAGGACTTTCAGTGTAACAAATAGCAATGCTGTAGCCAATGAAGTTTTAACTGAGGGTCGGCTATTGCCGTTACTCAGCTATGATTAGAGCTTTTTAACTCGATAACATCCCATCCACACAGATTTTCTTCATTCAGATGACGGGATAAAGAGTCAAGGACTCAGTCCATCGCCCAGTTCTTATAAGAACTAACACTGTCCTCTACGGGAGATGCGGTGATTAATACCTTTGGAGGGTAATGGATGGCAATGCTGTAGCCAATGAAGTTCTAACTGAGGCTCGGCTATTGCTGTTACCCTCCTGCCATGATCAGAGCTTTAATAGCTCAATCCCTATCCCTGCACTGTCCTCTACAGTTAACGGGGAAGATGAAAAGCATTCTTACTTCGCCCCTTTAAGCCAGTCCTTATAAGGACTTAAGGCTAGGAACAATATATTTTCTTGGCATGTTAACAGAATTAGAAATTTATATTCACATAATTGACTTTTAAAAAACTAGATTACGAACTTACTTTGCACAGCCCAGGTTTTCAATTGTCGTAACCCAGTTTGTAATTTCATTAGAGCACGCATACAAGAAGAAGATACTTCTTCCTCAAAGATTATTCTCGTAATTATTGGAAATACCATATTAGATATACCATCACTTAACTGCTTGATGATCCCACTCATTATCTGGGCAGTTAGATTCATGTCGGGTGTTTTGGAGATTGGCGAAGTAGTTTGCTCTGTTGAATATAATGATTTATCAATAAACAATTCGGTTGTATTTGCATCGCTTTCAGTTAAAACAAGAGAGCAAAATAAGCAGATGAGAAATAAAATCCACACGGTCTTCATTGTTGTCGATTGTTTGATGCAACTCTTCTTCAAATCACTGATACCGTCTTAAATGTTGTGCTATGTACTAGTTTCAATAATTAACAACAAAAAAAAAGTCTTCATGCGCTTGCGTGATTATACACGAATTTTATACCCCTCAGTTATTGCCTGACCTTCATTTTATCAGAAACTTAATCGAAAACATCGAAAACTTATTATCGTGTTATTATTCCTCAGATCACGTATTTACAAGAAAAATATATTTTTTCCTTAAACGGTTTTCTTTATGATTATTTAAATACATACGGGTCTTTTCAAGTGAAATCATGAGATGCCTCAAGACACATAATTTCGTATTTAGATATAAAAGTGTCTTATTTTGTCAATCTATTTTTTATATGATAAAAACTGTTTTTTTTTTTCTTGGATTCCTATTAGTTACGGCTGCTATACTTTGTGCGGCCTATCCACATATTTTTATTTATTTTTTTATTTTTAAATTTAGAGGGTTGTATAACTCCATCATATTCGATTCTCATCCATCAATGACTGGTGAAGTCTCTTGATGAGGGGTTTTGGGCAATTTAATGCAGTGAATTTTCCATTTCACTACTGCATCCATCTGACGACAAATATCACGCTTTAAAATTAATAATAGCGTATTTCCAGATTACCCAATTGCTGAGGTTTATTGTCATTTCAACGCTAAAGTTGCGTGCTCTTTGATTTATTATTTGCTTTTTCTGAGAAATTACATTTTTATTCAACATGGCTGCCAAATGCTTTAGATACTCTTTTTTGCCACTTGTAATCTATCATCTAGGTCTTAAGTTGAGTCTACAGGCATGAGATTTATTTTAATGTTAACCTATATACGTTTATTTAATCCCATGTAGAACCTCCTTCAGCCTGAATTAGAGCACATATGCGGTTTGGCAAGTTCTCCCAAGGGTTTTGATTGCATCTACACCTGTAACCTACAAGGTCTTTCACCAGACAGTCCAATAACCTGCTCAGATTTCATAGACAACTTTGCTCTCGGATCTGTTTCTCTAATAAGTCTCGTACCTTCTCAATGGAGTTCAGATCCTGGCTTTCTGATCGCAGGGAAAGAAGATGGAAGTCGCTGGTCCACTGCTCAACAATTCTTGCGAGATGGACAGCAGTACGCTTGTCCATGAAACAGCCGTCACCGTCTGGATGAAAATTCAATATTGCAGGATGAACTTGATTGGAAACAATGCTCATATATTCCTTGTAGGACACCACACGTTCCAGCAATATTAGAGGACCCATTCCGTACCAACAGAACATGAACAACACCATCTCCAGTACGTTGAGTTTCGTTTGTAAGGCAAGTTGGGTTCCTTGCTTCATGGGGGCTCCAACCAACCTCTTTGCGTACCATCGGTACCGAACAAGGTGTACCTTGACTAGTCAAACCACATGACGTTTTTCAAGTGTCCATTCATGATTCATGATTCATGTCCATTTATCACCACTTTAGACAATTTTCTGATTCTTCTAATAAATCAATGGTTTATTTTTAACTGATTAAACACGGAATATCTCACCTTTTAAGAAACCAGCTCTGTCATTTTTAAAATCGTTGCTCAAGCCAGACGGGCACCCACAATAAGCATCGAATTCTGAAAGACCCTTTGTTATTTGCATTGTGATCCACACTATATACCGTTACTGACTAACAATATTCCTAGAAAGTTTCCTAGAACACGTGACCAAGTATTTTCGATATACGCTGAGTAAGGACATTTACGTAAGTCTGCATAAATGTTTCTAATTCAGAGGTCGATATGTGTAGTAGTGTAGGACTATGCATGCCCAAAGCATTGTTGACAAAAGCGATTAAGGACGGAAACTAATTGCGATATATTGTTTCGGTTTCTATTTTCTCTGATTGTTTTTATTTTTTTATTTTTTTAATAAAGAGACGTTCATACTATTGTCCGACCACAGATACGAAATCCCTCTACACTTTTGCGCATGGCAGAAGGAGGCGAATCCATTCCGATAATAGGGTAATCAATCAATCATTAATGTTTATTACGAGTATTATACGTTGGAAAATTAGTTTTTCTTTTATGAAAATTCTAGTTCTTAAAGTGGTAACCATTTTGCTCCTGCAACAGTTGGAAAATTTTGAGTACGTGATTTCGCCTGTTGGTGGCGAATTCGTAAATCGCCGTATTCCTTTCTCCCCTTCCACATGAATTGACTCATCTTGGCACATTGCCAGCCACGGTTCTAGCATCTGTGGTCGGATAATAGCAGTGTAGTTTTGAGCACAAGTCGAACATTGTTTGGGGTGGGTAATATGAGATTTTCAAGAGTATAATGAAATGAATTGTACATATATACTTTTTACATAATATGAAAAGTGACGCTTAAACTGGTTATAGTATACAAATGAGTGGCGCTGTCAGGAGCAGTGGCGGCTCGTGGCTTGAAATCGTGGGGGTGCTGCAACTTTCGAAATATACATACACACTGTAAGAAGTGTATACGTGTTTGGATAAACTATCAAAATTATAGTAAAAATTAAAAAAAAAATTAAACATGAAAAAACATTGTTTATTATCGATAAAATTATACAGTTTGGTATAATTCAAAATTACTTAAAAATAAAATATTCTTCTTGTTTTGTTTCATGAAAAATATTGTTTATTATTATATTTAGTAATTTCACTAAGAACACAATCTAAATTATTTTCTGTTATAAATTAAAAAAATCAATTAATTTATAATAATCATGCATGTCGGGTCTACTGCAGAAGACTCGAATTTCAGTTTCAAGTTTTTCTGTGTAGATCATTGGACGAACACTCTACTACTGGCGCAAACTTCATATAAATAACAGTGGAACTGCACGACAGACAGCGCCGCATTACGCTAATAGTTCGCATCTCACTATGACGTGCATATGCTTGCTAAATGCAATGCTGCTAGCGTCCTTCGCTCTCCTAAGTGCTACAAGATGGATTTTTATTATTTTTTTTATAGAAAATAATGGAATTATACAGGATTATTGATAATAAAATTAAATATTACAAGCAAATATAAATAAATTAATAAATATATTTATATATCGAGAAACATTCGGATGCTGCAGTTCCGCAGTGCCTATGCACGAGCCGGTCCTGCTCAGGGGTATATGCAAATGAACCAAGGAATAAAAACGAATATTTTGGTGTGTTTTCCATTTCGTATATGGGGAGAATAATACATCTCGTGATGGCAGAATTCTTGAATATGGCTGCAAGACATCACTTACCCAACAAATTCAGGTGAAGAGCTATTATAAGAATAAGGACTGGCAAAAGTCAGGCTGAGACAGCGAGACTGCTGCGTGGGACCCATTCAAATAGTCAAAAATAGCATCATGGTGATATAACAGAGGAAGGCCACTGGACACAACTGCAAATAGGTGACGATATCTCCAATTATTTGCTACAGGAACATTAGTAGCTTCTTCAACGCTGAAGGCTTCATGAAGATAGGGTGTGTATGCAAGGCCACCGGGAGTCAAACTTCTTGACTGTAGCCCCATGCTAGAGAAGAAAATGTTTGAATTGGGACTGGCTCCACGTCAGCTGGACCGACGAGCAATGGAGTTCGGTAATGTTTACAGACGAGTCGATATTTCCTCTAAAACGCCATTCTAGTCATGCTTTGAGAGAGAACTAGCAGTATTATCCCTATGATATCCATGAGGGACACTTATGGTGGAGGTAGTACGAGTTTCAGGAGGCATCTCGCTGGGTGGACGCATCGATCTGTATGTGCTTCCCAACGGAATGGTGAATACTGCAACTTATAGAGACGAAGTACTGGAACGCTGTGTTCTTTCGAATGCATGTGCAAAAGGGAGACATATCCCTTACGGAGCATAATAATAATAATAATAATAATAATAATAATAATAATAATAATAATAATAATAATAATAATAATAAAATGCAAATTTATTCCGGAGTTTGATTTAATTTTTAATTTAACAATTTGAAACTAGGGATACACACTCGTATCTAGAATTATCGGAAACCATTGGAATTGTAACCAGTATAATCGATGTTGTAGAATACAAGATGAAAGAAATAAAACACAAAAATCACAATATAAGATGATTCAAATTACAAGACAAGATTAACAGGGATAAACCCAATATCATGGGCATAACCAAGTGCTTGAGCGTCGGTAGCTCAGTCAGTATAGACGAAGCTCTTTGGTGGGAGATTCAATTCCCGTGAGTGACGTGAGGAACCTTTATCTAAAGGTCAATAAAGGTGAGTTAACGAGTCTCATACGGAGGTACATGTTTCCAGTCAGAGTCTCGAAACACTTTCGTGTGTGTCGTAAGATGACTGTTGTAGATCCTCACACATTGTACGAAATTCCCCACAATATCGGTCGACTTTAGTAAATCGTCGTACAACGTTTACCTGGTGTTTCGTATTTTTTATGATTATCCCAATGTAAACAGCATAATTATTTTCTCATTTATTATGTGAGTGCAGGTGTTGCGTTGTGGTTATCTACGTAGTCAGATCTCATTGTTTATTAAGTAGCAAACTGGTTTAGGATATTTTATTATTATTATTTTTTTTCCGCTATGATTCTGAGTTTTTCATTTGTACAGAACTATTTGAAATTATCCTTATACGGGTTTCTTCTTTTGCTTTTACTCATAACTGGGCCGTTTTAGTGAAAATATAAATTAAGTAGGAAACTAAATTTTATTTGTAATAGTCGCAGGGTAATAAAAATGAAGGCCAATTTATTGTACTAAAGGGCAGCTGTTCGCACAATGTTAAAGTTACAGAAAAAAAAAAATCCAAATACAAAATAATATAAGATAGAATCTGGGTAAACCTTGACATTTTACTTAGAAATCCCAAGAGCAATCAATTTTTGAATAAAAACATATAATGATATTAAGGTAACATCAACCTGTTTTACAAGACTCAGACCTTGAAGCAGGATCAACAGAATAGGTGCTCTTGGATTGGTAATTATTTTTGCAGTATTTGCCGATATTTTATTTCAGTACTCTTATTATTATTATCAATATTAAGGAATCGTACAAATGTTGAATAGCACACACACACACACACACACACAGTATTAGTTTAAATAATTACAATCTACGAAATGTAAAGTTTCACTGCATATGCCCTACAGTGTAGAAAAACAATATACCTCGGGTCTCTTTGTGCGTATCTTTTTTATGCAATTTTGAAGTTATGCACCGCATAACTTCAAAAGTTATGTACTGTTGTACATAATGAACAACGTGTTGCAGTGTCCGTGAAGTTTAATTTTGCATGTGAGTAAGTTTGTGTTTGTCTTTTCATTATCGTAAATCTAAATTTTGCTAATTTTTATTTTAAAGATTTAATTTGGCCCAATGGAGAAAAAAAAAAGCACCAAAGAAAACTAAGTGCCAAATTATCATCGTACTCAAGAGATGCTTTATTAGAAAACACGGAACGAGCGCTCGTAATTTGGACTGAAGAATTTACTCAAATAAGAATTCCTGTAGTTAAATAAGTGGTTATTTAATTAAACAAAAAGCTCTTCGGTTTTATGAATAGATGAAGCAATTAAAGCAGCTACTTCCGCTTCCCAGGCTGATAAAGAATTTTCGGCTAGCAAAGGATGGCTAACCGGGTTTTTAAAAAGGAATACATTTCATAACAGTGAAGATTACAGGCGAGGTTGCAGCAGCAGATGAAGAAGCAGCCAAAACTTTTCAAGAGAAGTTAGTCAAAATTATTGACGATAGTGAAACTGAAGAAAGAGGATTGTTTTGGAAGAAAACGCCTAATCGAACTTACATCGCAAAGTCTGAGAAAAAAGCAAGCGGTTTTAAAGCAAGCAAAGATCGAGTAACGTTGTTACTCTGTAGCAATGCATCAGGAGATCGAATGTTGAAACCCCTCCTAATAAATCGATTTCTAAGACCACGTGCTCTAAAAGGCAAAGATTTAAAAAGCTACCGGTATATTGTATGGCTAATACAAAGGCCTGGGTAACAACTGCTGTAATTTTCCGAATGGTTCAATAATTGCTTTGTACCAGAAGTGGAAACATATATGAAGTAAAAAGCTCTCGATTTTGAAGTTTTATTAATTGTTGACAATGCACCAAGTCATTCGATTTGGAACATCCAAATATGCAAGTAGTGTTTTTTCCACCCAATGCAACAAGCATTAATTAGTCATTAGATCAAGGCATGATTGCTACTTTTAAAAAATATTACGTTAAGCACACTTTTCAATTTATATTGGATAAATTGGAAAATTAATCGTTTGGAAAAAAAATTCTATTTTGGACTGCTTAAATCATGTTTCATCTACTATCGCTGAAATAAGACCACAAACTTTAAATGCCTGCTGGAAAGCAGCTTGGCCTGGATGTATTGCAAACAGTGCAACCATGCAAACATCTACATTATCAGCTGAAATCATTACATTGGCACATGAAATTTGTGGAGAAGGTTTTGATACATTTAGCCAGAACGATGTAGACGAATTGCTTGCGATAATGCCTTAAGGCTTAAGACGATGATATTATTGGATATCGATTTTAGATATCGTCGAAGATCCAGTAAACGATAGTGAAGCGGAAGAAAAACCTGTCCCCCTCCCTGTAAATATAATTCGAGAAGATCTTGCACTGTGCAATAAATTAGAAAATCATTTTCTTGTTCATGACACAAAATGTGAACGAGCTTTTAAATTCCAACGTGAGCTGAAGAAGTGTATGTCTGGATATCGCGAGCTGTACAAAAAATTAGTGAAATCATCATCGCAACGTTTAATCGCTGATTACATTGTCAGAAGAAAAAAATCAGCACAGAACGAGGGTGAAGCTACTTCTGTCTGGGAAGAACCATTGCGACCATATCTTCTGGTGATGGAAGTGATTTTGCACCAGTTTGCAAATGTTGCCGAATTATTTTCTAATAGCGAATAATTCCGATGAAAAAATCTAACAAAAATAACAAGGTTATTTTTCAATACAATTAAATGAATAAAGCTCGATAATAAAAATCCACAGCTCTTCGTATAGTTAAAAAAAAAATCAAATAGCAGTAACTCCGTATCATGATAATGACTGAATCCGGGTTTTATATATTATGAGAACTATCTTTTTGCTTTTTAGAAAACGTTTCGAACTGTTGAATAAATTTTGAAGAGCAGTGTGATAAGAAATCATAATTATGGAGACCTTCACGTCTTCAACCTTGGCAGAATAAAAACTATACACACGTGTTTCTTCAAGACATTCACACGAAAGATGTTCAGTAGTAAACAACTCTTCAGGTTTCTTTTTCTTGTGAGTTCTTTCTCAAGCAGACATAATTTGAGTACTGGCTAAAACGCAGTTTGACTAGAAAGGGTAGAAATGAAAGAACGTTTCTAATAATCGAAGAAACTCGATAGTTTGGACATTTACTGTTTAAGATATGTAGTTGGAATCGCACTAATGTAAAGTTTTCACGTATTCTGGAATAAAGTGAAGAAAGAGCTTTTTCTTCAGATATTTTCCTCAAAATTATTTACAGCAGCAATATTAAGTGAAATTAAAATAGATTTTAAACATGTAGTCCCGGTTTTGAGGCTACTCGAAGGAAATGCACCATCTCTTTATTTAACATTAATCTCACGCCATCTGAAAAGAGGAAAATTTAAGGATAACCTTCCAACAATCTTATAGAAAATGTTAAAAATACCAAGCAATTTTATAAACTAGGTTTTTAATCCTTTTTACCAAGTTAAGCAAACAGACAAATAAGTCAAGTTTGCGCCTGAACGTAGTTCAAGTCTAAGGCAACTCGTGATAAATGTGGATCAATCTCCGATCACTTTCCTTAGTATTTCCCCTAATGCAAAGCGCATCCCTTTGCGGAGATGTATGATGCTATGCATTAAAGGCAAGGGCCCTACCCAGACCGGTTTCGACCTTTATTGAGGTTTCGTCAGTGGGAGTCAGACCCATAAATGCCAAGGTTGAAGTGATATAGATCTTATAGATTTTACCTAAACAGGTTGCCACAAGGTGCTTTGACGTTATTAAATAAAAATCTCAGGATAACAGTAAGATACACAAAGTTTTTTAACTTGGGTATAATATATGTTAAAGATACGAAGCAATTTTATAAGCTAGATTTTAATCCTTTCTACACATAACTTTCTACATCTAAATCTTAGAGAAAACTTTTGCAATGCATGCTCATTTCATTTGAGCTGTAAACTAAAATTCGACTTATCAGAAAAATCCATTTCCCATTGATCCGAATCTAGTTAGCATTTTTGTCTTTCGACATTTAAACGCGGGCGCATGGCACGTTTTTATTATTTTTGTTTTACATTACTTACGTACGCACTTTTGCTCAGCAAATCTTTTTTATTCTGAATAATCCAGAAAACTTGTGAAACCGAATCTCCAGTTTATTCCTTTGAGATGATGGTTGGAATTGGGCAGCTGGATTCGTGTCAAGAGGTCGTAAGGATTGACAAGTTCACGGTTGTTGAAGAAGAACTGAGCACCCAGGAGAACTGTGTGCTCAGGTCTCCTGCTATTAACACTGTTTGGTTTGTGTTTTAGTATTTCAGTTGTCTGCTCCCAGTAACTGCATTTTTGTATTATATAAGGAGTATATGTCCAAGGAGGGGGGGGGGGGAGACACTGCTTTTGCCATTTAAAGGATGATTGCGATTTCTGCGTTGGTATTGTCAGAAGTTACAACTTCATTGCATTAGGTATTATGTTTGAAAAAGATAGCCTTGCCACCAGCCTTTGAATTAGACATATCATCTATGACATGCCGCCTTAAGGGTCCAAGCATAGCTTGCAATCTCCAGTTAACAGGATTCAAGAAGCTGCAGTTGGAACATTTATCTGCCCCACTTTTCGATTTTTTGCAGGGTGGTTTTCTACGCATTTTGCACAGTGAAAATCGTCTTCACACTGCATTGAGAGTGGCCGAATTTTGGAATACGCAAGGCATTGTTCAGTCGACGTCTTACGTCATAATTGTCCCGTTGGTATATGATCCCTCCAGATCATATATGTGGCGGAGCTGTTGGGCTATTTCCACTCGAATGAGAGGCATTGGCTGTTTATCTACTTGGAGCATGTGACTACATTAACAGAACTTAGCTCACTGTTTTGGAGGTTTAAAGTGAACTTCCTTCTTTATGGATTCTCTTATGCCACAAAGATGGTACTACCATTTGCGGTACCATCTTGGTGCGTAACTTGACATTTTTTCACAGTTAATAGCAAACGAGTGGTACAGGTCGTTTCAAATGGGCAAAAATATGGTGACAATTGCATACTGTATATAGAGTACATATTGTATCTATATATTGTATATAGAAGCTAATGACTTCATATCACCTGCCTTGGTATGTATCCAGTAATGCAAAGCACACTCCTTTTCAGGCGTGTATTATGCAATGCATAATGAGAAGGACCGTTTATATATGAGATATACGAGGTTATATATGATATAGACGAGATATATATGACTTATGCATTACTTTGTTATCTCTCCCGGGTCTGGCTTCCACTGAAGAGACCACAATAAAGGTCGAAACCTATGTAGTGGCCCTTCCCATTATGCATTGAATTATACACGCCTGAAAGGGGAGATGCTTTGCATTATGGGATACATACCAAGGCAGGTGATATAAAGTCATTAGCCTCTATATACAAGTAACTCAGACGTGAATATATTTCACGCGCAAAGCTTTGTTTTTCTTACTTGGAAAAGGAATAAAACCAAGTATAAAATTTCTTGGTATCTTTAACGTAAGGGATATAAACGTCAATTACATTTTGGAAGCATGGAGGGAAAACAAAGTTAAATTGTTGAAACTGAAGGCCAATAAAATAGTAAAAATAATAAAAAGCAAATATAAGGGCTTCTGGGCAGAAATTGTGTGTTATAAGTAATGTACTTAAGGAAACTTTAAAGTCAAGGGATGCATCTCATAAGATTTTTAGTAATTTTTGGAACTTTAAGTTAATTCCATTTGAGTATGAAATAATCATAGATTCATGGTCTCCCACTTCTGTTTTAAACTACATGGTGATCATAAAATAAAGTTCGCATTTCGAAAGGCCGTAACTTGGTAACTACTCAACGAAACTATTTAATATTTAACGTGATGAAGTGTGCGATAATGGAATTTTATTTTGCGCAGAAACCAACCTTAGTTCTCAAATTTCTCACTAGAGCGATAATGGTGCTGCAGTACCGTGGTCGGTAATTCAAAACGTTCCAGAACATAGGATACACACGCGCATTGTGTGACTACACAGCATGTTCGATATGCTGTCCTCCGTTGTCGACAACGTGCTGAAATTGCAAAATCGCTCAACCACAGAGCGTAGAATGTCACCCGAATTGTTGTGGATACCTCAACATTATAATCCTGGTCATGAGGTCCACCAAGTTCGCTATGTGTCCACGATAGACAACTTCTTTGAAATGTCCCCACGGACAAAAGTCATAGAGGTTCAGATCTGGCGAGCCCGCTGGTCACATTGTACGAAAATGGCGGCTGATTCTATTCTCGTTAAATGTGTCTAAAGCAACCGCTTGACAGGGTTGGTTATGTGAGGCGGGGCACCATCTTGCATAAAAACTGTTGAAACCAGGCACTAACGGTTCTGTTGGGGTCACCTGACTGGCTAAGAGAGATGCATATCGCTTTCCATTAATAGTGCAGGTAAAGAGACCAGCTGGACCGAGCTCCTGGAAAAAGAAAGGTCCCATAATGAATTCCCCTGTAAAACACAGGTGACCTTCGGAGAATGAAGCGGAATCTGTCGCACAACGTGTGGGTTTGTGCGACAGATTTTTTGTGTCAAATTCTTCAGTTGTGCATTTTCATAGCATTCAGGACAAATGTTTTTTGTGCGATTGCTAACGTGGGAATCATGTAACGATAACAGCGTAGAATCTGCCTTACGACTTTGTGAAAAGTGCTTACGAGTTTTCCTAAAGACCATGCAATACGCCAAGTGCTACTGCTCCCTACGGCATTTGCCATCCTTTTTTCCTCTAATCATGACTACTAACACTGTCTGCAGTTTCATATGCGCTTCCATCCGCTGCCAGGTTTGACATCTTAGGAACCTGTCTCCTCAATTCTTCAGATGATTTTGCGTAAACCATTTGCATCCACAGGACCCATTTTAATCTCTTTAATGTTCTGAACTTTTTCAATTCTGTCAAGGCTCGGCTGTTATTCTGGTAAAATAACGTCAAGAGAAGTGTGCGATCATTCGGTATTGATGGCATTGTGCTTTAACATGGTGTCTGCTCACGGGAAATGAATTGACACATTCCGCAACAGCCTGCTTTTTATAGAATCTTCTTTCGAAGCATACACCATTGGGGGTGTAACTATCCCAGCATCCGTTAAAATAGCAATTCTATTACATTTGGGGATCATCTTTTTTTACATCATTCTCTGTTATTTTTAGAGTAACAGCACCAGACTCTTTCGATAATTTTATTTTTAAATATTAAAAGGAAGACGAACGATCATAAAATATGCTTAGGGTAACCATGTAAAATAGAGATAACACAAGTTTTTTCCTTGACGAACATTTGATTAGAGTCTTCGTGTACAAAGAATATACTTCTGTCCAATAGATGATTCTCATCACCATAGAAACCTCTTTGATACACTGTTGCCTACTTGTTTGATGATAGTCGTCAAGATCGAGCACGCAAATTCAGGTTAGGAATGTCCTATTTCGGTGAAGTACCCAAATTGTTTGCACTCTTGAATCCATAAGGTTATCGGGTGATTATTTCTTTATCTCTAATCGAAGTATTGTATCCAAGTAAGCTGATGACAAATAATATTCAACCGGGATTCTTTGTTTTTAACTGTTAGGAAAAACTCTTCCTGGAATGAAGTCCTTTTGAAAGAAATTTCTTTCTTTTCGAGTTCCAAAATAACTTTTCGCTGAAGTGGATTACAAAGATGCATGGAAATTTCGAGATCACTGCACAAGCCTTTGGCAATTTTTATAAATGACACATTAAGTATCCTTGAGGTAATAAAAAAGGCTGTTAACCTTGGACTATCTATGTTTTCCAATAATCCCCAGATTATCAGAAAAGATTACAGATTTCTTGTGGATCTACTCACCGTCATCCCGTTTCCCGGAATAATCACACATGCAATGTTATCAAGGTTTCATGAACCTTAGACTTCCCCCCCCCACACACACACACTTTGTTTTGCGAATATTAGAACGTTGTTTAAATTATTTCCAACCCCAAAACACCAAATCATTAAACGAAAAACCATCCCTAATTCTCTTTATTATCTAATTGCAAGAATCAACCTGAAGAAAAGCTTGCTCTTATTCGTCTATTCGAGTTTGCGTACATAATTTCTTCATTTGCTTTCCGACGTATAAAAATATGAATAAAAAATCGGCCAACAAAACTACACTGCTCCAAATACAGCGAACTTTTTTTTTTTTTTTTCATCCTCGGTAGCTTTGAATTAACAGAATACCTACAATTCAATTGTAACAGTGGATGTTCAATATTTTGAAATCTTTAAGATGTATTCAAAGTACATCTTAATATTTATTAAATATATCCTCAATGCAACGCTACCTTTCATGATTTCATTCTGTTCCTTTTAAATTACCAGCACGACTGGAAAATTTTTATTCCATGACATGTCAGACTCAACACAAGTAATTTGGCTTCTGCTTAAACTTAGAAATCACGTGATAGGACAGTTATTTCTATCTAACATAGTACACTATGAATGCCAGTTATGTCCTTCCGAACGGCTTGTTTGTAAAACAGACAAACCAGTATAAAAAATACGGAGTGTACATGCGGAAAAAGACTTCCTCACTTCGATTGAGTGGCAGCCTTTTCCGGCTGCCACTCAATCGAACAATTACATTAATAGCAGATGAATAATAATCACATGAGAAAAAGTGATATATGCTATTCTTGGACTGTCAATGCTCAATATCTAGCCTGTGTCCACAAACGGGGCTCTGTCGAGCCTGGTGGCAATGCTCGCCGGGCATTGTATACGCCAAACGTATACTTTCCCTAGTTGGAGGAAATGCCAACTAGACCATTCGGTAGTAGATATGGTTCATCACCAGGTGAAATTAAATCACCTTGCTTATTAGAGACTGGAAGTTGATGCAGCCATGTTTTTTGTCGGTAGAGAAAGGTTTCCGGTTTCCGTCTTCCACATGCAGTGAGAATGATGCCAACAAAAACATACCAATCTCACTGTAGGGGACCTAGACTCTCTCCAGTTGTAGAGTACAACAGTAAAACGGTTCCACAGGCTGGCCACTAATTAGTACACGGAACCGAACCAGTTAGTAACAAATCTGGAGGCCTCCCGATCAGCTAGCGAAAATTCTCAACCACATTATTGCCAGTTGGTGATTGGAAGAAAACCGGATACTGTAGTTGCATGGGGGAAACTGTCGAAGCCATGTACGGACAGGAGACCGAGTTCCCTGTGTGTGTGTGTGTGTGTGTGTGTGTGTGTGTGTGTGTGTGTGTGTGTGTGTGTGTGTGTGTGTGTGTGTGTGTGTGTGTGTGTGTGTGTGTGTGTGTGTGTGTGTGCGCGCGTGCGCGCGCGCGCGCGCGTCCACCTTTCACTGTATGCCCACTTTCTCTTTAACCACAACCCAAAGAAATGCGATTTTACTGCGGATCTCAAACATTCTTCCACAAAAAATGTTCAAAAAAACTCATAAAAAAAAAAAACAAAATAAATCCAAAAACATCAAAAATCCAACCAAACACCCACTAAATTTCTTACCAAAAAAAAAAAAAATTAAATAAAAATTCCACATCCACTTCACCAACATCCATGCTCTAAACAGCAAAGAAACGAATTTTGCATTGCTGTTTTGTCACCTACAGTCATCTAAACCATAAGTACTATTCCTATCAAAACTCCAGCTGTCAACCTCAGGCACTGTCCACCTCAACTGCCGAAACTACATGTTACACAGCTCTTTGGCCACAAGGGCGGCACTTGTGCTTTCATCAGAACCATCATACCATGCCAGAGACTGCACATCCTTGAATCACCACTGTTTGATCTGCTTTGGCTCTAAATTTCTATACCAAACCAACCTGCCCTTGTCATATGCTATCTCTCTATCGGTCACCAAACTCCCTCAACCACTCCGACCTCTTTATCTATCTCTCTCTAAAGCTTGACTTTCTGCAGTCGAACTACCCAAGTAGTGAGGTCCTCCTTCTTGAGCACATCAGTATCCACAACTCACATTGGCTCCGCTTCTCCAGTTTCATTGACTAAGCAAGCAGGAATGCTGGGGTGTTTGCCTTCAGCAATAAACTATCTCATATAATCAATCTTCCTACCAGAATACCTAACAACTCCCTCCAATTTTCCAACACCCCTTGCCCGCTTCCTAACAAGATCCCCTTCTAGGTGTACTGTGGCTGTCAGTTCTCCTCTTGGTAACTCGGACTACAACTTGGTAGAATTCGTTTTTACCACAGAACAATCTTCACCCCCAGTTCAGTCTCGTGTCCTTTGGCACTAAAAGGATGCCAACTGGGTGACCTCCATGACATCTATTCTTTCTTCCCTCCCATGGTTCGGTTACTGCTTCAGTACATCTGATACAATCAGACTAATAACAGAAATCATCCTCTTAAGAATGAAGGCTTTCATCTCTCATTCCACTTAAAATTCTCAGTCACCATCCAAGCCTTGGCTCTGGAAAAAGTGTACCAATACTATGACAGAAACAAAAAAAAAACGATGCTTACCACAAATGGCTCAAGATCAAACCTCCATCTTTAGTTCGCAACCGCTGAAACAGAATCGTCACCAATTTCAAGTCAGACTTTTAAACGGCAATTTGCTGGAAACTTTCCTCCTGCCTTAATGACATTTGCACCTTCTGGTCCCTTGAAAAGGCGAGCAACTTCTGCTCACCGTGGTTTCCATCACGCTCACATCCAGATGGTACTATAGTTACCTCACCCAAACACAAGGGCGACTTACTGGCATCACTCTTCTCTTCAAATTCCTGCATCGATGACCCCGTCAAAATTCCCTGCGCACTAGCAAGAACGGCTCCCTTCATGCCGCCTATAGTCTTCCGAGAAAAAGAAATCCGAAGAATCCTCAAGAATCCTGAACACAAACAAGGCATCTGGTCCTGATGGTGTACTTTCATGTTAACGTATTGTATTACACAGATGTGCCCCATACCTGACAACTGAGCTTACAACATGGTAGCACATCCACATTCAGCCCATCCGAAAGAAAGGTGATAAAAGTCAACCAACAAACTACCGTCCAATTGTTCTCACTTCTGTTCTCTCTGTAATTATGGAGAAGCTCATCAAAAACCATCTTGAACTGTCTAAATACATATCAATTCGTCAGTGACCAGCAGTATGGATTTCACCATAATGCTGGTCACTATGGTGAACTCTGCAGCTGATCTTCTTCCTTTGAATACTCAATTCTGGACTCATTGCAGAACTCACGTGGTTTCGTTCGACATTTCAAAGGCATTTGATCAAGTTTGCCACACGGTCCTATTTAACCAACTGTCATTCTATGGCCTGCCTTCCTCATTCTGCAACAGGATCACCAACTTTCTCCCTTGACAGATTTCCCGAGCAATGCAGGGTCAACCCAGGGTTTTGCTGTTTCACCCTCTTCCTTCACTCTCTTCCTCATGTATATAAACAACCTCCTCTCACAAACTTCCAATTTTATCCAGAGATTTGCCGATTTTAGTACACTCCATTCCTCCTTTTCATCCGACAAACAAGTTAGTGCTAAAATAGTAGAATCCTCAAGAGCTACCACGACTAGGGACCTGAACTCAGATTTCCTGGCTATAACGCAGTGGGGAAAGAACAACCTCGTAAACTTCGTTTCCATCATAACTCAATTCTGTCTGCTTTTTGCAAGAAAGAGCTAGCATCCCTCCCTCTTACCTTCAGTGACACTGAGATATCCCAACATTATCAGCCTTCTCTTCTTGGATTAACTTGCACCTCTGATCTTTCCTGGCACAACCATATTTCAAGTGTAGCTTCTGCAGCTTTCAAATAAATGGTGTAATTTTTCACAGAAGACCCTGCTTGACACCTTCATAGCTGCTAATTCTAAACAAGGCCTAAACCGCCGGGCCATAGAATACTGCTCCAATGTTTGGAGTGGAACACCAGATCTTTCGATTCGAGCAATCTCTAAGATTGTTCGATTCTATCCAGAAGAGGGCAATCGGTGAATTAATGATCCCTCTTCTACAAACTCACTTCAATCCCTCTCTCATAGGTGTTCAGTTTTTGCATTTTGCCACTTCTACTGATCCTTTCATGCTGAATTGGCCACTATTATTCCTCCACTCTCCTACAAAGTCATTGAACAAGAGCAACTGCTAACGAACATCCTTTTATAGATCATCTTGAAACTCACTGAAGCGACTTCACTTTCTTCTCCTTCACTCCATCTACTTCTGTCATTTGGAACAGTGTCCCTACTCTGCCTTCCTCAAAGATTACAGCCCTCAGCTGTTCAAGGAATATGTGAACAGATTCCATCTTTCATCTATTCTTCTTACCCCCAAACGGCACTAATGTGCTATAGGTCTTGTGGCCTTTCTTGTGTGGATCAGATATAAAAAAATACGTACGAAAAACTTCAAGAGATTTTATAATACCAGCTTCATAAATGAAAAAACCGTGGGTGATGTTCATGTTACGCGAAACGTTTCAACTGTGTGCATGGTCCTCATCGATATGTTCGATTTTGGTCGATGATTTCTACGGTGTAATTACAGTAATATGCTTGTTAGTGTGATTATTTGCATAACTACAAGTCCCTCCACTACAACCATTCAAATCCTTAATAAATTACATATATTATGTATTGCAATAATTTATTCTTACACGAAAAAGAAATGTTAGAGTATAAACGATTCATTATGTTGTTTATTTAAACGCTGGCGACTTTTTTTTATTAGCAGCAACATCTATCAGTGTTGGATGACTATTTTTTTTTTCTGGATTTCTTTTTCTTTCATAGATGCATTTAGATTACATTTTGTTTATTACATTACTTATAACAAAAGAAATAAATCGCTATGTAATGCAATAAACATTTTAATAAAATATTTTCATTGTTGAGGCGATCCCTCTTTGTTAAAGTTTTAATTTCCAGAAGCTTGCTTTGTGGGTTTAATGATTTCTTGTGGGCTGCAGCTTGCATGAGTGAATCTTCCTAATTTTCGACTGACTGCTGAGCATGCAATGTTTTTAAGATTTCCGAAAGGAGCTTCTACAAGTAGATAACAAATAAATGCAGCAAACAGCGTAATTGCAGTGTG
Organism: Typopeltis vanoorti; assembly: GCF_054136105.1. Taxonomy (NCBI): domain Eukaryota; kingdom Metazoa; phylum Arthropoda; class Arachnida; order Uropygi; family Thelyphonidae; genus Typopeltis; species Typopeltis vanoorti. The sequence goes on along the minus strand of NC_143569.1, from coordinate 74,837,758 downwards.
ACCAAGGAATTCGTAAAACTGCAAAGAAAAAAAAAAAGAACTCGATAAATAAATAATTCTCAATTTTCAAAAAGAAATTTGTATCATCTTCAACATTTAGAAGAGTGCGTTTTTCTAATTCATTTATTTAATTTTTTTTTGCAACTTTTCTTTAATACATATTCTTTTTGATATTAACGATTAATACGAGTTGGTTTTTCAGAAAAGAAAAATTTATTTACAAATTTTTGAGTCGCTATTTGATGGAATTGGTGGAAAAAAAATTAAAGATTGGTTAGTCCTCTTTCTCGATGGTTTTCGCAATCTTTCAGACCAGCGCTCTAAAGTTTGCCAACATAACAGCAAATGGGTAGAATGTGAAGTTCTATTTTCTGCCGTATCTTCAAAGACTTCCACTTTATGCTGCCAGCTATTGGCTAGTGACAATTGACGTCAATTCTGAGCTAGGTTATAATAAAAAATAAAAACAAAACATAAGAAAAAATAAAAACAAAACATTGAGTTAAGACATATATATTATTTTATAATATTAATATTAGTTAATCTTTAATAATATTACATAAATATATAATTTTCTTAAACTTGTTTTGCTGGAAAATATTTCGGTTCGACTTCTCAGATAAGTGAAGGAGGAGTAATATAAACTAAAATAAAAATAAGCTAACGCCTTTTTGTTCCCGTGAGTGGATAGTACAGTTTCCACTGGTAGCAATCAGAGTTAGCTGGCCCAAGGCTATCACTAATTAATCGGTACACAGTGAAGAACGCCTCTAACAAGTGCCGCCATCTAGTGGCCTCTAACCCTCACACAATATTTTTAATGTCTGAAAATAGTGTGGGTTCGATAGCCGATTTTATTGTTTTTATGGGGCGAAAAATCCGAGTTTCAGGGAGAAAAAAACCCGGTTGCCCGATCGACTCGGAATCGGTCGAAAAAAAGCTTAGAAAATGTTCCTCCAGTCGGCGACTAGACTTGAACTTATAAGTATTTTTTCGTGTGGTCTACATTCGTAGATTGCAAACGCCACTTCTACTGAGTATATTTTTATTAACACTAAAGCATCTATGTACAATCAAAATAAATATATATACAAATATTTACAATATATACATTTGTACATAGAATGCTTATTCTAATCGGCATTTTGATTTACATTTCTTGAGGCTACTTCTACTGAGTTTATTTGTATCAACAACAGCAGCTGTGTACATTTAAAAATAAATCAATATATATACAGCTATTTACAATTTGTACATAGGTTGCTAATTCTATTAGGCATTTTCATTTACTCGTTACAATATACTAATGACACCTGTTTTATAATCACTGTTTAAATAAGATACAACATCACATGCTCAATTTCTATTTTCCTTATGGATTGTCTTATTATATATATATATATATATATATATATATATATATATATATACATCCACATACATATATACATATATATATATATACATACATATACATACATATATATACATACATATATATACATATATATGTTAGCATTGACATTTTCCATATGTACAATTCGTTTTACATATATCTTCATTTTATATCTTTGTTCACATATTTTGGATGATTATTCTATTAACTTAATTTAAATGCACATCTTATTCTTAAAATACATACATTGCTTATGTTTTTATTTACATTTATATATGCATATATTTTGGTAGTATCTCTATATCTCAGGCAGATTTTATTTTTTTATAGGCACTCTTATTTTTACAAAAAAGAATTCCATCTTGCTTTAACATTATATTGTTTGCTTTACTTAAGAGGTAAATCTGTAATTTCTTACATACAAAGTTTTCTGAATTGCCGAATTAGTTACAGGTCTATAAATGGATAATATATCGTATTAACATTTTGGGTTATTATCATGTTATGAACTTATGTTATCTGCATTTCTTACAATTGACATATCGACAGTCCTTGTGTCTGTATATACAAGAACATATACATATTTGTGGTAATATATCTTAATCTACATATTTATTACTAGAGTAGTATTGACTTATCTTAAGGAGTAATTTGCTATTTACATTTCCATTTTTTGTCCCCTTACACAATTAGATATACATACAGGGTGTTCGGGATAAATTTGACATATTTATAATTAATTATATTTTTCCGTAAGTTACATGTATTAACACACACTTCTCTTCATTTAAAAGTTTGGACCCTTCTTCATTCATATACAAGATGTCAGAAAGGATGGATAGCTGGAACCCACCTGAATCATGGAAGAGAATAACTTGTATCATGATGATTCGTGCCCGCCATCAAAATAAGGATATTACGACTGCTGCCCAATGCTCCCTGAATACAGTAAAAACAATCAGGCATGAACTAGAGACTTGCAATGGTGACTACGAGGATGTAGCAAGAAGAAAGATCCCTAGCAGACGATCTGATTGCGTTCGTACAGCAGAATTCCTCGCAAATCTGCAGGAACAGGTGTTGAAGAACCCTGGCATTGGAATTTGGGCTTTGTTCGTGGAGTTGCTAACTGTAGTCAAGCCCTGGATAACAAGGGTAGCCAATGGTAGGCCGTATGTATGGCAGCAGGATTCGGCCCCTTGCCACACCTCTGGGAAAAGTCAAAAATGGTTGTCTGAAAATTTCTACGACTTCACCAGTCCAAATGTTTGGCCTCCAAACTCCCCAGACCTTAACCCCATGGATTATTTTGTATGGGGCGCAGTTGAAAAAGACACCAATCGCACTTCCAGTAATACAAAAGCCCAGTTAATGGATAAAATTAAAACAGTTTTTGCGGCCCTTCCCAGGGAGACTGTAGCATCAGCTTGTTCGAGGTTCCGAAGCAGAATTGAAGCTGTGATCGATGCTAATGGTGGTTATTTTGAGTAAATCTTGTTGATAGTATTGTAATTAACTCTGCCTGTAATGTTTTTTTGTCAATTCATTAAATTTAATAGATACAAAGAAGATTTTCTTTTTCCTTACGAAACTGTTAAATTTATCCCGAACACCCTGTATATATATATATATATATACACTTTTTTTAATTTATTTATTTTTATTTTATTTTTTTATTAGATTTGATATCTTGTTGTCATTATTCCTCTCATTGTGGCGAATGGGCCTACATTAATACCACCTTTGTCTGGGATTATGCTTTTTTGTTCAGATAGTGGATTATCATTATTGTTTACCACTAACTACGGGGGTTCCATTATCGGTATAAGTTTTATTTTTCCTTCTTCTTCTCCTTCTTCAATTAGGTCGAGTTTCTTCCATTGTTGTGTTGTTATGCTCTTGGTTTGTGTAGTGTACACAGGCCCTTGTTGCATGCTATATTCAAAATCAGAACATTAAAATAATTACATAAATCTTATTATATAATAGTTAAGATTTTGGTGAAGTTCATTGCTATTAACTTCATGCATCTTGTCTAATATTGTACTTACCATATTATAACTACTCATGACAAACTTTTCCCATATTAGACCATATCGGATCCAAATAACAGGTCCGTGCAGAAGATATGTGAAGTATGTTCAGCGGCTTAGCACAGTTAGGTATTTCATGGACAACAGCTTTTGAACTATCCCTGACAGAAAAGGAAGAAAAATACACAATAAATAATAATATTTATTGTTTGGATGCTCCTGTTAAGAATTAATTTTGTAGCCCTTTACATAATTACACAGAAGCGAGAGAATTAACCTTTAAAAAGCATTTACGTAATCATCGATGTATGAGGAAGTAAATTTCATCAAGGCCTGAAATATGGAATGGAGGCCGAAACAGATGACATTCAATGATGAGTGGAGTGAAGTTCTCACATATGTGAAACTTCACTTCACAAATGTAAAAGAGAAGTGCACTCTCACGCAACGATTGTTCCTTATCAATATTAATCTTATTACGAAGAAAAGTGGCATTAAAACTGATTACAATTGGAGACATTAACGTCATATTTTTAATTTATGCAGTTCATGTTATAGTCCTAATAAAATCCAGTATAAGGTTTGAGAATACCCTAAGTAAACTGAATAACTGCTGTAGCAAAGACGGAATGACACTAAGAAAATAGCCAGGAACAAAGAAAAGTTCGAATCAATTATGGATAAACATAAAGTGCATTGGAGGGGATAACTGAAGAGAATAAACAAAAACAGGTGTCGTGTGAAATCACCTGAATCAATGTATTTGGAATAAGAGAGAAATTAATCAAAACCTTAAGCTACCTGTATGAAAAATATTTAAATCAATTTTCATTTATGGATATGATATCGCTTAGTAATAAATTATTTGAACCTAGATTGAAGATCACAGATATGAGAGTTGTGAGAAACAGAAGATTCAACAAATGATATCAATGACAGAATCACGTTATTGAAATGTTATGGAAATCATGCTGTTTTCATAATTTCATAATTAAATTACGAAATACACATTACTGGTTCATCTCGACTCATATCACCATAGTTTCCATCAAGGTACACAGAATCACTTTATGATTGCTAGATTACAATTAGCTGCCTATCTGTAATTTATCTAATATTTCTCAAATACGATGGTGTTCTGAGAAGTTCTCTGCCTCGACCATAGATGGCAACATTATCGGCAAGATTTTTTTGTCTAAGATGATACATTTCACGTAAGCATCCAAGAAAATTGTAAGTCATTTTATCAAGTAGTTTGTTTTATACAGCTGTTTGAAGCAAAAGTGTTGTGTGTATCCCTTGAAATGGATAAAATTGAGTATCGTGCGGTTATAAAATTCTTTGTAAAAGAAGGTTTAACGCCAAAAGAAATTCATTCGAAGTTCATTAAAGTTTATGGATACTCTTCTTCGTTTTCGACAATTAAGAAATGGGCTGCCGAGTTTAAACGTGGCTGTACCAGGTTTGAAGATGAACCACGTGAAAGACGTCCAAAAGTTGTAACAAAACCAGAAATCATTGATCAACTGCACGATATGGTATTGGATGACAGGCGAGTCAAAGTGAATAAAATTGTTGAGACTATAGGCATTTCAAAAGAACGTGTAGGATATATTTTGCAAAAAGAATTGCAAATGAAAAAAACAAAAAGCTTTGCCAACATTTTGATCTGTTCGCAGCAGATCAAAACGCACTCGCGAAAACCTCTGAACAGTGAATGGAGCATTTTAACAAGAATAAAACTGATTTTCTGCGTCGATATATTACTATGGATTCACCATTACATACCAGAATCCAAACAGCAATCAAAACAGTGGACAGAAGTCGGTTGTTCAGCGCTAAAGAACACAGAGTCAGTTCCATCAGCAGGAAAGGACATGGCATCGGTGTTTTGCGATGCTAAAGGCATTTTATTTATTAATTTTCTTGAAAAGGGAAAAAAATAACCGGGGAATATTATTCGGATCTTTTAACCAGACTACTTTTAGCAGTAGAAAAAAATCATCTTTCATCAGGACAATGCACCACAAAGATGTTTTCGCAATGGGAAAATTAAGGGATTTGGACTATGAGAAAGAGAAGTGCACTATCATGCGACGTTAGTACATCCACCCTATTCCCCAGATTTGGATCCCTCTGACTTCTGTTTCTTCCCTAAACTAAAACTCTTCTTCGCTGATCAGCGTTTTTCTTCGAATCAACAGGTGATTGCAGCTGTAGAGGAGTATTTAGCAGATCTTATTGAGAACCACTACAGGGACATGGCGCTGCAGCATCGCTGGAATAAACGTTAGTCTTAAGGGAGATTTTGTTGAAAAATAAAAATAATGTTGAAATTATAAATTCGTTTTTCATTGGGAGGACGAGAACTTTTCAGCCCACCCTGGTATTGTCGCATCAAACAATTTGACCATCTAAATTGCTTTTCAGGGGTGGGGAACCTTTTTAGTATCAAGGGCGAAAATTGCTAATTTAAAAACTTCCGCGGGCGACTGGCAAATTTCAACTCTTATGTATAGTGTATGCAGTGTGCAATATATGTATATCTCAATAAGTAAATGTGCAACATTCTCATCTGATATGGTATCTTTTAATTACAATTGTGTAGACATATAATTATAACAATGAAGCAAAGGCTATATTTAATTTATTTAAAAAATGATATTTATTTAACTGAGAACTTTATTAAAGCAATGATAGCATAATAAATATTTCATCAAAGTTAATGAAGCTTACCTTTAATCTTAAACGTTTTAGAGAGAAAGCTGAAACTGCTTTTTTTTGGGAAAGCTTAGAAATATTAGCCGCTCTTGATGAGACGACTATTCGTAGTTCATTGGCGAGATTTTCGTCAGTGAGTCTTATTTTTGAAAAAAATTGCTGGCATTGATAAGCAGTAGAAAACTGAGAAGCTATTTTCAAGGCGCTATTTTTTAACACTTTCATTGCCAAGCTGAAAATTGGAATTTCGTGTGGTGGCCAAATTTATTTTTATTTTTTTTATTTTGTTAGCGACGTACACGCGATAACGCGTGATCGGCAATGAACATGTTAAAGAAGGGAATTTCTCAGAATCAATAGATTTGTAAAAGTCAAATATAGGCAGATTACTATATTTTGATCTCAAAGTGTTATCACACTGCAAGTCAATCAACTCTAATTGCAAGGAATCGGAAGCTTCCTCAGGGCGTATATCAAAAGGTGTTTCAAATATTTTTAACTCGATTCTTTGATTTTTATATCTTCAAATCTCCTTTGAAATTGATTCAAAACACTTTGACACTCATCAACATATTCACTTGTTGAGTTTGGATTGTGTTCTCTTAATTTTAGAAAACGTGTAAAGCGGTTTTTTTTTCAGTTGGGTAAGAAATAATTGAAGCATCGATTCAAAGCTCTTGATATGAGTGAGCAAAGAAGTCATTAGCTGATTGGGGCCTTGTAATTTCAAATGTAGATTATTCAAATAACTAGTTATGTCTACTAAAAATGTTAAATCACTTTGAAACTTTTCATCCTCCAATTCTTTAATGGGGACACCTTTAATATCCCAGAAAATTTTCACTTCGTCTTTAAGTTCATAAAATCGCTTGAGCATTTGAGCTCTACTTAGCCACCTAACTTCACAATGGTACAATAAGTCCCCATATTCTGCTTTAAGATCTTGCAAATATTCTTTGAATTCCCTGTTGTTCAACCCTTTACATTTTATCAAATTAATGGCCTTTGTTACTACATTCATGACGCTGTTCATCTTGAGTGACTTTGCACATAGATGTTCCATATGAATGAAGCAGTGGCACACAATTAAAGTATTTGGGTTCAATTGACGTTTCTTAAATTCATCCTTAATCAGAGCCGCGAGCCCTTTTTCACGACCTACCATGGATGGAGCATCATCTGTAGCGAGACCATTCAGTTTTTCAAACGGTAAATCGAAATCCTTTAATGCTGAATTGACCATTTTAAATAAATCTTGACCTTTAGTTGTCTCCATCATTTATTTTAAAGCAAGAAATTCTTCTCGTATATTGAAATCCGTAGTTATTCCCCTTATAAATATAGCCATTTGTGCAGTATTTGACAGATCAGTAGGCTAATGAGTAAAACACAAATTCTGCTGAATCTACTTTCAAAGTAGTTTGGATTTCATCAGCGATATCTTTAATATGGTCAGAAACAGTTCTTCTTGATAGGCTAATATTTTTAAACAAACTCAGCTTTTCTGGACATAAAATCTCCACGGTAGTAAGGATGCAATCTTTCACAAACTCACCTTCATTATGGATTTTAAGTTTTTTAGCAATTTGTTCACACAACGCATAACTAGCTTGAGTCACGAATGGTCTTTCCTGAATAAGCTTTTTAAAAAAGATATTGGCTTTTGATCATATTTTCTTTCAAAGTCGCTATCTTGTCTAAACGTTCTGATCCTTTTAAATTTTCATATTTCTTATGCTTACTCAAATAATGTGGTTCAAGATTATATTTTTTGTAAACTGCAGCATGTTCTTTACAAATAAGACAAATGCACTCGGCATTAATTTCAATAAAGTATAGTTCTGCCCATTTTTCACAAAACAGAGCACATTCACCACTTCCTTTACGCTTTTTGCTACATCTTACCATTTAAAAAAATAAATTGAATAAAGTTGTCAACTGGTTAATTACAAGGCACTCGGAGTACTGCATGAGAAAAACAAAGTCAAAAGTCAATATGTTTTGACACGCGGGAAAATGTCATGGCGGTAATTGGGAAGCAACCAATCAGAGAAAGTCTGAACTTTGTCCGCGAGAAATGCTCCTGATTTCTTTTTAATTTAATGGCTGGTCTCGATTTGATGGTTGCCAGACGTATGCCAATCATATTTCATGTAATACAGTTATTTTTGATTTTGTATATTTAAATATTTAAATTTAAATAAATTTAATCATAATAAATTTAAGTTATTATAAAATTTTATTTACATGTACATACGAGTACATCAGCAAAGGGGCGAATTGAAATAGACTCGCGGGCGAAATTTCGCCAGCGGGCGAGGGTTTCCCCACCCCTTTAGATTCTAAAGCAATATTTACAACAATCCACGTAGATCTTATTTTTTCCCTTTATATCATTTTTCTGTCCTGATTATAAAAGCCTATTTGCTAATCTTTACATTTTCTCACCAATTCTTTTAAGTGATCATCTTGCTGTATCTATTTTAATTTTAACGACTGACATTTTGAAAACAGCAGAGCTGAGTGGTTTCTCAAAAGTCGAGATATCCCGGGTATTTGATCAGTGGAAAAATAACCTACATTGCTTGTCTAAGAGGCGTAACTGTGGTCCTAAGAGAGTCTGTCAGGAACGAAATCGCCGTTTTCTCTGAAGGTTCGTAAGAACAAACAGATTCCCTCAATAATGTGTGCAAGCAATTGAAGGAATCATTTAACGAAGGCTGTGCCAGACGCATTTCTCATCGAACTATACACAGAAAATTGAATTGGATCCATAAAGGTCCAACACGGTATTAACTAAACGTTTCTAATTCAGTGACCCGGATGCGTACATTTATCAAGATAATACGCACAGTAATTTGTACTGAATCTCTGTAGTGAACTGAAAATGCAATTACCTTATTATATAATATATGTGATGTGCTGCATACATGATCATGATAACAAATGTCTTCGTTAATATTTCAAAAAATGTTATTTCCTTGTTTAGTCGATTATATTATAATGAGAACTATATTGAGAAATTAAATACAATCGTAGCGTCAACTACTGTATAAATAAAACAACATGCAAGAGAAAATATAATTCAAGGATAAAAAAAATCTGCCATTAAATGGCTTTGCGATAAATTATGGTGCATAAGTTTTAAAGCATGTGTTTTAGACTGGAATCGCTTACCTCCTTGATTTGTGACACAAATCAGTATCAACCACGCCAATGCCGCAGCCCAGAGGACACTACGGGTAGAAGCGTAGAGGACGCTCGCAATGGGAGATGGGAAATTCCCCTTCAACGTCTCGAATGGTCCAGAGATCACATACATACCCACTGCGATGGCAATGCACGCACCTATGATGTGGGAAAGCCGTGAACAAAGATTTTCATGGAGTTTAAAATGTTTTGTTTTCTTTAATTAATTTGATTACAGTACTTGAAATGACTTAAATAAAAAAGAAGTTTAATATTGTTCTTTGTAACTTCGTAGGTGCAAAAATTAAAAAATTTGTATAATAGTTTTAAGGGATGAAAAACCGAATTACCGGAAGAAAAAAACCTTCTGCCTCCGTACGACACCCGCTTAATTCATCTTTAGTCGAAAGACACCAGATAAACGTTTTTCATGTCACTGACGGGAATCAAACCGAGGCCTTTCTAATCAAAGGGTTCCATCTATACCGACTGAGATACGGATGTTCCGAAGTAAAATAAAGTAAATAGGCAGATACAAATTTGTATTACACATGATGTAATACAAATAAAAATAAATCAATCTGATAATGTATGAATGTCAAAAATAAATAATTATAGATTCTTTGGAATGCTTTTGATTGCAGTAAATGTGAAGCCAATAACTTACTCTCTTATTCCTTATTATACTGTCATCTTTCACTTAAGAAACCTCCCCCTTCCTGCACTTCCAATAAAGAATTTTTTGACTTCTTTTATTCCCTTGAGGCAGAATGCAGAGCTCCTTACTTGGACTAACTTTGTGAAGACAGAAGTGCAGCCAATATACATCTTTCAAACTTTCACTTACGCTGGGTAGCCTAAGCCTATCAATGATTCAAGGCTTCTCCGCGGAGAGAGAGAAAGAGAGAAAAGTATAACCACCGCCAACTCCTAGTCTTTAAGTGAGTTTGTCTGTAGCTGTGTGAGTTCTTTTTGCAGGTGATTTTTTTTTAAATATTATTCTAGTTGATGACTACGATCGAACTCTAACTACTCTTTCTCTGGGTAGACTACCGCTATTGATTCATCTATACAGGTCTATAACGGGTACGTTCCCTCCGATTCTGTTTTATTTTTAATCCTAAAATTACTCTCATCAAAATAAATTGTGATTTACGTTTTAAGCAATACTATCAAAAACAATCAGTATTAATTTCGCTTACCATTCCTACTTGTATGTTGCCCTTTTTAGTGACGAAGTATCCTAAAATAATTCCCACAAAATATGGTCCAATGTGAATATAAGTCGTAAAGTAAACGTCTTTCAACATTTGGTAAAAACGCCTGCAAGAAAATAAACAGAGAATATTATCAAGTGAAAGACAACAGATCTGTTTTCAATGTAATTTTAGAATTGGGCCGAAGTAATAGCTATCAACAAATGCTTTTGAACTCAGTGTATATATATATATATATATATATATATATATGGCATTTACTTGCGTTAACAACAAGGATTGCCTGGTTTCGGAATTCAAAACCAGACTTTATAGGTTTGATGAGCAACAGATCGACTAATTTAGGAAGTGACTAAATAATCGTTAATCTAGTGTACAATTAGAATCGAGTTTTAATTGTATTTGTTCTGGCTTTTTAGCAGGCTGGAGAGAAGAAAAAAGTATTATCATAGGCTACCTAGAAAAACTGTCCGCGCGGTTAGCCTAGTGGCTTTGCGCTTCACAACCATATGCCTGAGAAAGGAGTGTCTTAGGTTCGATTCCCATAGCCGCCGCAAGGAGCTTTAGGGTTTTCCTCAGCCATAGCCAAGTTAGCCGGTCTTGGGCGTAGACAGCAGGGTTTTTCCGCCAGTTTATCTGGGGTTTTTCATCTGACAAGCAGGCAAACCGGTCCCGTGAACACACATACGGATTTCAGTCAAGAATACGGACCCAGCCATAGGCGTCATTCGTCAGCTATGCCGTTTCCGCAGTCCAGATAAAATTTGAGGGGACTAGATGGTGCCGTACCTCCCCGTAAAAGGGGACTCATGGGTACGGTACCATCACACGGAAAGGAAAGACCTAGAAAAATTGACCACACTGATGTGATCACAAGCTAACTAAGAGAAAACGGAATCTATATAAGCTCTGAAAAAAAAAAGTTAGTGATTTACAAATATCCATAGATTCAACACAGAGAAATTAAGTACCTGCTGTTACATTTCATTTATCTCCAAGCATAAAATGAATGAACAAGAAACCAGATCTGGAGATTACTCACTATGAGATCATTGAGGTAATATTATTAGCTAAACTTTGAAGCACGTTTATCCTACGTTGGTTTAAAGCACCTTTTCGCATGCAGTTCGTTTAGCAGTTATAGTTATAATAACAGTTATAGACGTGTACATTCATTGAGCTACAATAGTTTTTACTTACAAATTAAGTTATTTTAAATTTTTTTCGCTTTCAAATTAGATTGGCAGTTTTTTAGCTTATAAATTTATTGAATTACAACAATATTTGACATACAATTTCGTTTAGCTATAACAGATCTATCTCCATGGGAACAAAGTTGAGGATTTTAGATGCAGTTGTTTTTCCAACAGCGACTTATGGATGCGAGACTTGGAACCTAAAGAAGTCAGGTAAGAAACAGATATCTGCTTTTGAGATGTGGTGTTACAGAAGGCTGTTGAAGATATCATATACCGAAAGGTGTACAAATGAATGGATGTTAGAAAAGATTAGTGGAACTTTAAGGCTCCTTAAGGATATTGACAGAAAAAAGTTAAAATATTTTGGACACATAGAAAGCATGGAAGGAGGACCTCTCAGAACAGTAATAGACGGTAAAGTTCCTGGAAAAAGAGGCAGGGGTAGACCATCAATGAGATGGATGGATGGCGTGTGTGGAGTGATTGATCTTCAGAGAGTTGAGGCTGCCAGAAAAGCAAACAACAGGACTACATGGCGAGGCCTGGTGTGGAACATCATCGAGCATCGGAGTGACCATACGGCATCTGTAGATGCCCAATGAACATAGAGAGATAACAGTATATGCACCATGGCGACAACCTACGAGATTACCATATAATAATAAGATAGCAATTTCTACTGCAAGCCTAACCGACCTCTTTGCAGATGGAAGAGGACCTGTTGGAAGATGTATCCTACATTCCATTTATAGTTAAGTATAAAAAAGCATAACATATTTAAATATATAGCTTACCACAGTATTCATAGTATTGTGTAACCAACGATATCTGCATTAAAATCTGTCAATAGCAAAGGGTTTCCAGTGACAGTGGATACTCACTCTGTTCCATTTCCTATGGTTATCGGAATTGGTGGATAATGGTCCAAGTAGGTGATCACTCCAACAGTTATACATCCACATATACTCAAGATAATTGCCACTGTTATTCCAAGTGCCGGTTTCCTAAAAGAAATTTTGGCCCATTAGTGTTTATTTGTATATGACACATTCAGGGAGGTATAAAGATATTTATAACATATGGTAACTGTTACGATTTAATGGTAAATAAAATCAAATTGACCCGAACACTTTCCTATGATTATTCATATACGCGGATGATCGGTGTTAAAGACGATTAGAAATCTTTCCCTTTTGTTGTACGCCACAAGTCCCAGAAGTTAGTTTGAGAAGCGAATGCACATTACTGAGTTTATTCACTATACCTAAATACCTTAAACTTACTATATGCTGCTACTATATAACGTTACTACGCTGTGTGGAAAAAATGTCCGGACACCAGTGCTGTTTTGGGAATACTTCGTTTATTGCAAAATAAATGAGTTGGTTGGCCCATCTTTGGCCACAATTTCGTCGAGATGCAGGTAATTAGCAGCCGGTATATTTTTCCATTCTTCCTGTAAAGGTGGTTAGTTCAGGCACACTAGTCGGAAGTGTTGTTCTAACCCGAAACCGACTTTCAACGAAAGAGCCTCTGTAGGATTGAGATCGGGGCGTTGATTTGGTCATTCCATATTCTGTACACCCATATCCCTAAACCATTTAGAAATACAGCGTGCTTTATGGCAGGGCCCGTAATCTTGCGAAAACAAGAATGGCCCGTCTGCGTAAAACACGTAAAATGTAGGCAGTGTGGCATTGTCTAGAGTGTTCCAGTACTTCCTGGCGTGGATATTTCCATCCACAACTACCATTACCCCGAGTTCACACCCGAGAAACATCCGCAGACGATGACACTGCTACCACCAAATTTAGCAGTTCGAATGACACATGCTGGCAGATCCCGTTCACCTGGCATACGCCACACCCAGCAACGACCATCGAATTTAAAAATAGTGAAGCGTAATTCTTCACTCCATACCACTCGTTTCCATATATATATACATTATTGATTGTAACAAATCCTACTAACCTGTGAAGAGGAAAAAGAACCACTAGAGACAGAATGTGAAGTTGGAAGTCTGCGCTGAGGTACCAAGTGTGATGCATACACTGAAAATTAAAATAAAAATTCTCTGCATTTATTGCAGTCTCAAATTTAATGCTTGAAAAAGCGAAATATGCATAATGCAAAAACAGAAATAAAAATAAAAATAAATCTGTGATATATTTGAAATGTAAACTTACAATATCGGACATCTTGAACCAGTTACTATAGAAAAACAGATTTGTCCACCAGTTCCGGTAACAGGCTTGCATTTCCCTCTGCACTATATCGTGCCAGATTGGACCACTTGACAGCCAGGGTATGAAGAACATTATCCCGGTGGTGAACATTAATGCCGGCACCAACCTGGTTGGCAAAAAAAGAATTTGTAGGAGTGGCACGTACACATGAAAGGCTGTAGCATGTACAGGACATTTATTGAAAACAGGTAAAAATAAATCGTGAAACATATTATGAAATACTTTCATATATTCCATATTTCGTATATTATTTCATAATATATGCAATATGGTGTTTGATTGATCATTAATAAAATGGGTGACTGAAGAATTACAGAAGTTAGAATCGAACTGTTTTTGCAGCTTAGTTTAATACTCACTCACAGATATCTGTTCCTGTATTTACAGTTTCGCGTCATCTTTCATTTACGCATTAGACCAAATAAATGGTCACCACCAAGACATTTAAATTGCTTTCTTTTAATTCTATTGGGAGAGAGCAGTTATATCTGCCAATAAATGTATTGTTCGACCCAATTATCTGATATGATAAAAGGAAAAAAAATGAGCTCCTTGAATAGACTTGCAATCAAAGATTTCTGCTACATCAGATAATCCATATGACACCGACCTGTTGGTTTCGCAGTGAGCTAATTTCATTTCGCTGTACTTTCAACTATTCGAGTATGTCTGGAACTCAATACGTGAAATGTTTATGGAAAAAAGATCCCTGCGTGCTAAAGGCAACGCACAAGAATTCTATCGATACACTGCAAGTAAAAGAAAGAATGATTATATAAGAATGAATATTACAAATCCAGAGGATAACTGATGCAGAAGAGGTTGTTCAATTAATGCGTGCCCATTTCGTATCCAACCATCGATCAATTAGTATTTCAGGTGTGGTGATGAAGATTTTGGAAAAATTACTCAGGACCCGCATTCAAAAATTGGGTGACACTGACTCTCTACTTGGCAATGAACAACATGGGTTTACTAAGCGAAGGTCATGTTTTAGCAACTTGCTCAGATTCTATAATAATGTTACCATTGAACTAGACAAGGGAAATGGATTGATCATGATACTTCTGATTCTGCTAAGGCTTTCGACAGAATACAGCATGGCAGACTGTTGCATAAATTGGAGAAAATGGGTTTCGGTTATATGATATTAGCATCGATAACAGGATGGCTGACGGACATATAAAAAAAGTGGTATAGGGGGAGATCTGAGTCTGCAAGGTTTAAGATAACAAGTGGTGTAGCATAAGGATCAGTGCTTGGTCCACTGTTATTCTATAATCACAATTAATATAGGGAAGGATTATATTCTATAATCCTTCCCTGTATTAATGATATAAGGAAGGATTTGACAAGCGATATACAACTATTTACTGATGATGCAAAGATAGGTATAGTAATCAGGAACGCTGCTGATATGTTGTACTTCCAGAATGATTTGAATTGTGAGTGCAAGCAGTGTGAATGAATTCAAGACTAAGTATGATAGCTGGTGTGTGTAATATGTGGCCTCCCTCGATGAGTCTCTGACTCTCTTAATAATAATAATAATACAAAATAACGTATTATTATTAATAATAATATATTGAGTAATAACAATACAGTAAATAATAATAATAATAATAATAATAATTTTTTTTTTTTTTTTTTTTTTTTTTTAAACATTTTATTGTCTCAGATAAATTACATACATAGATACAACAATAGTTTTATATACACGTATATATATATATACATAATATTTATAATACATTACAATTGTGAATGACAAATACTGGCGAGTTATTAATATTTTTGAATTATAATAATTTTTTTAAATAAATAATATTTTTGTTCACTGTTAAAATATTTACACATACATATATACAATAGTTATCTTGAGTATAATAGTAGTAATTTTTTATTTATTTTTTATTTTTTTAATTTTTTTTTGTTTAAAAAAAAAAAAAAAAGTTATTATGTCTCAGTTTCATACAATAATAATATTTACAGTAATTAGTATAAGGATTATACAGAATTTTTGATTTTAGAATATACATAATTTTTTTTTTTTTTTTTTTTTTTTGTGTATTATTACCATTAATAATAATCATGGTAATGGTGTTTGTTATTAATGACTCACAAGTTAAACAATATTACTTATGTTGCAGTTCACATAATAATAATTTTTTTAAATTTAAATTGTAAATTAAATATATAATTTTAAACTTAAATATATAACTGAAGTATTACTATCACATTTTCTGTTTACTACTAGAATTCATTACAGAATGTTAAGTGAATAATGTTAGATAAATACTACTACTGGGATATAACTCAACTGCACCCTCGAAGCTTTGTAATTAGCTTATCTGAGGGTGATACTGGTTATATATACATATATTTGTTATTGATTTGGTTGCTGTGTTGGAAGTAGGCAGATCTTTGGGAGGTCAAATGAATGATCTGAAATGTCGGATCAAAGTGAAATTGCCGATATATCCTGTGTTATTGCATCTGTCTTGATGGTTCACGTTCTTTTTTTATTGCGGGCTTCTTTTTGAACTATTTAGGAGGCTTTTTTCTTCACAGTGGCAGCCTTTCTATGTCTTCTGCGCTTTTAATTTGTATCGGCTTTGAAGTTTGTGACTTCCTTATGAATATTTTGGCATCTCTGGTCCACAAAAATTGGTAATTTTTTTCCATTTTTGCTTTTCGTGTTTGGTACAACAGATTCTGGTTGAATGGTGTTAAATATTCGGATAGGAAGATTGGTGTATTGTCTTGCTGTGCGTTCAAGTCCTTGACAACTGGTTTTTTCTGCCTGCTGGCTTTTATGAGATTGTCTCTTGTGGACTTGCTCTTAAGACGAATTATGACTGGGGCAGGTCGTGAGAAGCCTTGGTTTTTGCTCTTCCTAGGAATCCGATTTACGGACTGAATGTCGTTAAGCTGTAGGGGGATATCAATTACATGGCCTAATTTTAAAATCACGTCTCTGAGGTTTTCTGTAGGTGCAGTTTCAGGAAGACCGTTTATGACAAGATCTTTTTTATGTTGTTGCTGATTTAAACGTTCGTATTGTAGTTTTAGAGAATGAAGTTCTTGACGGAGTTCGGATGTCTCTTTCATCAAATTGTGTTGCCTGTCTTTTAGTGCGTCAATGCTCATTTTAATGTCTTTTACCGTTTGCAACACTTCTATAACTGCTAAATTATTATGTTTTACCAAATCTTCATATTCGCTAGATTTTTTTGTTATTTGTTCGTTCTGTTTCTTAAAGAGTTCTTGCACAAGATCTACTAAGCTGGCTTTTATAGTCACTAGACCGTTTTCTATTAGTATACTTAAAGAGTTTAAATTATAGGACTCACCTGCGTTTTTTTGTCTGTTCAGTTCGTCATCTGATTTCGCCTCCGGTGTAATCGGCTGCATCGTAGGTGGTTGCCTTACGTGCGTTTCTTTGTTCCTCTTGCAGATTACACACTTCCATTCTTCACGTGTTACATCAGGTTCATATTTATGTTGCCCGGTTGTTTCTGAAAAGCCGGCACATTTTAAGTGTAGAGTCCTACTGCATTTCGTACAAGTTATATTATTTCCGTTGGACGATAACTCCTCCAGGCATTTGATACACTTCATGACTCACCTTTCTTCCCTTAGGCGGTGAGGCGTGATTATAAAGATGGCGACGTCCTTTGTTCTTCGCTGGTTGTTGACCACGGTCTTCTCTGTTCCCTTTTCAACACTTCAAAATTTGGTTTCTTCTTAGACGATCTCGTTGAATTTTATGTCACTGTCTTCGGCGTGATGAGTAGGGTTACTTGGGAACACTTTCAACTTAAAACAGGAGTTGGAACCACTTTAAAACTATAAAAAACTGGAGCAGCGATATCACCGTGCGACCGTTCGTATGCCTACACAGCGCCCTAATAATAATAATAATAATAATAATAATAATAATAATAATAATAATAATATCTACAGGACTTCTATTCTGGTCACGAGGAAGTCCTTACTAATCCAATGTTCGTAATAAGGATGTGCACAAATACACACAGAGAGAAGAGACGCGACATAAGAAGAGTCGGATAAACTATGTTGCGTTGATAGTCTTATTTGTCCACTGGTTCAGAACAAACTACCGTACAAGTTATCTGTAAAAGGAAATAATCGCAATTATTTTAATTAGGAAGCAAAAATAAGAAGGAAAAAAAGAATGCGTGTTAAAAAAATACATTTTTATTTATTTAAATCAAGAAGCATTCATACGAAAGAAGAAACTTATCGAAAGTTCCTGGCATGTAAATCAGCATCTTTGTTGAGAAGATTCAGAGGAAAACATAACAAAGAAAAATATATTGTGAAGGTAGCAAAAGATTCTGGAGGCTACTGAAAAAAATCTTAAGAAATGGAGAAAAAGTACTGCAAAACTAATACAAAATTTAAAAAGTCTTTAAATGGAATAGGTCTCCTGAGACAATGATATCGGGTAGTCAGTAGGAATGGAATTGAATGTGGAGAACATATCAAGAGTTGAGGTATAAGCGGCTAATGGAATTCTTAAATGTGTAAGGACAGCTAAAGTAGTTGGTTTGCGATGAGAAATGCTAAATTATGAAGTGTATAAAAGATTACGATTGGCACCAGTGCATAACTCAGCACGCTTAGTCAGAAGGATGTATGTCAGATAATTGGAGAACAAGCTTTCATCTTATCAATCTCTTAAGAGAGGGAATAAAGTGAATATGAGATTTACAGAAGAATTTCCCAGGTAATATTTATGCAAGCAGGCTTGAGAAGAGATTAAAATAACCGTGGATGAAATCCTTGGGGAAGTATCTGGAGTCAGACGAAATAAGCATAATTATTTGGTATCAAAGAACCTCCGTAGCTCAGTCAATATAGACGAAGCCCTTTGGTCGGAAGGACCTAGGTTCGATTCCCGTCGGTGACGTGAGGAGCTGAAGAATCTTCCTCAGCCATAGCCAAGTTAGCCGGTCTTGGGCATGGCAGCAGGGTTTTTCCCCAGTTTATCCTGGGGTTTTTCATCCCTCAAAGCAGACAAACCGGCCTTGAGAACTCCACACTACAGGACATAGGATACACCGGAGAGTAGGGCTGACCACCTAATCCTGTGAATGGCTTGAAGTCCGATGATTAACCAACCCTCGACACCGCAAGGTAAAAGATGGTAAAAGGAAAATGAAATGAGATGAACATTGTCAATATCAAAATTACAACAACGTAATCTTTTCATATAATACGGGACACGTTCTTGGTACTGATAACAGTATTTCATTATAAATGAAATTTTTTAATACATAAATTAATTTGTAAATATGTATGAACATACAAATATATACATAAATAATGACAACATAGATCTCCTACTTCATATATCGCTGGGTGCAACGAACTTTATAATGTCAATTCCTCCATTCGTCTTCAAGCCATTGAGATTCAGCACTGATGTAAAATTCCCCTGAAATAATAATCAGTATATAGAATAAGAACACGTAAACTTTGACTGTTTATTAATTTTATGTCACTTATATTGGCAAATGAAAAATTGAACAATCGCTTTATTTAGAGGTTAGCTTTATTTTAGAATATCCTTCGCGCCTGGCTAAAATTGTGACCAATTTCCTGCTAGAGCAGACGGCACAGAATTAAAACTAGTGGCCAATTCCTTTAATTTCCATAAATGCGAAACTTCGGTGAAGATATTTGTTGGGATGTGAGCGCCCTCTAAAAACTTTATCTGCGCTTTATTTGGTAACGATTTTTTTAACATTGTTGCGATTTCATTTATTTAATCATTCAAATGGAATCTCAAAAAAATGAAAAGAAAAACGGCAATTCTGTAAATTCCACCAAGAAATATAAATGAAAGTAAATTACGAATATTTTCATAATCTAGCAAGAATAATTTCGTTAATTCTATTGAAGCAAATTTCCAATCACAAAATTTAAAACAAACTCCTTCAGAGATAGGAGAGCACCAGGATTTGCAAAATTATCCCATTTTTCAAATACGTTTCATTTGATATCATTTTTTAAATCTATCAATTTAACAGAATTTCTAGGTATCTCTTATATTTTTCAAAAATGCCGAATGAAATCAGTGAATGTCAACAAACAAATATATATCGAAATATATACTGTATATTCGAAAACTTATATCGAAATATAAAGCCTCTGCGATTAAGTTTATCCACTATATTCACGGTAGTAATAAATGAATGGGGTGAATTTCCTGAAAATATTCAATATGCATTTACCTACGTTATAAAGAAAAAGATGTCTACTGTCGCATAACCATTTATTTTAAAGAAGTTGATAAAATTGTTAAAATCTTTGTTTGTAGAAAGTAAATTTTCTGAAAAAAAACAATATGTGTATATATATATATATATATATATATATAAGGACTATATTATAATTATGTTTAGGAAATTAAATTAACTTTGGTAGATCGTGGATCTTAAAAGTGGTGTTATATTCATGAACATTTCATGGACAATTGACGCATACAGCCAATCGTCCGTGAAAACTCAGACAATTTACAGATAATATATACTAGTGGTGGTAGTGGTGGGCGATAGATGGCAGCGCTGTGCCTTGATGGTAGTAGTGTTGTGTACTTGACGGATAAAGGAGTCGGTGAGTTGTAGTGGAGTAATGTGCCCTCCCACGATGTTTTGCTGAAGCAATTCCAACAGTGAAACGCTAGAATATTCTTAATAACATTTCGATGTTGCAGGTCACTGACATAAGGTGTAGGTACATGAAAGCAAGATCATAGGAATGACATATATACGGTATCGTACATCGGTCAAGTGCTAAGAAAGCGGCTGTGTTAACTGAAATTTCTTAAATTGCTTTGGCTAGTTGCCTGGTAGTATGTATTTATCCTTGTGTATTATAAGATGGCAAAAAGAATATCTGTACACGGAATGCGAATTAACCATGTGAGATTTGCAGATGACATTGTTATTATTGAAGAAGACGAAAGAGAACTACAAAAAACACTGAAACTGTTAAATGAGGAAGGAAAAAGATTTGGACTCGTTATGGTCTTGGAAAAAACAAAGACGATGGTATTTGGTGAGAAGAACATGAAACAATAGTTACAAGTGTACAGAATTCATATAGAAAATGTAGAACAATTCATATATTTGGAAACTCAAATGACGTATGATTTGGACTGTAAAAATGAAATAAAGATCAGGATTTCAGAAGAACAAATCTGAAGGCCATGGATAACATCTAGAAAAATAATGTGATCAGCCTGCAAACAAAACTAAGAGTACTGGAAAAATGCATCTTCAGCGGTGTACTGTACGGATCTGAAACCTGAGTAATAAATAAGGAATCAAGAAAAATAATTTTGCATTTGAAAGAACTTTTTACAGGAAGATTCTGAGAATAGCATATGTACAGAAAATCGCCAACGAAAAGCACTATGGGAAGATACAACTTAAACAGAATCTAATGGAGAAGATTATAAAATGGAAGCTGCAATTATTTGTACATATCTGTAGAATGAGTGAGGACCGGAAGATAAAGAAATTTATGCTTGGTATTTTGAATGGTTTAAACAGAAGATGTAGACCACACAGAGAATGGATAGACGATATAAAAGACTGGTATGGAATGGGTGTACAATAACTGTGACACTGTGCACTGGACAAAGAAAGGTGGAAGAAGTTAGTGAAGGAGGCATCGGACACCAATGAGCAGTAAGCCCATGGTTCGTGATTATTATTATTATTATTATTATTATTATAAGATGCCCTGCAATTAGTTCCTTGTTCCAGATACGGGAATAATCATTTGAATTCAGTTATGATTTCTTAGATAAAATTTCATTTAAAAAAATCCAGTTAGGTTGTGTTGTGGGCATTAAGGTTACTACATATGCATACAACAAATTGTTAACAGTTGTTTTTGTTGTAAGAATTAGATTCTTGTCAGGATCGCGAACAGAATGGACATATTCGCCAAAAGAACAGGAAGAGATTTTCTTGAATAGATGGATAACGGTTGTCAGAGAAAACCCATACACGATGACTTCTTAGCCATCCTGCTTCGGTTATGCAAGTTCCTGAATCTTCTTTTCTCTTCTCCTTTCTACGTGTTAAGCCTATTGGCCTGTTACAGAGCTATCTTGAGCCCTTTTAAGTCGTACTCATCCAGAGAATAAGGCGACTAGCCCTATGCCTCTCAATGTATTCTATGGCTGTAGAATAAATCGGGAGGCATAGGAGAGAGAAACCTTGCTGTACACGACCAAGACCGGCTAACTTGGCTAAGTCTGAGAAATATCCTTAAGCTCTTCACATCGGCGACGGGAATTGAACCCAGAACACCCCTTCCCCAAGCATATGGTTGCGAAGCGCATATTCACTAGGCTAACCGCGTGGACCAAGTTCCTGAATAGATTTTCCAATGTTACGCAGCCGTCTTCCACCAATCAGTCAAATGGAGTTGATAGCTCCATTTGTCTCTGTGGACAGAAAATGGTACAGGAATTTGGATGTTTTGTGGCTCACCCCTCACTGCTGCTACCATAGTTTCCAGATTAATCTCAGTGGCCGCATGAGAATTTAAAGTAATGCCTTTGCATTTGGTCACAATCTTACCCCCCCTGCGTTCTGTAGGAATAAGATTTGGGACCTGTGGTAACAAACTCAACAATAAAGTCATTATCGAGTTCGTTGCCAGCTCCCCAAGGTAGTGACCAGTGAACGGTGAGTAATCGCCCGGTTTTTCACTGAAAATGACAGAATCAGTATCTGTGTATAAAAGCCGTCTTTGCAAAAGTTCCATGACCTCATATAACTTTATCCTACCGTAGGCAGCTACAAATGAGGAGATAACAGCATTCATATTTTCAGGCTCAGTGCCTTCAATAGGAGAGTAGGCAACCATCATCTGCTCTTCTGAAACTAACCTGGCATCTTGGAAAACTTTACTGTTATCTAAAAAAAGTTCTACAAGGTCTTCGTAAGAGGAAATCACCTGGGTCTGAATTCTTAACATTCTCATGCCAAGCCTTCCCCATAGAGAATTCAAAACAAAGCTTAGCAAGTGAACGTTTACCAGGATTTTTACTAATGTGTTCACTATTTAACATAACACCTTCCCTTAGCAAAAACTCATCCAGATGAGATTGTCGGTTTTGACCTTCATGCCATCCAGATGCTTCCTGTTTCAGCTTCAGAAAGGTATCAGTGTAGTGAGCAAAGAAGTTTTCTTCCCCTTCAAATTTTTGTGAAAAATGCCACATCTCATAAAATTCTATAACTTTATAACCGCGAGCACGTGCTAAATCTAATTCTGGAGTGTACTAATGACCTATAAATGATCGGTCCATATGAGAGCGTAATGGGCCATTTTGGAAGCGCACTTTTTACACAGGGGAAGGTTAATTTTTCATTAGCTGTGGTGGGCAAAATTAAAAAGAGATCGGTAGGTGCTTCCACTTTTGAATGGCATATACCAAAGTATACCCCAGGAGAATAGTCGAAATTATCTATAATAATTTCGGGATGTCCCATAGGAAATACCTAGTATTTCATTACCCATGGATAAATACTATTGAAGTCCGAATAGCGAATAACTTTCCCTTGTGAGTGTATTTTGTGATACATTTTGTAGCATAGTGTATTTTGTGATACATTCTGCTACAAAATGTATCACATATGTATCAGAACCGACTGCATGTAGCAGTCGGTTCTGCCACCGACATGCAGAGCACTACAAGGTAAAATGGGATCTGGAATACTAAGAGCAGCAATAAAGTTTTTCAAGGCTGTGTTCTCAGAAAATTCTGCATTAAATTGGCATTCCCAAATTGAGATATTGTCAAATCCTTTGCTACGAAAATAGTTTTTGCGATCCTTCATTTGCACAAAAAGGGAAATCATGTTTGTATTTCTATATGGTTGGTAAGTATTTGCTCTACAGCATGTTTGACATCCATGAAAGAAGCAACCGTAATATTCAAAAAGTAAGCTTCCACATTTCCCATTGACAAAATAAGGTCCGATGAGGACTTCTTCCCCCACAGAAAGTGAATGTTGTATGGTTATGTTGTTCTGTTGTTTTTGCCATTTGAGCCAAGCCAAAGCCTTTCTACTTTGCATGTTTGCCCCTATGTAACCCCAAGCAGGAATTATGGCCAGTGTGTTAGGTTTCAAAAAGTTTTGGAGAAATACTCTCAAACATACTCCTGCAACAATTGTAATGTCATGGAGAAAGAGATCAATCTGGGTGAGCTGTATGAAGAGAGTGCGAAAAGTGTTGCAACTGTCACGCAAAACATGCACGTCATCTTTCGTATAAGCTAAAAGTTCCACTTTCAGATAGTATTCAGTGTCTTGCCAATTTTCGTACCAAGTCTCAAACTCTGTACGAGTTTCTTTGTTCATAAATTCCGGCTGGAAATATGAATTTTCGGGGATGATTCCAGGATAATCCAGATAATCGGATGTGTGAAACTTATGAACTTTACTTATGAACTTCGAAACTTTACGAACCTCTGGGAGATCGAACATGGTTGGTAGTTTCCTAAGAGTGACACTAATGTAGGAAAAACTGTCAAGAAATATGATGTTTAATGGGTTATAATAGATAGCAATTATCTTTCATCCATCAAACACTACACAGGGTTGGAAATTTTTTGAAAAATGATATTCCACATATCCAGGTATCCTTCAAAACCACGAAAATTGTGTGCAATCACACACGGACATTTTTGTATTTTGGTTTGACAGTCTGAAGGATCCTGTCATCTTGTCCCCATTTCATGTTATTTTTGACATAAAACAGGTCATCTAGGAATTGAACCACACAGTCTTCACCCCAGAACTTGCATTCATGACTACCAAAATCAGCCATACATAAGACTGTGTATGACAATTATTTTTAGCTATAATTTCTGTGTCAAAAAATCATAGAAACTTGTTTATTTGAGACCTCCAATTTATGCACAAAGCATTTCTGTTTTGGGTGAACTAATTTGCAGTGAGGGCAGAAATTTTCAGGTGGACAAACATGGCTTTTATCTGTAGGGAAAGTAGCCAAACACTCTCTGCAACAATGGATTTTTGAACAAATATTATTTTGTATGTGCAAATTCAGACATTCATTGCCATAGAAAAATCTGTTGCATGACTCACACAAAAGAAGGTTCTGCACACTATGATTGGTGTTTGTGCAGCAGCAGATGTACACATTTTGGCATCTATGCATTTGCAATTTGATAGATTGTTTGAATACTTTCAAGCAACTGGGGCTATAATAGCTATTCCCAAACAGAGCTGGCACACTATGCACAGAATCATAATGCGATGAGTGATATAAAAGACAGATCTGTTTACTTGCATTTGGACCCACAAATACCACAGAAAAATCAGCATCGGCTTAAAAAATTGCAATTTGATATTCCAGAGTCAAATGCTTTTGAAAGAGATCTGCTTCTGGAATACCACAAGAAATGAGCAGAACCCCTGCAATTTTGTGGACAATTAAAGATCTCTTTTTTTAACTTTTTTAAAATCTAACCACACTTGTCTATATGTTTGGGCATCATCAGTGTGTGCAGAAACACCCAGAACAAGTGCTCGGGCCATGCAAAGATTGTCCTTGTTGGTAATTTCCAAAATAGCTTTTTTTATTTTCACATCATCCAGGCTAAGCAGCATTCTTCTTTTTACATTGATTTTTCTACCACCACCACATTGTTACTTATGTTGATAAGTATGACATCTATAGAAAGATCATTTGCCAAAAGAAACTCATGTTTCGAGTGGATGACAGCATAAAAAGTATCAACTATCCTTTGGATAGTTAGTTCAGAAAGCAACAGGAAGGGTAAGTTAATATTGCTTTCTAAACTGGATGCATGCACTAACGCCCAACCGAACGTGAGAAAAAGTTCCTGAACTCGATAAAGGCTGAATGATCTCATTAAGCATATCTCAAAATATTTCAAAAAAAAATGTGGTGAAAAGAGTTCCAGATCACGAAATCGAACTTGATACTCCAATTGTCGAGTTTGATACTTGATGGATTTACGTGATCGGGCCACCGAAACAGTATAAAAGTCCCTGTAGAGTGAGGGTTCAATAGTTGAAGTAGACAGTTTAGTTTCAAATCCCAAAATTGATTGTGAATTATACAAATTTTTTTTGGGAGGAGGGGGATCGCGACTTCCTCCAGCCACACCAGCGATTGTTACATGAGAATTAATACCACGTTCTGTGCTTTGTTCATTTTCTCCTGCCAAATCAACCTCAACAAAAATGTGGTGATGAATGAGTATATTCCCATCACCATTAACAAATGGAATAACGGATGATCGCTATTAAAAAAAAATACTTTCTAGATTTCAAAAATATCGTTTAGAAATTAAAAAAACCTCAATGTCATCCTAAGGTGATTTTTGCAATTTCGACACTACATGAGGCTTTCACTAACAAACTTTTACTATACATCAGCCCTCAAAATTTTTCCCCAAAATCCTAACAACCATAAAATAAAAATAAAAAAATATAAAAAAATAAATAAATAAAAAATTCTTCAGCAACCAAATGATTTGATGAGCTGATTTGGCCACTTTTGTAATGTTCCCCCTAAACTTCAACTACTTATCCACCAACACTCCCAAATCTCGTGCCTCATCAATTTCCTGGAGTACAGTTCCACCAATGCAGTAAACTGCTGCTAATCTTTTCACCCCAAAATGCATAATCTTATATTTTGCCACATTAAATTGACATCCATTCTCCTTAGCCCAGAGCTTCATTCTATCCAAATCATCTTGCAAAATTTTGACATCATCTGCATTCACTATTGCCCTACCCAACTTTGCATCATCCGCAAACAAATGAACTGTTCCTCTCAGATCCTTTCCTATATCATTACTGAACAAATTAAAAAGCAGTGGTCCAGGAACAGATCCTTGTGGCACACCACAATTCACAGGGCGTCTTGTGGATTCTACTCTTGAATAAACAGCTCTCTGATATCTCTCCGTCAACCACACTCCTATCCATCTTACCAACCCTATATCCATCCACATATGCTGCAATTTACTGATTAGAATTCCATGTGGTATCCTGTCAAAGGCCTTCGCAAGGTCCAGTAGAATCACTGTAAACTCATTATCCTTATCCAGTTCAGCCGTCACTGTGTTATAATAGGTGAGCAAGTTACTCAGGCATGAACAACCTTTCACAAAACCATGCTGTCCCCGATACAGTATCCCATTTTCATCTATCCAATTTTATTTTCTTCTATTTCTTGTACAGTATTTTCTTCTTGACTATTTTCTCCAAGACCTTGATAATGATTCCTGTTATGCTATTTGGCCGATAATTTTCAACAGCAGCCTTGGAAACACCTTTATGCAACGGAACTATTTTCCCCTCTTTCCACCTCCTTGGGACTGACCCAGACCTGAGGCTCAAATTAAAGAAAATGGTCAAGGGCACTGACAATTCTTTAGCCACTTCACGTACGACACGAGCTGGTATACCATCCAATCCCACAGATGTATTGACATTGAGGTTCTGTAATAGACTAGTTACCTCTACTTCATTCATCACAATTCCAGTATAAGCTGTTGGTTCTTCCATTCCTGCAATGTCACCACCTGGATGATATACTCTTGCAAAGTGCTCGCTCAGTAATTCCACTATATCGACTGATTCGGTTACCTCCCTACCCTCAGCATTTTTTAAAATCATTCTGCCATGAGAATTTTTCCTTTTACTTGCAACATATTGAAAAAACTGTTTGGGATTCATTTAGCCTGCATGGCCAATTTTCTTTCGTAATCCGTTTTGCTTTTCTTACCACCCTTGTTGCCATCCTGGCCTGAGCTTTATACTGTTCCTGCGCATACTGGTCACCTTTTTCCTTAAATTCCCTCCACAATTGTTTCTTTTTTTGCAGCTCAAGCTTAATAGTGTTGGTCATCCATTTAGCCCATACTTGAGTTATTATTCGGACTCTTAGTATACAATCAACCATTACCTCCTGCAAACACTTCTTAACCACCTTCCATGCACTATCAACATCCAGCCCTTGCAGTTTTACATGCCATGGCACTGAGCCAAGCACACTCCTAAGCTTGTCATACTTACCAGCCCAGTAATCCCACATATACCCTGTCTTAATTGTAAATTATACTGCTTTAGCCACCTCCCAAGTCATGACCTTATGGTCACTCTCACCAATTGGTGGAAACATGGTCTTGTTCGTTACAGCAACATTCTCAGTTGCAATTACTACGTCAAGCACTCTCTGTCCCCTGGTATTTTCCACTACATGCTGTCGCAGATAGTTGTCCCTTAATAACTGCATAAAATCCAATTCCTTCCTCCCATGTGCCCTCTCCTCTTTCCAGTCAATATTACCATAATTGAAATCACCCATAATAATTACCCTCCTTCCACTCATTTCTTCTATTTGCCTATGCATACTATCCCCACCAGCTATTCCATCACCTGGTCTATAGCAGCACTCAATTGTATATTTTGTTCTGCTAGATTCTATCTCACACCAAACAGCCTCAAATATGCTCTTTTCTCTATGCTGCAGTTCAACTTCTATTCTCCTTGGCTGCAACTCATCAGCTATCATCAATAACACTTCTCTCCCCTTTTTATTCTCTCTGTCACTCCTGAACACGCTATACCCGTCGCATTCAATCCCACTAGCTTTATCATCTTCTTTCAGCCATGTTTCACTAATAACAACAACCTGTGGCCTTGAAGTGCCAACCAGAGCCAAAAACTCTTCCTTCTTGTTCCTAATACTTCTGGCATTAGTGTACATGAATTGCAGAAGCCCATTAGTACCATCCCTACTTTGATGCCTTATACTAACTATCCCATTCTGATTTGATGTCCGTACTCGCTCGGGCATATTATACTCATTCATACACTCAACTGCCTCCCTAAAGTCTACATATCTACCCCCTCCTCTCCCGCTTAATAAATCTAGTTTCCCTGAGTCTGTACATCCACTTCCACTTCATTCATCAATACCTTTTCAAGCCTCCGTACACCAAATCCATTCAAATGTAACCCATCCATCTTATATAAATCCTTTCACCCATCGAACTCACTCCACACCTCCACAAATTCCACACAACTCTCCATGAATAACCCACGCATAAAGTCATTGGCAATTATGGCTCTCCTTCTAAACACTTCAGTATCATACCGCGGTAAAATACTCACCATCCTAACTCCCTCACTCTTCTCTTTTACTACCTCAAGTAATTCCCTCACATCCTCTATCATTTCCATTTTATCCTCTTTCAAATCATTTGTTCCTGCCACAATTATCATCTCTTTCACCCTCTGTTTTTGCACTCGAATACATTCGCTGACGTCCTTTATGTTCGCACCAGGCTGGTACGATTTCGTCACACCTCTTAAAAGCGAATCCCCATACAGCACTCGCTCCTTCATTCACCAGAGATGAATCAGTAATGTGTGTTTCGTAATTTTTTTATGAAATTATGAAAACCGCATGATTTCAATAACATTTCAGTAACTTGATTCTGCCACTGATATCATTTGTTGAATCTCCTGTTTCTCACAACTCTCATATCTGTGACCTTCCATCTAGGTTCAAATAATTTATTACTAAGCCATCATAAATACATATTTGATATCCATAAATGAAAATTATTTAAATACTCTTTTGTATACAGGTAGCTTAATGTTTTGATTAATTTCTCTCTTACTCCAAATACACAGATTCAGGTGATTTCACACGACACCTGTGTTTGTTTATTCTCTTCAGTTATCCCCTCCAATGTTTAAATTACCATCGTCACTACAAATTGGGCCGAAACAGCAAAATTTCATTTGTTGTATATGTTTATCCACAATTGATTTGAACTATTCTTTGTTCCTGGCTATTTTCTTAGTGTCATTCCGTCCTTGCTACAGCAGTTATTCAGTTTACTTAGGGTATTCTCAAACCTTATACTGGATTTTATTAGGACTGTAACATGAACTGCATAAATTAAAAATATGACGTTAACTTCTCCAATTGTAATCAGATTTAATGCCACTTTTCTTCGTAATAAGATTAATATTGATGAGGAATAATCGTTGCAAGAGGGTGCACTTCACTTTTACATTTGTGAAGTGAAGTTTTCACATGTGTGAGAACTTCACTCCACTCATCATTGAATATCATCTGTTTTGGCCTCCATTCCACATTTCAGGCCATGATGAAATTTACTTCCTCATACATCGATCTCCACTATGATTACATAAATGCTTTTTAAAGGTTAATTCTCTCGCTTGTGTGTAATTATGTAAGGGGAGTAGTATGGGTCCCACTAGTGACAAGATCAAGATAAGATAAGAAATCGTGACATGATTGGTTGTTCATTTGATAACGTCATTGTGGGCGTGATGTCATGAGATTGGAATGTTAGAAATTTCCCTGTGGGCATATGTATCAGTGAGGTGAGTTCGTGTGTTTTGGTTCGCGTATGGAATTATGTTTGATGGTAGAGATAAGGATTCGTGT
The DNA here is from genome assembly GCF_054136105.1 of Typopeltis vanoorti. NCBI lineage: Eukaryota > Metazoa > Arthropoda > Arachnida > Uropygi > Thelyphonidae > Typopeltis > Typopeltis vanoorti. The sequence goes on along the minus strand of NC_143569.1, from coordinate 74,807,206 downwards.
TGTGATTAGTGGGGCACTATTGACCAGATCAAGATAAGATAAGGAATCGTGTCGTGGGTGTGTGTTGTTTACAAATGTAGATAAATGACGTCATTTGTTATTTGTAAAAAAGTGACTTCATTTGTTATTTAAAGGTTAATTCTCTCGCTTGTGTGTAATTATGTAAGGGGAGTAGTATGGGTCCCACTAGTGACAAGATCAAGATAAGATAAGAAATCGTGACGTGATTGGTTGTTCATTTGATGACGTCATTGTTGGCGTGATGTCATGAGATTGGAATGTTAGAAATTTCCCTGTGGGCATATGTATCAGTGAGGTGAGTTCTTGTGTTTTGGTTTGCGTATGGAATTATGTTTGATGGTAGAGATAAGGATTTGTGTTGTGATTAGTGGGCACTATTGACCAGATCAAGATAAGATAAGGAATCGTGTCGTGGGTGTGTGTTGTTTACAAATGTAGATAAATGACGTCATTTGTTATTTGTAAAAAAGTGACGTCATTTGTTATTTATAAATAAGTGATGTTGTTGTTTTGAATGGAAAGGAGATATATTAGTGTATAAGGAATCGTGTCGTGATTGGTGCGACACCTCTGACCAGATCAAGATAAGATAAGGAATCGTGACTTGAATGTGTGTTATTATAGAGTTTGGAATGTTTGGAATTTCGCTGGGGCCCTCGTCTGTCAGGGACATCACGTGGTATGTTTAGTTTGGTAGTTTATAGATGAATGTACTAATTTTCCAATATATTTTGGGGTATTTCGTTCCTGTTAAAGGGGTGGGAATCCTTAGAGTAGAGTAGAATCCAGTGGCGGCTGTGTTTCGAGAATCTCTGAGTAATTTAATTATACACTGGTGTCCCTCAAACACACACACACACACACACACACACACACACACACACACACACACACACACACACACACACACACACACACACACTACGCATGAAAGCCGCTAATGTATCCATGTTGATACTCTAATATGTACCCTATGATTATTCTTATGAAAAAAAAACTATTCGAGATTAGATTTACATTTACCAAAACATACCAGCAGTGATTATTGAAATTACAATTATCAATTGTTATGTTTAAGTTAAAAAATAAATAAACTTACATTTCTTTCCACGATGGAAACATCTTGGTACTATCTAAGTTTTCTGAATATTCCAAATTGTTGATTTTTAACATATATTCACAGCGCAGAACACAAACACAAGTCTGAAAATACAGTTGACTATTTCTTTATAGGTTACTGTGGCTAACATTTCACAACACAAAAAAATACTATGTAACTGTAGTTTAATCTGTTTGTATTAATCACATCCTGTTACGGTATTGTTCAAAAGGTATCATTTTCCCACTGTTGGTTGTTTCTCAAACATTTGCATATGACTAAGTAATTAGCATTCACATGATTTTGATGACACATATCCTAAACTTATTCATCTGGGGGATTGGAATTCTTCTGGTCTTACTTGAGGGTTTGATAATACATCGCACACCACAATCCAATCATCACCTTTTTCATGACTCATATTCTCCCTTTGATGTTTTGCACTGTTTTATCAGTTCGGGGAAGTACGACTGTTTTTCTAGTGTAAAATTCTTATAACACCCATTCTAAAATTATTCATTTCTGAATAAGGATTTTATATACTTATTGTTTTCAAGTAGATGGCTTGTTTGTTTGTTTGTTTACATATTGTGTAGTTAGGAAACTGGAATTTATTTCAAACGAATATTAGCTCTTCTGTAATCTCTCTTATCCGGTCGCCATTTTTGTTGTACGTAGGTGAGAAATCATGTGTTTAGGTTGGAACTCTACGTTCCTGTGGGAAATTATTGCTGAAGTAAATTATTGCTTACATTTATTTTTTTAAACCAGTATTGACTATTAATTTTACCTGCAGTTCATTCTGCTCTTAACCTATTTCTGTAACTGAAATTTATTTATTTTATTTTATTTTTCTTTAACGTTAGTAATTTTAAGTAACACATATGCGACAAACAAGGTTTTGAACTCACCGTAGCATTTTGTTTTAGAAATTTCTTTTGCCAGGACAACAAATAAATAGTTATTTCTTATTATTTCAAATGAATATTAGCTCTGTAATATATGCTTTGTTTCTATGTTGCCTTTATTTGACTGTAGTATTATTAACAAATTGTATTTACTGAATCATACATACAGAAATTAAACAAAGTGAAAAAGATAGTAATCTACATATATAATAAATAAATTGCCACTTTTCAGATGAAATATACTCCACTAAAATTCTGCCTATTAATTTAATACCCATTTCCTTTTACTTCCAAGAGTTGACCCAGTTTCAATGAGTGGATTTAAAAAAAAATATGTGGTTAGTTTGTTGCATGAAATTTTACCAGGAGAAAAAAAATGGTATTGTCTTACTTAAATTTGTATAACACACAACGACACCCAATTTGTTCGTTTACATTTTCACATTTTATTCATCATCATCATCATCATGCATGTCAAGGAATTAGACCTAGCATGGCCTGTTCCAACCTTAGAAGTCATTGTTGAATTGTTTAAGAGGATGTCCTGGTTTTCTTTTTCCTAATGGCTTGTACTTTAAGGCTTGTTTTGGTAATCTTTCTGTTTTCATTCTTTGAACGTGTTCCATCCATTTATGTTTATATTTTTCAATTTTTTCTGTTACTGGTTCTTGGTTTAATTCTTTTATAATTTCTTCATTTCTTTTGTGATCAAATAGGGTATACTTTGCAGTTTTTCTCATAAACTTCATTTCTGCTGTTGTTAATCTTTGTTTGTCTTTTTGTTTTATTGTCCAGATTTTGCTTCCATACATTAAGACCGGTAGGGCTAATGTATTGTATACTTTAATCTGGTTTGTTTTTGAACTAGGTTTGGTTTAAATATAGAGTTAATTACTCTTGTTATTTTTAAATATTTTGCAATTTTTACATTTATATCTTTTTCATTTTCATATGTGATCGTACATCCTAAGTAGTAAAATGAATTTACCTGTTCTAAGATCTTGTTATCTATTACTATTTTAGTTCTTGCTGGATCTTGTCCAATAAAGGCATATAGTTTTTAATTTTTCTGTTGATATTATCATACCATAATCTTTGAATATCTCATTTCGATCTAAAATAGCTTTCTATAAGTTATCTTCAGAATTTGTAATTATTATTTGGTCGTCGGCAAAGAGCAGAGTGTTTATGTTTACTCTAGAAGAAAGTTTAATTCCTTGTTGTAAATTTTTATTCCATTTTATTATTATTTCATATTAGTAGATATTAAAATTAGTTGCTTAGAGAAGACATCCCTGTCAGATCCCTTGGTTTATCTCTCTCATATATGATAGCTCGTGATTTAATCTTATTTGTATTTGATTATTTTCATATATACTTGGGATAGCTTTTAGGATATTATTTGATATTCGTCTTTCTTTTAATATGTTAATAATATGTTTCTTTTAACTTTGTCAAATGCTTTTTCAAACGCAATAAATGCAGTATGTTTCTAAATTACATTCTTTTCTTTTCTCTATTATTAATAGATTTTATTTGAATGAAATATTATTTAAAAATTGTATTTACTGAATCTAACATACAGAAAATAAATAACGTGAAAAATACAAGGTTCTTCCCATGCTTGTGGAATAGCCATCATGTTGTTTTTGACAATGTGACTCTCATCTGAAAGTTAATTTTCATCTGGTGATCGTTGGGAATTTATTACTGTAGTAAAATTAAGGGTTGCATATTTATTTTTTGTAAGCCAATACACATACTTCTGAGAATTATTAAAAGCACAGAATCTTTCATTATGTTTCCAAAAGCATTTAAAAGTACACGTTATGTTTTCACATTTTGGGCATCCAATTTCATTTAAATCAAAAACAGGCCTCCCTATTAACCTCGTTAATGTTTTTGATTATTCTCTTCCTTTGGCGAGTAATATTTGATATTTGCATGTTGATTCTATCATCCAATTTCTTAGTTTGTCCAGAGATAGTGAACTAATTTCCCACTTCAGCTGATGGTTATATTTTATTAACCAAGAATTCTGTTTTTTAACTCTTTCAGGTAATTCTTTCCAACTACAAAGTGATTTTGTCAATTATCTTACAATAATTCCATCAGAAATACAAATTTCTTTAGGAAATAAATTTGAAGTCTTATTCAAAAGAAATTGGATATCAATTATCACAATGATAACTGAAAATTCGTATTTTTCACCCACTGTCGATTTTTCATAATCGTTTTCCTTCATTCTTCTTAGAATACTTCATATGACACTAGAAATAAATAGTTATTTATTATTATTATTATTATTATTATTATTATTATTATTATTATTATTATTATTATTATTATTTCACTGATTGTTAGCTCTGATCATACATTTTATGTTAACTTTCTGTTACAAAATTCTAAACAATTCGAACTTTTCACAAAGAAACTTTCAAAGAATTTTGTGGTTCACCCATTATTTTTACATTACCAAACACAAAACACCTCAACACAAAACAGCAGCTGCAGTGGATGAACAATTACTTAAATCCAAACTAACTCAGCTCTATGGTATTTTCTTACAGTGCTATTTACACTTACCATGCCCTACCCTGACTGTTCTTTCAAAAATGAACCTTTTGCACAGATGACTCAATGACATGTTTTGACATGCTGCTGGTTATACTGTTGGTGTGTTTTTATCTTACTTTGTGTGAAAAAAGGTAAAATTTGTATATGTGTTATCTGGAGATTACAAAAATTTTTTCTATACCAAACTTTAAGAGTTTAAGTCAAGTTTTTGGGTTCATTATCTGCTATATCTCTGTAAAACAACCAAATTCTAACAGTTCAGATTTTCTATTATGTCAACGAATTGTTTTCAGATAACTCCAACAATGTGAATAGGTAGCATTAGACAATTTCTAAAATTTTCAATCCATGGATATCAGTTTTCAACACTTTTTTTCCTTGTTCCTGGCATTAATTTCACAGGTACTTTGTTTAAAAATTAATTAAACAGAATTACATTAAGTATAATAAATTTAGTTTAATCCTTTATCCAAGTGTGAGCAAACAAAGTTTGAGGCTGTAATTATCTTCAGGACTGGGGTAAGGTGGTACAACACCAGGGCGACTCCTTGCAAAGGTGGAGCAAGCTACCAACACTCCTATCTCAGTATCTCCCACAATGCAAAACACATCTCCTTGCAGTTATGTCTAATGTTATGCATTAAGGGAAGGGCCACTACCCAGACTAGTTTCGACCTTTATTGAGGTCTCTTCAGTGGGAGCCAGGCCCAACTGGAGATACCAAGGCAGAAGCATTAGCAGGTCATCTCTACCTATAGGAGCTGCCTCAATAAAGATCAAAACTAGTCTGAGTAGTGGTCCTTCCCTTAATGCATAACATTAGACATATCCGCAAGGAGATGTGTTTTGCATTGCGGGAGATACTGAGATAGGAGTGTTGGTATCTTGCTCCACCTTTGCAACGAGTCTCCCTGGAGTTGTACCACCTTACCCCAGTCCTGAAGATACTTTCAGGCACAAACTTTGTTTGCTAAAACTTGGATAAAAGATTAAACTAAATTTATTTTATTATAACCAAGTGAAAAATAAACTTTCAACAGAATTGCATTAAGGATTAAAGTTGTGGATTTAAATATCAAGTTCTAATCAGAATAACTGAGTAAACAATTCACTGTGGAAAACACAACAACAAAAGTATCTATCATTGTTCATTTAAGTTTACAAATGCATATTTTATTTTGCTGAGATACAATTTACAAGTATATTCACTGAGAAAAATTCGAAACATGCAATTACCTAAAAATATTTCACAATATTTAGTTTACACTCTTAACATTTTCCAAAGAGTTCAATGAATAAAATTTTTGTTACTCACTGTTTCTGTTACATTACATCAAAATAGCTGGTCACGCAAAAGAGTTTTTAAATCAGCCTTGGTAACCACACTTCCATACATTCGATATTGTGTCAGTCTGGAAATGACACCATGCCTCCCTAAATATTCTGTGTGTTCTTTTGTCAGCAAATATACACAAACAGTTTTTGTAAAATGTTCGTAAATGTCCCAAAATAAAGAATCCTTATCGAATTGGATAAAATCTTGAAAGTCTAATTTTACCATTGATGATTTTAAATGATTAACGATAATTTTCCCCAATGTACAAATAGATGGTAATTCAGTTTTCAAAAATAGTAAATGTTGTACATTTTTGGTGAAAATCTTTCAGCTTCTTCACAACTAATAGAAAAAACTTTACTTCCATCAGCTCCTGTATCATCAAGTATTAGTTCTCCATCTTGGCATTTCAGAATATAACACTCACCGAGGTCCATTTCATAGTCAACTCTTCTTTGGAAGTAGCCGAGGATATCAGATCACTTTCTGCATAACTTTTCCCGAGTGGTCCTGGATAAATACATCACAATGTATGTGTCTTCTAAAATAATAATCGGTTTCCATCATTTTAGAGCTATGTGAAGAGTTTTGTCTCGTGCTATTTTACTGAAGAGAGAAAATTTCAATGACTTTTGTGGCTCACCCATTATTTTACTTTACTTTCCTGGATACCAATCACCTCAGCAGAATATGATAACTGTATGGGATGAACGAACTGCCATAACTGCAAAGATACTTGACTCGTTTGTTTTTCCTTATAGTACTGTTAAGCTGACCCTTAATCCTGACCATTCCTTCCAAAATGAACTTTTGTATCAGTTGGAGATGGCATCATTAAAAGATATCTGCAAAAGATGAGCTCATTCATCTCCTCTAGGCTGAGCAGACATCTTCTGGAGGAGAAGTGTGGTGATGTGGTTAGGGGTGGGGGAGCATTGCAGGGAGCTCTGTCACCCTTTTGACGACCTTTTCACTTCCACCACCTAATGCTATTTTTCCCCCCATTCCAACAATTTCGGACATATGAGTGAGAGAAATAGTCACATGGTCTAACAACAAAAACACTTTTTGAGGAAAAACTACTTAACATACCAAGGACAAATAATATAGCATACCGTTCGAGCCACAGAGTTAAGATTTGCCCTATGATATCTGAAAGTAAGATAATTGCACATCAACATCATATCCAACAGCATGTAGAAACATGTCTGTGAATCATCTGTGTGAAAGTTTCATTTTGGAAGGAAAGGTCAGGGTTAAGGGTCAGGTAAACAGTACTATAAGGAAAAACAAATGAGTCAAGTATCTTTGCAGTTACGGCAATTCTTTCATCCCATGCAGCTATCATATTGTGTTGTGGTGATTGGTATCCAGGAAAGTAAAGTAAAATAATGAGTAAGCCAGAAAAGTCATTCAAATTTTCTTTTTTCAGGAAAACAGCAGGTGACAAAACTCTTCGCATAGCTCTAAAACGATAGAAACCGATTATTATTTTAGAAAACATGTACATTGTGATGTATTTATCCACGACCTCTTGGGAAAAGTTATGCAGGAAGTGGTCTGATATCCTCGGCTACTTGCAAAGAAGAGTTGACTACGAAATGGACCTCGGTGAGTGTTATATTCTGAAATGCCAAGATGGGGAACTAATACTTGATGATACAGGAGCTGATGGAAGTCAATTTTTTTCTATTAGTTCTGAAGAAACAGTGATTTTCACCAAAAATGTACAACAATGATAATCATTTACTATTTTTCGAAACTTAATTACCATCTATTCATATCATGGGGAATTATGGATTCATACCACTAATCATTTAAAATCATCAATGGTAAAATTAGACTTTCAAGATTTTATCCAATTCGATAAAGATTCTTTATTTTGGAACAGAACATTTACGAGCATTTTACAAAAACTGTTTGTGTATATTTTCTGACAAAGGAATACACAGAATGTTTAGGGAGGCATGGTGTCATTTCTGGACTGACACAATACCAAATGTTTGGAAGTGCTGTTACCATGGTATCTGATTTAAAAAGTCTTTAGCATGACCAGCTATTTTGGTGTAATGTAACAAAGAAACAGTGAGTAACAAAAATTTTATTCATTAAACTCTTTGGAAAATGTTAAGAGTGTAAACTAAATATTGCAAAATATTGTTAGATAATTACATGTTTCGAATTTTTCTCAGTGAATATACTTTTAAATAAGAGTACTGTTCAATAAGTGAGATGACTAATTTTACTGTCATGAAACCACTCATCACAATATTAATTTCTGTGCAATAAAGAATTGTTGCTGTCTGTATTAACAAAAGTGTTTGATAGATGGTGTGTATGGGCTAATGTGCCAGAGTGTCACATGACTAAACGAAAGCTTGTTTCGCTCGCCTACAAGTCGCGACCAGTCGTCAAAATGGAAGCATCCTTGGGACGGCGTTATGCAATTAAATTTTGTGTGCGTTTGCAAAAATCGGCATCGGACACTTTTAACATGATATGTGAAGCTTTCCTCGTTGAAGCAATGTTGAGGGCAAGTGTTTTTCACTGGCATAAAACTTTTAAGGAAGCAAGGCAAAATGTGGAAGATCTTGAATGTGATCTTTACAATGATCAATACAGCAGCGATTATCATCAAGGAGGATCGCAGAATTACAGTACACCAGCTGCATGTTTTCCTGAATATTTCTGTGGGAAGTGTTCTCTCAATCATAGCTTAACATATGGGACTTAAACGTGTTTGCTCCCGATGGATTCCCAAACTCTTGACACCGGGGCAAATGCAGCATCGAGTGAATGTGTGCACAGAATGGAAAGAAATATTGGAACAAGACGGTGACAACTTCTTAAAACACATCATTACAGCAGATGAAGTTTGGTTGTATCACTATGACCCTACAATGAAACAACAAAGCAGTGAATTGAAGCATCCGTCTTCGCCTACTCCCAAGAAAGCAAAAACTGTTAAATCAGCTGGTAAAGTTATGACTATAATGTTTTTTGACTACGAAGACATTGTTTACCAACATACTGTAGAACCCAGGAATACTGTAAATGGCTCATACTATGTGGATGTTTTACAGACAATGGTACAACACATCAAAAGGAAGCGTCCATTGCTGAAGAATGGCTTCTTATTGCAACACGATAATGCAAGGCCACATATGCTGGTGGTGTAGTGGACATTTTGCAGAAGAACAACATAGATATCCTACCACACCCTCCATACAGTCCTGATCTCGCACCATGCTATTTCTGGCTGTTTCCTCAGTTCAAGAAACCACTAAGAGGCCGCCATTTCAAAAGCAACAAAGCATGTGTAAAAGCTACGGAGGCGGTTTTGAAAGAACTCTCAAGATACGAAATTTCACATGTGTTTAAGAAGTGGATGCAATGGTGGGACAAATGCATTGCATCTAATGGTAGTTACTTCGAAAAAGACCATGAAAATGATGACGATTTAAGGTAATCTGTTTTCTGTATAAATATAGTCTTATAACTTATTGAACAGCCTATGTAATATTTCAGCAAAATAAAATATGCATTTGTAAACTTAAATGAACAAAGATGTGTGCTATTGTTGTATTTTTCCACAGTGAATTTTTTACTCAGTTATTCTGATTAGAACTTGATATTTAAATCCACAACTTTATACCTTAATGCATTAATGTTTAATTATTTTTAAACAAATTACTACTGTGAAATTAATGACAGGAACAGGAAAAAAGTGTTGAAAACTGATATCCATGGATTGATAATTTTAGAAAATGTCTAATGCTACCTATTGACATTGTTGGAGTTATCTGAAAACAATTCGTTGACATAATCGAAAATCTGAACTGTTAGAATTTGGTTGTTTTACAGAGATATAGCAGATAATGAACCCAAAAACTTGACTTAAACTCTTAAAGTTTAGTATAGAAAAAATGTTTGTAATCTCCAGATAACAAATATAAAAATTTTACCTTTTTCCACACAAAGTAAGATAAAAACACACCAACAGTATGTCCAGCAGCATGTCAAAACATTCGTTGAGTCATCTGTGCAAAAGGTTCATTTTTGAAGGAACTGTCAGTGTAGGCCATGGTAAGTGTAAACAGTACTATAAGAAAATACCATAGAGTCGAGTGACTTTGGATTTAAGTAATTGTTCATGCACTGCAGCTGCTGTTTTGTGTTGAGGTGTTTTGTGTTTAATGTAAAAATAATGGGTGAGCCACAAAATTCTTTGAAAGTTTCTTTGTGAAAAGTTCTAATGTTTAGAATTTTGTAACAGAAATTAAACATAAAATATACCATCAGAGCTAATGATCAGTGAAATAATAATAATAAATAACTATTGATTTTTGGTGTCATATGAAGTAATCTAAGAAGAAAAATGAAGGAAAACGATTATGAAAAATCGATATTGGGTGAAAAATACGAATTTTCAGTTATCATTGGGATAATTGACTCCCAATTTCTTTTGAATAATAGTTCAAATTTATTTCCTAAAGAAATTTGTATTTCTGATGAATTATTTTTAGATAATTGACAAAATCACGTTGTAGTTGGAAAGAATTACCTGAAAGAGTTAAAAAATCAGAATTCTTGGTTAATAAAATATAGCCTTCAGCTGAAGTGGGAAATTGGTTCACTATCTCTGGACAAATTAAGAAATTGGATGATAGAATCAACATGGAAATATCAAATATTACTTGCCAAAGGAAGAGAAAAATCAAAAACATTAACGATGTTAATAGGGAGGCCTGTTCTTGATTTAAATGAAATTGGATGCTCAAAACGTGAAAACATAACGTATACTTTTAAATGCTTTTGCAAACTAATGAAAGATTCTGTTGTTTTAATAATTCGCAGAATGTATTGGCTTACAAAAAATAAATATGCAACCCTTAATTTTACTACAGTAATAAATTCCCAACGATCACCAGATGAAAATTAACTTTCAGGTGAGTGTCACATTGTCAAAAACTGCATGATGGCAATTCCACAAGCATGGGAAGAACCTTGTATTTTTCACGTTATTTATTTTCTGTATGTTAGATTCAGTAAATACAATTTGTAAATAATATTTCATTCAAATGAAATATGTAAATTTAAATGAAGGAAGTGGGTGTCGTTGATGTGTTATGCAAATTTAAGTAAGACCATACCATTTTTTTCTCCAGGTAAAATTTCATGCCACAAATTAACCAGACTTTTTTTTAAATCCTCTCAATGAAACTGGGTCAACTCTTGCAAGCAAAACGAAATGGGTATTAAATTAATAGGCAGAATTTTAGTGGAGAATATTTCATCTGAAAAGTGAGAATTTATTTATTATATATGTTGATACCTGTTTCTTCACTTTATTTAATTTCTGTATGTTAGATTCGGTAAATACAATTTGTTAATTATACTACAGTCAAATATAAGGTAACATAGAAATTAACAAAGAATATATTACAGAGCTAATATTCGTTTGAAATAATAAGAAATAACTATTTATTTGTTGTCCTGGCAAAAGAAATTTCTAAAACCAAACGCTACGGTGAGTTCAAAACCTTGTTTGTCGCATATGTGTTACTTAAAACTACTAATGCTCAAGAAAAAAATAAATAAAATAAATAAATTTCAGTTAAAAAAATAGGTTAAGAGCAAAATGAATTGCAGGTAAAATTAATAGTCAATACTGGTTTTAAAAAATAAATGTAAGCAATAATTTACTTCAGCAATAATTTCGCACAGGAACGTAGAGTTCCAACCTAAACACATGATTTCTCACCTACGTACAACAAAAATGGCGACTGGATATGAGAGATTACAGAGCTAATATTCGTTTGAAATAAATTCCAGTTTCCTAACTGCACAAAATGTAAACAAACAAACAAACAAGCCATCTACTTGAAAACAATAAGTATATAAAATCCTTATTCAGAAATGAATAATTTTAGGATGGGTGTCATAAGAATTTTACATTAGAGAAACAGTCGTACTTTCCCGAACTGATAAAACAGCGCAAAACATCAAAGAGAGAATATGAGTCATGAAAAAGGTGATGATTGGATTGTGGTGCGTGATGTATTATCAAACCCTCAAGTAAGACCAGAAGAATTCCAATCCCCCAGATGAATACGTTTAGGATATGAGTCATCAAAATCATGTGAATGCTAATTACTTAGTCATATGCAAGTGTTTGAGAAACAACCAACAGTGGGAAAATGATACCTTTTGAACAATACCATAACAGGATGTGATTAATACAAACAGATTAAACTGCAGTTACATAGTATTTTTTTGTGTTGTGAAATGTTAGCCGCAGTAACCTATAATGAAATAGTCAACTGTAATTTCAGACTTGTGTTTGTGTTCTGTGCTGTGAATATATGTTAAAAATCAACAATTTGGAATATTCAGAAAAGCTAGATAGTACCAAGATGTTTCCATTGTGGAAAGAAATGTATGTTTATTTATTTTTTAACTTAAACATAACAATTGATAATTGTAATTTCAGTTATCACTGCTCGAATGGTTTGGTAAGCATAATTCTAACACTGAAAAATTTTTTTTCATAAGAATAATCATAGGGTACATATTAGAGTATCAACATGGATACATTAGCGACTTTCATGCCTAATGTGTGTGTGTGTGTGTGTGTGTGTGTGTGTGTGTGTGTGTGTGTGTGTGTGTGTGTGTGTGTGTGTGTGTGTGTGTGTGTGTGTGTGTGTGTGTGTGTGTGTGTGTGTGTGTGTGTGTGTGTGTGTGTGTGTGTTTGAGGGACACCAGTATATAATTAAATTACTCAGAGATTCTCGAAACACAGCCACCACTACATTCTACTCTACTGTAAGAATTTCCTCCCTTTAACAGGAAAGAAATACCCCAAAATGTATTTGAAAATTAGTACACTCATCTATAGAAGAAAAAAAGTTTGTGTTTGAGGGACACTATATATAATTAAAATATTCAGAAAATCCTAAACCCGACCACCATCACGACTCTACCCTAGTCTAAGAATTCCCAACTTTTAACAGGAAAGAAATACCCCAAAATATATTGGAAAATTAGTACACTCATCTATAGGCAACCAAACCAAACACACCACGTGATGTCCCTGACAGAGGAGGGACCCTAGAGAAATTCCAAACGCTATAATAACAGACATTCACGTCACGATTCCTTATCTTATCTTGATCTGGTCAGAAGTGTCCCACCAATCACGACACGATCCCTTATATACTAATATATCTCCTTTCCATTTAAAACAACAACGTCACTTATTTACAACTAACAAATGACGTCACGTATCTTCATCTGAAAAAAACAAACATTCATGGCACGATTCCTTATCTTATTTTGATCTTGATCAGGTCAGAAGTGTCCCACCAATCACCACACGATTCCTTATACACTAATATATCTCCCTTTCCATTCAAAACAACAACGCCACTTATTTACAACTAACATATGACGTCACTTATCTACATCTGAAAACAACACACACCCGCGACACGATTCCTTATCTTATCTTGATCTTGATCTGGTCACTAGTGCCCCACCAATGACAACACGAATCTTTATCTCTACCATCACCCATCCATCCGCTAACCAAAACACAAGAACTCACCTCACTGACACATATGCCCACAAGGAAATTCCTAACATTCCAATCTCATGACGTCAAGCCAACAACAACGTTATCAAATGAACAACCAATCACGTCACAATTCCTTATCTTATCTTGATCTTGATTTGGTGACTAGTGGGACCCATACTACTAAAGGGCTACAAAATTAATTAATTTTGTATCCCAAACAATAAATATTATTATTTATTGTGTATTTTTCTTCCTTTTCTGTCAGGGATAGTTCAAAAGCTGTTGTCCATGAAATACCTAACTCTGCTAAGCCGCTTAACGTACTTCACATATCTTCTGCACGGACCTGTTATTTGGATCCGATATGGTCCAATATGGGAAAAGTTCGTCATGAGTAGTTATAATATGGTAAGTACAATATTAGACAAGATGCATGAAGTTAATAGCAATGAACTTCCCCAAAATCTTAACTATTATATAATAAGATTTATGTAATTATTTTATTGTTCTGATTTTGAATATAGCATGCAACAAGAACCTGTGTAGCTAAAAAAAAAAAAAACCTGTATAGCTCAGTAGAAGTGGCGTTTGCAATCTACGAATGTAGACCAGACGAAAAAATACTTATAAGTTCAAGTCTAGTCGCCGACTGGAGGAATATTCTATAAATCTTTTTTTCGACCGATTCCGAGTCGATCTCTGCCACTGGCAACCGGATTTTTTTCTCCCGGAAATTCGGATTTTTCGCCCCATAAAAACAAGAAAATCGGCCAACGGACCCCAAACTATTTTCAGATATTAAAAATATTGTATGAGGGTTTGAGATCACCAGATGGCGGCACTCGTTAGCGGCCTTCTTCACTGTGTACCAATTAATTAGCGATAACCTTTGGCCAGCTAACTCTGATTGCTACCAGTGGAAACTGAACTGCCCTCTCAGTCTCCAAATTTAGATAGAGATAAACCGGCCTTGCGTAATCCCTATACGTTAACAAAAATGCGTTAGCTTATTTTTATTTTATATTACTCCTCCTTCACTTATCTGAGAAGTCGAACCAGAATATTTTCCAGCAAAACAAGTTTAAGAAAATTATATATTTATGTAATATTATTAATGATTAACTAATATTAATATTAGAAAATAATATATATGTCTTAACTCAGTGTTTTGTTTTCATTGTGTCATTATAAGATTATTAATATAAATGTTTACTTAGTTTTAAATATATTCATTTTTATACCGTTCTTATAAATAACATCATTCTCACTTGTGTAGCTCTTTGGAACACAAAATTTAGCCAATTAAAAAGAGAGTTCAATCATTTCTCATAGAACCAAGCACTATTTCAGCGATTATAGACTTTATAGGCAGTCACATGACAGAATATATAAACAATGGATAGTGACAATTGACGTCAATTCTGAGCTAGCCTATAGCTAGCAGCATAAAGTGGAAGTCTTTGAAGATACGACAGAAAATAGAACTTCACAATCCACCCAAATGCTGTTATATTGGCAAACTTTAGAGCGCTGGTCTGAAAGATTGCAAAAGCCATCGACTGTCCATCGAGGCAGAGGACTAACTAATCTTTAATTTTTTTCCACCAATTCGAAAAAGCGATTCAAAAATTTGTAAATAAATTTTTCTTTTCTGAAAAACCAACTCGTATTAATCGTTAATATCAAAAAGAATATGTATTAAAGAAAGTTTGCAAAAAAAATTAAATAAATGAATTAGAAAAACACACTCTTCTAAATTTTGAAGATGATACAAATTTCTTTTTGAAAATTGAGAATTGTTTATTTATCTAGTTCTTTTTTTTTCTTTGCAGTTTTACGAATTCTTTGGTCACGCTGCAATTACGATTAAAAACATTGCATGCTCAGCACTCAGTCGAAAATTAGGAAGATTCACTCATGCAAGCTGCAGCCCACAAGAAATCATTAAACCCACAAAGCAATCTTCTGGAAATTAAAACTTGAACAAAGAGCGATCGCCTCAACAATGAAAATATTTTATTAAAATGTTTATTGCATTACATAGCGATTTATTTCTTGTGTTATAAGTAATGTAATAAGCAAAATGTAATCTAAATGCATCTATGAAAGAAAAAGAAATCCAGAAAAAAAAATAGTCATCCAACACTGATAGATGTTGCTGCTAATAAAAAAAGTCGCCAGCGTTTAAATAAACAACATAATGAATCGTTTATACTCTAACATTTCTTTTTCGTGTAAGAATAAATTATTGCAGTACATAATATATGTAATTTATTAAGGATTTGAATGGTTGTAGTGGAGAGACTTGTAGTTATGCAAATAATCACACTAACAAGCATATTACTGTAATTACACCGTAGAAATCATCGACCAAAATCAAACATATCGATGAGGACCCTGTACACAATTGAAACGTTTTCCTGTAACATGAACATCATCCACGGTTTTTTCATTTATGAAGCTGGTATTATAAAATCTCTTGAAGTTTTTCGTACGTATTTTTTTATATCTGATCCACACAAGAAAGGCCACAAGACCTATAGCACATTAGTGCCGTTCGTGGGTAAGAAGAATAGATGAAAGAAGGAATCTGTTCACATATTCCATGAACAGCTGAGGGCTGTAATCTTTGAGGAAGGCAGAGTAGGGACACTGTTCCAAAGGACAGAAGTAGATGGAGTGAAGGAGAAGAAAGTGAAGTCGCTTCAGTGAGTTTCAAGATGACCTATAAAAGGATGTTCGTTAGCAGTTGCTCTTGTTCAATGACTTTGTAGGAGAGTGGAGGAATAATAGTGGCCAATTCAGCATGAAAGGATCAGTAGAAGAGGCAAAATGCAAAAACTGAACGACTATGAGAGAGGGATTGAAGTGAGTTTATAGAAGAGGGATCATTAATTCACCGGATTGAATAGATTCTATCCATTCACCGGAATGGATAGAATCGAACAATCTTAGAGGTTGCTCGATTCGAAAAATCTGGTGTTCCACTCCAAACAGTGGAGCAACATTCTATGGCCGGGCGGTTTAGGCCTTGTTTAGAGTTAGCAGCTATGAAGTTATGAAGCATGGTCATGTGCGAAAAATTACACCATTTTGTGGCAGCTGCATAAGCTACACTTGAAATATGGTTGTGCCAGGAAAGATCAGAGGTGCAAGTCAATCCAAGAAGAGAAGGCTGATAATGTTGGGATATCTCAGTGTCACTGAAGGTAAGAGGGAGGGATGCTAGCTCTTTCTTGCAAAAAGCAGACAGAACTGAGTTATGGTGGAAATGAAGTTTAAGAGGTTGTTCTTGCCCTATTGCGTTATAGCCAGGAAATCTGAGTTCAGGTCCCTAGTCGTGGTAGCTCTTGAGGATTCTACTATTTTAGCACTAACTTGTTTGTCGGATGAAAAGGAGGAATGGAGTGTACTAAAATCGGCAAATTTCTGGATAAAATTGGAAGTTTGTGAGAGGAGGTTGTTTATATACATGAGGAAGAGAGTGAAGGAAGAGGGTGAAACAGCAAAACCCTGGGTTGACCCTGCATTGCTCGGGCAATCTGTCAAGGGAGAAAGTTGGTGATCCTTTTGCAGAATGAGGAGGGCAGACCATAGAATGACTGTTGGTTAAGTAAGGCCGTGTGTCAAACTTGATCAAATGCCTTTGAAATGTCGACGGAAACCACGTGAGTTCTGCAAATTTCTCCATGGATTGAGTCCAGAATTGAGTAGTCAAAGGAAGAAGATCAGCTGTGGAGTTCACTATAGTGACCAGCAGTATGGTGAAATCCATACTGCTGGTCACTGACGAATTGATATGAATTTATGTAGTTCAAGATGGTTGTTGATGAGCTTCTCCATAATTATAGAAAGAACGAAAGTGAGAACAATTGGACGGTAGTTTCTTGGTTGACTTTTATCACCTTTCTTTCGGATGGGCTGAATGTGGATGTGCTACCATGTTGTAAGCTGAGTTGTCAGGTATGGGGGCACATCTGTGTAATACAACCGGTTAACATGAAAGTACACCATCAGGACCAGATGCCTTGTTTGTGTTCAGGATTCTTGAGGATTCTTTGGGTTTCTTTTTCTCGGAAGAGTATAGGCGACATGAAAGGAGCCGTTCTTGCTTGTGCGGAGGGAATTTTGACGGGGTCATCGATGCAGGAATTTGAAGAGAAGAGTGATGCCAGTAAGTTGGCCTTGTCTTTGGGTGAGGCAACTATAGTACCATCCGGATGTGAGCGTGATGGAAACCACGGTGAGCAGAAGTTTGATAGCAGTGGCCTTTTCAAGCGACCAGAAGGTGCAAATGTCATTTAGGCAGGAGGAAAGTTTCCTGCATTCTGCCGTTTAAAAGGCTGACTTGAACTTGGTGATGATTCTTTTTCAACGGTTGTCAACTAATGCTGGAGGTTTGGTCTTGAGCCATTTGTGGTAAGCATAGTATTTTGTTTCTTTCGTAGTATTGGCACCCTTTTTCGAGAGCTAAGGCTTGGATGGTGACTGAGAATTTTGAGTGGAATGAGATATGAAAGCCTTCATTCCTAAGAGGATGATTTCTGTTATTCGGTCTAATCAGTTGTCTGTATCAGATGAACTGAAGCAGTAGTCGAACCATATGATGGAAGAAAGAATAGATGTCATGGAGGTCACCCAGTTGGCATCTTTTTTGTGCCAAACGACACGCCACTGAACTGGGGGGGGGATGAAGATTGTTCTGTGGCAATTTTATTGGCCTTCAGTTTCAAGAATATAACTTTGTTTTCCATCCATGTTTCCAAAATGTAATTGACGTTTATATCCCTTACGTTAAAGATACCAAAAAATGTTATACTTGGTTTTATTCCTTTTCCAAGTAAGAAAAACAAAGCTTTGCGCGTGAAATATATTAACGTCTGAGTTACTTGTATATAGAGGCTAATGACTTTATATCACCTGCCTTGGTATGTATCCCATAATGCAAAGCATACCTCCCCTTTCAGGCGTGTATGATGCAATGCATAATGAGAAGTGCCAGTACGAAGGTTTCGACCTTTATTGTGGTCTCCTCAGTGGGAGCCAGACCCGGGAGAGATAACAAAGTAATGCATAAGTCATATATATCTCATATATATCATATATAACCTCATATATCTCATATATAACCTCATATATCTCATATATAACCTCATATATCTCATATATAAACGGTCTGGGTAGTGGCCCTTCCTATTATGCATTGCATAATACACGCCTGAAAGAGGGGTGTGCTTTGCATTATGGAATACATGCCAAGGAAGGTGATATCAAGTCATTAGCCTCCATATACAATATATAGATACAATATGTACTGTATATACAGTATGCAATAGTCACCATATTTTTGACCAATTGAAACCTGTACCACTCGTTTGCAATTAACTGTGAAAAAATGTCAAGTTATGCACCAAGATGGTACCGCAAATGGTAGTACCATCTTTGTGGCATAAGAGAATCCATAAAGAAGGAAGTTCACTTTAAACCTCCAAAACAGCGAGCTAAGTTCAGTTAATGTAGTCACATGCTCTCAGCAGATGAACAGCCAATGCCTCTCATTCGAGTGGAAATAGCCCAATAGCTCCGCCACACATATGATCTGGAGGGATCATATACCAACGGGACAATTATGACGTAAGACATCGAATTAACAATGCCTTGCGTATTCCAAAATTTGGCCACTCTCAACGCACTGTGAAGACGATTTTCACTCTGTTAAATGCGCAGAAAACCACCCTGCAAAAAATCGAAAACAGGGTCAAATAAATATTCCAACTGCATCTTCTTGAATCCAGTTAACTGCAGATTGCAAGCTATGCTTGGACCTTTAAGGCGGCATGTCATCGAGATACTTCCGTACCTCGATGACATGCCTAATGCAAAGGCTGGTGGAAAGGCCATCTTTTTCAAACATAATACCTAACGCAATGACCTTGTAACTTCTGGCAATGCCAACGCAGAAATCATAATGATCCTTTAAATGACAAAAGCAGTCCCCCCCCCCTCCTTGGACATATGCTCCTTATATATTACAGAAATGCAGTTACTGGGAACAGATAACTGAAATACTAAAACACAAACCAAGCAGTGTTAATAGCACTCCTGGGTGCTCAGGTCTCCATCAACAACCATCAACTTGTCAATCCTTACGACCTCTTGTCACGAATCCAGCTGCCCAATTCCAACCATCGTCTCAAAGGAATAAACTGGAGATTCGGTTTCACAAGTTTTCTGGATTATTCAGAATAAAAAAGCTTTGCTGAGCAAAAGTGCGTACGTAAGTAATGTAAAAGAAAAATAATGAAAACATCCGATGCGCGCGCGTTTAAATGCTGAAAGATAAAAATGCTAACTAGATTCGGATCGATGGGAAATGAATTTTTCTGATAAGTCGAACTTTAGTTTACAGCTCAAATGTAATGAGCATGCATTGCAAAAGTTTTCTCTAAGATTTAGATGTAGAAATTTATGTGTAGAAAGGATTAAAATCTAGCTTATAAAATTGCTTCATATCTTTAAGATATATTATACCCAAGTTAAAAAACTTTGTATATCTTACTGTTATCCTGAGATTTTTATTTAATAACGTCAAAGCACCTTGTGGCAATTTCTTTAGGTAAAATCTATAAGATCTGCATCACTTCAACCTTGGCATTTATGAGTCTGGCACCCACTGACGAAACCTCAATAAAGATCGAAACCGGTCTGGGTAGTGGCCCTTGCCTTTTATGCATAGCATCATACATCTCCGCAAAGGAATGTGCTTGGCATTAGGGGGAAATACTAAGGAAAGTGATCGGAGCTTGCTCTACCTTTACCACGAGTTGCCTCAGACTTGAACTACGTTCAGGCGCAAACTTGACTTATTTGTCTGTTTGCTTCACTTGGGAAAAATGATTAAAACCTAGATTATTAAATTGCTTGGAATCTTTAACATTTTCTCTAAGATTGTTGGAAATATCATGAAGAAAAAGCTCTTTCTTCACTTTATTCCAAAATCCGTGAAAACTTTACATTAGTGCGATTCCAACTACATATCTTAAACAGTAAATGTTCAAACTATCGAGCGTCTTCGATTATTAGAAACGTTCTTTCATTTCTACCCTTTCTAGTCAAACTGCGTTTTAGCCAGTACTCAAATTATGTCTGCTTGAGAAAGAACTCACAAGAAAAAGAAACCTGAAGAGTGTTGTTTACTACTGAACACCTTTCGTGTGAATATCTTGAAGAAAGTGTTGTCATTGATCACATCAGTTTTTATTCTGCCAAGGACGAAGACGTGAAGGTCTCCATAATTATGATTTGTAATCACACTGCTCTTCAAATGTATTCAACAGTTCGAAACGTTTTCAAAAAAGCAGAACGATAGTTCTCATAAAACCATGATTCAGTCAACAGCTTGTCATGATACGGAGTTACTGCTATTTGATTTTTTTAACTATGCGAAGACCTGTGAATTTTTATTATATTTATTTATTTTTGTATTTTTATTTATCTCCAAAATGGTCTGGAAACTGTAATCTAAGTGACCAAAATATAACTCCAGGTCTCCAGTAAACAAGTAAAGCGATGAAATTTATCCCCCACCCAAAGTTAATCAGAAACATCCATGCGCAGAGTGGGATTCGAACCGTATCCTGTTGTGAACAGGTAGTTAACCCCTAGGCCAACTAGGTCAGTGTACAGGAATAAGGTCTATACTTTCTCGCCTTTGTTGGTAGAGTTGCATATGACGTTTTTGGCAGCTGTGATTTCTAGAACGGGAAGAGTTAGTAGATCCAAGTGTTCACAACACCAAGCGGGTGTTAGTGTGAACACGTTCAAGTACAGTCGAGTCTTTTTTTATGGCGTAGATACGTTCCACAGAAAACAGCAAAAAAAATAATCGCACAAAAACGGCCTAACGTACGTTGAAAAATCAGGGATGCGTTTCATCATTTTCTAAAACCGCATAAAACCGAAGCAATGGATTAAAATAAACCTTAAATCGCATAAAAAAGTTTATAAAAAATTCAGGAAAATCAGAATGCCTAAGTTTGTTTTAAAGCTTTATTCATTTAATTTTATTGAAAAGTAACATTTTTTTTTTTTACATTTTTTCATCGGAATTATCGTCGCTATTAGACAATATTCGGCACCATCGAACTGGTGTGAAATCACTTCCATCACCAGAAGATATGGTCGCAATGGTTCTTCTCAAACAGAATAAGTTCACCCTCGTTCTGCGCTGATTTTGTTCTTCTGACAATGTAATCAGCGATTAAACTTTGCGATGATAATTTCACTAATTTTTTATACAGCTCGTGATATCCAGACATACACCTCTTCAACTCACGTTGGAATTTAAAAGCTCGTTCACATTTTGTGTCATGAACAATATGACACGAAAAGACCCTCTCAAATTATATTTACAGGGAGGGCGACAGGTTTTTATTCCGCTTCACTATCGTTTTCTAGAACTTCGACGATATCTAAAGTAAACCGATATCCAATAATATCATCGTCACTTAAGGCATTATCCACAAGCAATTTGTCTACATCTTTCTGGATAAATGTATCAAAACCTTCTCCACCAATTTCATGTGCCAAAGTAATGATTTCAGCTGATAATGTAGATGTTTGCATGGTTGCGCTGTTTGCAACACATTCAGGCCAAACTGCTTTCCAGCAGGCATTTAAAGTTTGTGTTCTTATTTCAGCGATAGCAGATGCAACGTGATTTAAGCAGTCAAAAATAGATAATTTTTTCCAAACATCAGTAACTGCAGTTTATCCAATATAAATTGAAAAGTGTGCTTAACGTAATATTTTTTAAAAGTAGCAATTATGCCTTGATCTAATGACTGAATAATGCTTAATTTTTAAAAGAGGTAAACCGTGAGTAGACATATCGATACAAAATTAATAACGGAAAAAACTCACGTATAAAGATTATTTAATAGTATAATTTTCGCCGTGTGTCACAAGCATCTTCTGTACATATTAAGCTCAAATTAAACAATAACTGTCAATTCCAAAAACCGCGACCTAAGTAGCTGGTGTAAGATAACTAAAAAGGTCAATAAATATCCTAAAAAAGTACTACGTAAAGTACTATCTCCCATAAAGGAGATAGACGTAAGCCGTCGGATCTGTTTAAGTTAGGAGAATGAAGTAGAGTTTCACATGTTTCTTTATAAAGGCGTTCCATGAGGATCTGACTTTTGTGAAGAACTCTTGTCTTTCTCCAATGAACTCTATGTCTAGCGAAGAAGCCTGGACTTGCAGAACTTGTCATCTTCACTAGCCATAGAGTTCATTGGAGAAAGACAAGAGTTCTTCACAAAAGTCAGTTCCTCATGGAACGCCTTTATAAAGAAACATGTGAAACTCTACTTCATTCTCCTAACTTAAACAGATCCGACGGCTTACGTCTATCTCCTTTATGGGAGATAGTACTTTACAAATCAGCTAATCTTTCGTAACTTTTTATTGTATTTATTTTTTATTTTTTATTTATTTTATTTATTTTTTTTTATAGGAAATTTATTGACCTTTTTAGTTATCTTACACCAGCTACTTAGGTGGCGCTTTTTGGAATTGTTAATTGGAGCTTAATATGTACTGAGGGTGCCTGTGACACACAGGCGAAAATTATACTATTAAATAATCTTTGTACGTGAGTTTTTTTCCATTATTAATTTTGTATCGATATTGAATAATGCTTGTTGTATTGGGTGGTAAAAGCACTACCTGCACATTTCGATGTTCTAAATGCGGATGACATGGTGCATTTTCAACAATTAATAAAACTTTAAAATCGAGAGCTTATTGCTTCATATATGTTTCCACTTCTGGTACAAAGCAAATATTGAACCATTCGGTAAACACAGCAGTTGTGATCCAGGTCTTTGTATTAGCCATCCAATGTACCGGCAGCTGTTTTAGATCTTTGCCTTTTAGAGCACGTGGTCTTAGAGATCGATTTACTAGGAGGGGTTTCAACATTCGATCCCTGATGCATTGCAACAAAATAACAAGGTTACTCGATCTTAGCTTGCTTTAAACCCACTTGCTTTTTTTCTCAGACTTTTGAATTAAAAGAAGTAACAAACGATCTTAATATTGATCCTATTTTTCAAGACATTCGCAAAAGAACAAAAACAAAGATGTTTGGTTACGAAGTATCAGATGAGACAACGCATGATTCTAAACAAAATTTTAAAATACAATTTTTCTTCGAGATTTTAGACACGACAATAACTTCAGTCACGGAAAGATGCATACTCTTAAAACAACATAGCGAGGACTTTAAAGTTATAAGAGACATTAGCAAATTAGAAGATTGTAGCGATGAAGATTTCATGAAACATTGTAAACACTTGCACTTAAAACGGAGCGACAATCAAGATTCCGACAATCGCGATATTGATGGTATGACTTTATTTGAGGAATTAAAAACTTTGCAATGTTTTATTAACAAAAGAGTCAGCTCCTCAGGATGTTTTAAATTATATATACGAAAATAAATTAACCGACACGTTTCCGAATACTGCGATTGTGGTGCGTATTTATTTAACATTACCAATATCCGTAGTATCAGAAGAAAGAAGTTTTTCAAAACTGAAACTAATAAAAAATTATTTGTGGTCAACAATGTCTGGAGAGCGTCTAACGGATTTATCAATTATATCAATTGAAAATAATATTATCGATTCATTAAACATTAAAGATATTATTAAGAATTTTGTGGCGGCTAAAGCAAGACGGATAAATATGTAAAATAAATCTACATTTATACTAATTGTTATTTAGTTAAAAGTATGTCTCCAAATTATCTTTGTTATGTAATATTTATTTTTATAATAAATTAAAAGTAATTTTTGTTTATATATAAATATATATTCTGTTGTATTTATATGTTAAGGAATAAACATTTTTGAAAAATTTTTATTATTAAAAATTTCTTATTAATGAATTCCAGTGATTACAATTATTATTACAATGTTAAATAAAATTTATTTTTATGTATGCGTATAAACTATTTTGTACTTTTAACAAAGTAAAATGTTTCGTAAAAATGTTTCATGGAAACTTATTTTAAGGGGGGGCTGAAAAACGTTTTGCACAAGGGCGCCTCCTACCCACGGCACAGCACTGATTGTACATTTTCACAGTTCCTTTTGATATCACTGAAAAATTAACATTGCATTCAGCTCTTTATTGAACCTCTTTTTGTAGCTTAAGAGCGCTACGGCTTTTTTGCTTAGTATAAATTGAAATGTTTGTAGGTGTATTTTAAAATTTGAAAATTAATAGATATGGCACGCTTAGTATAAATTTATTTACATTTCTAGGGGTTTTCTAATATGACTTTCAAGTACATGACGCTAACAAACGGTCGGCTGAATGTGTTCGTTTTTGTAACAGAAGATATCTCAGGTAAGAAAAATAAATTTCATTTGTTCGGTGTGCATTTTTGCAATCTTATGAAAATATGGTAAGTTATTCAAAATATGCAGAGACTTATTACTCTTAGAAATATTCCATCAAGATTTTATAACTCTTTATTGCGGACTTCATTCAATCCAAGAACTCGATTTCTAGTATTTGCAACTAGAATTTTCAGCTCCCAGAAACTCGAGTTTTAATCCCACCTAAAAACATCGACTGCAGAATTCAAAGTATTTAAGACAAAAGTACGAGTGTATTAGATGTTAATTTTTAGGCTCACGAGATGGCGGTAGATGTCTGCTTGTTCTCACTTTCTTCCTCTACTTTTGGTGCTTTTACATGACCTTGTGTCTGGCAAGGCTGTTAGAGAAACTATTAGCTGATTTTATGGATGGAAAAGCATTAGGTAATTCAGTTTTATTTCTAGAATAATAAGTAAGCAAACACATTACAAAATAACATAATGTGCTTTAAGTACATTGACCTTCTCCAGTCTAAAAATTGGGAATAAAAGGAAATGACGTACATACGTATATATCTATCTAAAAGCTGCAGTGAATAAAAAATAATAATATATATATATATATATTATTAAAAAAAATAATAATAATAATTATTATTATTATTTTATTATTATATAATAATTATAAAAATAATAATAATTTTATTAAAAAAAATTTTTAAATGTATTTAGGTCGAATTATTATTATTTTTTCTTCATGATTAATATATTCTGTCATTTCTTCCTTGTAATATCTGTTACCAGAATAAAAACTAGAATTTTATATAAAAAAAACAACTAGATTACATGTCTGTACCTACAAACTGTAAATATCAAACTGATTTAAAATATTAAACTAAACATAACTTATGTACTTGAAATGTATTTCTCGTAGATTAACTCTGAAAGTGGGTG
This sequence comes from Typopeltis vanoorti, assembly GCF_054136105.1. Lineage (NCBI taxonomy): Eukaryota > Metazoa > Arthropoda > Arachnida > Uropygi > Thelyphonidae > Typopeltis > Typopeltis vanoorti. Next base: position 74,781,340 of record NC_143569.1, on the reverse strand, counting down.
AATAATGAAGATGTGGTCATTTGTCAGGTTAAAAAAAATTATTATGCAGCACTTAGTGCTGAATTTTGTAAAAATTACAAGTTGAAATGTCACTAGAGATGATTATTGTAATTGTGTAGATATTTTAGAAATCAATAAAGAAATAAGAGAGACCTCAAAAAATATTATTATTATTATTAAATACTGTTACTTAGATATTTATTAAACAAATATCTCATGTATTCTTTCGGTGGCACACAATCTTGATACCTCTTAAATGAGTGTATTATAAACCTAACAGATGGTGTCGGTCTCAAACACGTAAAATCCAAGTGATGTCCACAGCACAAAGCATAATATTATGGAGATGGAATGTGTGAGATTTGCAAAACGTAAAGCAACTTTGGAATTATCTTGGAAAATCAAACATTTCTGCGATTACAACAGCGAATTAGTAGGACCTTTATCAGGAAGGTTACGTTTGACTTAATAGACTGAAGAAATATGGAAGTAACGAGTTAGAACATTCTACTCATCAAGTTATGATATAAATTCTGCCTTTTCAAAGCATTCGCACAATTCTTACAGAAATTTGTTAACCGACAAGATTATAATCAGCAGAGCAATAATACGTCTCGAGTATGCGATAATTTCTAAATGGAAATCGTACATTTTAAGTGTCAAAACTATTACCTGAAATTTTATGTGCCCAAACTATTACCTTTTGTTTTTGTTTTTATTGATCGCACCGGTGGTGATCAATTACATTGATCACCATCGGCGAAGAGAATTTCGTTGAGACAATTTTCCTAATGACTTACAGGTGGCAATTCGCTGCTTCTCAAGAGAAAGCTAACTCTTGCAGTGGTTAAGCTACCCGGCAAAGTCCGCTTACATTATTTTAGTAATGCAGGATTAACGAGAAAGGAGAATGTGACCATGAAAGTGATGGATTCAAGACTTTTACGCAAGGACAAATAGCAAGATGTGCGGCACTAGCTGCACACCTGCTGCTTAGGCAATAGCCGGGGGAAGAGAATAACCAAATATTGGAAAACACAATGGGGATGACGTCTAAACATTGTAATATATTAGGTCGTATAAGAACTGGAAATAATATAAACAATGAAGCCTTGAGGACAACCCTGGAGTCATTTTCTTACATTAAAAAAAAAAAAAGACATTGATCGCGTATAGAAAGGAATGCTTTCTATACGCGATCAATGCATTCATGTTTATTGTAGGAACATCTCTAAGTTATAACTACATCATTCTTTCGTTTAAATAAATTAAAAAGATCCAAACTAGCCTGGGTAGTGCCCCTTTCCATAATGCATAACAATATACCCGTATGAAAGACAGTGTGCTTTTGTATTATGGGATACTAAAGTAATTGGTGTGAAGTCAACGGACTCTGTATACAAGTATTCTTAGGAGAGTCGGGAAGGCTCCTTTGCCCACAAACATTGATTCTATTAAGTATGCCGATATTAAAATGCATAAATATACCAATCTTGGAGATATATATATATATATATATATATATATGTAGAAAGTATTTTTACCTTGGGTATAAATATGTTAAAGATACCAAGTAATTTTAAACCTGGTTTTACTCCTTTTCCCAAGTAAGCAAACAGACTAAAAGTCAAGTTTGCGCCTGCAATTGATGCAAGTCTAACTGATCCCACAGGTAGTGCAGGACCAGGGCAACTCGTGGCAAAGGTGGAACAAGCTCCGATCACTAATCTTAATATTTACCCTTAATGCCAAAACACATCTCCAAGAAGGGGATGTATAATGTTTTGTATTAAAGGCAAGGGGCCACTACAGAGACCGGTTTCGACCTTTATTGAGGTCTCATCAGTGGGAGCTAGGCTAGAATTAGAAATACCAAGATTTAGTAGTACAGAGGCGAAATACTTACAAGCTCTGTACTACTAAATCTTGGTATTTCTAATTCTAGCCTAGCTCCCACTGATGAGACCTCAATAAAGGTCGAAACCGGTCTGGGAAGTGGCCCCTTGCCTTTAATACAAAACATTATACATCCCCTTCTTGGAGATGTGTTTTGGCATTAAGGGTAAATATTAAGATTAGCGATCGGAGCTTGTTCCACCTTTGCCACGAGTTGCCCTGGTCCTGCACTACCTGTGGGATCAGTTAGACTTGCATAAATTGCAGGCGCAAACTTGACTTTTAGTCTGTTTGCTTACTTGGGAAAAGGAGTAAAACCAGGTTTAATATTACTTGGTATCTTTAATATAATATATAATATAATATATATATATATATATATATATATATATATATAAAACCCCTTTATACTTTTCAGGGGACTGATGGAAAAGAGTGTAAATAGCAGAAATGTAAAAAACATTTAAAAAAAGGCTAAAAGATGACTTACTGCCAGTATGTGAGTCTACATACTAGATTACAAAATTTAATAACTGAAAATAAATGAATTTACGATTACTTACATTTGTCTATTTAAAAAATTCTTTAATTGTTGATTGTTTGAGCTTTTTTTTTTTTTTTTTTTTTGACATAGCGCAAGATTGCTTTGGATTGAGTTCAATGCTTTGTTTTTTACTATCGTGTTCAAAGTGAACACAAAGAGTCCAAGATCTTTTGCTAAGTGCACACGTCTTCCGGCATGCCAATCTACACATAGCAGAATTGCCATCTTTTCTTCTACCGAAATACATTTTCTGTCTTTTTTCTCCATGTTACTAACATGGATCATCCACCACCGCAACTTCAAAGCAACTTTCACAAGCTAAATTGCGTAGCAGAAATTCTGCAATATCAATTCGTACTGTGATTGAAAAATCACGGTATCGCTCATCACTACATCACTGCTGCAAGCGTGCAAGTCACCGTGATAGCGGAAACGAACCTACAGCCGAATACAACGCCATCTGGGAACAGAAATGCGCAGATTGCGCAGAAATCGATTCGAAAATCAGTATGGCCACCCGAGAAAAAAACGCAAATCACGGGAAATAATGTCCACATCAAGTTGTTAATGGCGGGAGAACAATATATCGTAAGAATAGGCCTTATGACGGGACTAACGGAATATGACGTAAATGGCAAGTAAACGTAAATTGCGGGAACGTAAAAACTTCTATGATGCTATTTTCATATTGTTAGTTCTTATTTCTTTCTTTATTTTTTTTAAGATTTTCTTCTTAAATTGGACAATTCTTTCTTTATATTCCTATTTCTTTATTGCTTACTTACCATCTACCTATTTAGCTTTTATTAACAACGATCTTGACATGGAAAATAATGCAACGCTTTATTTAAAAATTAATTGAGAATTGGTGAAGGATAGAAGTAGTTTATCAAATGTGTCAATAATTGTTCAATGTAGGCCATTTTTTACAAGTTAGTTACTGCTAAACAGCAAATTCATGCACTATTTTCCATAGATAAGTATATTTATTAAAATAAATGGATTGTAATAAATTTAATTATACTAATTTTTAGAAAGAAAAAATTTCCAAAAATATTAATTATTATATTGAAGTAGTGTTTAAATTGGCATTGGAAATCCATATTTATTTTATACACTAATTTATTCTTTATATAAGAATTTATAAATTTCATTCCATAGAAATGAATTTATTGCAGGAAATCTAAAAGTCCTTTATAGGACTTCCAGGGTAACAAATGGCAATGCTGTAGCCAATGAAGTTTTAACTGAGTCTCGGCTATCGGCTATTGCCGTCACCCAGTCATGACTAGAGCATTTTAGCTCAACAACACCCCATCCACACAGATTTTCTTCATTCAGATGACGGGATAAAGAGTCAAGGACTCAGTCCATCTCCCAGTTCTTTTAAGAACTTAAGAATTTATTGCACTAATACTTTTATTGCAGTAATAATTTACACGTACAGAAGGCTTTAGTTGAACTTGCGAATTATGCTTTGTGTTTAGAAAAGTAATTCTAACTTTTTTTCTACATACCTGTACATTATGAGTTAGACTGTGTGCATGATACCATTCCTATGTATTCAGCCATTAGTGTAATTGTTAATAAATGCAGTGGTCCGCTATTTGCATTAACCTAGGTACCCACCGGGCATGGCTCCATCCGAATTTTGTTTCATTCAAGATAACATTTTAACTTTCCCGTCTTGCTAATTAAAACCCGTTGGAATGATTTCTCGGATGTATGGTTTCACTTATGTAATTGAATAGAATATTTAGAAATTGTAATTGAAATACGAGATGATACTCAAAATTTTGTGTAATTTGTACAGCTCGCAAAACCAGTCGTAATATGGCCCTTCTGCCGCTATAAAGGAGGGAACAATACACATTGTGAATCAATACACCAACACAACAGCCATCAAGATGAGAAGCTGAGTTCTTGGGAAATTAGGATGGATTATCCACATCTACGCCAGTAATGTGGATAACATAATTTCAAGGCACGAATACGATAACAAATTCGATACAGGTTTACAAATAAATATATTAATAAATATAACTTTTATTAGAATTAAGTATATAAATAACTTTTAATTAGCTTCCTAAGGGCAAGAAGATAACCTTTACAAACATGAAACCTTATAGTCCTTATAAGGACTGGCTTAAAGGGGCGAAGCAAGAATGCTTTTCATCTTCCCCGTTATCTCTAGAGGACAGTGTAGGGACAAGGTGTTATTGAGCTATTAAAGCTCTGATCATGGCAGGAAGGTAACAGCAATAGCCAAGCCTCAGTTAGAACTTCATTGGCTACAGCATTGCCATCCATTACCCTCCAAGGGTATTTTGGATTGAATGAATCAATCACCGCATCTCACGGTCGATTGATTCCCCCAGTGCCTTCTCCCAACATGAAACCTAGATACATTTATTACAAAAATAGCCATATGTAATGGAAAAGAAATTGGTGTTTAAGTCATTTCAAAATATTTCTTGAAAAATAAGAACTATATTTTACGTTTAATTCTTTATTTAGAAAAGAATTTTATATCAGTTATTATAGATAAAAATGTTCTAAATATTTAAAAAAAAATAGTAATTTAGTAAAAATTTGTTAAAATAATTCTAAACAGTATTAACATTTCTTCACGAGTTGCCCCAGTCCTGAAGATAATTCAGACGCAAAATTTATTTGCTTACACTTGGATAAGGATTAAACTAAATATATAATTTATAGTCTAATCAAGTTGCTAAAAAACTTCCAACATCATTCTCTAATCCTGAGTAATTTAATAATAAAGTGTGACACCTTTTAGCAGCTGGCATATGGAAATATGAGTTCTGCATTGCTTCAACCTTGATATCACCGGGTTCGGCAAGAAGACAATCCAATACCCTTGGAGGGTAATGGATGGCAATGCTGTACCAATGAAGTTTTAACTGAGGTTCGGCTGTTGCTGTTACCCTCCTGCCATGATCAGAGCTTCAATAGCTCATTAACACCTTATCCCTACACTGTCCTCTACAGATAACGGGGAATATGAAAAGCATTCTTGCTTCGCCCCTTTAAGCCAGTCCTTATAAGGACTATAAGGACTTGATATCACCTCTAGGTCTGGCTCCCTCTGAAGAAACCTCAAAAAAGGTCGAAACTGGTCTGGGTAGTGACCCTTCCCATAATGCATAGCATTATGCATGTCTGTAAGGAGATGCGCTTTGCATTATGGGATACTAAGGAAAGTGATGCGAATTTAGTAGACCTTTACCACGAGTTGCCTCAGTCCTGAAGATACTTCAGGCGCAAACTTTGTTTGCTTACACTTGGATAAAGGATTAAATCAAATATATAATTTATAGTATGAATATTTCATTTAAAATTTACCATTTTCCTTCAATAATTAAGTTAGTTAGTAATATTAATAATTATTGAACTATAGTTTTAATTATATTAAAATTAATTATTAATATCATTTATTAATTAAAACGATAGGAAGTACATTAATCTGAATACATGATGTGCAATAAACGAATGTGTATCATTTGCTGGATTGAATTATTGCTTGCGTTTGTCATACGAAGATATCTCAGGTAAGAAATTCTGTTTCAGGAATACAAAGCTTGAAATAACCATCGCAGTTCTAGTTTGCATTGGTAGTTTGCATCTGTTGGCGCAGTGACATATCAACATAATGAAATTCAAAATGGTTTAGGAAGGCAGGTACTTTCTCCTGAGAGAAAAGGAAAATGTGGGCGAAAAAGGAAAACTACATTTACTCAAGATCCTTTACTAGTTATAAAAAGCAAAATGAATCCAAGATTGTCTGCTGTAGACTTAAATAGAGAATTAGGAACTAGTGGAATTAATGCTTCTGCCTTCACAGTCTGTCGAAGATCGTTGGAAGCAGGGATGCCTGCCCACACACACCAAAAAAGAAACCAACGAAGACTATGAAGAAAAAGAGGCTCCAGTGGACAAAAGTGTACAAAGATTGGATAGTTAAGAAGTGCAAGAATGCCATATTCTCAGATGAGAGCCATTGTCCAAGGAGAGAAAGTACCCTATGTCCGTAAATCAGCGGCTGTGAAGACTTCTCCAGCTCATTTTCATAAGCTCCTAAACACCCCGTTATAAAGATATTCTGGTGTTGTTTTACACGTGACGGTCCAAGATCACTTGTACCTGTTGATAGTATGATGAAAAGTGACCAATACATAAAAAAAATAAAAATGAAAGAAAAGAGTAGTCCCACAGATCACGAAAGACAAAGAACTCATCTTCCAAAAGGATCTCGCTCCATGCCAAATTTCAAAAAAAAAAAAAAAAAAAAAAGTGAAAGAGTTCCTCAAAAATCACAACATCCAATTGCTTCAGTGGCTAGATAACACTCTTGATTAATCCAATATAAAATATATGGCACATAGTGAAAATTAAACTTGGAAAATTAAATTGTGATCCAAAGGTTAACTTAATACAATCAATTATAAAAGTATGGTTTCGAGAAGGAAATAAGAAAATGTGTTCAATGCAAAATACATGCCTAAGCGAATTAATTAACTTATTAGGAACAGAGGAGCACATAAATTAAATTAAAACCTTTCTTTAAAATGTGAGTGTTTGGATTAATTTGTTCGCTACCGTGTATTTTAATAAATATATTAATTTTTCCCGATTGTTACTGTATGAACAGAAATATGAAAAAAGTTGCATCAGCACCATTTTTTGTAGATTTATGTATGGATAAATATATGTTTAAGTTCATTCTGTAAGCCACGTGTATTTTATTTTTGAATCTGAAATAAAAAAGGGAGAAAAAAGAAACTAAACATGTTCGATGAAGTTTGTCAGAGATGTGTTTTTCTGTTAGAAGTGTGCTTTCTCACAAGTAGCACTGAAAACATAAGGCTTAATCGGCAGTTTATAATAACAGTTATATGCTCTAGTAAACGGTGTGTACCATTGCACTAATAAATTCTATTGGCAATTCAGTGTGTACTAATTATGAGTAAATCCGCTCACAGTTCTCTATATAAGGCATGAAAGCAGAAACCAATCTAAATACGTGTAAATGAAAAACATATAATTACCAACCTTTTTTTATAACAATTTCCTGTAATATATTATAGAATTTTATCGGTTCATTGTAACAAATAAATAAAATATAATATAATAAGTAGATGTATTATGTTTAATAAATATGACTTTTCCTTTTTTACTAACGAATAATATAGCAAGATCGCGTTTCATCTACGTTATAAATACGACAAATAATGACGTGCAAATATAGAAAATCATGTCTTTTAAGCGGAAATTGTCATTCTTTAACAGTAGAAACAATAAAGAATTAATAACATTCGACTTTCTTTCCTTAATGTAATTTCATATACATTATTAATTATGGTTTTTATCAAACTATCCAAATATTTAATATTTTATATAGATTTTGATACATCTTTATAAAATTTAGTTAAATTATATATATTTCAATATTGTTGTATAAGACTAGTCTTACTTAATTTAATATAAAATTATCATTATAATTCTATTTCTTAATGAATTATATAAAATTATCAATAAGAAATACATTGTTTTTAAAAGTAACTAAGATTAAGGATGATTACAAATTAAAGTATAACTGACACCTTTTGACGTTCATTCAATTTGAGATCTGCAACGTTAAAGCAAAAACATGAAACTTACCTATTTTTCGGATCATAAGACGCACCTTTTTACATAGAAAAATTGACTGAAAATTGGGGTGCGTCTTATGGTCCGAAGGTAATATTAAAATACGAATCTACACTATACCGAAGGTGTTACGAAGTTCAATTACTGGCGCAATATGTTAATAAAATTAGTAAGTAAGTACCCACTCAAAGTTATTTCGCTGCATGTGGGTGAATCACCGATTTAGAGCGTCAATAGTCATTAGTGTGTAAACATATGCGTGTTTGTACGGTTCATTTGAATTGTTTTTTATAAGTCGTTAAAATTTTTATCTTAAAATTAGAAGAAATCAGTGTAAAACAAAAAAAGACTTTCATATAACATGAGTTATAAATTAAATGCGATACATTATGCATGTGCAATGTGGAAACCGAGCAGCAGGAAGACATTTTGGTCCCCCACCAACAGAAAAAATGGTTCGTGAGTGGAGAAAACAAGAGGGACAATTAAAACTGCTATGTAAACACAAGAAAACATTCCGTTCGCACCTAGAAAAATGGCCAGAAATAGAAGTACAAATGATAAATTGGGTAACAAATCATCGAAACATTGGAATATCTGTTTCTACGAAAATGATAATTTTTGAAGCGAAACGATGGGCAACTGCTAATGGAATTTTAGATTGTACCGGATCACCGTCTCGGTGCTTTAGATTTATGAAAAGACACTGGTTATGCATGCGTACAAAAACCACTCTAGCCCAAAAAATGCCGGCTGATTATGAAGCTAAAATTATATAATTCCATAGATTTGTCATATCAGCAAGAAGGAAATTTAACTTTGAGCTTAATCAAATTGCGAACATGGATGAAGTGCCTCTAACTTTTGATGTTCCTTCAAATCGGCAGTAGATTCAAAAGGCACCAAATCAATAGGGATCAAAACAACAGGTTACGAAAAAACTCACTACACTGTAGTTTCAGCTTGTTGCGCGGACGGAACAAAACTCCCCCTCCCCCCATGTTAATCTTCAAGAGAAAAACGTCACCGAAAGATGAAATTCCTCGTGACATTATTATCCACGTTCAAGATAAAGGCTGGATGGATGAAACAGGAATGCAATTATGGATACAAACGACATGGGCAAAACGTCCAGGTGCTTGTTTAAAATGCTTGCAATGTTAGTGTGGGATCAATTCAGAGCGCATAAAACAGAATCAACCAAGAAGCTTCTAAAAGAAATGAATGAGCTGTCATGGCCTTACAAGTCTATTACAACCATTGGATGGATCTATTAATAAACCATTCAAAAATTTTATGCGGGAAGAGTGGAACAAATGGATGGCAAAGCCAAATCACGATGTTACAGCAACAGGACGTATGAAACGGCCAACAATTTCAGAAGTGTGTACATGGGCGAAAAATTCATGGGAAGCTGTGAAAGAAGAGACGATTATAAAGTCATTTAAGAAATGCGGGATAAGTAATGCGATGGATGGTACCGAAGATGACGCAGTTTTTGAAGGGAGTGACAACAATAGTAAAGACGAAAGTAATACGAACGGTGACATTAACGAGACGAGTGATAGTACCGAGAGTGAAGATGAACTGAATATTGCTAATACAAATGATTGTAACAATAAATAAATTAAGTAAGAATTTGTAAATATCTTTATATAACAAAATATTTTTTCTAAAAATCGTCTTATAAATTTAGGGTGCGTCTTATCGTCCGGTGCGTATTAGGGTCCGAAAAATTCGGTATATTGTTTGATTTCTTAAGCCTGATTGCAAACGTTTTGGTGAAGTGTGAAATGAAAAATACATTTCCTTGTTTTATATATTTGTCATTCTTTAACAATAGAAACAATAAAGAATTAATAACAGTCGACTTTCATTCCTTAATATTATTTCATATACATTATTAATCATGGTTTCTATAAAACTATCCAAATATTTAATATTTTATTCGGATTTTGTTATATCTTTATAAAATTTAGTTAAATTATATCTTTTTCAATATTGTTGTATAAGAGTAGTCATGCTTAATTTAATATAAAATTATCATTATCATTCTATTTCTTAATGTATTATATAAAGCTATCCTTTAACTTGAATTTTTATACTTATGTCGAAGACTAGTATAAATACTTGGTGGCCATAATTAAACTTCCCCTATTCAGAGCCTTATGTTAATAAATTCAGTAGGGGAATTAATCAAGACATGAGAAGAAGGATTCCCCGAAAAAAATGCTAATTCGAAAAGTAATCGATAGGGGGAAGGTGGCGCTGTACAATGCAAAAACCGTTAAAATGGACAGACAAATGAATAACAGACTAAACTGAAATTTAACATGTCTGTAGGAATGTTCGACACTGTCCATGATAAGTTGTCTTTTAAGTTTGTGAAGTTCGAGAAGCCGCGATTGATATAAGGTGGCTTTCAGCTAACCACGCAACTAAAAATCGCATGGAGGAATATCAGGGGTGTGAGGTGGCCATGCAACTGTAAAAGAGCGACTTTGCACGACCGTGCAATGTGGGGAAGCGGTCCATCTTGCATAAAAATGGTCTCGTCCAGACATCTTCGTTGCTGAAGTTGCAGAATCAGAAACTGTTCAGCTGCAGTAACAGAACAAGTTAGTGGTCCTGTCGGAGTGATGTCCTCAAAAAAGAATGGCCATCGACGATGCTTGGTCTTATAAAATCTGCTGTGATGCCACCCCAAACGGTAATTTTCGGTGAATGTAATAGGTGTTTCTGGAGCGTGTGGGATAATTCGGAAGCCCAACGTCGACAATTTTGGGCGATTACAGTCCTGTTCAGATACAAATGCGTCTCGTTTCCCCACAGAGTTTATCAAGCCCAAGCATCATCGACTTCAATCTGACCAGAATCTGAGGTTTCTACGTCAGAACAAAGTCAGTCGCTTATCATAATCATCGTGTAGCATCTGCTGTATACGGCTGATTTTGTATGGATCAAATGTAATACTTTTGCACAAAACTCACCATACCGTGGATTAAAGCATATCCAATTGTGCAATCGATAATCGCAGTGGTAACTTCTTCGCTTACCCGTGGTGGCACTGGTTTCGGTCCACTGCCAGGTCGAACTTCCAAAGTCCCCCTTTTCTTCAAAGTTTCGAATCGATCTAACTGCGTTAGCTGACATGACCTTTACGCAAGTTCTGGTGGATTCTCATGAACAGCAGCTGATGCATTGCACTCGTTAAGGTAAAATAGCTTTACATGTAACAAGCGAAAAGAATCTGAGGCGCATGTTGAACACGACTATCAACAGGAATGTGTTTGTGAAGTTCCCCTTTATTTTATAGCTCTAATGGTACCAGAAAAACAGACTTAATGATAGCTATTAATTACATAATATACATTTATATATATACGATATCTGCGAAGACTAAGAAACCAGACTTTAACTACCCATAATAACTACTCAGTAGTAATCTACTTATGAATAATTAAAACTCATAACTCGCCCCTTATTTAAATCGAACACTATCCGAAACCCTTAAAGGTTAATAATTGCTTGGGAGATAATCCAAGAAAACCGAAACCAGAGAATAGACATGTAGTTGACACAGCAGCCTTGGAAGTCGTATGAGCCATTCTTTCATTGGATTAATACGAAATCAAGATCCTTGGCTGTAAAAAATGTTAAGACTGACAACAGATGAGATGTTTTGATAGCCTTCTACAACACAGTAAGATTTGCTACAAAAAGAATTTTTTCTAGGATGTAACATAAAGAAAACTAGGATAAAATTATTACCCCTTGTGTGACTTTTTCTTTTTGTTTTTTTTTTTAAATTATTTTTCTAATTTTCTTTAGTATTTTTCTGGAGTAATATTTTTCGTTGTTATTACACTTTGTGTGTTATGACTTTGGGTTCGACCTAGTAATATAATTTGGTGTAGAAGCCAAAATTTAAGCAATTAAGTTATTATATTTATATTTATTTTTTCAAGATATGCGAATTTCTTGCTCATACCGTGTCAACAATGGCTTTATACCTTATTTGCTGCAATTATCAGAGCTTTAATAGCTCAATAACACCTTATCTCTACACTGTCCTCTACAGATAACGGGGAATATGAAAAGCATTCTTTCTTCGCCCCTTTAAGCCAGTCCTTATAATGACTATAAGGACTACAGTAATGGTCAGATGTATTAGACATAGTTATCTTCAGAAACATCAAATATCAATACCACCTGGAGACATTAGATGAGCTTAACTCAGATCATAATCCCATCCTGCTCAGGCTAAGCCTTCAAGATCAGCTCTCTCCCCATCATTCTTTCTTACCATGGGACAAGTTCTCTAAGGTTCTCCCAGTCCACATCGGTCCACCCCTGTCATTCGTAAAAAAGAAGAAATAGACCAAGCTGTAAGCAATTTAACTAGGCAAATCAACATAGCAATAGCATGATTCACTCAAACCACTGTCTTCCACGCTCCCAACTGGATCCCAGAAGAGATAATGGACTTGCTTAAGGCCAAAAATAAAGCCGGAAAGTGATATCACAACACTAGAGCCCCGCAGGACAAAACAACCTTAAACAAGCTCAACAGACAGATTCGAGAAGCCCTCCAGATGCACAGGAATTCCAAATGGGAAACCAAACAGAAGGAAATCAACCCAGAAGATAACTCCATGTGGAAATTTGTAAAATCTCTTCGTATCAAAAGACAACCCCTTCCCCCTTTGAAGACCAATCTTGGAATTGCACACTTAGAAGAAGAAAAAGTAGAAGCCCTAATTGACAATCTGGAAAATCAATGCAACCCATCTTACGTAAACGTGAATATCAATCTCATTTACAAAGTTCATCGTAAAGTTAGAAATGCATGAAGACAGTCTAAGGATGATTCATAAACCATCACCCTCACATCACCAACAGAAATAATAAATATTATTTCCCATCTGAAGAACAAAAAGGCTTCCGACCCTAACGGCCTTGAGTAGCTTTAATAGAATAATAAAGCTACTCCCACAGAAAGCCATAATTCATCTCGTTAATATTACCAATTCCATTTTAAGGTTCAAGTACTTTCCCACAGATTGGAAAATCGCTGACATTATACCTCTGAAAAAGCCTGGTAATAACCCACATCTTATCCAAAGCTACAGGCCCATCAGTCTTCTTTTCTTGTCTTGGCAAACTAACAGAAAAGGTCATCTTATCAAGACTACAATCAGCAGTGTATAAACAGAAAATAATCCCAATTTGGGATTATTTTCTGTTTGTCCAGCTTTGCGAAACCCAAATGAGCAATTTGGGTTTCGCAAAGCTCACAACATACAGTACAACAAATACACCAAATAAGATAACATATCACCCATGGTTTTAATTGGCAACTTCACACTGCTGCTGTATTTTTAGATGTTGCCAAGGCCTTTGATAAGGTCTGGCATTATGGCCTTATCTTCAAACTAATTGAAAACAATATCCCAATTAAACTAGTGAAACTCGTATACTCATATATTAGTGAAAGATACTTGCAAGTAAAACTCAACGGAATTGTGTCATCAAGGCGCAAAATTCTGGCGGGAGTACCTCAGGGTACTCCCGCCAGAATTTTTACTCAGGGTACTTCTCTTCTGGCCCCAATACTTTTCACAACTTACATAGCAGATATTCCTCTCAATTCAAGAACAACCACTACAGCCCTTTATGCCGACGAGCTATTCTAGCAATCATCAGACTCCAAAGAAGTATCAATGCGCTAGCAAACTGTTTCACCAACTGGAGGATTCAAGTGAACCACCTCAAAAGCTCAACCATGCTGTTTTCAAGAAGAAAGGTCTGCAATAAAGAAGCCATCCTGCTCTCTGGTCATAAGGTCCCGTGGCAATCAGAGATCAAATATCTTGGGGTATTAATGGATAAGAAACTCCATTCTAACAACCACATGAATCTCATTGGCTCCAAATCTTCCAAAGTAATAGCACAGCTCTACCCATTGATCAACCGCTAGAGCAAATTGAATCTGCATAATAAACTGCTTCTTTACAGGATGATAATACGTCCAGTCATTACCCACGCCTCACCAGCATGGACTCACACTTCAAGATCAAACATTTCGAAATTGCAGAGAATCCAAAACAAATGCCTTAGGATGATCCTGGATGCACCGTGGTTCATCAAAAATTCGCAGATTCACCGAGAAACCGGCATTCCATACATCTCCTCCTTTCTTCGTGATCTTGCAGAAAAATTCTTCGTGAAGTCAAGTTCACATTCAAACCCACTGATCGCACGAGCTGTCAATTACAATGAGACTGATTACTACAAACTCAAAAAGACCGAAGGCTATTCTTCTCTCAACAGATCACAGCTAACACAACTGCCCCCAGAGGGCGAGCTTAATTGCTCACAAATCTCCCATTCCCAAACAACTCTCATTACAGATGAAGGGGAATATGAAAAGCACTAGTGCTTCACCCATCCTGTGGTAACCCCGTGTGGTGGCGACCGGGATAAGAATAGCGCCAACGCAACCTATGCGTGTCGTAAGAGGCGATTAAAATGGACACTGAGAGTCGAGAGTTCGCTCTCTCAGGTTTCTTCCGGAAATTGCTCCTGGTGAGGGGGGGGTTTGATTTCGGGGGATTTGCCCTGAGAGAGCATTTTGAGTCTCTGGGGAGAGTGTTCTCCGGCATGGCCAGTGAGCGGTCTTGTCGATGGATACTGCTCATATTCCAGAGCAGAACTGCTCTGAAATATGAGCGGTTCTGCTCGGTGGTTGGGGAGGCTCCAAATTTATCACCTGCTGAAGCCACAAGTTTATCACCTGACGTGACAAACATTTCTTACCTTCTCCAATAGATTGTTTTTTGTGCCTTATCAGTCAAGCCAGTGTCGCCGTCTGCTGGAAAGAATGAAAAACCAAATATTCGTTTTTATTTGTATATTCGCATTTTTGAATTGTTTGTAATTAAAAATGTTCGTAAAACGTTTTAATTTAACTTGCACTGACAGACTCGACGCGTTAAGTTTAGGTTGATGCAGTCGTTTACCAATGATGTTATGGAAAATCTCCTAGAATTGCGATGCTTTTGAAATCTGAATGTTCTTTGGATGCCACCGAGAGTGACACCGCATAGGTCATATTAGAATTTTCATTCAACCTCTAAAATTACTCCACATCTTGCTGGAAGTTGTCGGACCATAATAATAAACACAGGGTCACCACTGTCCCTCTATTTGTAATTTTTTTTTTTTACTTATTGTTCGATGTTTACATTACATTTTTTTCTAAGCACAGTGAGTCACGTCATTCCGAGTGTCCTTGAAAGTGACAGTCTATGCAGAAAACACGTGATAACAGGTATTACAAAGCATTCACCTCCTGCGTGACAAATAATGCAAAATCTGCGACAAATGCCTTTATTGTAGATTTAAAAAGTAAATATGTGTAACCGACAATTGATATCCCTTGAGAAATTTCTACTTTTCGGAATCCCACCACCTAAATTCTGAGATTATTTAACCTTCCTTTACTCAATAAATCTAAGGGGAAAAAATGTAATCCACAATAATTAATACATTCGTTAAATGATATTTCATGTTTTTAGCATTGGTTGAAGTGCTCCATTTTTATTTCTATAGATATGCATTCGTATTGTTTGTATAAATTGAGTTTCAGCTACGCCCACCTTTCACGGAAATGCGTGACCTTAATGCTTAAAAACTCCTAACGAAGAGCGTGGATATTAAACTCATTCTTAATATACGTGTGTATGTACTTAACCAGATCACGTAATGTAAATAGAATCCTTATTCGCTGGATTTGCACTTCCTCTGGCCGATGTATTATATTATATATATATGTATATGTATATATATATATACAGTATATATATTTTTTCTATTGATTCTTGAGAAAAAAAAAATTCGTTACATAGTTCTCTGATAATTGCACAAATGCATTAGCGATCACCAATATAAGTCATTACGTCAGACCACGTGGGAGTTTTCATTGTTTATAAAATATTGCTCGAATTATACATAGTTTTACTAGAGGGAGCGACTGTTGCTGATGTCATATTACTGAGACGCTACGCAGAACTTAACGTCAAAAAAAAGCGAACCAAAACAGAAAAACTAACTGTAAAAAATATTTTTTGAAAAACTCAACTTTTGTGATCGCCATTTTGTATGCTTAGGCTTTTGCTATGTAATGGTTACTGTGTTAATAAACGATATTTCAAACGTACTGGGCTTCTATTTAATTTGCGTTTCTTTCATCCGGCATCCGATATATCCATATTAGTCGACGTTTTCATTTATCCGACTACAGTCGATCCTGAGTCGGATAATTGGGACTATACTGAATTTTAATGTGATTTTTCAACTCTTTTGACCATAGTTTTTAGTGTGGTGACTTTCATGTCACCACACTTAAGAAGAACTTGAAGATACCGTGTGTAATACCATTATTAAATAAATAAATAAAATAAATAAATAAAATAAATAAATAAATTCTGTAATGCCTTTCTATTCCACAAAAGGAGGACTTAGCCCATAAATTTTGTAAATCAGTGGGAAGCCTGCCTATATCGTTAACTTTTAATGATAGCTAAGTACTGGACTACGAGGATATTGAAGGTATCGATGAGAGAGTACAGATAATTGCCATGGCTCGTGATCTTGTGCGCTAACTACTATTTTATTATTATCTGAGATACACTAAACTGAGTAATATCTGTTTTGCAGGCTTAACAACTCCAAACGATTATGCAACCAAAAGATCATTGCAACAAGGATTGACAGGCTTTTAATGCTATAATATGATACGAATGACTGTGAATAATTTTTAAAAAATAAAGTTTTTTTAAATATTTTAAATTTTAAATTTTAAATTTTTAATTTTTAAATAAATTTTAAATTTTTTTTAAATTAAAAAACATAAAAAAATAAAAGAAAAAATTATTTTTCTGATATGGGCGCGCGCATGTCCTGCAGATTTGTAACAATGTTATTGCTATTATAATACAAATCAATGAGAGTTACTGAGAGTAACTATTCGATGGTTGGTGATACCGAGCTGATGATGTTTATTGCAATAGATATGAATCCAACCTCCTAAAGATTGTAAATCGATAACGTACTTTACACTGGGTGGACTAAACTATAAACAATCCAAGAACCATGCTTTCAAGACCAAACATAATTTTCTTGGAGACAACCTGAGAGATCTCCCATAAGAAGAATAGTCATCTCAGAGAAATGAAGAAAATTAGCTCTCTTGTGAAGTGTTCACAGTCATCATTCGTATGTTTTCGAGATAGTGGATTACACTGTATGTAATCCACTATCTCGAAAGTGGATTACATTGTATGTAGCTCTACTCCACTCTGGGATTCAAACGTCTCTATCGGTTATAAAGTTAAGATTATATCTTCCAAAGGCATTACTGTATAGATATAATCAGATGGCTGTAGAACTAATTGAAATTATCGATTGAAATAAGAGATTTGTATATCAGAAATTATCTGTGTAGACTATGATGGCGAAACTATGGCACAGGTGCCAGGAATATGGGACAATATTTTCTGATAAACCGCCAAAATAAGTAAGAAGCAGAAGTTATAGATCAAGGATGAACTTACATATTGCTTACGTTAGAGGACGCAAAGGATTTTGCAATAACAGTAGGGAGGTGAAGGTAAAATAATATATTACAAAATCGATTAAAGCAGGTTAAAGAAGTGTAAGGAAAACTGATAAATAAAGATAAGGAGGAGGCTCTTCCATATAAACCTAGTAAACATCATATTAGGCACAGATTTGGTCGTCTAAATTTCTCTTTAATAAATTAATTGCCTGCGATATGCAAAGTGTATTCTAAGATTTTTTCCCGATTCCACAACTACTCAAATCAGACTGAGAAAGGGCTTCAAATTTCTTCAATATAATAATCTAAATTTGCATTAACTAAATCTTCGAGATGATTATGATTTACGATTTCATAAATCCGGTATTACATTTTTCCATTGCAATACCTGTTGTCTTATTTTCCTGGTTTTAAAAACCAGGGTGCTTTAGACAGAAAATATGCTGACGCTCTGCGCATTTCAATAGGATAGCGCATGTTTATTAAACTCTTCTGAGAAATAAGGAAAATAAAGTATTCTTGTTTTCAAAAATACTTGGCAATTATAGACGTGTATAACTGATTAGATATAAATTAGATAAATGTATCTTAGAAATAATAATAAATGTATCTTAGAAATAATAATAAATGTATCTTAGAAATAAGATACATTTATTATTGCTGTTATTATATGAGATCAATGCTGGATATCGTGAACAGCATTCCAAACGAGCGTGATACAGAAATATATTATCCCACCCCCCCATCCTGGATACCTTATCTGTATGTCATTTAATAATTCTTGTCTTCATGGCGAAATTGATATTAAAGCTAAGCGTGATTTTTGTGAAAGATGGTGGCACTTTTAGCATTTTGCAGTAGAATTCCACTGATGGCGCATTTTACATCAGATCATTTTGAAATTATCTGATATAAAAATCGAAAAAATAGCAAAAAGTGGGCACTGTACAGCCCTCCCGTGCTGAAGGGGCCCATCAATGTAATTCCGCCCCCCCCCATAAAAAAAGAAAATAAAGTTCTGCCTTGCCTTGATAAGATATTCGCTCCTGGGGAGAATTCTTCACGAGCTGATTCAGTAAGTCTGTACTCAGCGAAGTTTCGACCTGAGTTCTATGTTTATCATCCCATAAAACTAACGTTATACTTCTCAACCCAAGTACCAGAATGTGACGTATATCTTTCTGTTCACAGCAGTACAAATGAAACTAATGTCATAATTCCCTGTGCTGCCTCACAGCGACACATTCCATTTTTGCGACATTATTCCACTAGATGGAGCTTCTTTCTATTCGATAAAAAGAGAATGAAACTTTCAAATGACTCGTTTCCAGCTGTCTAGGGTCCATTTTCAACTGTTTCAGCACCACAGGATCTGTTTACGAGCACGAATACTTGTTATAACGTTCGACGCCATTAACCTGAGAAGTATTCAAACAAGAATACTTGTTATCGCGTTGCACGTGCCAATGAAAGTTTATAGACCGTCTATTTACTCCCCTCTTCAGTTATATCCATTCTTTCTAGAATGACGCTTCACAGCATTTGCAGAGTTCGCGTTTGCACGTTCTTTCAAATGCGTACATTTCTACTAGGACTCTACAGTACGTCTAGCAATATAGCTCATACCCCTGCTTAGCAAAGAAAGCGTTTCTAGCAGGAAGGATAGTTTCGTATGACGCGTTGCCTTTGCCAGCAGATGATAAAGGCAAATTAGCCTAATGAAAATCCGTAATTTCTACAAATTACAAGATTTCGTTTTACTTATTTTCCTTATCTACGTATAAAGAATGTTATATTTTCAAGCAAATGCATATAAAATGATTTATTTCTCTCTTTTCCACTGTTATTATCCACACAATGCTTCAACTTCCTGAAGCGAGGTATGTTTTTACGCTTCTTAATTGTTAATATCCTTGAGAATAGTGTTGGGTGGATGAATCCTTTGATAGACTTCACACTGAAACTAAAATCCCGATTATACATAGAATTGAAGAGAAAACCATAAAAGTTTCAAAATAGTGTTTACATCTGCCGATGACGGAACAAAATGAACATAGTAAATGTGGAAACCCTAAATGCCAAGAATCGTATATGTTGAAAATTTGACGTAACTTTCTTGTGTAACTCAAGAACAGTCTTATTAGCAAAATGTCTACTGCCAAATGTACCTTTAAGAAACACTTGAATTCTTTCACTTATTATTACTTTTCTATTAATATTTAAATCTTTTAGTCGTTTGAATTCTGATAGTTTTCTTTTAACTGAACTGCTAGCAGATAGTTAATCATTAAGTCACGAGTATTTTAGACTCACCCATCTATTTCCACTTCCTCAAAATGAAGCTATCTTGAGAACGAACGGGACTAATATTCAAACGGATAACGAAAGGCATTCCATAGACTCATGCCTTTGCATGATCCATTTCACTGGATCATGGAAATGTGATTACAATCCTTGGGTACATCGGACTGAAGGTAAACTATGAAAATCCTAATGGATCACGTCTCTTGTTCCCAGAATTGATGATTCAGTTCTTCCCTGCCAGGAATTGCCTGTTCCATGAACTCCAAGCAATACTCGAGGTTGAAAATCTAGTACTTCGTCTTCCTAACATGGATTTTAGGTCACGTGGCCTGTTCCGATCTCATGCCATCTCCTTCTTGGTCATCCGATTCTTCTTTTTCCACTATCTAGTAGGGAAATCTAGTACTGATACTATAATTAATATTCTCAATTGTTGATATATACAAGGTGTCCCATAAGTTCTTAGATATTTCAATAATTCATAAAAATTAGAAAAATTGGTATATTACAATGTGGTTTGCACGAAAGTGAATCTCAAGGAAATTTTTTTTTTTTTTTTGAAGAGGGGAAAAATTTTTCGAATTTTCACCGATAGGGGCGCTGTGCCGCATGACTCATTTGCAAATACGTGTAAATGAGAGTTCTATAAAACGCAGGGTGTACTGTTGACAGCTCGTAATGAATGCGTGCAAATTCCCAGTCGTTGTGGGTGAACAGAATTGTTTTTGTAAAAAGAAAAATTTCTTACTGCGATGCTTACGTTGGTGGTGTGATAATTACGCACTATGAAGGATGCAGAATACGCACGTTTATGCTATGCCTGTGATTCTTGCAACTTTTCGTGCACTGCTTAAACCGCTTGTTGATTGTGCCGCTAGGGCATTAATTTGCGATACCACAACGCTCGTACAGGCTTTGAATAACACTGGTCTGCATGTTCGAAGGCGATCTGACAACTTTCCAGTTTTTCGAAACGTCGTATTAGAGACTAAATTCTGGCACGAGTGACGGGATCTCGACCTTTCTTCATTCTTTTCTGCGTTCGAAACTTTCGAAAAACTTCTGCCCAACTTACGTAAGACAAATTCACTGATAATGCCTTAATTATCAAAGTAAGCATCACAACAATTTTCTTTTCACAAAAAACAATTCCATTGGCCCCAGTGGGAATTCACACGCATTCATTACGACTTACCAGTAGTCCCCCCCCCCTCCTGCGTTTTATAAAACTCTCATTTGCACGTATTCGCAAATGATGCATATTGCACAGCGCCCTCTAGCAGTGAAAATATGAAGGTTTTTTTTCCTCCCCGCCAAAAAAAAAAATAAATAAATAATAAAATAAAATCCGCTCCTTGCAATTCACTTTTGCGCAAACAGCACTCTAATATACCAATTTTTCTAATTGATGAATTATTGACATATCTCGGAACTTATGAGACACTCTTACATTGAGAATGTCTCTCTTGTATTACCTCATATCTTTTATTTTTTATACATATACGTTTTTGTAACATATACTTTAAATAAAAGGAATGCTTACATTTAATTGCTTGGCTTTTTCATTAGTTCACGAACTGTTGACAGAAGAGCATCGAAAGATATATGTCATCATCATCATCATCATCAAATTCCTGCCATGTACCCACAAGGGGTGTACAGGATATGATAGTACTACATGAAAAATTTACATCATTACTAACTTCCTATCTACAATTTCCCTCCAAATCAGTCTGTTACATGTCGAGACTCCAACATTATCAGATCTTATATTTCTAACGTCTAAGGCACTTTGCACCGTATCAATCCACCTATATCTTGGTCTTCCTCTGGGTCGTTTTGCTGCCAACCTGGCAGAGAACACTTGTTTTGCTAATCTTTCCTCGCCCATTCTGTTTACGTGACCATACCACCTGAGATTAGCTCTGCTAACACATTCCTGGATGCTGACAATATCAAGTTCTTTCCTAATATCCTCATTTTTAATATGATATTGCCATTGATGCCATCTGTTCACGCCTATAATCTTTCTCAGGACTCTCATATCTGCAGTCCCTAGTCTTTGGTCAAGTGTTTTACTTCTGACCCAGCTCTCAGATCCATAAGTTAAAGCTGGTTTGAACACTGTCTTGTATACAGCTAATTTAGTCTTCGTCTTCTGACTAATTTCTCTCTTATTCCATATGAATTTATTCAATTGACTTCCCACCATACCAGCTTTGCTGATTCTGTTGTCTATTTCTATATTTAATTTACCATCTTCAGTAAAAATCGTGCCTAAGTAGCTGAAATGTTTTACTTGTTCCACAGGTTCTCCATTCACAAGACAGTTGACATTTTCAATGATTCTGCCTATTTTCATTGTCTTTGTCATTTTATTGCTGACCTTCATACCATATCTATTACAACAACTACTCAATTTAGTCAGAGAATCTTGCAGACTTGTAGCGGATTTATTTAGAAGTATAACATCATCCGCAGAAAGCAAAGAGCTGACATTAACATCTCCAATTCTGATATCATGTTTAATACCACTTTCCTTCATAATGTGATCCATATAGATAATGAATAACAGAGGGGATAACGTACATCCTTGTCTCACACCAGATTTAACATTAAACCATCTTCCTGTACTTCCTTCAATTCTAACTGCTGACTTACAACTCAAATAAAGACTACGTATTGCTTGATATAATGCCCCATTCACACCATATAACTGCAGCGTATTGAATAGCTTCTCTCTTGGCACCTTATCATATGCCTTTTCCAAATCGACAAAACTTAAATACAGATCTTTGTTATATTCCCATGCTTTCTCGACTATTTGTCGTAAAGTGAAGATCTGATCCTGACAGCCTCTGTTTGGCCTGAATCCAGCTTGTTCTTCACCAAGCTTTTCTTCCACAATTCTTCTCAACCGTTTCTCAAGTATACTTGCATAGATCTTGCCAGGAACACTCAGTAGGGAAATACCTCTGTAATTCTCACATTCAGTTTTATTTCCCTTTTTATATATGGGTACTATGAGAGCTTTACTCCAATCATCGGGAATTCGTCCCTCTGTCCAGGCTTTCTGAACTATGCAGTGCAGCCACTGTAAGACTCTTATACCACCATACTTCAGCATTTCTGGTCGAATATCATCTACTCCAGCCGCCTTTCCATTTCAAGCCTTTGATGGCTTTTTCTACCTCAAGTATGGATATGTATTCCTGATTGCATGCCTGGCCAGCGTTTTTTACCACTGTGCTATCATCACTGCTTGTTTCATTTAGCAGTTTTTCAAAGTAATTACTCCATACTTCAAGAATATCTTTTTCTGCAGTTTTCATGTCACCTTTATCATCTCTAACTCCTTTTACAGCACTCTTTTCTCGGTTCCTAAGCTTCTTCAACAACCTCCAGAATATTTTGCCACCTTCTTGATATTTAGATATAAGAAGATACTTAAAACATTCCTCATGACCAATTTTTTCTTCGAATTTTTTTAAAAGCTATCAGAATATTTTTGAATATCATAAGTTCTAAGTATTGCACAATTTAATAATTGCAAATGAGGACTACAGGAAGAACAGACAAAAATCTTACTATTCATAGTGTGATTTTCTGTCATACCTCTATTCACACATGCAGTGTGAGTGGCATCCTTAACAGGCTGTAATTGAGTACCGAGTAGTTCCTCATTCAAGGATAGTTCAGGATGCGAAACTGATGGAGGTGTTAAATTGGCTTCCTGATTACATGGCGAGTAATCTTGTTCATAATTACTCTGCTAGATCGTGAGTGGACGGAGTCGGAGTGAAGCTGTTTGCAGACAGCAGTAACAAGCACCGCAGAGGTGGGAGTCAGAGAAATTCTTTTTTCTGGATGATATGCAAAATTCTTCTCTCCAATTCGACGTGTCTGTTCTGTAAGTTTCTAGCATCTCAACTATGAAAAGGATCATAACAAATAATGGCGACACCGTTCGCCAAGATGGTCGCTGACCTTCGATAGAAGATAGCACAATAAGAAGAAGAAGTTGGTTAAAAATAGAAAGAAAAAAACATACACCGCGAAAAGCCACATAAAATAACACAGTCAATCCAAAAAAAAAAAAAAAAACGAAAAGGAAGAAAATAAACTTTCAAATCTAATATACGGAACATTAATGTAAAAATTAATGATATGCAATATTACTTCCATGTTTACAAACCTGATTCGTTAGTCAAAGATCATTCTACAAGAAACAAATTCCCCTCTTTCGGTCCTTTTGGGAAGCATTTGTGAATAAATGTTATTTTTTCATCGAGAAAATAAAAACAGTTCATTGTTGTCTCCACTGATCAGGCAGACAAACCACCTTTTATAGTGACCCGTGTTTGTCACATTTTATTCCAATATGTCGGGGTTTCAAACATGAATACTCAGCCAGCAGTCCTAATAATTTGGTTAGTTATATATAATTAGTTCTACATATACCGGCCACTGAATTTGAAACTTTTATTTTATGTATAGACATGCGACTGCCAATAGCGATCCTCTTCAATTCCCTGCGCATAGTTCGGTGAGATGTGGATCGGAAACAGCCTTCATTAAATGCTTCGGTGAGTTGTGACACAGGAAGTTCTGTTTGTCCGGAAGCCTTCTCAGACGACAGCTGTCTTAGAACCACAGTTACGACTCTTACACAACCAATGTCGGTTATTTTTCTACTGATCAAACACCCGAGATATCTCACCTTTTAAGAATCACCATTTCAGGGATTTACAGACATAATTTAAATTAAAATATTGGTTTTGGTTGAGGGAACCAGGTCAGTAAATTACTAATTAAGATTCCTTGATCTGTTTAATAATTTTTTCTTTTAAATAAGCCAATGGTGTCTTTATTCTACTCAGAGTAAACGTGCGGATTACCCCTAAACAAACAAACATCATTTTCTGATTTCTTGATGATTAACATCCAGAAAGGGAAGATTACTGTCCGCTCACAGTTGAGAGAATCGTAGCTGGCAGACTGCTAAGATGGGTAGAAATAATAGGGGATGTACGAGTTCGTCACCAGACACGCGAAATCTCGTGCTTTCTTGTTGTCTGTTGTTGTATTAGCTTGATTTTTGTTGTCGCTTATTTTGCGTTTTTTTTTGGGGGGGGGGGTATTTATTTGTATATTGGATTCAGTACCGTAAACAAGTTCTGGTGTAACCTTTCAATAGCTGATAACTAAAACCAAAACTAAACTATTTAAATTCGATACGATGCTCAAAGAACATGGATTCCTATCATTGAGACTAGCACCATATCCTTGTGATATTAATGCTATTGAGTATGTTTGGGCAGAAATGAGAACTTTATTCGTCATCGCAACGTAAGGGGGAATATTGATATGTCGAACCTTTTTAAGATTTCAGAACAGGCGACTAAAAGTATTAGAGTTCAAAACTGGAGAAAATATTGCTGGACAGTTACCTCATCTGAAAATATGTATCGGGACAAAGACGGAATTATCGAAACATTATGCTAACCATGGGTGATTAATGTAAGTGAAAGGGATGGTGATTTAGACACTGATTCAGATAAACTATGAAGACTAAAAGGATTTAATAAAGTTCTTTTTTTTTTTCAACTTTTATGCGTGGTTTTGTTAGTCACAACAAGTCGTAAATAATTCATCGGTGTTTGAGTTTTCTCATCTGTAATTTTAGAATGGCATTTGAAAAAAAGTTTGTTTTTCTGTATAGTTATTGTTTTTATACCAAAATTTCTTGAGAAGAAATTTTGCTTACAATATTTTTTATTTTATACGTTTTTGTTTTAAATTTTGTTAATACTATTCTTAAAAGTTTCCAGCTGTTATACAAGCAAAATAGTTACCACTTTAAACACCAGAATGTTCATAAAAGAAAATTCCATTTCCCACGTGCAATAATAAACACTCATCCCACGAAACGGATTGACTACCCTATTATCGGAATGGATTCGCCTTCTACCAAACAGAGGGTTCTCTCATAGGTGGTCGAACAGTACTTTCTTTAACTCTAATGTCAAATTTAGTAGGAAGTCGGACTTCACATTTTGATTGACGACATAACTAATAATAAGCGATGTGTCTAACCGTAACTGTGATGTGAGAAAAAGATCTGAAAAACTTCCTCAAGTCAGTGACTACGATTGACATCTATATTGACATTAAGTCGGTGACATCTACGATTGACGACTGATCTACCTCGTGCAGAGAAAGCATTCAGTTCAGAGATTTATCAAGGGAAGCAAATATTAAACAACCAAATAGGTAATCATTCGGTTCTTATCCCTGTTATAAACATCCACTTTATTAATCCACAATGACATATTCGCTTTCATTACTTAGCTGAGCAATTTAAAACTATTTTTTATCAAATACACAACTTACTGGAAACTAACTTCGTAAACCATTCCCTCAATAAACACGAGGTTGTGTAAATTATAAACAAGCTCACTTAGTTGGGGCTTAAATGCATTAAAATATTACCTTACTTGAGTTTATGTATTTAAATAAATTATGTAATGGCCGATTGTCAAAAAAACGAGTCGTTGCCTGAGGCCCAGACAAAAGACTCATTAACAATAAAAAATAAATTTGGAGAGTGTAATTCGCTGGAGTGTAAAGAATTGGGGCGGGGGCTAAAGAGTAATTCGGTTCTCAGGAATTTGCTCTAATTATTCGTGTCAAAATGAACAAAAAATACCTGACTATTGGCATATGTCCACCACATGTAGTTTAGAGAAGATGAAGATTGGTTTCTTGAGACGAAGATCTACAGATTTTAAGACATTTATGGTAAAAGCTTGCAGTAAGGACAATTATGTTTTCATAACTTATAAATGATATAAACAAAAACAGCATCGTATGGCCAAGCAGCTAAGGAAAAGAACAGAAGAGATCTGTTGGTGTGTTTCTTGAAAAGAGAAGGTCGACGTCATTGGGGCAAATGGATTGTAAAACTTATTCCAAAGATTAAAAGATTTCTTAAATATTTAAAACCTGCATTATTATTTAGTGGTTTCCTCTCTCCAAGCAATGAACTGCATTCAACATTGAAATTCGAAATGATCTTACCATTTTCTAGCAAACAACTTTAGTCTTGAACATAAGGAGTGATAATCTTATCTGGTGGAGAATTCACGAGTTACGTTCCTTATTTTTGCGAGTCTCTCTCAAAATTACTATTATATACTGCTTGGTAAGAAGTCAACAGAGACACCCCCTTGGGCAATTTGCATCGCGTCGTGTAACGAGTCACGTGTTGTAGCCGGTATGAACTGGAGGAATTTGATTTTCCCAAGTCAGTGTAACTATGTCCGGGTATGTTTATTGGATAAGTTTAAATCATATCTTACGGAAATGTTCAAGATTTAGAGATATTAACGGACTACATACGATTAAAAGATAATTGAATATTCAGTCAATTCAATGCAACCGAATTTCAGAAAGAAAAAAAAAGAAAGGAAAGAAGTCGGTGCATTCATAGTTTGACAGCGTAGTTTTGTTCAATAATTCTTTTTATTTTATTATAGGTTTGGACGAAAATGAAGGATTACGAATGCAATTTCAATTGAACAGTACCCATGGATGAAACCAAGATCATTTTAGTCTTTAGAAAAGTAATTATTTACTTTCAGAAATAAAGAAGGTATTTAGAATTATATCCAGATTATGGAAACAACATTGTGCTTGTCAAACGCAAAAGAGGAAAAATATTCAACTTTTATGAAAGCCGAGGAAAGTAGCTTAGGTCATTATGTCAAGCAAGACTGAAGATGAATATTTCCAGAAGAGCCATCTGATGTTGTCTGAATACGCGATGGCACAAATACAATTTAATTGGGCAATTTTTTCTAAATTGCCCAATTAAAATTCCAATCTCCTGCACGAAGAATGAATCCCACTTGAGTACTCTAAAGACTGAATAACGCGGAAACCGGCTAAAAAGCTCAAGGAAGCGACTTATTAAAGCAATGTTTCTTTAAATTGTTTTTCGTTGTTTATTTAAACAATGCAAACAAAAACTACAAGAATATTTGGATATTCTCAAAAATATGTAATTTTTACCATTATAAGTTTTCGTTTTTATTGTAACGCTAAAACTTTAGCGTTACAATAAAAAGAAAATTAAAAAACTTACGTTAGCTAATTTTATTACAATTTTTAGTTCAAATTAATAAAATATAATATACATAGGGTGATCAAAGTAAAGTATCACTGTCCACTCAGTGATTCAAATGCGGCGAAAATTTGCAGGAATACATTTGGGATCGTGCGGAAGTGATATCTGAAAAAAAAAGTTCTAGAATTCACCACCAGAGGAGTTGTATGATGTACCGAATGTAGTAATTTTCCTGGGTGTGTAAGAAGGAGAAAAGCGACTCAAGCATAAGTAACACATTTTGATTCATTTCCATTATGCATTTAGGGGTTCTTCTGTTCAATGTGCTGCTCTTTCGGGTAAGCCACAAACTGCATCTTTTGCACAGCGTGTTCAACGACAGAACGCAGGTGTTCTGGACTGATGTTGCGCACGTGACGCATTATGTTGTATTTCCGCACCGGCAAGTTATCAGGATGATCCTTACGAACCCTGTCTTTCAGAAATCCCCCAGAGCCGAAAGTTGGATGCGGTCATGCAGTGGGGCAACGCACGGATGATCGGTCTGGCTTCCCTGAAATGTTCTCGAAGAACCTCATTGTACGGATCGACTGATGTGTGGATTGGCCCCATCCTGCATGAAAATGACTGAATTCATGCAAAGACGTTGCTGTAAGACAACAGAATTGTTTATCATATCGCGACACTTCTCGACAGTAACTGAGCAGGTCAAAGGTTCCGACTGGGGAATGTCCTGAAAGAAGAAGAATGGTCCAATGATAAAGAAAGCTATAAATCCGCTCCAGATACTCACTTTAGGTGAATGCAAAGGAATTTGTTTAATTGCATGCGGATTTTGCGTAGCCCATATCCAGAAATTGTGGGTATTCAGAGCTCGGTCAGGTGAAACTGAGCCTTATCTCCCAACAAAAAAATCATCCACTCACGCAACGTCCAACTCCGCTCGAACAAGGA
The DNA here is from genome assembly GCF_054136105.1 of Typopeltis vanoorti. Classification (NCBI taxonomy): domain Eukaryota; kingdom Metazoa; phylum Arthropoda; class Arachnida; order Uropygi; family Thelyphonidae; genus Typopeltis; species Typopeltis vanoorti. The sequence continues at coordinate 74,752,225 of NC_143569.1, read as the reverse complement.
ATGATAAAGCGAATGTCAGTCGACTTTCAAAGTCCTGCGGAGAAACTCCTATGTCAGGGTTATCTTCAATTAGTAGAAATGCAAAATCTTCAGTAGAATTTACCAGGTAGTTGTGTAAGGCACATCTATGTGTTTTGATACAGCACGGGCACTGAAGGAACATACGTTGTCATTTAAGTCTTGCAACAGCAACTTCCTTCACTTGTTGTGAACTGGTTGGTTTGCGACCTCTGTTAGGTGTAACTCCGAACGTTTCTTCAAAACGGCTAATCATTCCACGCAGAGCACATGGATATCAGGGGACCTCGTCGATATTTGTTCAGGCGACGAATTGGACGAGTTCAGCAAAAGCATTGCAATTGTTTAGGTAGTACAGCTTCACAAGCAAAGCATGTTGGGGCAAGATCAGCCATCACTGTGGACGCTATTAACAACCACCAGAATGAAGTGAAATCCCGTGTTCATCTTTCTTAACCCTCTTGCCACCTGCCGAGATGCGTGATATGCAAATACCATGCAGTTGGTGTTTACAATCTCCTCTGCCGGTGAATTTTGGAGAATATATATATATATCTTCAATTGTGCTTGATGATGCAGAGAAAGACAGGGCAGTTAGAGATGGTGTTGTTATACTATGATTCAGACCTGGACTGCAGCCGCTGATAGACATAGGAAAGAGTGATGATATTCTTTAAGCCTTACGATCTGAGAGTTTCCTCTAGTTCAAGGAAAACACGTCTAATTCTCCATCGGAAAGTTGTTTTACATATCAAAAGGAAACATTTATTTCGTAAACCACGTGATTAAATATTACATAAAACGACAATAATCTTCGATTATTTTTTAGTTATGCGGATAATTAAAGTAAGATTATTATGATTATATTATAATGATATGGTAAGGATATTATAACAAAAATTGCGCACTTGCGCATGCGCATAAATTAAGTTAAATAAAACTGCGTTAGTGACACGTGGATACCGGATGCATTTTAGAGCAGCCTTTCAAACGAAGAACTGCCTTACCAAACGAGTTACAACAATGAAGCCTACGTGGATATTATTTGTCGTCTGCTTACTTTGCAGTAACGTTCTGGTTGAATCCAGTGATCATCCACTGGATTCGACAGAACAACGTAGTCTGAATTCTTCTTCGAAATACAACACTACTGACACGAATCTAAGTGCGCAAATCTTGACTGGGATCTTGAAGAACGTAATTGACCGTGCATCAAAGATGGTATTTCCTATGCTGTTGAGAATCATCTATGAGGCAGAAGTATCTTCTTCTTGTATTCAGTCTCTGACGAAATTGTCAAGTGGGGTACGTCAACTGAAAACTTGGGCTATACAAAGTAAGTCCAATTTTATCAATCTCTTGTACATTGTTGTTAAACTCCCAATTTTGTCATGTTGGCTTCTTTTTTAATATATTTAAAAAAAAAAAAACTGTAAGAAGGGATTGGTGCTGATTTTCTAGCAAATAACAGAATGAAAAGAAATATTATCATGCTAATACATTTTTGAACATTTGAACACCACTTCTAATATTCGTTTATCTCCTACCGCTGATATAATTAATGAAACTCTCTATTAATGACTATTCAGGCATGAGCTACACTTCAGCTGCTTATGCAGCTCCCATCATCATAGTTTCAAGTCATATCCGTATTACCCTACTATGAACAGATACTACACCGAATGTTGGCCAAGAAACCAACTTCACTAGAATGGCCATATAAATAATAAAAAGGTGTACTTTGCATTATTATTTCATACATTTTTGAGCAGATAAAACTTTTTTGATACATTTAAAATTCCAATAAAAATATAACGTTATTTGTTTTACTTAAGCTATATTTGATATTTGTTATTTTTAAAATTAAAAGGTTTTTGGATTGATTTAATATTATTTTTACTTTGTTTTTATAATCTTACTGAAATTGATATTTGGGAACCGAAGCTTTGATAGGAGTAATGTGATTATAAGAAATCCACTATTATGGAACTCGCAATGAACGAAGAGAAGATCCAAGAGAATAAAAGAGGAACCATACAATGTTCACTTGGTATGAAGGAGTCGATTCTGGAGTGTCGATTAAATGATTTGGGTGTACAAAGAGCAACCACGTGAATTTATGGCAATTCAATGTGATTAAGATTAGTTTGCAGAACTATTGTGAAAAGACACTGAAGAAAATCGGACTGGAAGTCGGTGGCAGAATCTCAAGTATCATTCGGAGAAGAGGTCTTTAGGAATTCTTCTTCTTCTTCTTTGGATTGGAATCAAGGACTTCGATTAAAATGTTTAATGAAAACTTCACAACACTGTAAAGCTGGAATAGGATATGAGACGGTTATATTAAAGGGTTAAAATAGCTATCTTCAGGTTTCTAGTGTATACCTTTATCTTTACGTATATGCATAGCTTGGCAAAAAATAAAAATATTAAACTTCTCAATAATATTAAATTCTCTGTTGTATTTTAATCTCAAAGTGTGCATTTTGAGTTATTTTCAGACGTAAGTTTTATCTCTTTCCCATCAACTTTAAGTAGCACGTTTGCTCTAGGCTATCAATGCATCCGGGCTTTCGGGCGAGAGAGAGAGAGAGAGAGAGAGAGATTACTTTTTTGATTGACTCCCACAGAGTTAGTGCTCAGACATTGGTACATGCATTGACTCTATAGCGCTATCTCCATAGAAGTAATGTAGAGAAGAGTAGCTTGGTTATTTACCAGTTGGTTACGAAGCCTCATGATACACATCAATCTGGTTCATTCAGATTTTAACTCTTTATATGAGTGAAATCATAATTCATTTATATGAAATGTTGGCATCTTAAAAAAATAAATAAAATAAAATAAATCAAATTAATTAAGTAAGCATTAAATAAAATTGCACGAATAATAATGATATGAATTCGAAACGCTCATAGAATTTCTGCAGAGATCTTTCCTAGTATAATTTTTGGTTTTTTCCCAATATGAATATTTTATACTGTATGAACTTATTACTTATTTGAATATTTTTATTAACCTAAAATGTCAATGAATACATTTTCAAAGATTTAAAGAAAAGCCGAATGCTATTTAAATACCTAGAACTTATATTATTTAAATAGGTGTGAACTAGCACGTCTTCGATTAAGCGTGATAAGAAAATCTTCTCGTACAATTCATATTAGTTTTTATTTTTATTTTATTCTACACATTTATTATATAAAATTCACTTTTTTCTTTTGAAGTAATTGATAAAGAAGCAAACTACATCTACTTAAATCACTGAATATTGGAAATCAGCACTTTAGAAATTTCTTAGCGATGTTTATTTAATATACAGAGGTGTTATTGTTTCCGTGTGGTTTTACGTAAGGGGGATCTCATAGAAAATTCTATGAACATTTGATACCAAATAACTGATCAATGACTTTGATATATAATATGAGACCCAGCTATCGGCAAAAATGTTCATGCATAAAATACTTTTTTTTTTAATTCTACATTTTGAGGAAATACTTTTTTCGCGAATATATAACCTTCAGCTTCGGAGTTGCCTTGGCTTAAACTACTTAGAAGAACACGAACTCCACCCATAAGCTCATATATTCATTTTTTATTAGCACATTGATTATGTTTCACTGAACCTGACAGATGTTTCGCACTGGATAACCTACGGAATACTTGTATTTTTTAAAATTTTTTTTTAAAATATTTTTTAAGATAATCATCAACTCGTCTTTCAAATTCTTATTATTATTTTCATCTGATCTTTACCCTTTTATTCATTTTATTGTTCATATCCTGTTAAAGTTTGGTCCTTTTCAGCTATTAATTATTTTCTGTTTAAAATTCTTTCAATTAAAAAAAATCACAGTCATCAAAGCTAATTTACATTTTTGAATAAAAAAAAACATTAAAAATTGATTTGGGACTCAAGCGTGTGCTAAAATATTTGTTTCTGTGATTATCTATTATCCATAGCACAAGACTGAATGCGGCTGACGTTTGTGTTCAATGATTTTAAAAGTAAACACATGATCTTCGATTGTTGTCTTCTACTATATTTCTGTGCGGGGTTTTCCAATACAACAAATGACTTTGCAATCAATGATTTTATAAGGAAAAAAATACGTGGGTGGTTTGAAAAGTTCTCGGCTTAGACCATACATAGTAGCACTATCGACAACAGTTTTTTTTTTTTTTTCTATGTTGGTATCTGTCATAAGCATCCACGTGAAGTTGCAAGTCATTATGTCAAGTAATTGTTGTATACAGCTGTCTGAAACAAAAGTGTTGTTTGTATCCCTTCAAATAGATAAAACTGAGTATCGTGCGGTTATAAAATTCTTTGAAAAAGAATTTTATAACCGCACGAATCTTAAAAAGAAATTCATTCGAAGTTCATAAAAGTTTAGGGGCACTCTCCTTCTTCGTCTTCGACAATTAAGAAATGGGCTGCTGAGACCGTACCAGCCTTGAAGATGAGCCACGTGAAGGACGTCCAAAAAGTGTAACAACACCAGAAATCATTGTTCAAGTGCACGATATGGTGTTGGATGACCAGCGAGTCAAACTGCATGAAATTGCTGAGGCTATAGGCATTTCAAAAGAATGTGTAAGATATATTTTGCAAGAAGAATTGCAAATGAAAAAGCTTTGCGAAAGATGGGTGCCGCGCTAATCAAACACGCACTCGCATGAAAATCTCTGAACAGTGCTTGAAGCGTTTTAACAAGAATAAAACTGCTTTTGTGCATCGATTTATTACAATGGATGAGACTTGGATTTACTATTACACTCTAGAATCCAAGCAGCAGTCGAAACAGTGGACAGAAGCCGGTTGTTCATCGCCAAAAAAGACAAAGTCGGTTCCATCAGCAGGAAAGGTTATGGCATCGATGTTTTTTTGTTTATTAATTATCTTGAAAAGGGTAAAACAATAACCGGGGAATATTATTCCAATCTTTTAACCAGACTAGACGAAAACATTCGTGATAAAGGACACGGTTTGCAGAAGAAAAAAATCATCTTTCATCAGGACAATGCACCTGCCCAAAGATGTTTTGGCAATGGAAAAATTAAGGGATCTGCACTATGAATTGTTGGAACATCCATCCTATTTCCCAGATTTTGACTCCCTCTGACTTCAATCTCTTCCGAAAACTAAAACTCTTCCTCGCTGGTCAGCGTTTTTCTTCGAATCAAGAGGTGATTGCAGCTGTAGAGTAGTATTTTGCAGATCTTACTGAGAACCACTACAGTATTGGGATAATGGTGCTGGAGAATCGCTGAAATAAATGTATTATTCTGAAGGGAGGTTATGTTGAAAAAGAAAAATAATAATTTTTGAAATTATAAATTCGTTTTTTCATTGTTAGACCGAGAAATTTTCAGACCACCCTCGTAAATGCTTTTGTCTTCAATAAACTTCGTAGAGGACAGAAATCTTTCGTAAACCAAGAGAAATCTGTGTCATGCATGATAAGTAGGTATGATTGTGTTTAGAGATTAAAGTTAGCCGAATATGAATTGAAATTAAAGATATGAATGAAAAACCAAATATTTTCCTTTCATTACAGTGATCGATGCTTCTGGGAAAATTCCAACAGGAGTTCTGGATGGCTCACTGAACGAATATGGATCATACGACGAATGTATCAGCATCAAAGTTCCAAAACGTGATGGTGAAGAAGATTTTCGGGGACAGTACTGCATGGTAGCTTTAAAATTTCCACTTCCCCCCATCCCCCCTCCACCCTATCCTCCAAACATTACTACGGGAAAATTAGTGGAGCTTAATCCTCTGGATCCGGTAAGTTCTTTCAACTCATCGTTCAGATGTGTGTGTGTGTGTGTGTGTGTGTGTGTGTGTGTGTGTGTGTGTGTGTGTGTGTGTGTGTGTGTGTGTGTGTGTGTGTGTGTGTGTGTGTGTGCGCGTGCGTGCGCGCGCACTAATTGTAATTGCGCAACATGGAGCATCATAACATTTTCCATCAAGACAATCCATGTTTCCATATGTTTATGATCATGTGTTTGTCAAATCAGCACAACTTAAATAGAAAAAAATACAATATGGACAGTTTTCAGAAAACATTCTACCATTAGAACAACATCATCTACAGAGAATGGCCACTCTGCTTCTCGATCCTACCTGATCTCCAATGAAGGGACTTGAGGTTTGAATACTCCCTTGGGCATATATGTTGGTGAATGTCCTTACATGCAGATGATTTTCCTCATCTGCGCGTAAGAGACCACCTCGATGATTAGAGGAAGAGACTTGACATGTATGTGGTAAACATTATACATGCAAAGCGGTTACAGTACACACACATATGGCGCAACTTATCGCTTAGCGTAGAGGATGCCTCATAGTCATCCAGACCGATGGGGCACTATAAAGGTAGCAGTCCTAACAACATACTCTTTTAAGATGCTTATCTCCTTAAGAAAGTGGAGAGCGAAGAATTAGTCATTTTTCTAATATTATCTCCAGGTGCAACCTGGAAATAATATTAGAAACCGAATTAAATGATTCTTAACAATTTTATCTCTTAATTGTTTACCAACAGAACACGTTGTTTTTTAAAAGAATTCCATTTTAGCATCTTTGTTAATGGCACATTTCAAAGGATTTACTGAATTATCGTTAAGGACTTACATGCAAGTTAAAAGTTCGTAGTTATCTTTATCATGTTTAAAAGTTTTTGACTTTTGTACAGATAATTTATTTTATTGTTTTCTTTGTGTATCCTATCGTCTGAAACATTTTACCACAAGTACTACGATGGAGGACAAAATATTTCTTTTTAACTATTTTCATTTTATTTATTTTTACGTACTGCAGAATTGTCCACTAATTACACATGTAACCAAAAATTACAACATTATGAAAATTACAAAAATTAAGGCACAGTTGCTAAAGGAACCGCAGTCCTTCAGAGGTTACTGCCACACTTTGGAAGGACAATAAAATGCAGCTAACTACAAGCCACCTCATCGATACCCTTGTTAACTCGGTTTTACTATACGTATGTGAGCGTTAGACATTGCTAAAGGAAGGTGCGTAAAGGATATTTATCTTCCAAATGAAGTGCAAAAAACTTCTGAAGATACCGTACACGGCACACGTAACAAATGGCGAGGTTAGAAGGAAAATCCTCTCAATTGCTAGAACACAAGAACATATCATCACTAAAATACGTCGGAAACAGCTCTGGTGGCTAGGCAACGTATTTAAATCAGATAGTTTAGTTAAAATAACACTAGAGAGTTTAACTTCTGGTCATAAAACACCAGGGGCAACCTATAATCACCTGGAGATAATATTCGAAAAATGCCTAATCCTTCTCCCTCCACTTTGTTAAGGAGATCCCACGACAGAAGCATCTTAAGAGAGTATGTTGTTAGGACTGCTACCTTTATAGTTCCCCATCGATCTCGATGACTATGTGTGAAGAACAAGGAAAAGAAATCGAACATGGATCTTTTTCAAAACACTCCACACCGCCGATCATCGCGGTACTCGTCTCACACAGACGATGTTAATTAATCTTCCACCTAAAGAGATTTTAACATTCATGCCAGAATAAGATTCGAATCAGAGGACTATTACTTAAAGCTCAAATACGTGTAAAAAGTGTTTTGTTTATTTTTTAAAATTAAGTTTATTTAAACTGAAAGGAGATTTGAATTCGTAAAAAGAACCAAATACTTCAAAAGAAAAAAAAAATACAATATACAGGAGAGTACAGAAGATATAGTAATGGAATAATTAGAAAAATAATTTAAAAAACTCAAGAAATAGAAAAGGCCCGTGTCTGGATGGAATATTCTTTGAGCTCTTTAGATATGCAGACAGTAGCTTAAAATAAAACCTACTTAAGCTCTTCAATAATATCTGGAAATATCAAAAGATCCCAAAGGAATGGGGAACTGGAGTAGTAATAAATATTCACAAAAAAAAGTCCCAACGACAAATGTGGAAATTTCAGACGCATTACTCTCTTAATAACAGCATCTAAACTATATGCAAACATCTTAAAGAACACACTAATTGAATATACAGAAAATTAATTAGAAGAAGAGTAGTGGGGGCTTTAGAAGATGGAGAGGATGCACAGATGCCTCTTTCGCAATGTAACAGATCATAGAAAAATGAAAAGAATTTAATTGCCCACTTTTCTTCTATTTATTGACTACGAAAACGCATATGATAACGTGAACAGAAATTTACATGGAAAATATTACAAGGCGATAAAATACCTCCTAAATTAATTAAAGCAATAAAAGTCTTTCCAGAGAAACAAACATCTGCATCAAATTTGCAGATGGAACATTATCAGAACCTATAACTTTAAATCAAGGAGTAAGACAATGATGTGGCTTATTCCCAATCCTATTCATCATTTATATAAACAGAATCCTAAACGAAGGGAAAACAACTACCAAAAGTGGAATTAAACTAACAAATAATAAACAGCTGAATACAATACTTTATGCAGATGATCAAGTACTAATTTAAAATTCAGAAGATAAACTCCAAATTGCAACTAACCATCTAAATGAAATAGCAAAAAAAATTCAAAATGAAAATCTCTGAATCAAAAACAAAAGCTATGGCAATGTGTGAAAACATCATTCAAAATGTCAAAATTATGCTTAACAATAAAATAATGCAAAAGTTACAGAATTCAAATACTTAGGAAACATAATCTCGCTATGCAATACTGATTCACAATTGGAAGCAAGACTACAAATTTACAATAGAATGAACACCAACCTCGGACAACCAATTCTATGGTTGTCCGAGTGGTTAATGTATCCGCTCTCCAGCCAAAAGGCTGCGGATTCGAATCCCACTGGGGGCATGGATGTTTATGCTTCTCTGAGGAAATACTAGTGATGGTGGTTGGCGGTAGATGGCGTTGGTTTAGTTGCCGTCAGTTGGTGGATTGAGTGGTTGAGACAGAGTTTGTAGAGCAGGTGTCCTCCCTCGATGAATCTTTGGACTCCCTGGAGGTGTCAAATAATAATAATAATTAAAAGAACTTTTGGAAAACAAATGACTAAAGAAACTCTATTAAGATTACCTAATATGACCTCTAAACTATCTCTCAAATTTGGAAGTGAAACTTGGATTCTAAAACAGAAACAGACAAAGATTGGAAGCTGCACAGATGAAGTTTCTAAGACCTCTCCTGGAACTCACTAGATAAAAAGAAACACAGAAATAAGAGAACGATTAGATACAAAGAACATCGTACAAGAAATAGAAGAATATCAGTGAAATTGGCTACACCACATAGAAAGGACGGATAAAAAGAGGATTCCCAAACTAGCATATAAACCTACAGGAAGAAGAGACCATGGATGTCCAAGACTAAGATGGAAAGATCAACTTCATCTGCAGAGCAGGAACAGAATATAAAAAAAAGCCTATACCTGAATTGCTCAGACGACGACGAAGTTTATTTAATGAGTCTTATACGAACTTACTAAACGATCCATTTTATGAAACTTCTTCATAGAAACTAACATTTTTTATATTATTAATCTTAAATTAATAACACTTCTTAAATTAATTAAATCTATGTTAAACATTCTTGCCAAATGAAGCAAAAACTTTTTTTTTCCAAATTGCAGTTACTAATAAGCATACAAAAGATTATACCAGTTTTCTATTCACTTGACATCCAGCAAGGACTGTGCCTCCCGTCTGCTTGTTCTAGAGGAGATACTGAGAAGATAACAAATGGAGGTAAGTCTTTTTACCTTCTTACTATCGGAGTTAAAATTCATAGCGTTTTCTAACAAATGCTCTGTGTTGTGTGAAGTGATGAGTCAAGTTATATGCTGATATTCTTTTTAAATTGATGGTGATTGCAATCTTTGGACAATACTTTATGCGGAAAAATGTTCTTTTTGGTTTAAGGGAAAGAGCAGGCTTCGCATAAAGTAGATGGATTGAAAGAGGAGCAAAGTCGATGAGTCAGAAATCCAAGTGTAAAATCAATTTCGACAGTTGTTGCTTGCTGCTGTAGGCCTAGCAGGAATGGGGGGGGGGCATGATGTATGCCAGTTCCGGTAAACACCATCCATGGAAATATTTATAGAAGAGACACAGTGAGGACATTGATTTGTTACGAGAGAGAGAGAGAGAGAGAGAGAGAGAGTCAAGGTGCCTCCATTCAACCGAACTTACCTCTTCGGCACGGCATATCAAGATTTTGCAGTTTTTAGATGCATCACCAACAAACGTGTGATCATTATTCTGATGATGGATGAATATACGATTTGTACTGAGTAACTAGATGAAAAGTAATATCTTGAGCGAAAAAAGAATGAAAGTTGTCTGGAAGCCCAGGATGCTGAAGAAATCATAGTATGATATCCGTAATTACTAGTAGTAAAGATATTTGTTCTAGTCAAGAGGAAATAAGATTTTTTTAGAGAGAAGAGAAAATACTGTGCTTTTGAATCAAGGACGTGTCTAGATTGTTTTTCGCTCAGTTGAAGGATGCTGTTCAGATCAATGTTTGGGACCCTTCTTGCGGATGATTTTCAAGATTGAGCATTGCAAGGTTTGTCGCAATAATAGGATTAGTGGAGAGCGACAGTGTCAGGAAACCAATGGATTGGATTCTGCGTAAGCGAGAAAAGATTTTGTGTATATCAGGAAGAGAGTTTGTAAAGTAATTCCGAAATATTTCAGAAAATCCGAACAGAAACCAGCATCCCCCAATACGAACCAGAGAGAGAAACTCGCAATCTAGTTATGGTGGAAGTAAGAGAGAGACCAGAATATGGCAATTAACTCACCAAGCCTTGGATGCAGTATCTGGAAATGTCAAGCCCAATAGCACAGGATGCCAAACCTTACCGTGGCGAGTATCAAGAGATCGCTGACGTATGCGAGGAAACCTGCTGCGAAATTAACAGATGACGTGTATTCTAAATTTAGCACTTCCAAATTCATAATTAGCCCTGTTAATGATGGTTTTGCAAGCGTTGGGAACTACAGTGCACGCTGTGAATAAAGATGGAAGTATTGTCTCAAGCTACTTAAGATAAACCTATTCTTTCTCTCTCTTGGATCTTCGATGTACAATAAAACTATGCCTTGGACATTAGTGGGGAATTTTTAACAGTATGGAGAATTAATCTAACATGGATGAGTTCTGTACCAAGATTACAACGGCTATCTGGATAGAGAAGCATCTATCCAGATAGCCTGTCCATTGTAAGATAGCCTTACGATGGATAGGATAAACGAAATTTCGGAGATCTCTAAAAACAATTTATTCCTACGGAATGTATTAAAGTGCACATTGAAGTAGATGGTTAGATCTCTTGAGGACGTAACAATAATTCCCAATTTCTTGAGCCATGGTAGATATCTCAAATGTGTCCAATGCTAAAAATAAATCTTGATTACCTATCGGAGGTAATATTGCTTACCTTTTCTGATTTGTTCAAGAACTTTGGCTTATCTCATATTGTTCCAATTACATTTAACCCATAAAAATTATTTTCCTGGTACCAGAAAATCGTCTTCTCCATCAATACTATAAAGTGCCGGCCATTTTCTGCGAGTGGCATAGAGCATTCGCTCTGCAACTAACACATTTTGAGTTAGAATCCGGTGGGCAGAGTTGTGGATCGAAACACATTAGGGTTTGTTTCTGGAGAACGGTTCCCGGATTATCTACCCTCGTTATCTATTCCCCGAATCACGGATTGACACAAACTTAAGAGTTGGCCATTAGTTGAATGATTTATGATCGCAGTTTTTTTTTTTTTTTGTTATATCATATCATAATTCTATTGCGCAACTAATGATATAACATGTGATATTTGGTCATGTTTCACTTGATGTTGACAATTTTCTGATTATTCCGCAGTGGTAAAAATTGTCCATGGATCCATCTCAGCAATTGTGCTTCACTGTGATGTGAATGAACCAATCAGAGTAGAAACTGTGCACATCGTCCTATTGTAAGGAATTTTATTCATTTTAATTATATTTTTCAACATTTATTATTATTATTTTTTTAAATGGTTTAACGAAACTACATTCAATCTGTCTTATTAATCCTGCTTCTAATTGCATGGGGTTTTTAAGATTAAATCATATATTAAAGAATTTATATCGTGCTCATGTGAATATAACAATAAGCAAGAATTATAATTTGTGTGTGTGTGTGTGTGTGTGTGTGTGTGTGTGTGTGTGTGTGTGTGTGTGTGTGTGTGTGTGTGTGTGTGTGTGTGTGTGTGTGTGTGTGTGTGTGTGTGTGTGTGTGTGTGTGTGTGTGTGTGTTTAATTAAGCAGTTAAATGATGAATGATCCAAGATTAAGGCCTTCATATATTTTGGCTGAACTTTATTTCTGTTCTTAATTGCATTTAAATCGATGAAGTTTGTATTTTATTGAAATAATTCTTTTACATTTCATTATACTTTATAATGAAATGTAACATTTCATTATACTTCAATATTCATTCATTACGAAATTAACTATCGAAATAAAAGTTCCTTTTTTAATCTTAGTTTAGTCTCGTATTTGAATGACCAATGTTCATGAATTAGTAGCCTAAATATAATTTAAATTTGTAACTGCTGTGATTAAGAAAATAATTCTAACATCTTCTAAATGAAGTTGCTATTTGATTCATTATTCTAATCGCATTGATGAAAAACACTTATTGGTCAGTTTCTATCTTAGGTCAGTAGCGGCAATACTTGTTCTGTTGGTCGTTCTAGGAAGTGCCGTAGACAACCGACATAAGGAGAAGAAAGCAAGTGATCGCGGTGAGTTATTAAATTTTGTATTTACTTATTTTCTACCTAATATCAATATATATATATATATATATATATATATATATATATATATATATATAAGAAGTCAGTCTCAAGAAAATGCGCGATTCTTCTTTGAATTTACACACCACAATTTCTCTTGGATGATTTTACTTTTTATAGTTACTAACATACAATTTAATGAATTTGCTGCATTTTAAGACTGATTATAATTTCTTTTGATTTCTAGGAAATATAAACGCGGTCCTGTCTGCATTTTCCGTTTTTAAAAATTTCGGAACACTGATTCAGCCATCAAAGAATTATTCTTTCTTTTCTGGTCTGAAGTTTGTTAGTATGTGTTGGGTCATCTTTGCACATACCTATATTCTTTCTTTTCTGGTCTGAAGTTTGTTAGTATGTGTTGGGTCATCTTTGCACATACCTATTTATTGACAGAATACCGACCGATAAGTAAGTTCATTACTTTTGATAGATTGAGATTATAGGATGTGAATTTCTAAAAGAAAATAATATATACGTGAGCATTAATAATTCTACTTGTTAATAATTATAATTATATCTTTAATAATTATAATATTTAATAAATATATAATTGGTGTATATGTGTATGTATGTTTTCCCTTTAGTCTTCTATACTATCCTAACGATTTTGTGTAACCAATCAGTTGTACGTGTGCGTGTTGTGCTAATAGTGCACAACTGTTAGTTCTTCCATTTCTTCTTATTGAAGTACCTAGCAAGAGTAACGATTGGCTATGCGGTATGTGTCTCTATGTTTACGATAATCATTATTGAAAGCATTTCTATGTTTTCTACACCAGTTGGGGCGTTGCAAATTGTTAATATTGTCTTACAGTTACCTTTTATTGGAGGAGGACAGTGTCAAGCTATGCAGGCAGGCAGGCAGGTTAGATCAGAAGAGGATGTAATTACATATACTCGATCCCGATCCTCTTTTCTCATAAATATCTGAGAGTCTTTAATCTACATGAACATGAATTTGTAATTTTTTTCTGTTTTAATTTTTCTGGTTTGGAACAGAAGGTGTGGGATCCAATGTTCTATTACATATATCGGTGAATAGTAATGCTGGTTAATAATAATAATAATAATGTGCGGAAATACAAGCCCAGGTGGACCACAACTTGCCAAGATTACTATCATAACAAAAAGGTTAGGATAAAATGATTTGTCTTTTGCTTACATATATATTTTTGTGTGAATTACCTCTGTTTTTTCGTGGCTCGGCTACCTGGTTGCGGGAATAAAATCCGTTTCCTCATGGAAAAATCCTCCCATATGAGAATAAATATCTCTCCTTCCACCGAAATTCCTTGATAAAAGTTCTTCGCAATCTAGACTGGGTTAGAAAGCCGATATTTCGCAACAAATGACTTGGTCAAAATAGACTAATCAACGGGGGGCTTAATAAAATCCTTTGAGGTGAAATTGGCTGACATCAATGAATTTGGTACTCCGTGAATATTCTGCAATGCCATGTTTGTTATCAGAGAAACACCGTGTCGTTATAATCCTTTCTTCCATTGGCGTTTGGCTTGGTAAACCTCCTTGCACATTTAGTGGGCGAGATTGCTCTCTCATATTTATTATTGGCTGATATTGCTGCACGGTGTTGTATTGACTGATGCAGTCTTCTTTAATTCTTGCTTAATTCAAAAAAGAAGGATATTCCAATACTAATTTTAAGATTCTGTAGTTAAAGTACTGATTTCTATTTATTTTCTGTATTTCCTTTAACCAATTATCCTCATGGGCTCACTTTAGTGAGTACGGGCATGGCAAACCCGAGTTACCTGATGCTGGACCATGCCTTACTTCATGTAATATTATCTTTAGACTGGTCCTCTCTTCTTCTTTCTTTGCTTCTTTCTTCTCTTCTTGGTCCTTACCCCCAATGCTATTAGAGTATTCGAGGGTTAGGGGTGAATCTTTCCTATCTTGTCATTTCACCTATTGCAGCCACTGATGGGGCAAGCTAGTCCCAATAGCTGCCGGTCCCAAGCCCGGATAAATGACAAGGGTTGAGTCAGGAAGGGCATTCGCTCATAAAACTTCACTGCCAGCTTTAGCTATGACCAAATGAGTCGAAAAGAAAGTGATACAAGGGCCAGGGCGTACCCCTTAAGCGACGCGCAGCCACATCGCCTTACAGCTGTGAGAAGTAGACGATGGCTATCCGTCAAGGGTGGGTGCGGTTAAAGAAGCGAGCCTAGCAGGTTGAGAGAATGTTGCGAGTGGGAACGTTGAATGTTTGAAGCATGACTGGAAGGGGAAGAGAGGTGGCAGACATGATGAGGAAGAGGAAGTTGGACATTTTATGCGTGCAGGAGACAAGGTGGAAGGGGAAAAGGCGAAGGAACTAGGAGACGGGTATAAATTGTTCTGTTCTGGAGCGAATAAAGAGGGAAGAAATGGTGTCGGAATTGGGGTGTGTGGCAGAATGAAGGGCGAAGTACTGGAAGTGGGTAGGAGGAACGACAGGATCATGCGAATGAAACTGAGTCTTGGAAAAGAGCAACTGGTCGTCTTATGTTTATATGCCCCACAAATTGGCTGTACAGCAGAAGAGAAGGATGAATTCTGGAACGTGCTAGATGAAGAAATGAGAGAACTGGAAGAAAACGAGTTGGTGATTGTCGGAGGAGACCTGAACGGACACATAGGGAGACAGGAAGGAGGTAGAGATCGCAAAGGAGCAATTTGGCTTCATGCCTGGTCGATCGATGACAGATGCTATCTTTGGGTTACGACAGATGATGAAAAAGTTTCGATAGAAGCAATGGGAGCTACATCTAGTATTTATTGATCTGGAGAAAGCTTATGATAGAGTGCCAAGGCAAGAAGTCTGGAGGTGTTTGAGGGAGAAGAAGGTACGGAGAAATATGTCAGGCTGGTGCAGGAGATGTACAGTAATGTGAAGACAAGAGTTCGAACCTCCCTGGGAGAGACAGAAAGTTTTCCAGTGACAGTTGGCTTGCATCAAGGGTCAGCATTAAGTCCGTTCCTGTTTAATATTGTGATGGAGGTGAGAGAAGACGCACCTTTGACTATGTTGTATGCAGATGATATCGTGCTTTGTGCAGAATCAAGAGAAGTGGCAGCTAAACTGGAAAGTTGGAGGAAAGTACTGGAAGAGAGGTCTGAGACTGAGCAGAGGTAAGACAGCGTATATGTGTGCAAAGTGAATGGCAGCCAGGAGACAGATCTAGAGCAAGAAGGAAAGGTCATCAGGAAGGTCAGTGACTTTAGATACTTAGGTTCAACAATGAAAGAGGATGGTGAGGCCGAGAAGGAAGTGGGATGCAGGATACAAGCAGGATGGAGAGAGATGGCTGGAGTGCTATGCGATAAGAGGGTACCGATCAATCATAAAGGAAAAATCTACAGGACAGTAGTGAGACCAGCTATGACGTTGCTATGGAAACTGTGGTCCTGAGGAAAAATAACATCAGCAGGATGGAGGTAGCAGAGATGAGAATGCTTAGTTGGATGTGCGGTGTGACCAGAAAGGATCGTCTGAGAAATGATTACGTAAGGGGATCGGTGAAAGTTACGAACTTAGGAGCAAAGATACAGGAGGCAAGGTTCAGATAGTTTGGTCATGTGATGAGGAGGCAGGAAAAGTATGTGGGAAGAAGAGTCATGCAGATGGATGTGCAGGAGAAGAGGAAGCACGGACGGCCAAAGAATAGGTGGAGGGAGATCGTGGAGGAGGACTTGAGGATGAAGAACTTGGATGTGGCTACAGCCCAAGATAGGAGGTTGTGGAGGAGACTCACCACAAACAGCGACTCTACTTAAGTGGGAAAAGCTGCAGAAGAAGAACATTTCCTTTAACCAATTGGGTATTTCTCCAATACCGTAACCACCACTGCTTAGATGCTTATTAGCCTATAATTTACTACTTCTTATACAGTTTACACAGGAGAAACTTCATTACTCTTCCGTGCCTGCCGCATCCTAAAAAACAGTCCTTAAGCAGCAATCCTTATAAACTCCTTTAATAGTTTATATGCTTTTACTATTTCTCTTCTTTTGCGCCTATAAGGTAATTATTGAAAACTATAAGCATTCAATCTGTTCTCAGAGGGAGCATTCCACTGACCTGCTTCCTCTAGACATTCAATCACTTCATCCTCAAGGAATCTTTGTAGCCAGATCTGAGTGAAGTAGTACAGATGTGACCTCAGTAAATCTTATAAAGAGGAACAATATCTTTTCTAATTCTGCTTGTTAGTGTGTTCTTTAACAACCATTATGAAATCTGATGCCCGATAAACATCAAATCCCTGTCCATAGTCATCCCCAAATTCCTGGTCTTATCAGTTTCCTGCAGTTTAGTTCATTCCATAAATACAATACACAGCTTGTGATCTTTTCATCCCAAACCTAACACTTGGTCACATTAAAATTGGCAGTCATTTACTTTGGCCAATACTACTAGTCTCTAATTCTTCATGCAAGATATTTGCATCACCTTCATTTGCCATATCTCTTTCCAGTTTAGATTCCTACACTCCTCTGATACTTCTCCTGTAATCCATAAAACCACTCTTTGATCCATCAGCCACCCTCTAATCCAAATCATCAGATTCATATACCTTCCCAATTCTTCCAATTTACGCATCAGATTTCTATGCGGAATTATGTAAATAAATTTGTAAATTTTGCAAAATCTATCAATATCACTAAGTAGCCGTTTCCCTCATCCAACTCTATTGTCAGTTTATCATAAAAATAAGAATGTTACTAAATCTTTCCTTTCCATTGGTACTTTCCCAGTTTTGAAACTTAAATTAAACAGCCTTGGTCAACGGACTATCTAATCTACAACACATCAGAATAAACTTTTTATTATTATTATTATTATTATTATTATTATTATTATTATTATTATTATTATTATTATTCGTGACACCTCTAAAGAGTCCAAAACCTCTACTACCAATCATCACCTTCAGCGCCATCTACTACCCACCACCACCACCGTTAGTATTTTTTTTTGTCTGTAAATTGCGTGTGTTCCGAAGGGCTGATTTGTCTGTATGCGGGATGAAAAACCCAGCCGAGTTCCCAGGCGAAGAAACCCTGCTACCTCCGTATGAGATCGGCTAACTCACCTTCGATTGAAAAGGTCCATATAAAGATTCCTCCCGTCACGACGAGAATCGAACTTAGGCCTTTTCAAATTGAAAGGCGCAACGTATTTCATTTTATGAAATAAATATTAAGAAATAATCCTATTGTTGCAAAATTTCGATGTACATTAATTAATTTGATGAAAAATAATATATTTTTTTGTTTTAAAAAATTTATGGAATGTTCTGACTCCACAACTCATCTAACACGAGTTTCGTTTGTTTTTTGGCAGAAAACTTATTGTTTGTCAACAAAGGACTTCACGTCTTCCGCAGCAATATCTGGAATGGCTTTCTATCAGTAGAATCATTTTTCTTTATTACGTAAGTAAAGGCATTGCTAAATTATTTTTAATATTCCAGCATTATTCATTTATTCCTTTATTAATGCTGTAAAAATTCTAAAATTACGAAAGAACAGTAAAAAAATTATGAAACGAAATTGGTCAGTGCTAGCTGATTTTTTACTTTTTTTTTGTTTTTTTTCACATACATCCTTTTCTCAATACCCCTCTTAAAGATTCCCTTTCTTGTTCAGAAAGGAATTCCCTATTTATATCTTAATTTGCCTGCATGTGCAAGTCCCTGATATATAAATCGAAATTTTTGTGTTCAATCCACCATGTTATGCTCATTTTGCCACCATTTTGAATTTAGTCATTAGTTTCCTATCTGATTCGTAACTTTATAGAAAACTTCATGTTTTCAATGAAGTTAGAAAACTTCTTCCTATCATGTGATCACAGAAATACTGAGTACTGAGAATCTCAGCTTTTTATAGTTTTATCAACACTGATTCCCCTATTCATTAATTACCTTGCTGATATGCACCATCATGGATTGCACAGCATACTATGATCCTACAGTATGTCAAGTACGTGAAGTTTACATTATTATTAACTTATGGTCAACATTGTTTTCTCCAAATTAGTCTTTGTCTGACTCTGATTAGTGATTCAAATCGCATCCAGATTTTTCAGATGTCAGTTCAATCCGCTCTTCTTCCCCTCTTCAAAAATCGTTTAGTATTCCAGTTTTCAAAAGCACCCAATGAGGAAAAGACAAACATAATAAACTTCAATGCTACCGAAAGATACCCTTGTCTGATTTGTCACATGAAAGATCTCATTTTAATTTATCTTACAGTAGACAGATAAGAAGCCAAGACAAGATTTCTCTTTTGAGGATGACTTTGAATTTTACCCTTTCTTGAAACAAAGCATGACAGTCACATCCTCCAAAACACCTGGCGTTCTCTTTTGCTCGCGAAGCTATATCTTTCCTATAGAACGAACGTTATGAAACTCCAAAATCCCACCCATCTTTAGAATATCATTATCACATCAGGGACGCTACCAAACTCCCTCTAAATACCTGATGCTATTTACAAATGAAGACAAAGTAATCAACCAAGGAATCCTCTGTCAGTGGAACACTCGAATAACAATCTTTTAGCAGAATTTCTTAGGAATTTCTCAGTATTTTCTTAGGAACTTGCAACATTAATCCGTTGTTCTGAAGAGTGCTATTTGCATTCGTGCAATGCTGCACTTCAAACGTATTGAAGTAATTCTTATCCGTCGACGATAGCTTTAGCGCAGCAATGGACATTTGCAATGAATTAGTCGCAACTTTATGGCATTTAAGGATTAAACCACAAGGCTTTCAAAATACTTAAACCTTTCATGTATTCAACACTATTTGGGTGCAGTTATTTTCTCGAAGACATAATGCTATTAGAAAACGGCATGTCATAAGATGTATTGATTTTCTTCTTGTTTATTCAATGAAGCTCTTCAATTGGTGTATGATTTTTCCTATACTGATATTAAATAAGTGTTGTAATATAATACTAATTTTGATCATTATTTCAGCGGATTTCTTACAGCAATTCTGACTTTTAAAGGAATGCGGATGACAAATGGTCAAATAAACATCATACTGTTCGTTGTACAGCGATATCTGAGGTAGGGATTTCTGTTGCTCTTATTTATGTTCATCTTTGTAAATTCGTATATACGCTAATGAGCCAAAATATAACTACTTAACTAGTAGTGTATTGGGTCATCTGGGGTAGAGATAATTGTTTGCACCGTTTATGAGATCGGCATCAGTAGACTGCGGAAGTTGTCCTCTGGTATTATGGGCCAACTAGACAGAATAACGTCTCTCGGAAGGCAGCGACCAAGCAAAGCAGTGACCGTTCACACGATCCAGGAAATGATCCATGCTATTCAAATCAAAGACATGAGGAGGCTAGAAGAGCTCATAGAATGCCTGAATATGCTCCTGTGCTTGCTGAATCATGTTGAGGCATACCTGATCTGAAAAAATGACCCAGATAAAAATTAGCGGTAAAATCGTCTTCATTGATGATCAGAGGATGACGATGTGAATAAGAACCATCCCTCATACCAGTAAGCTAGAACGCTCTAGTCTTATTTCTCGCCATTCGTACAGTCTGTCTAGTTGGCCTGCCATAATCTGGATGATTACATTCTTTCGGCTCATAAGTGTATATTCACAAATTTCTATATGCATTCATATATTTCAATTGTAATGAATATTATTATTATTATCATCATCATCATCATCTCATTTTGATATGTACTTTCAGAGGTACGCATTATATTTTTAAATCCTACATAATGAATTTACATCCCTACTAACATACTATCAACAGTTACCAACAAATTCATTGTTACGTGTTAGAACGTGTCGCATTTTATGTTTCAGGGTCTAAGGTAGTTCTTCAATAATAATTTCACCCATATTTCGACTGCATATGCAATCGAATTGATAGCATATGCAGTGGGCTAAATCTCGTGGCCCCAATAATTCAAATTTGGAGCGCAATAATTGGAATTTTGATATCAAATTATAAACCACGATAAATCGAGGTATTCCTGTATATTACAATTTTATGCACTATTAACTTAATTGTTTCAGTTTGAGTACCGTGAAAAACTGTTGTTCTCTGATGATGCCGGGTAGGAAACCAGCGAAATGTCAGAACCTTAATAAATAAAAGTTATTTATTTTCTTACTAGTGTCTCGTGTTGCGAATTAAACCATGATATAAAACTCAACGATTTTTTCTTATTGCTCAAATGTTGCGTATTGTTATTTTGCCAGTTTCAAAATACATTTTCTGCAAACCAGGTTGATTCCAGCATTGATGTTCACCACCGGGGTAATGTTCTTCACTCCTTGGATATCAAGTGGCCCAGAATGGCATAACATGGTGGGAAAGCAGTTACACGCATGTTACAGGAGCTGGTGGAAGAACTTCCTTTTTTACAACAACTGGATTGAAGTCTCCGACATTGTAAGTGCACATTAGGAATACGCCATGATTTATTCTCTTGTATTGTTCATATATAATGCTTCAAACAAATAGAGTAAGAAGGCAATTAATATAGAAAAAACGTTCTTTTGTTTTATTTTCAGTGTTTGCCTCATACTTGGTATCTCAGTGTAGATTTTCAACTCCACATTCTCTCTCTGTTGGTTCTCATCCCTCTTTACAGGTTCGTAAGACATGTTACAATAAAATACATTCATTTTCTGAATTAATTTGTGTCAATATTCTTATACTGATTAAGTAAAAAAGCACATTACTTTCAACAGGTGTAATTACAGCTATAGCTTCACCGATCGTTTTGAAGTTTGCCACTGAATCGTTTCACACACCTTCACTCTAAGTCAGCTTTATAAATTATATGAATTAATTGAAAAGTGACTCTGAGGAAGGAAAACCTCTATTAGTGACATTTTCATCTAGACACATTAAACATATGAAGTAGAAAGTCCAATACAGGAATGCAGATTTCTAATTTTCTATCATTAATAAAAGGGAATGGTGTGTGAAAAAAAATTACTAATTACTATAGATTATATAAATTATGAAAGATATTTCATTTATATTAGGATTATATTATAATCATAAATATTGTTTTATTACTTGTTTTTTTTCTAAGCAATAATAAAGTTTGCGGATGAAGTATCTTCACGACAATTTCCTGAAAACTTCCTACATCAATCTCTGATCCAATGCAGTTAAAACTACGATTATATATCTCACTGATGGTTTATATTTTACATGCTCATCTGAGAATTGCCCTCAGGGTGAGGTGATCCGGCTGTCTAGCAGAGTAACAGGCCTTTGCACGCTGATGGCTTCTCAGTTACCGTGTAATACTGATACTTTGAACCTGGTTGGGTTTTGCCTGCTGCTACATATAGCTGTATAAATATCGAAAACATTCAAGCGTAAATTTCCAGTTTTTTAGTTTTCTAGTCTTACAAAACGTTCCTCTTCCTAGTACGATACCCAACCTCGAGTACTCTAGTACTACAAAGGTACAAAGAGGGATAATATCCAGAACTACTACACTTCTTTTCCATGGAATGACTATTGCGTCTGAGTTTCTGACCCATAATTCACTTGAGAGTCACATAAATAATCCAGAGTGACATGAAGACACTCATTCCTCACTGTACCAAAATTCCTGTCCACTTTCAAACTATATTTCCACAGAACATTTATTAAAGCATCCGAAGAAAACTCTCAGCTTACCCCAACTTGTTTTCTTCAAGAACCCTAGCTTCATACTCAGCCCATCCGGAAGCACTCAATAAATGTAAATCAACTATCAGTAAATCCACACCCAACTTCATAAAGTCCATTAGCACAAAGCTTGTCTCTTGTCCAAATTGCAGCCGTGCCTTCTAGTCCCTCGCAAAGGCTATCGGACGCAGTTTCAGCTCATCTACACTTCCACCTTTCTCCCATCCAGATGGCATCACTATTACAGCGCCCAAAGTAAAATCTCCAACCAGAATCACTCTTTCATCTCTAACTACTGCATAGACGACAAAGGAATTCACCTCCATCCATACCAGCAACTGAGCACCATTAGACATCCTGAACACAAGAGCCGCATGTTCCAAACGGAATCTCTCCTATATTAGTCAAACTCTGTGATCCAGAGGTAGCGCCTTCCCTCTATGGTCCCTTCCATCTTCTATATTCAGCTGAACCCTATCCATAATGGAAGAAAACATATATCTAACCCATTCCAAAAAGGGAAACAAAAGCCCACCATCCATCTAGCCACCAATTGGCATCACTTCAATCTTCTCCAAAACAATTTGGAAGTTATCAATGGTCAACTTCTTCCCTACTTCGTAGCTCAACAGTTAATCAGCAACGACCAGTATGGATTCCATACATTTACATTTGCAGTTTATATTTTAGCATGCACCACATCGCCAGAAAGCATGTGTCATAGAATGATTTGGAGAAAAAACGTGTGCTCTTGACATTTCTAGCACTTTTGACTGTGTTTGTCATCAAGGCTTTCTTAAAAACTGCCTTCCTTCGGTCCAGCTGCATCCCTCTGTATCTACACCATTATGGCCATTATTTCGGAAAACAACCATACTTGGCTACTCCCATACTACTGTGTCAAGGGTATACTAGGACTAGATTAACCATGAACAGGCATTCAGCAGAAGAGTTCACATTGGGCAGTAACACATAGGTGATCCTGGAGGTGAGCATCGGGTGTCACGACTGATATCTGAGCAACGACGTGGAACAGTCACATAGCTCATCCACCAGTACAACAGTTAGGGGTTTTGACGGCTTTCCATATGCACCTTGCGCCGTTACTTACTTCGCCTGGTGTTCAACAGCCAGAGACAAACAAGAGTACCCATGATGACTGCAAGCATCGCAAATAACGCCTTGAATGGGCCAAAGAACATCGGTAATTAATCCTCAATAGATGGAAGAAGGTCATCTGGAGTGATGACTCTCGATCCTTGCTGCCCAATGCTGATGGCTGGGATCGCATTTGGCATAAACAGCATGAAACCCTGTCCCCTGGTTGCACAGATGGGGTTCAACAGGCATGTGCAAGTGGGGTTACGGCTGGAGAGCTTTTTTCTGGCACTCCTTATATCCATTGGTTATCATCCCACAAATAGTGTATGATGAACGATGGTCGGCTAACAGAGATCTGTTAGCCGACCATTTCCTTCGATATCTGCAGAAGGTCTAACTCGGCCACAGTGCCACCTTTCAACAGGACAACGCACATTACATCGAGCTCGTACAACTACTGAGTGGTTGGAGGAACACGACAACGAATTCGCCATATTACCTTGGCCTTCAAGCTCTCTTAACTCTAACCCAACTGAACATGCGTTGGATGTGCTAAAACGGGGTGTGAGAACTGCTTATTCTCCTCCATGGAATGATTTGCTGATTCACCTCCGTGAACTGAAGGAATTGCTGCAGCAGATATGGTTTTGTTTAAGGCTGTAAAATTTTCTACACTCTGTGGACTCTGTTTCTAAGCGTCTGCAAACCATGATTGCACATAGAGGTAGACCAGTGGGTTATTAGGTGGATGTGCCTAATGCAAAGTTAGCTCAGTATATATTATAAATTTCTTCTGAAATTATCATTCACAAATAAACAGGAATAATTCCAACAATCTCTTTCAGGAAACCGGCAGAGGGGATAGCGATCGCAATTCTGTTGAGTCTAGGAGGATGCATAGTTGTTGGAGTGATCACCTACTTGAAGCAACATCCACCAATTCCTGTAGTTGCTGTTCCAGGAAAGGAGTAAGTATCCATTTTCTGAAAAACAGGAAGTAGTTCCATATTGAATTTTATACCACTTTACTTAGATTATAGTTACCGTGAATATTATGTTAAGTTATACGTGTAATTAAGTGGTTTATTTATGAATTTACTTAACTATAAATATATCGTATAATGAGCAGATGCATGAACCTTGTGGACTAGGTGCAACGACACGTTCGGGTTTGAATTACGGCATGTTGTAGCTGGAGATATTGTTATTAGTTAGTCTATAACTTATTATCATTAGTTAGTGTCGAGCTAAGTTAGTTGAGCTTCCTTTCCAATCTTTTGGACGTATTCAATAAATGTTCCTGGGTTTGGGTTAAACTGTCCAATTGCAAGTGAGTTTCTTCGTTGTCTTTGGAAACCACATTAGATTGCTGACGATCCTGTGGAGAATGTTGAGTTGTGTGTTTAAGAGGAGAACTTCGAAGTTTTTGGAAGCAGGTCACCAAGTGCAGCATAAATACTTTACCAAATGGTTGAAGATTAAACTCCCAAACATAGCTGCATTTTATCGTTCAGAAGCAGTAGCTTTATGTGTCATCTACCATAGCGTGCATCAGAAAGAATTCCTTCATGTCACTCTGAGCTGTTGATTCTTTTTTTTTTGCATTTTTATTCTGCGCTCTAATAATAATAATAATAATAATAATAAAATCGTAACGCTTGCATACTCTTCGCTATGCCGCCCCAAGATAGATTTAAGTTCAAGTATAGTCGCTGACTAGAGGAACCTTATCTAAGCCTTTCTTCGACCAGTTCCTGAGTTAGTTGAGCTCTTGAACGTGCAACATATTTTCTTCTTCGGAAAAACGGGTTTTTCGTGCCGTAAACTCAAGTAAATCGACGGTAGAACCCACATCATATCAGACAGTAACATATCCTGTTAGGATTAGGTACCAAGAGATGGCAGCACTTGTTTGTCGGTCTCTTCATCAGTGGCCGCTTATAATTAGTGATATACATGGGCCAGCTATCTCTGATTGGCTACCAGTGGAGATAACTGCTCACTCAGTTATCAAAACCTACACAGGAATTAAAGGCCTCGCCTACTCGCTATGAGGGAATAAAAGATGTTAGCATATTATTATTATTATTATTATTATTATTATTATTATTATTATTATTATTATTATTATTATTATCTATTCTACTCTCTATCTATTCTCGACATCAACATCAGAAGCATTCAAAAATACTCGCTGACCCTGCAAGCTTATCTGAAGGAAGATATAGACGAAATAGATATTTTAATACTGACTGAAATATCTACGACAAACGAAGAGGCATCCACCTACCAAATGCCACACTTCCAACAACACAAACACTGTAGACAAACAAAACGAGGCGGTGGTATAATAATATTTACCAAACATAAACTAGAAGCAAGAGAAATAAACTATAAATTAGAATACGCAGAAAATATATGCATCGAAATTAAAAACATCAAACAGGAAAACTCCCTGATATTAAACGCAATATACAGACCACCCAACTTAAGCACCACAAAATTCCTAGAAGAACTAAACAGATGGCTTTCAGCTACGAAAGTAGGCACCTCAAAATACTTGATAATAATAGGAGACATGAATATAAACATTAGGAACATAAATAAAAACACAGAACAATACCTAGACCTATTATCGGCATATAACATAACCCCATCCATACAGTTGTATACACGAGAAGAGATAGTCGGAAACACAACAACCTCATCCTGCATTGATCATATAAATATAAGGGCTCCTCCAAACAGCCACACAGCAGCCGTCATAACATGCAAACTGGCAGACCATTATTTCACAGCATTACAGTTACACACTGAAACAGAACCCATAAAAATCACTGAGACTACAAAACAGTATTATAGCATTCTAAAGAAAACAATAGTAAACGATGAAATCAGAAAAACAGACTGGATGTAGATAGAATCTTTAGACTTTGCTGAAGCTGTATATAATAATCTTAAACTTGCATTTAACAAAATATATAACAAAGCATTAACAAAAATAAAAATACGTCCCCAAACGAAACAAAATCCATGGATAACAGACAACATACTAACAGGCATACAAAGAAAAGATGCCCTATGGAAACAACTTAAGGACTCGCCGAACAATATCGCTTTAAAAGCTGAATACAAAAGAAAACGGAATCTCCTAACAACCCAGATTCGAACGGCAAAAAGAAACTATTACAGCAACAAATTAACAACAGCACAGAATGACATAAAGGAAACCTGGCACCTGATTAATGAAATGCTGAACAATATACACAGAACCACTGCCTCAGAAACAATAAAACACAGTTTTGCCTGCGACCCCAAATCCCTCAAACAGTTGGCAAACAACTTTAATCAGCACTTCGTGAACTTTGTCCAAAAGCTACAAGAAACAACCTTTCCTCACACAAACGAACATTCTCCACTAGGTCCACGAGCAACCCAGTCGATGTGGTTCCCCACAGTAACGAAAGAAGAACTATCACTGCCAATTCAACAAATTAACCCTAACAAAGGACCAGGGATAGACGGAATCAGACCAAAAGACATCAAAGAAACACTCAACCAACCTACTTTCAGTTATACAAAAACTGTTAAATAAAATCTTCGAAACGGGACACATACCTGAAACACTGAAGACTGCACTAATCACACCCATACACAAACAGGGAAAAAGAAACATAATAAGTAATTACAGACCCATTGCCACGCTGTTTGTAATCAACCAAATCATGGAGCGCATCGTGCATCAGAAACTCTCCACATACGTTGAAAAATTTCAAATCATACCCAAAACACAATATGGCTTTCAAAAAAATAAAGGAACAGCAATACTCCTGGAAGATTTCACGGATCGAATAAATGCATTGGATAAAAACAGAATAACCTTAGTGGTATTCATTGATCTAACAAAATCATTTGACACACTAACACACAAAACCTTGTTAACGAAACTAACCAATATCGGAATTAGAGGTCGTCTACTTCAGTGGTTTAAAGCATACACGAAAAACAGAAAGCACACCACACGTATAGGATCAGCATATAGCAAATACGTACATGTAACCTGTGGAGTACCACAAGGAGCTGTCCTATCTCCCATTCTATTTAACATATACACACATGACATAAGCCATCTTCCCTTAAAAAGTAAAATCTTCCAGTACGAAGACGACATGGTCATAGTATCCATTCACAACAACGCAAATATCTCTTACACATATATGTAACACGACATCAATCAAATCACTAACTGGTTAACCGAAAACAGCATATATATAAACCCTGGAAAAACAAAGCTAATGTTATTCTAAAACCCCCAAACCCTGCCCATAGAAACTAAATATCTCACTATCCAACATTCAGCCTCCTATACACAAAGCGCAGAACCTAAAATCACAACCATCACACAGGTGAAAAAAACACGCTATCTCGGACTTCACTTCGATGTTGATCAAAGTTGGAATAGCCATACAAACTACCTGCATACCAAGCTTAGGATAATAGCAAACAAACTATACAGATTAAAAGACATTGCCCCGGCACACATAAAACTACTAATATATAAAGAATTATGTGAAAACATTTTAAGATATGCAATCACATCATACGCATTCTGTGCAGATTACAGACTTAACAGGCTACAATGGTAGCAAGATAAAATGGTAAAACTGATATTCTGGGAACAACCCACTCTAATGCAGGAATCACGGATAAAACACAAAATATTTGAGGTGAAACACTTATGCCACTACACAGTCATTTTAAAACATTACTACAGCCCAACATATAGAAAAACCAGAACAACATATCAAATAACAAGACCACAGTCAACAAACTACATAACATATAAGTACAACAATCACTAAGGCAAAGAAAGCCACCCGAAACTTCTACGTACCTAACATGACAAACAAATTGCCGTTCGACGACAGAAACCTTGAGACATACAGAGAGCTGAAACAGGCGCTGTATAAATATTATAGCGAGAATGAAAATTAGAGCAATTCCTGTTTCTCCCCCCACACACACACACGCAAACCTATGACAAACCCCCTCTCAAAAGCCATCACTACAAGTACACGAAGAAACAAACACACCATGTCTAAATCCAACCCTGTTTGCACACACAAAAAAAAACTTAAACTGTAATAGCAGTCGAAGTCTTCCAAGCACGTACCTACAAACAGTAAAATCAACTCATGGCTTGTGACCAGTATAGGAACATAACCATGAAACAACCATCATCTATCATCTAAGCTCAAATAAGCTCTGCTAAGCTTCGATGAAGAAAATTATTAACTTGCAAGTATCTGTTAATCACATTTGTAATGCGTTATAAATATTATATATATATATATAATTATTACAGCATCTATGTATGCAATTTATCTGAGACAAAAAATATATATAAAATGAATAAATAAATTATTATTATTATTATTATTATTATTATTATTATTATTATTATTATTATTATTATTATTATTATTATTATTATTATTATTATTATTATTATTATTATTATTATTATTATTATTGTTATTATTATTATTATTATATATTCTATATTCAAAAATCCTGTATAATCTTTATTGTTAATATTAGAAGAACATGTGTTGTAAATACATAATACAGAGGCAAAAAGTATTTTTAAACATTCTAATTGAAATCCAATGCAGAAAATGTAGCACGTAGTGCTGCATTCTGTAAAATTATAAGGTGCAAATGTCACACAAGATGTTTATGTTTATTGTATGTATAAATATTTTAGCAGATCAATAAAAATATTATCATATAAAAAATATATTATTATTATTATTATTACTGACTAATTATTGTCAATTCCGACAGACTATTTACAAATGGGTGTTTTGTACATTTATTGCTTTAAGAAAAATATAATTTCCTCTAGACATTTAATTTCTTATATTTGTAATGATTAATTATTTTTTTATATTATGTTTAATTATACGTATTTTTCATGTATAAATTCGTTTAATTATAATATAACTTATACATGTATTCATACAGTTTTTTTTTTCAAATCATTTGTAAATTTACTCAGGAATATTTAATTGCTAATAAATATTTAAGTTTTAAAGGTTTCTGTAAAGCAATTAAATATTTTAAACTTTCACATTTTTAATTATTCTTTAGAGAATTATTATCTAGAAAACGCCGTCATAATTAATCTTTTAAAAAAGAGAAAAGGTAGTCAACGACACTTTAAGATGAGTAGCATCGTTTAGTGGACAGAATTCAGCCACATTTGCTATCAGGTTGGAAAAAAAACTAGGTTTGAGTACCTTCTATTATGCGAGTAACTATTATAGAAGTCTTGAACTGAAGGTAAGGTAGCGTACTTCATATGGAAGGATTTTACTCAGAAAACGAATTTCTTTTGTGTTCAGAACAATCAGATTTTTCATGTCTCCAAACCAGACAAGTCCTTTTCATAAATAATAAATAATAAATAAATAAGTTAACAGTGTCTGCGTGTTAATTCACTGGTTAACAGATATACACTGCGTCAAACTGCTTAAGTGTTATTTCAAACAGATCTCTTATGTTGATGTTCTCTTCTTAGCAATGCCTTTTGTTTAATTTCTTGCAGTTCAATGGCTCTGGTGTTTAAAGATGTGTACTTTAAGACATATACTCATATGGGACCATATTTTCTGGGTGTAATCTTAGGATACGTTGTCACTAAAAAGAGCGACATGAAACTAGGAATGGTAAGAGAAATATTTGTTATATATATAAAACAATCGCTGATTTTTGTCATATGAACAGAAGTGGGATACGACATCACTGACGCATGGATTCAATTGACATCGAGTAATAAGTATATACAACAGAGAGAGAGAGAGAGAGAGAGAGAGAGAGAGATCCATAAACTATTATGTTATCTCTTCCCTTTCGTGTCGGTAAACACCTATCAAACAAGCATCTTTTAACCAATTTCGATGACCAATTTCAACAACCAATAATGAGAATTAAGGAGAGTCTTATTCCTATTCGAACGAAAATGATGGCTTCTCACTTCTCAAATACCTCTGCATACCATAACCCTTCATAAATGATTGATCAAGTTTAGAATATTTTGGTGAAAATGACTAACAATGCGGTTTCAAAATGGCTTAAAGGGCTCGAATTTTTTCCATTCTTTCGCTGATTCAATTTCTTCAGCTAACTTCGATGAAATTTAGAATTTGGTTGTTATTATCGTTCTTTAATTCAATGAATTAAACAATAGATTCATTCTAAAATTCAAAGTGAATTTCTGTCGATCTTATGCTTCCTCAGAATGACTTGCAGTTTTGAGTAAACTGCATACAATATCACTGTGACATAACAAAATAATGAAGACAAACTCTAACTCATTTTGTAACCATACATACGAGGGTGGTCTTAATCTTTGTGGGCCTAACAATAAAAAAACGAATTAATAATTTCAAAATTATTTTTATTTTTCAACATAATCTCCCTTAAGACAAATACATTTATTCTAGCGATTCTCCAGCGCCATTATCCTGTCCCTGTAGTGGTTCTCAGTGAGATCTGCAAAATACCCTTCCACAGTTGCAATCACCTCTTGATTCGAAGCAAAACGCTGACCAGCGAGGAAGAGTTTTAGTTTTCGGAAGAGATAGAAGTCATCCACCCTATTCCCCAGACAAATCTTGGGAATAGGGTGGATGTTCCAACAATTCATAGCGCAGATCCCTTAATTTTCTCATTTCCAAAACACCTTTGTGGGCAGGTGCATTGTCCTGATGAAAGATAATTTTTTTCTTCCGCAAACCGGGTCTTTTCTCACGAATTTTTTCGTCTAGTCTGGTTAAAAGATCGGAATAATATTCCCCGGGTATTGTTTTACCCTTTTCAAGATAATTAATAAACAAAATGCCTTTATCATTCCAAAACACCGATGCAATGGAACCGACTTTGTCTTCTTTGGCCCTAAACAACCGGCTTATGTCCACTGTTTGGATTTTGGTGTGTAATGGTGAAGCCAAGACTCATCCATAGTAATAAATTGACGCACAAAATCAGTTTTATTCTTGTTAAAACGCTCCGGGCAGTGTTCAGAGATTTTCATGCGAGTGCTTTTTTGATTTGCTGTGAGCAAGCACGGCATCTATCTTGCGCAAACCTTTTTCATTTGCAATTCTTTTTGCAAAATATATCCTACACGTTCTTTTGAAATGCCTATAGGCTCAGCAATTTCACGCACTTTGACTCGCTGGTCATCCATAACATATCGTGCACTTGATCGATAATTCCTACTTTTTTGGACGTCCTTCACGTGGATCATCTTCAAGGCTGGTACGGCCACGTGTAAACTCGGCAGCCCATTTCTTAATTGTCCAAAACGAAAGAGAAAAGTGTCCCTACACTCTTATGAACTTCGAATGAATTTATTTTGTCGTTAAACCTTCCTTTACAAAGAATTTTATAACCGCACGGTACTCGATTTTATCCATTTCAAGGGTTACAGACAACACTTGTGCTTCAGACAGCTGTATAAAACAAACTACTTAATAGAATGACTTGCAATTTCACGTGGATGCCTATGACAGATGTACCAACTTAAGAAAAAAATTCGTGTCGATAGTGTTGCCATCTATGGTTGAGGCCAAGAACATTTCCGACCACTCTCGTATAGTCAATTATTCTACATTTCAGTTAATTACCTATAATTCATATTCTCAGAAGAGTTTTTCATATTTTTACACGTTTTATTTCACATTTGTGATTTTACAAAACTATATATAAAAGCAAATATAAAAGTCTACCTACCTGTTATTTATGTATAATTCATATCTGCTTTACGTTCATTTTATTTTATAACATCTGTCAGTTAATAAAGTCGTTTTCTGTATCCTTGAGACCTTTCTATGCACTCATCTCCTTCGGAGCGCTAAGCGACATTTGTCCTTTGGTTGAAAACATAACAGTTGGAATCTTGAGGACGAAAAAATATTCATAAGGACTTCCAAGTGAAGGTGATTGAACATGCCACATGCAATGTTGGTTGGAATCTTGAGGACGAAAAAATATTCATAAGGACTTCCAAGTGAAGGTGATTGAACATGCCACATGCAATGTTGGTTGGAATTTTGTCTCCAGAAAACTTGTCTCCATGATCTGCAGAGTTCCAAATATTCGCAAAAGTGCTTCGTCAGAACTCCTTTTAAAGAAAATTTTAAAAGACATTGTTAGTATTTTTTTTTTTTAAATTCTGTTTCTGAGGATGTCGTCGAAGGCTGTGGAACGCAATTCTCAAATTTGTGATGCTTCAATTGCTCAAACTAATACACAGAATGGCTACACCCTTTTCAATTAAGTTCCATCTACGATGTCGGAAAGAATAACATTAAACTTCTTATTTATTTTAATTAAATTGAATTAAATAAATTAACGAAGCTACAAACAATTTAAACTGTATGGAAATCTTTGTTATACAGTTCACCCTTGTGATCGGTTCCTGTGTCTTCAGTGCATTGGGAATGTATGCACTCTACGGACCGCTGGAAGCTGTGAAAGGAAATTTCCCACCTCCCCTGCTAAGCGCTCTCTATGCTTCTACACATCGCGTCCTCTGGACTGTGGCAATAGCGTGGTTGACTCTTATTTGTGTCACGAATCAAGGAGGTAAGTTCCAATTATTCCAATCATAAAACGTACTTTTTCTTAAATGTATTCACCATGATTCGCCATTTTCAGTTAGCTATTGAGCGACCAGTTTAATGTCGAATTAGTTGTTTCTGTAAGCTTTGTGTCATTACGATTGGACACTATGCCCGCATCGTCTAAGTAATAGAAGATATTACTCTTTATAGAGAAGATGGCTAATGTGTGCTTGTTTATATTAA
This sequence comes from Typopeltis vanoorti, assembly GCF_054136105.1. NCBI lineage: Eukaryota > Metazoa > Arthropoda > Arachnida > Uropygi > Thelyphonidae > Typopeltis > Typopeltis vanoorti. Next base: position 74,718,695 of record NC_143569.1, on the reverse strand, counting down.
ACATAGTCGAAGAAAAAACAGCTCCTTCTGGTACTACAGAAGGAGTTGTTTTTTCATGATGACTGAATTTCTGTTTTTCATGTACACTTTGAAAAACGTATCAATTTTGACACACGATCTCACACAAGAGGTTTGTGAGATCGTGTGTCAAACGCTTTTGATTGGTCAACCAAAACAAGCAATACCATATTTTTAAATTTATTTTAACTATTAGGTCTGTAAAAAGTTTCCACGGAAGTTTTTGTTTTTCTTATTTTTTTTTTAAAACCATGCTCTATTTTTGGGAGAATGTGGAAGTTTTCTATATATGCGGAGATGTTTGATATACTATGCTTTCCACAATTTGATTGATTAAATAGTCTTCAGAACATTTTATCACCTACTTGATATTTTTCTCCCGCATTCAGTGGCTTTTGTTACCATAATTGGAGAACCAATGTTGAAAGCCGAAGGTTGATTCGGCAGAAAGTGCCCCAAAGAAATGCATGTAAAAATTCAGAATATCTCTTACTCTTCAAATTAAAACTCGTGGTTTTGTATTCAGACTAAACTGGACACTACAACATTTATAAAAATAAAGCGTTTTGGTTCCTTCCCAAGGATATGGGACTTACCATGTCTATTATCATATTTCCTTCTATCATCGAAGAGATCAAACTAAAGATTACATCTGGTCTATAGAAATCGATCATGCTCTGCATATTTTAGTTTCTATAGAAAACCAAGGAAACCATCTCTGGGAAAAACATCTCACATCTCGTACATAATGTGATGTTTGGTTACAAAAGTCACTAGATAATAATCTCGGCACCAATTCTTCTCTTCTCTTTGTTCATGCTGTATCCTACTGTTTTCTTCTGAATTCACACATACATATATTGCTTACATGAGAATAGGCTATAGATTGTGTCTTCTGTACAATCCATAATATTCGTGTCTTGGTATCTACCCAAAAGTATAGAATGAAGTTTTATCCAATTTATTCCTGAAAAGTTATTCCTTTTAACCATGAAACTCTCGTTCCATAGCCCTAACCTCAATGTAGAAGTAGAATTAATCGCTAACGTTTCATTACCTGAAGCTTAATGATTAATTAATGACCATCAATACGGATTCTTCCAGTCTTGTTTCATAGAAGATCACATGTCAGTCTCACCCATTGAAACTGCATTGCTCTTGACATTTCCTAGTGTTTGATCTGACCTCGCATAAAGACAATAATACCAATTTATCATCATGGCTTCTCTTCTGCCCTTGAAAGAAGTTCAATTGCCTTTCAGTTCGTTCACTGCGTGCCTTTGTGGAATGTCTTCTTCTCTTCAAATTCGTTATCAACGCCAGGGTTCCTCAAGGCTCTGTACTTTATGCTCACACTCTGTCTCATAATGAGAAGAATCAACCTCGAATCCTGTCCATAATTTTGGTAATGATTTCCATATTCCCATTGCGCTTCTTCTTTTGAGGAATCTTGTAGTAATGAAATGATTCCATCCTCATTTATGAGGATGGAATACCTGAATGAGGATAGAACACATCCTAATGCAAATACATTTCGAGGATGTAATCCTCAAAATGTATTTGCATTAGGATAAGTTAGTCATACACATAAATATTGAACAGAATAGGTCCAGGCATACTACCTTATATTCATCTATTATTTTCACTAGCCACAGGCGTTTTTAGCCAAACTTATTCACAAATTACCGTTTCTGATCAAGTAGGGATGTGAGTTAGTAGTCCTTGGTTATGTTGTCCACTTTGAACCTCGCTATGGAGACTAATAACCTTATATACAATAGTGTGGTCAACGTCAGTTAACAGTCATCACCACGAGTAATCCTGTTTTAAACTTCTTTTCAAAGCCATCTTCAATGTACTGTGTGAGATTCAGGAGATGTGATGTGGAATACTTTCATGTTAAAAGCTAAATTGTTGTTAAAAAGTAGGCATATTTTTTTACTTTGTAATCTCTATATCAGAGTAAAGCAAAGCGATATCATAGCCATAAGAGGAATGAAAGCTGCGTCAGTCTGACTTATTTTCATTTTGTTGTTTCTTGATGGAGTCTCCCGTGATGATTTAATTACTTTGTTATTTTAGTTAAAAATAAAAATGAAAACTAATGGGCCATCTGATTAGAAGTGTCTCAGGAGTGTCATTTTGTTTAAAATATAAAATCTGTTTTCATTCTTCTGATCCGGTTTCATTCCATGCTTTCATATCATTATGAGACACAGTAATACCCAACTTCTTCCTTTCTATGTGTAGTTATTTCTTTCTCTCTTTCATTGGTCACATTATCTCCGGCCATAGTAGTGTCACTTAATAAAGGATGATTTTCATATAAATCTGTAATATTCTTCATATACTGTACTTCATCAACCGTTCAACATCGTGTGCTTTAACAACTCAACGCAATTACTTTTGGAAGTGTGTTATCACAATATTTCCTACATCATCGTAATGAAAGTGAGATCACTTTGGATACGTGATCCCATGGTTTTAATATTCTTCTACGCTCTGTGAAGGCTACCCAATTTATTTCCAGAAAATTAAAATGTCGAGGAAAGAGACGAATTTAAGTGTAACACCGTGTTTATTTGTACCATGAAAATCTTTGAAAGCAGTATTAGTGCATGTGTTTGGATGGTGCATTCTCTAAAGCGTATCTTCATATAATTGTTAGTATTGTACGTACTAGCAGGTATAAAATTAGGATTCCCTGCGTCACTTGCCTAAAGGAGAGAAACACTTCTGTGTTATGTATTCAATTAAACTCTTATATGAATGCATTATCACTGTGTATTGAAGTTATTTCTAATTTAAGTCATTCTCTTTCAGAGAAAGGTCAAATAGTTACAATCTTTTGCAATATGGCACAGCAGACAGTTGCCTAAATCCGTAAAAACAGATACCCTACATACGCTTTATCGGCGGGTAGATGGCGCCTGCGTAAAGCAAGAACTTGGGGAGACCATTAGCTGCATTGAACGATGCCATTCAAAGCAATAAATGTATGAAAAGTCCAATTGCCAAAATATTCAATGGCATTTGCTGATGATTATCGTTTTTTTGGTATCGCCGCACGAATTAGAAAGACGATGTTTTTAATATCATAATATTCTCGATTCCGGCGCCATCTGCTGGATAAATTGATAAACTTCTTATGGAAATTTTTGGTGTATCGCGATGGTATTGTATATATTAAAACAATATATCAATATTTTCATGTTAAGCTTTTCATATACACAGGACGATCCATATTAAAGTATTCCTGGTTAAGACATTGTGGAGCGCCACTCAATGATCCAAATACTGCGAAACGTTACAGGAATACATTGTGTGTGGAATTTGAATATCGTGCAACTCGGCAGTTGCCAGGAAGGTTAAAAACAGGGGTCGGCAACCTTTTCGGACTTGCGAGTCACATTCAACTTTTATTTTTAATAATCGGGCCGCAAGCGTTTAATTAAGCGAAAATAGTGAGTGAAAAACAATACTTAAGTTATCAATTTTTAATATATCAATCTTACCCCCACTCATGTTAGATGTTATCCTCGTTTGATGTTATCCACACTCATGATGACTCACACCGTTGATTCGCGCCAAGTTGCACGACAATACCACGAAGTATATTAAATTTTTATACTTATTATAATATGAATAACAAATAAAAATAAATTTTTAATTTATTATTCATATTATAAAATGCATTATTTAAATAATTCAACATACGGGCCACATGCTAGGTAAGTATGGTCAACCTTTTATGGGCCGCCAAAAATGCACGTTTGGGCAGCATGCGGCTAGCGGGCCATCGGTTGCCGACCCCTGGTTTAAAATAATACACACGGAATTTTTCCCTTCATTCTGGTTGTTAATACCGTTCGCAGTGACTAAGGTGATTTCGGGAACTGTACTACCTAAACAATTACAATACTGTTGCTGCACTCCACGAATTCGTCTCCTGTCGACGAGTTCCACTATTTCCATGTGCTGTACGACGAATGATGACTTGTTTTGAAGAAACAGGATAGTTGATCGTTAGAACCGAAAGCTGTCTGTAACTGTAAATTAAAGATACCAAGAAATTATACAGGTGGTTTAATCCTTTATCCCAGTGTAAGCAAACAAAGTTTGCGCCTGAAGTATTTCCAGGACTGGGGCAACTCGTATAAAGAAGCTAAGACTTCACATCACTTGTCTTAGTATCCCATAATGCAAAGAACATCTCCTTGCGGACATGTATAATGTTATGCTTTATGGGAAGGTTCACTACCAAGACAGGTTTGGATCTTTATTGAGGTATCATCAATGGGAGCCAGACCCAGAGGTGATACCAAGGTTGAATAATGCTGAAATCATATTTTCATATAGAAGCATCAAAAAGATGTGACACTTTATTAATAAAATACTCTGGATTTCGAATTCAGATTCAAAATCTGGATTCGAAAAGATCGAATTCATCTCCTTGCGGACATTGTACATGTCCGTAAGGAGATGTGCTTTGCATTATGGGATACTAAAGCAAGTGATGTGAAGTCCTTAGCTTCTACATACGAGTTGTCCAGTCCTGAAATTACTTGAAGCGCAAACTTTGTTTGCTTTCACTTGGATAAAGGATTAAACCAAGGCTTTAATTTCTTGGCATCTTTAATTTATAGTATAACCAAGTGGAAAAACTTCCAGTGGTCTCTAACTGATCAGTTCACAAGTGAATGATCTTGCAACTGCCGTTGTGGAGCAAGCCATGATTAACAGTGTTGATTCCTGCACTGCACGTGATATATCATGACACATGGATGTCTTTTCCAGAAATGTCTGCAAAATTGTACGAAAGACGCTTTAACATCCCTTGCGCGAATCGAGTTGGATGCTATGTGGCCGTGGATGATTTTGTGGAAGCATAAGGCTCACTTTCACCTGACAGAGCTGTGAATGCCCACAGTTACCGGGTAAGGGGTACGCAAAACTTAAATGAAATCCAACGAATTTCTGTGCATTCACTGGACTATTCTTCTTTGAGGACATTCGCTAGTTGAGCCCCGTGACCGGCTCAGTGACCCCAGAGGTATGATAAACAATGCCCTTCCATTGAAGCGAAGAAAAATATGTTATTTATGCTCGTGTCGCTTTTCTTCTTCTTCTTCTTCTTCTTCTTCTTATAGACACAGAAAAATTATTATATCTACAGTCAGTCATATCATACAGCGTCATACAGGTGGTGAATTTTGGAAATTCACGACCAGGGACTACTACCTTTTTTTTCCCCTCAGATATCGTTTCCGCATGACGCACAATGTATTCCTGCAAATTTTTGCAGCATTTATTTGGATCATTGGGTGGCGCACCACAAGTGCCCTAAACAGGGACGCCCTAATTCTGATCACCCTGTATATATTTAAATTGAAATATAATTTAGTTATATATGACATACAAATTTTATACGTATTGTGGATATGAAATAATATTTAATATTTATTACTTATATTTATATTTTAATATATTTTACTGTCAGGAATAGTTCAAAAGCTACTGTCCATGAAATACTTAATTGTGCTAAGTCGTTTAACTTTCTTCACTTACCTTCTGCACGCTCCTCTTATTTGGGTCCGATACGGTCTTATAAGGGAAAAATTCGTCATCAGTACTTATGGTATGGTAAGTATTATTAGAAATAATTCAAATCGATAGATAAACAGTAACCTCTTAATTACAAGTTATGATATGTGCAGTATCTGATTGGAATATCTGGTATTCAACAAATAAAATAATACAAGATGTCTACTGAATCGAAGCTGGCAGTGGTCGAATCAGAAGTGGGAAGTTTAGTGAAAAATCTCTTAAAGCCGTGCAGTGGGAAGAAGAGGTGTTCATTCGTAGTTTTTTTTAAACATCCACTGGAGTTGTGCAATGAAATGATTGGCTTTTATATAATAAAGTATTTCTTGATTTCAACCAAATACTCCGACATAGTTTTAATCACAGTATCAAGTTCACAATCGCTCAGTTGACATCCATCCATTGGTCATATTTAACTTCAGTGAACATCGCATCCTTATCTCAAATTTCTCTGTCTATTACGAATATCTCAGGACATTCGTGGCAATGTGGACATGCACACAGATGATTTCTTGTGATAACGACTTCGAGTTATCACAAGGAATCATCTTAATGAACGATTACTAAAATATTTTACTATTGATGACTGCCAAGAATATATTATATTCTCATTCTGATGTGTTGAGCACAGACATATAACACATCAATGTTCGGCTGAGTGAGAAATTTAGAAAAAAAACTATCTTTAATCTTTTGTCTCAGGCTCATCCCCAATTATTTCCTAACGCAAGTTGAAATCCAAACCTTCTTAAATATATCATATCCTAACCTATTTCCACTTTTGTTTTTGCACTCAGCACTCGGTTGTAATCCATATTTCTTTCTTAAAGCTCATAACTAAAAAGTAGTCGCTAAATTTAACACCATCTCTGCTCTTTACAATGGCGCAGGTTTTTGGAACAAGGCTTCACAAGTACCTTTTAGGAAGGATCTTTCGAGAACTTCGTGTTTAATTCGTATATAAAGTCAAGATGAGCGGACAAAAGATCATCAGGAATTAGGGACTCTTCTTTGCATTAATTAGAATCACGATTAACGAGAAACTTGTTCTTATTTATTTGATATTTGTCCAACTGTTTGGCTGTATTCACACATTTCACACATAGCTAACATGAGATGGAATAAAACTGGGAGATGAAATGACAGATTATTGAACACAGTATTCTATTATTAGACAAAGCATAAATAACATAGTATTGGAGGAGATGCAATGACAAGTAAAATGATAATCCTATTTTAACTAATATCCCATGCTGTTTGATGACACACAGACACTCATGTTCTAAGTCGCCCGAATTGCTACAAGTTCCGAGGCCTCCAATTCTTACAGGTTCAGACAGGAGAATTTTAGTGGTTTATATAATTCTTGTTCATATCGCACACATTCCTTGCTTCATTTATTCATCATCATTAGTTGTTCTAACATGCAAGTAAGCGCCCAAGACCTTATTAACCCTAGGATTTCGTTACCACAATTCCATGACACAGTGGTTAGCTCTGAGGAGACAGTAAGGTGTCTGTGGTTTTCTGCATATCATAACACGCGTGGTATATCATTTTGTAGAGCTAATCGAGACTCGTTTGTACACAATACCTCTACTGGTTTTGGGTCTAAATGACGTGCAGCATGGTCCATTTCATATGTCGTCTCCTATGGCTTGGGGATAGGGACTGCAGACTACCGGTTACCTAGCATATATTGACTTTCGTGGTTGTCTGTTAGGCTATCGCAGAAGGATTTACCATCGTGAAGCCTTCTGCGACAGTAGACGCGGATACAAATGTTCTTGTAGCTGATTTGGGGTGGCATTCCTGTTTAGGGCTGCTGAAAACAAAGATAATGTGAAGATATCTGATATCTAAGACGATATCTATTCAGCAAAACCGAAACCGAAGACACAAAGAAGGTCACAAGGCTTCCTTTCTTCACTGTATCTCCGGATAATGTTTTTCATTGTATGAATTAGTTTCATCATTTAACTGATGAAACAATGTTTCATCAGTTAAATGATGTCTTGCAGTCATATCCATAAATTTTGCTAACATGAAATGTTTTGTTATCACTGCAGATATTAAAAAATACACTCCAAACTGCATTTCTGTAGTTGCTCATTTCCATATAATTCTGAAAGAACCGCCCATTTGTATACGATAACCAGACTCAGCATCACTTTTTTCATAACGTATTAGGTCTTTATATTGTCCCCCCCCAAAATTATCGCGAATTTTCTCCTTCTTTCTTAATTTATAGAAATCGGGGTATATTTCACGATGTGTCGAAAGGGATCACACAAAATATCAATCTAGAAACCTCAAAGTACAGGGTGGCCATAAAATAACTTTCCCTCTTTGGAGGCATCTGTAGCTAAAACCAATAAACGAAATGAGACCAAATGTTTGAAGGCATGGGGAGATGATGTCGGTGAAAAAAAAAGATTTAGTACCAAACGTCGCCGATAAGGGAAATTTTGGGGCTGGCGAAGCCGAAAACAAGCGGATAATTACATTAAAGGCAGATAAAATGGAATAATAATATTATATAATAATAATAATAACATTTAGTGCTTGCACACGACTGAACTTATACTGATAAAAGTGGAGCATTTTCCATAAGATTTTCCAGACTGTGCCATGAGCCATATCAAGTTTGCGAGCTATGGCACGAGCGCTTGGACCAGTACTGGTACTTGTGTCGTCGAACACCGTAGTGGCAATGTCTGTTATTGTCTCTTCTCGCACTGTCTTACGTCCTTTGCCAGGTCTCATTGCTAGTGATCCAGTTTCTTTCAACTTCTTAATCATAGCTCTCAGTGCTACAGCTGACGTAGGACCTGTATGCAGGTTACGAAGCCTTCTAAATTCCCGAAGGGCCGCTACGGCATTGCACTGTTTAAAGTAAAGCAACTTAACAAGTAAAGCACGCTGAGGCAAGGTAGGACGCATATTGATCGCGATTTGTCATTCATTCGAATAACTGCCTGAACGTTCCCAATCCCCTTTTAAAGTGGAATTGGTGGCGCTGCTGTCACGTACGCACAGTAAAATTTGCATAATCCTTTTTACCTACGTTTACTGCAAATATTTGACCGCTGAAAGAGCTTTCGGCTCTCTCAGCGCCAACCAAAGAGGGAAAGTAAATTTATGGACACCCTGTGGAATACAAAATATGTTAAAAGAGCACTTGGAATACCGAAGGATGGCCGCCCTCTTATAAAATTAGTTTATTTGGAAGTGCAAATAATACATGCTACGAGCATTAAAATGACAGAGAAAATCAAATTCCTTGAATGGAATAGTCTGTGATTAATTTTGAAATCTTCCGAAATTTTCAAACTTTCGTGGAACAAAATCGCTAAGATAATTAACAGGGAGCCAGGAAAAAATATTTCCTATTAATATTGAAAAATTCTTCTATCTCAAGTATAGGACAACCAAGCAAATGTTTCATCAAAATCAAAAATTATGTCTCTTCATTTCCCTAATGGTTTCATTTGCAACGATCCTTCTACAAGGTTCACCGAACTCATGTGTCCAATTTGAGTTTTGGAGTAGTCTTCTATATCTGTGGAAATTTCTACTTAATTTATGTGTAAATTGTTTTGTTGTCTTTTATTTCAGTGATCTAAATTTCACCAATTACCAAATTGAAGCGACGGGCTCGAAAGAAGTTGTGGTTTGAATATAACTTGTAAGGGTCGGTGTTTCAATGCGATGTACCCTTTATTTATTCTGCCTCCTCCAAACCATTCTGTTTCTTATGGGTATAGAAATGCTGCTAGCGACCACTAACTTTGCGTGCATCATTTTCTGTGAGAGGAACTTTGTATAGTCTAGAGAAAGAGAGAAAGTAGCCTCTATGCAGATGCAGATGAATATGATACTGTATTTCTGTCAATTGCTGCACTCACGAAGTTCTGTTTGTCCGTGCAAGCCTTTTCATACGACCCCGAATTCGTTTGACAGACTTTCTTAGGACCACAGTTACGCCTCTTACAGGCACAATTCTGGTTTTGGCAGTTGTTGGAAACCGAAATCCTACGGAATAAATAGGTTTTATTCCTTATTCCAGGAGTGTCTTATGTCTATAGATGCGCGTGTGTTCACTGGGTCGGTTTGCTTGTTCTGAGGGACGAACAACTCGAGTTTCCAGGTGAAAAAATCCCTGTACCTCCTTATGAGACAAGTTAACACCTTTAGTCGTAAAAGACCAAATAAAGGTTTCTCCCGTCATCGAAGGAATCGAACCCAGGTCTTTCCGACCAAGCGGCTTCATCTGTACCGACTGAGCTACGGAAGCGATTGATTATAAATAAGTTCATTAATTGTACACGTCATTTAATATATACAACTTTTGTTCAGTTGAATTTAATATAAAGAAAGAGATTCGATTTTCAATATCGAACAAATATTTACCAAATTTCATCGACATTCTTCAAGCAGTTACTGCAAGGAATGCATTGATAAATGGCTTCTAAAGAACAAAAAGCAAACAATAGTACTTTTTAAAATATTATCGTTGATGAAAATATTTTTATGAATATTGTGAATTGTATGTTTATTTGAATTATTGTTGCCTTTCTTTTCAGTTTTACGAATTTCTCGGTCACACAGCAATTACGTTGTTTGCTGCATTTATTTGTTATCTACTTGTAGAAGCCCCTTTCATAAATCTCAAAAACATTGCATGCTCAGCAATAAATGGAAAATTAAAAAGATTCACTAATGCAGAGAAGAAGGGAGAAGAAATCAATGTTCGCGTAATACAAGTTCCGGATAACCTCAAGAAAGAAGGATTGCCTCATCAATGAAAATATATTGTTAAAATTATTTATTCCATTTTCTTATAAAATACAGCTATATATAATATAATAACATATAATAAAGATGTTGATAATGTAACATGTATATTACAAATAAAAAAAAGTTTAAAAAATACAGCAAAAATATGATAAACGGAGAAGGTTTATCAACAGCAGGTCAACTTCTTCGAAATCTGGAGAAATTCTAACTAATTAGTATCAGTATAGAATTCACCAATCAGATTCACTGATGATCTCCTGTCCTATCCTACACCATCATCTTCTAGTTACGTTCCATGTAAATGTTGGGAGAAGTTTGACACTTCCAAGGCATTTGATAAGATCTGACCTCGAGCTTCTCAACACAATTACCATCATATTGAGCGCTTTCTTCTATTTGTAATTGGATTGTTAATTATCTTTCAGGTCAATCATTACGTGTAATGGTTGAAGGTGTTTTCCCATGAGATTTTCCTGTTAATGCGGATGTCCTTCAAGACTCTGTGATTTCATCCATCCTCATCCTAATTGTACATAAACGATCTGCTTTTATTGACATCAAATCCTATTCACTGTTTTGCTCATGACATTCATACGACATCTCTGTAATATCGTTCATTAAGGTTAAAACAATCTAGTCACCGTCAATACTTTCAAAACAAAGTTTTGTGTATTCTCTCACAAAAAATACCTTATTTCTTCTCCACTTACTTTCAGTAAAGCTAGGCTCAACAGTAAAGACCAAATCCCTCTTCTCAGACAGACTCTTAGTCCAAGCCTTTGCTGACATAATCACATGATTCTATTGATCCTTCAGCTTCCAGATACCTTGACATTCTTATTGAATTGACTGAAACGAAATTATTAAATAGCACATAGTATCAATGAATAGATGGAGTGCAGTACAAGATAAGATAAAATAATGGATAAGTAATTACAATATGTAATCAAAGTATACCTTATGAACATTAACACTTCGTAGAAATGCAACAGATCCAATGTGGGATGAGGAAAATACATAGCAATATTTACAATAGAGGGTGGTATAAAATATGATAAACTTGACGATTCGGGATGATACAGTTTACAATATAGGATTTTCACTAATATAAAATACCTGCATGTAACCTAGGTCGATCGCCGTACTGATTACTAGAAAAGATACATATTCTCTGAGTGTATGCACACAGTGTAATAGATATTTACATATCCATGAATATTATATTATAAAAATTATATTGTGTCATAAATAATATAATATAGTTTAACATATTTATTAATTTCATTTAATTAATTTATCATATTTAGGTACATATTTTTTTTTCATCTGCTTTCATTTTGGGTTTTAACCAGAAGTTACAGGTTTAATGTCGACAGGTAATTTACGACAACATTTTGTGGTTTTATGTTGAAAAGATTTGTGGAATATCTATCTGTTCGTTTTCAGCAAAGACATCTCGTGAAAGCTATACTGAAATATTTTGACATAATAGATTCTGTTTATGATGTATCTTATTCTGTTTGCCAAAAATTTAATATGAGAATTCCACTTGAAAGAGCTGTCGATATTTAAACTTGTTGATTATTTTAATTATTTTTTTTATTAATTATCAGTGACCAAGTTGCATGGCAAAGTCAATTGCCGTGGTGCGATTTCATTCATAGATGGCGAGTTAAATTAATGGGAAGTTTTCGGTATTGAGATCACATTATCATGTAATTAAAGAGTTTTATAAAAATAAGCAATTAAAAACTGAGAAGTTTCACAAGTGGTACGACGTACATCATCAGGGGTACTGGTGGTGACGTCGGATTTACACAACAAAAGTCTATTAACAATTAATTGCACATATTAATAGCCACATATGATATTGATAAAGAATATAAAACGATAAAATCGTTACTGTATAAGTGTTGGAACATTGATAGTTGTTGCTATCACGTTCTGTAGTATCACACTTGGACGCAGGACATATATGACGCAGAGGGTGAAGCTTGACGCTTTTCATATTCCCTGTTGTCTGTTTCGGGAGCAGTAATGGGAGAGATTTGTGAGCTATTTTAGATCGCCCTGAGTGGGCAGAAGTGGTTATTCGTCGTTGAGTGTTAGGATGGCTTTCGGTATTTTATGTTTCCAGTGGTCATTACCGTCATAGTTTCCGGCTTGTTGTATCAATTGGTTTGGATGAGTAGATGTCGTCATAAAGAATTTTTCTGCTAGGGAGCGTAGTAGCGGAGAGATGTAGGGGATATTTATGTCCCGGTGGATCTGGGCGTTCCTGATGAACCACGGGGCGTTAATAATCATTCGCAGGCATTTGTTCTGTAGTCTTTGTAGCTTGAGGATGTTTGTCTTGGAGGTATGGCTCCAGGCTGGGGAGGCGTATGTGATTGTGGGACGGATCACTGTCTTGTACAGTAGAATTTTATTTTTTGAGCTTAGTTTGCTGTGTCTGTTGATCAAGGGGTATAGCTGGGTGATAACTTTTGAAACGTTGGTGCATATGCTCGATGTGGCTGTTGAAGCATAATCGCTTATCGAGAAGTATTCCAAGGTATTTTGCTTCAGTTTTTCAGGGGATTTTAGAGTTGAACAGGGTGATGTCTCCTTTGGGGGATGCTCGTCTTCTTGTGAAGAGTATTGTTGTACTTTTCTGGGGGTTTAATTCTAGTCGCCAGTCTTTAAACCATTTTTCTAGATTCAGGATGGTGTCTTATAGTTTTTTGGTGACGAGAAGTGGTTGACGAGATCTGGCTAGAATAGCCGTGTCATCAGCATAAAGGGCGATGGTGGATGTGAGAGGATTTTGAGGGATGTCTGCCATATAGATGTTGAACAAGATCGGGGCTAGCAGTGATCCTTGAAGAACTCCAGCGAGGATTTTCCGTTGGGTTGAGACTGTTTCATTGATTCTGAATTGCATCCTCCTGTTGGAGAGGTATGATTTGATCAGGTGTATCATGTTTAGTGGAAGGTTAGCGATGATAAGTTTGTACAGGAGGCCTTGGCGCCAGATCTTATCGAAGGCCTTTGAGATGGCTAGGAAGACAGCTCCAGTGTGTTGATTCCAATTGAATCCTGTGGTAATGTATTCTACCAGTCTATGGATTTTATGGGTGGTGCTGTGATTTTGACGGAAGCCGAATTGTTCTTCTGGAATGATATTTAGTTGGTTGACATGATCTTGCAGTCTGATGAGGATGATTTTCTCAGCTATTTTCCCTAAATTGGATAGCAGGCTGATGGGACGATAATTTTAAGGTAGGTGTGGGGCTTTGCCTGGTTTGTGAATTGGGATGATGTCAGCTATTTTCCATGACTGGGAGAAGTGTTGCCATTTGAGGATGGAGTTTATGATGTTTGCCAGATGTGCTATGGCTTTGCGTGGTAGTGCCTTGATGACTTGGTTAGTGATACCGTCAGGACCTGGGACTTTTTTGATCTTGAGATGGTTGATGATGCCGATTATTTCGGTAGGTGAGGTAGGCATTATATGACTTGGATTGATATCGGGACGATTTGCTGTGAACCTGACTTTACGATGGATCTTGTATACGTGGCTAATGTTTAGGTTATCATATGCAGGACTGCATTGTTTCTCTAGGTTTCTTGCTATGGCTTCGGCTTTGTCAGCATCTGTGTATGCAAAGTGTTGTTCTGCTTGCAGAGGGGGGAGGGATTTGCGCTTGATCCTGAGGTTGTTTACGAATTTCCATATAGAATGATCTGCTGTGGAGATGGAGGTGACCTTGTAGTCCCATTGTTGGTTCCTGTGGATCCGGAGAGCTTCTCGGACAGATTTGTTTAATCTGTTGAGGGCTGTTTTGTCCTGGAGAGCACGAGTGTTGTGATATCTTTTTCTTTGTCTGTTTTTTTCCCTTATTAAGTCCATGATTTCTTCCGGGAGACGATTTTGTTTGTGGGTAATCGTGAATACTGTGGCTGCTGTTATGGCTTTATTGGTTTGATTGGTGAGGTTCTTTATTGCCGTGTCTATTTCTCCCTTGGCTTTTATATGGGGAACTGGACCAATGTGTTCTGGTAGCACTTTCTTGAGTTTCTCCCAGATGATGGAGGTTTGGGGGGGAGGTGACTGATCTTTGTTCCCTAAGTGAAGTAGGATTGGGTTGTGGTCTGATGATAATTCGTTCAGTGCTTGAATGCTGTGCTGGTATTTGATGTTGTGTAGAATGGCGATGTCTAGGATGTCGGCTGTGCCAGTTGGGGTGTGGTGGGTTGGTTCAGTGGGTCCTGTTACGAAAGCGTTGTTTAATCCTGTGTCGCAGAAGAGGATACGGCCATTTTTATTTGTGGTTCTGCTGTTCTAGGAGGGATGTTTGGAGTTTAAGTCCCCAACGACGATGATGAATTCATTTGTGCCTAGTACAGCATCCAAGTCAGAAAATAGCAGGGTCTTAGCAGGGGAGTTGTAGGCGGCGTAGATTTTAAGTCTTCCAGTTAAATTTGTGTGGACTTCGACACCGGTGATTTCCAGATTGGAGGTTGGTGGCGAGTGAGTATTCCATTGTGCCTGATGCAGTTCCTGATAAATATGGCTGTATCACCACCTCTGTAATCCAGTCGGTAGTTTCTATATAGTGTGCAGCCTCTCAGTTTTGGATTGTGTGCAGGTCTTAGATGAGTTTCATTAATTAGGATGACGTCAAGGTTGTATCTGTGAGAGAATTCTTGAAGTTCCAGAGTCTTGTTTTTTAGGCCATTGGCGTTCCAAGCGGCGATCTGTAGTGAGTCTGGCAGTAATCTAGTTTTATTCATTAACAAGCATTGATAATATGGTTTGAATTTCTTTTAGAAATCTTTTTGCGGAGTTTGGTGAAGGGTTTGACTTACTGAAGTCTTGAAGCATGTTTGCCAATGAGGCTGTGATGACTGTTGTCATGTTTGGAAGAATTTGGTCCTGCTGCATATATTTGGATGAGCGGGCTACTTCGGCGTATGTCCTGCTTCGACGGTGGCTTTCCAGACTGTTGGTATTTTCCACGTGTGAGAGCTGGTATTTTGTTGTATTTTGTTGGTGTCAGGCTACTGGGCAGCCATCAACTCAGGTGCCTGTGGGCAGGGTTCAGAGATCTGTTTCCTTTTGTTGTCTGTTTTATTCTTAGGATAGTGACTGCAGCCGCTGTAGTTTGCCGGTTGGGGGCCCCGCAGTTCGCGCATTTGGCTGGTGCGGTCCTGGGTTTTGAGCAGGTTGCTGTGGGGTGGTTTAGTCCACATTTGAGGCATTTGTAGTCTGCTCTGCAGAGTTTCTGTGCGTATCCGTACTTCTGACTTCTGTAGCACTGGCCTGATTAGGCTCTTTTTCTTAGTGGTTCTGTTGTGATTTTCAGACCACAGATCGTTGTTAAGTTGTATATGTTCTTGTGTGTGTTAGGTATCTCAACGAGTACTAGGGGTATTGGACTCTTGTCAGCAGGTAGCATTCTGCTAACTTTGACAGGTGGGAGATCGTGGAGGCAGAGGTCTTCAGCAATTTCATCTGTGCAGATGTTTTCTGTTACTCCCCTGAGTAACTTTTAGGTTTTTTAGGTTTTACAACTTTTAGGTTTTTCTCCGACTTCAGTGAGTAAGTATGATATTTAATATTTGACTCGTCCATGGTTTTTGTGAGGAGTCTGTAGTCGCCTACTGTGGTAGGCTGGATTTTAACTCCGTCGTCTACGTTTTTTGCCCAAGAATAGGCAATTTGTTGGTTTTGCATAATAGGCCTAAGGGCCGTCCAACGTTCTTTTTTCCGTGGAACAATTGGGGGAAATTTTTCGTTGTTGGGTGTGGGGAGGTCAGTGTTGGGGGCATCTTCTTCCATCCCCTCGTTTATCTGAGTCTCCGCTGTTTTACGTTTTTTCCGTGCATGGGTTTCTGTATCATGTTTTGGAGTGGGAGCAGAGATTATCAGGTTCATCTTCCCTTCTTCCCCTGATGTTGAGTTGTCCCCTTCTGTGGAGTCGTCTGTCGCTGAATATAGGTTTAGAAACCCTGGCCACTCTTCCTCAAATTTCTTCAACAGTTTTTTTTTTGAGGAGGTCGAGCGCTAGCTTCTTATCCAACGATTGGATAAAGTCATCGGGACTTAAACTGGTCATGTTTGAAATATTCAAATATATGCTTACCTGAGCTGGTTCTCAAGGATTTCCGTATAGCGTATAAACACAAAATATAACACACTAAAGGACTATCGCGAGACCGCAATCACTAATTAACAACACAATCATCAACTATTTGTTTACCTTCGCTTTCGGCTTATATCAAAAATCTGAATCAGCACTCCGTGTTATTCATAGCAACTATTTAAATCACTGATCACATATATAAACACTTGGCAACCGCCATTACGCACCAGCGCCCTCATCAGTATCACGCTTGGCAGAAGCAATGGAGAAGTCATATTTACCTATATGAGTTGATAAAAGGTGTACTACCTTATTATTAAAATTACTCTGGATTTAGTGAAAGATGTTGGAAGTTTTTTTCCACTTGCTTAGACTATAATAAATTATCCTGAAGATATTTTAGGCGCAAATGCTAGAAAGGCAATGAAACTCATACAGGCCTGATTTTTTCATGGAGTGATGTGGATGTTTCCCTGGATGTAGAAATCGTGACATTTTTTGTAAAGGTAAAAAAATCTTGTTTAAATAAGGGAGTTGCAGGAGATGTATTAAGCATTTTTCTGATCGTCGTGGGTTCTAAACCATTAAGTATGAGTTTCTGTCTGAGGTAGTACAGTTCTTCATTCTTTTTAAATGACGTGCTTGGTATATTATATGCTCTGAATTTAAAATTGTAAAAGTGATGGCATTTTAGGAATTGTAAATTGCGACAAAAATTGCAAATTCGCACTTTTATGTAAATTGTTATTCCTTAAAAATCAGAAAATCTTGAAAAGTAAAACTGAGACGAAAACGTAAGAGAATGATGCTCATTACTTCATAAATTGCAATGGACAAGAAATGGTATTATTTCGGTCTTGAAATCTATTTAGAAAACCGCTTTATTCGTAATGTTATGAGAAACTCTCTCTACTGTCTAGAAATATTCAAGAAATCTGAATTTAAAACTATATACATGTTCCATTTCTTCACTTTATCCTTCCTATTTCAAAGAAATATTTTCTTTTCATAAGTATGATATACATTCCATGGGATAAGGAAAGGCGTATTGTAATAATTAATTATTACAGGAGTTCTTGTACCGTTTAGCCATCTGCTATTTTCTTTCATATGTGCGTAATTTGGATTCGCTAATAACCATAGTGTTCCAATTTTAATGAATTGTTTTCTTCAGTATAACGTATTGAACATTAAACATAATAACTTAACCGGATGTATTCTAATACAAGAGTTGCATTTTATTTTCCCCCAAAACTTCGTTTATGGTGGCTCGTAATTCAACAAAGCAGGGAATGCCGAATATCTTTAGAGAATCTCGTTGTAGACCTTATCACATCTGACAGCGATTTAGCTGTGGTTGTATTACTGTATTATACACAGTTTTACTCAGGTGCACATAATGTCTAAAAGTTCAGTTGTCGATGATGAACTTTTGAGTTGTTTGAATGAATGGTATCTCCCAACTGAATTTTTATATGAATAGTATCTCTCAACTGAAAAAAAAAACTAAATATCCGATTGGATCCTTGAACACGAAGAGAAAGAATTCTTGTAGTACAGCAGTCATCTTGTTTGCCCTTAGGAGAAGGAACGAGGAGATGTGTGGTGATAAAGTTGAAGGCTATTCGGTTGGAATGAGTTTCAAGAGGTTGGCGATTATGATGGAATAGCGTCACCATACTGAACATCAAGATTTTACCAAGGAGAAGGATATTAATATAGTATTCCTAGAAAGTTCTACTTAGTGCAAAAAAAAATAATTTCCAGACCGAAATATTAGATATCTCTGAAAATGGCGAAAAAAAGTCTCAAAGAATCTTTCTCTGTTCATCACTAAAATATATCCTGTAAGACATTTTTCTGACGTGAATGCTCAGAGATTTATTAAAACCAGAATATTAAATCACAACACAGGCAATCATTATGATCATACCACACGTCTAAGCATGGATTTAATTAAGTTAACGGACTAAAGGTGCTCACAAGTGTGATGGAGGAAGAGTTACTTGCATAGAAGCAGGCATTCGCCATCAAGATATACCAAAGTTCACCTGAGTAGAGCTAGAATGCATTTAAATTTTTACATGAAAGGAGATCGATTCTCTAAAGCGGTGTTTCTATCCAATTCTTTGAGGTTAAACAACCTTCCATAAATATCATGTTACACGTTGACTGGTTACGGCTAAATGCGTAGAGAGCAACAATAATACCGTGTATGAATTTAAAGATGGTTATCCAACAGTCTATATCCGGGTCCAATATAATATATATATAAAACATTTATTCCTCTTAAAGACTTCCCTAATTGTTTCACAGCTTCACCTGATTCCTAAAATTATACACAATATACAAAGGCTTCATGAAGAAGACACTTTTCAACGTGTAAGCACTGCATTACAGTCGCGTTCATAGTCCTGGTGTGAGGTCACAAATGCGGACACCATTGACTCCTTTGAACAGACGTATAGATGTCGCAGCGAGACAAATTCTCAGCGTTCCAGTGGTTTTAAACCACCCAGAAAGCGATCCAGGGTGTGCGCTGGATGATAGCACTCAGAAAGCAGTGGCTGTGATTGGTTATTGAGTTAACCAATCTAACTGAACGTTATCATTTGTCATGAGTTGCTGCTTTTGTTTTCTGACTTTCATCTGTTTTGCGTGAGTCATGTGTGAAGTGTCATGTTTATGATTTATCGAAGGCTCGCGCTGTTCTTCGTCTATTCAGGCCCTTGTCTAAAGCTCCTTTTCTATTCAGGCTCCTTTTCTAAGAAGTTTCTTTTGTTTACTGAGACTCAGTATACATTTTACTCAATAATAGGATCCATAATATACGATCATTATCGGAATTATCCAAACCTTCGGGAATCCTACATACATTACATTTTTTTTTACAGTGTCAGTGGTTAAAAACTGGGGGGAACAACGCTGAGTTTTTCATCCATTGGGTCAATATCGTCCGGTGATCTGGGAGATCTTATGAATTTTTGCAGAGGTAACCGCGCCCTTAATACAGGGAAACCGATCATCTCGGTAGTGGCCATTCCCAATACACGCCTGAAAAGAGGGTGTGTGTGTGTGTGTGCTTTGCATTATTGGATACATACTAAGGTAAATGATATGAAGTCATTAGCCTCTACATACAAAATATATACTATATATATATATATATACATATATATAGTATATATGTAGGATTCCGTGAATAATTTCAACATAAATATTTCGTGACAACTTTACGATGTCCTAGGACTCGTCGCGAGGGCCACATTTCATCTTATATCATGCCACACACCTCTCTTTATAGTGTGAGGAGAAGCTTTTTCTCTACGACAGAGAAATTTGCTCCTCACTCTGTTCTTACTCGACTTTCAAGTATAACTCCAATCTTTCGCCTACCGTGGACTCAAAAATCTCTCCTGCATCTATCCTGTGAAACTTTTTGCCAACTTATGTTTTTATTGTATACCGTTTTCATTTGTTTGTCAAGCTCTAAATCCCTTAATGTACCCTAACCTGTTTCCATTGGGTGCCTTTTCCATCTTTGCAATATGTTCTACTCGTTCGTTGTTTCTTATAAGTGGGGGAGGGGATAAATACTGGTTTCGACGTAATCCTGAAGTAGTCTCCCTAAATGATTACATAGTCACCTTCGTCCAAAAGTAACACTATCTCGGAATTATTTTTATCGCTCTTTCTAATTTGCAACATCATGAACTAACAACGGTATATTCCTCCGCTTTCAAACAACAGAATTGTTAATATAAAATAAAAAATTACATTCATGACCTAGAAAATTATATTCATTCTTTGACCGTTCGGTCAAAGATTTTTGTTAAAGTAATACCAGCTTTTTATCACTGCCTTTGTCCAATGCAGTTGTCATTTATTAAATACTGTATATTGAATTTCAACGATAAGCTCATCCTTAACAAGGCATGTTCCCCCCCCCCATTACCATTGCTCATATACTCATGTGAGTAGTATTGAAGGAATATAAATAATGCTTTTCATACCTAATCATATGAATGAATTTAAATTGTCATAATTTCCAAGACACTGCTGATTAAGTGAGAACTAATGAATTAGTCAAAACTGGAATAGGCATAAAAACGTTGCTTTTGTAACCGACATAAAATTGAGAGAGAAAATGAGAGCATTTCTTATAATGCTCTCATTTTTTCTTGAATAACTAAATGTGCAGAAAAGAGATCCGTTTCTTTGCGGGGTTGTTTTTTTTTTTATTTCGGGCATAAACAGCTAATGCTAAGAGGTACTTATGTCATGTCTGTAAATTGCGTGGGTTCTTCTGGCCAGCATGCCTGTTTATCGGGATAACAAACTCCAGTTTAAACTTGCTTATCATGCCTCTCCTTAAACTTATTCACTGTGACGGTGAATAAGTTTAAGGAGAGGCATAATAGGTGTGTGAATGGTTAGTGGGTCTCCGCAATGTTATTGGACTCCATGGAGATACTCATATACAAATAATAATAATAATAATAATTAATCATCAGACACTATATATAGATTTAAATATTTGTACTTTGTAATTATACACACACCTGAAATTTGAGATTAGATATTTCCATCTTTTATTCGATAAAGTTGCCAAACAAAACAGCAAATGTCAACGCCCTTAAAAAGTAATTTTTTGTTTGTAGTCTGAACAGGAATATTTCCTCATGGAAAACAAATAGTCATTTGCAAATCATCCTTATACGCCCCCTTTCTGAAATTAAGAGAAACAATAACAAACACTTCTTACTTCGAGAATACAAGCTGAACAAATTTTGTTGCGATCAAGCTTAGTTGTTAAGCTCTGAAATTTAATTAGATTAGATATATATAAAAAAGACATTCTGATATATATATATATATATATATATATATATATATATATATCATAGATCGATGGAAGACTTGTTTAAGAAATAATGCATAGCAACGCATTAAGGCAAAATAGCGATATTTTGAGAGGAAATGAAAATATCAACAAGCTCAAGTAGAAAAATAATTGAACAGAATCAAAGTGAAGATTACCGTCTCGGATTTATACATAAGTGGCATGTTGTAAAGAAACCCTTTAACTTCGCAAAAAAATATGTACAAAAATCAAACTCCATCTTTACCTAATAATTTATATGTGCTCGACTTTTCTTCATAAGTTCATTAATTAGCTTACGTGGACGCTACCAACGTAGCAGAACACATTTTTCTTATTTCATCATCTGGAGACTATACTTTTATAATGGATTGTATTAAGTTATCCTTTGGATCACAATTTACTTTTCCAAGTCTCTTTTTCACTATGTGAAACACATTTTCTATTTGATAATGTCAGGAGAATTACCTGGTCACTGAAGAAATCGGATGTTGTAATTTTTGAGGAATTCTTTCACTTTTTTTTTTTGAAGTGTGTCATGGACCGCGATCGTTTTGGAAAATGAGTTCTTTGTGTTTCTGTGTGGCACCCCCCCTCTTTTCTCCAAGTTTTTATGTATTGGTCACTTTTCATCATACCGTCAACTGGCACAAGTGATCTTGGACCGTCACATGCGAAACAACCCCAGAACATCTTTTTCGCTGGGTGTTTAGGAGTTTTTGAAGGTTAGCGGGAGAAGTCTTCTCAGTCGTCGATTTGCAAATATAGAGTACTCGCACTCCAAGGAGAGTGAGTACCCTTCGTTCGCTATGTTTAAATGTCTAACCCTATGTTTAAATATTCTTTATAGTTTGGATATTGTCAATAAGTAGTATTCAGTTGTAATGATTTTTTTTTCTTTCTTCGTGATATTGAACATAATCGTGCGTCTTACAATCCACGCCGTCTTAGAATCGGCGAAATACAGTATTTGTTTTCTAGATAGATATTAAACACCTGTGACGAAGTCTTTAGAGACGACAACCCTCTACTGGTTTGCATCTCGTCTAGAATGCGAAAAAGAATGCTTAATAAGGTTTGTAATTTGATGATTAGCCGTTATTCTCTTACAGAGATGGGCAGGGTTCTTTCCTCTTGTAAAATATATCTCTCAAATGCATTGAGTTGACATAGAAGACTGTTTAGATAAGATTAACCGCTCTGTCAATTAATATTAATTAAAATTATAAGAAAGCAGAATCGTTTGGCCATGAGAAGCGATTGAGATAACACCTAAAGAAAGATGAAAAGAATTAACCTGAACTTAGTCTAAATTTTGTAGTTTTAAAGTCCCACACGACTTACGATCTTTACCATGATTTTTTTCTTTTTTTTTATCTTAAATCAAAACAAGACATTATTCTCATCAACCAACAGAAGAAAAATCCGTTTTCACAGCTTGAGTGTTGTATATACGATTGTTTCCACTTCCACGTGGTTATGATTTCAGGTTTGCTTTCAAGTGATTGAACGCAAACACATGTAGATAGTGAAGCTTGGAGAGTAAAGTCATTTCGAGTTAAGACCATTATACTGGTGATAACAACTCTATCAGCTGTTTTCCACGATTAAACAGTAATAATTTGTTTTTTTTCCTCCTGAAGTGAGGAGGTATCTTTCACTAGGAAAAATCAAATATTAAATTAAAATGTGCAAGTTAATGTTTTCAATCAAGCGAGTATATTAAATAGAAATAAGCAACTTTTGAAACCAATTAAACTTCTTGTTACTTACAAATAAAGGTTCTTAACTTCTCAGCAACTATACCTGTGCTGCAATGTCATGATGAGATACACTTTGATGTAACCCAAAAGGACGAGAAGGGTTTTTATCTCCTCCGTGCACCACTGAAGTACTGGTGCTGCAAAATTTCCTCGCACGTGAGACGCTTTTCTGGGTCCTAGTAAACAAAATAGCATAGAAAACAAATTTCAGTTGAAATAAATATAAATAAAGCTCTGATCATGGCAGGAGGGTAACAGCAATAGCCGTGCCTCAGTTAGAACTTCATTGGCTACAACATTGTCATCTATTTATTACCCTCCAAGGGTATTAATCACCTGCGTTCAAATTTCAGTTAAGTTCTTAAAAGAACTGGGAGATGGACTGAGTCCTTGACTCTTTATCCCGTCATCTGAATGAAGAAAATCTGTGTGGATGGAGTGTTATTGAGCTAAAAGCTCTAGTCATGGCTGGGTAATAACAGCAATAGCCGAGCCTCAGTTAAAACTTCACTGGTTACAGCATTGCTATCCTTATAGTCCTTATAAGGACTAGCTTAAAGGGACAAAGCAAGAAGGCTTTTCATATTCCCCGTTATCTCTAGAGGACAGTGTAGGGATAAGGTGTTATTGAGCTATTAAGGCTCTGATCATGGCAAGAGGGTAACAGCAATAGCCGAGCCTCAGTTAGAACGTCATTAGCTACAGCTTTGCCATCCATTATCCTCCAAGCGTATTGGATTGAATGAATCAATCACCGCATCTCACGAGCGATTAATCAAGATCACATTCTGCTCACCACACCTGTTACCCTGGAAGTCCTAAAAAGGACTCTAAAGTTAAGTTATGGAAGGGGTATAACTTAGTTGGTTCACAAATAAAAGATATCTTAAAATATCTAAGATTTATTTTAAAAAATGTGATATTATTTTAAGGATTATTTTATTTTTTAGTAATTTTTTAGAAACATGAATAACATTTTTAGAGACGTACTTTGAAAGAGAACAAAGAGTTCTCCTTGATAATGATACAAGCACGGAATGCTAAACGTATTTTGTGTTATTTTTAATGGATCTCAAAATATTTGTGGGCCGTATTTCTCTTAAAAATATAGTTATTTCGAAATAATGAAAATGTGGAAATATGATAATACACAACTGCAGATTATTTTTTGACTTTTTGAAAACATAAAAACATATTCAAAAACACAAAAATAAAGTTAAGTAGTTCAATTCGTTTACCGCATCTAATCTATAAACATAGAAAGTCATGGCTGCATCTAGCAGGAGTTCATGTTTTTTGCGAATAGTTTATCGAGTCATAGCCTTAAGCTAAATGGATAAAGTTTTGAAACATCGAATACTATGTGAATTGATTTCTTCGATGTATTCTTAATGGCCATAAAAATATTAATTATAACCTATTTGTCATTTTCTGTTTACTATACTATCGTAATTAATATTTTATTTTATAAAGAATGGGCAAAACAAAGTTACTCACATTAGCATCTTTAAACAAAGCTCATTAGCCAGTACTGAGGTGTTTGCTGGTATGTCGACACACAACTAGTCAAGATGACCTTCCTCTGAAAGAGAAGTATGTAATTTCAATGAACGATATTGTCGAAATTAGCGTAATCATATTTCCTTAATAACAGGATGCACTGTTGTAAATCGGAAGACATCTCCGAATATAAAAGTTACAAATATCTGCGCTGCCGACCGTCTGTTTAGTGTAGCTCAAATAATTTCACCTGTGTGTGTGTGTGTGTGTGTGTGTGTGTGTGTGTGTGTGTGTGTGTGTGTGTGTGTGTGTGTGTGTGTGTGTGTGTGTGTGTGTGTGTGTGTGTGTGTGTGTGTTACTATCAACAGCCGAAGGTGCTTCGTTTTCTAAGCCAGTATTCCGCAATAGCATGTCATTTGTTTCTCTTTGAATTCTATTTTCAGCAAGTGTTGTAATCAGCCAATTACTCAAAACTCGAAACTATTCTCATCAAAGTTAGAGTGGATTGTCACGAACTTCTAGAAGCAAATATAAAGATTGAATCAGACGATTATATCTAAACCTTACCATCTCGCACAAAATCATAGCCGTGAAAGACACGTTTCTTCGACAAAAGCTGGGCAAAGGTCACCCAGGGCAAATATGTCGTATACTTCCGTTAATGACATATGGAAGTGAAACATGGACTCTGACTAAAAATGACCAACAAGTTGAGGATTACCTTGAGGAAAACGGAAAGATCATTACGTGGTGTTATCTTTCTAGGTAGAAAGCGAAATGCTTGGATCAAAGCTGAAGACAAAGGTGAGAGATCTACACACTTCCATTTTGGTGGTTAAGAAAGGGTAGGCAGCTAGATATTTTTCTATTTTTTTCCTCTCACAGAGCAGTGATGAGTGAGTTTGCTCGATGAGTCCTTGACTCCACGAAGGTCTGAGGTCATTTATCCAGCTGCTTCCTCAATTGATTCTCATTCTGCTCTACCATACTAAATTTTGCTTAATTACAAACTGCACGAATCTCAACACATTTTCCAAGTATCTCGTTTATTATGCATATACTATATATTCTATATATGTGGGTATTATATATATATACCCACCAAATCGGTTCCATTTTCATGATAATGAATTGGATACTAAACGAATGTTATTGGGCGGGAAAATGACGCGACCATTAGAGTAGCTGCAATGAAGCAAATTATGTAACTGCTATTTAGTTAAAGCATGAAACGAACAAAGCGTTAAAAACCAATACCTTTAATAAAACATCTGAATCAATATTCATATACCCTGGTGGTCCAAAAATTCACACTATGAACTGCATTTTTACAGGCATATGAAGAAATTTTCAAAGCACTTAGCAATGAGTGATTTCAGGAAACTTAAGGCATGCTGGCCCTCTCCTCCTTCAGGGCAAGGATAAGCCTTTTTTTGTATTTTGGAGGGGAATTTCGAGCGGGAAAGTGTCTTCCTATTACGTCCCAAATGTGTTCTATGGGATTAAGATCTGAGGGTCGTGCTGGCCACTGGATTCGATTAATATCCTCGGTCTCGGCAACATGAATTCCTCGCCTACAACATAAGGGAACAGTCGAAAAAGAAATTGAAGAACCTCGTTGCAATCTTGGTCACCAGTCACCCTTTTTTCCCAGCAGTTGTAGTAGCTCGGTGCGTCCATTAAGCATAATGCTTTCAAACACTTTAGGGAATACTTATTAAAGACATAAAATAAAAAGTGAAAATCGTATATAAAATCGTATGTCAACTTACAAGTTTTCTGTTTGCCAGGTGTTGATGATTTCGGAGAAAATAAGTGTGCTGACTGAACTTCTTTGATGCTCTGACTTCGTTGCGAATCTAAAAGAACGATTTCGTTTAGTTGAACAGAATCAAACTACTAACACACCGATAACATCACACACACACACACACACGCAGAGGCATTTCACTCATTTCTGAATAAATAAATACGTGAATTTGTTTTTCATTTATGAATCTCTGTTTGAATGTCAGTGAAATTTAGCAGCTTGGAGCGTATTAGAAGAGGAATAGAGGAAATTTTTGAGGTGCATAGCACCCTATAAAATGAAAAAAAAAAAGAGCATGGTTTCATATAGACGAAATTTCGAAAGTAAAATACAAATATTAAAAACAAATCCCGCATAAACTGGCATTTTATTATTATCTTAATCACTAACTGCCAAAAATTGAATCTACAACCTACTGATGCATTTGTTTCATCCAACGCTCTCTGAGCCTACCGAAAATCTCAAGTTGCGCACAAGCAGAAAACGACGTAGCTGACCTTTCCTTTCCTTTTGGATAAGAATGAAATGCATCATCGGTTATTTCGTGTTCCTGCCTCATTAGCATTCCATTAGCTTGGTAGGTTTTCTCAGCAATCCGAGAATTTGAGGGAACGATAGCGTGTTCATTCACTCTAATTAGATAAACGAGTTGAGAGAGAAAGTCGTGGGGATACTTCGTATACGCCGATAATCTTAAGACCGAAAGATGGGACACTAAAAAGACAGCATCAGTATGATTTTCTTTGTGATATGGCATCATGTCTAAAAATTACTTGCCATAAAAACTGACAAAAGTCGTAAAAAGAACTTACGAATCTTTTATTTTCTTCTGAAACATATTTCTTGAGTACTTTTAAAACGTACTTATTCTTGGTTTTCTGATCTATAACTAAGAGGAGTTGTCCACTGTAGCCCCTATGCATTACGCGTACTACTTTTAGGTCACTGAGGTCTGGCGATGTTATGAGCTAAAGAGTAAAAAAAAGTTTAAAAAATTATATTTATGTTATTTCTATGACATTTCTATAAAACCAACACACTCTCTAATTTTGACAGAAGGAGATAACTTTTTCTGAATTCAACTTTTCTACAATATTTAATAGTAGGATATGTGATTTATATAATTCTCTTTATACATTATTACGGAGTAATAAAAATACCCCTTTTATTACAGAGCCATAAAAATGCCCACGTTATATTGAAGGCATTTATTGAATTCCCTGAGGTGTTCAAATCACTGAGAAGGCATCACTTTGGAGCATTTCCTATTTTTTTAGTGGTGAGGTATACATCCTTCTCAAGAGGAACGAAGAGATCCTTTGAACGTTCCTCTCCTCCATGATGCATACTTATATAATACACCGAAAACCTGAAGAGTATCATTACAGCAAAAATATATTTGCTTTATAAAATATAAAATTATATTTACTTTTATTCCCAGAATAAAAGTAAATATAGTGCAGGAAGTATCGTCATCCCAATCTTTAATACTTCTTCAACTTGCATCAAACCATTGCTAGACAAAGGTCTACCCCAGTATTTTTTACATTTACCTTACATTTTCAGCTTTCATCATCCATTCTATTCCAGTAATCTTAATAAATTTCATGTTGTCATCTCCTACTTGGTCTTCTCTTTTGTCTACTGTCATGAATAGGGCTCTATAAAGTGACTACAGAGATGGTTAGAAATTCAAGGAACATCCAGTAGAGCAAAAATATCCTCGATCGCTACACTCAACTAAATTATCACCCACCACCCTGGCTTCTTCGCGAAACTCCATTAGTTCTGTCTTATTTCTTGAACAATATTTACAAGTTACCATAAGGTACCTTATGGTATCTTGTTTTGGTAAAATACTTATAAGCTCTGTATTACTTAAACCTTAGTATTTCTAAGCCTGGCTCCCACTGATGAGACCTCAATAAAGGTCGAAACCGGTCTGCGTGGTGGCCCCTTCGCTTTAATGCATAGCATCATACATCTCCTCAAGGAGATGTGCTTTGCATTAAGGGTAAATACTAAGAATAGTGATCAGAGCTTATTCCACCTTTACCACGAGTTGTCTAAGACTTGCACTACGTGCGGGTCACCTAGACCTGCAATACTTGTAGGCGCAAACTTGACTTACTTGTCTGTTTGCTTACTTGGGAAATGAATTAAAACCAGGTTTAAAATAGCTTGGTATCTTAAACATATATTACTAATTATATTACTAATTATAATGAAGAGCCAAAGGCTTCAGTTCGGCGACATGAACTTATTTAAGTTAAGGGATTTTATATCCCATATTGTTTCTTAGTCGAATAAGAAACTCAAAGAGTTTCATGCCGAATATAGTAGAAACTATATAAAGTTCGGCGATTCCAAGCGTAAGCAAATACCTGGATAGAGCAGCAACTGACCCTTGCACTACCTTCAAGGGTCAGTTGTAGGATATGTGATATATATAATTCTCTTTATAGATTATTAGGGAGTAATAAAAATACCCCCTTTATTACAGAGCCGTAAAAATTTCCAAATGCAACTGACCCTTGCACTACCTTCAAGGGTCAGTTGCTGCTCTATCCAGTTATTTGCTTACGCTTGGAATCGTCGAACTTTATATAGTTTATATATTTGGCATGAAACTCTTTAAGTTTCTTATTCGGCTAAGAAACAATATGGGATGTAATATCCCTTAATTTAAATATATATATATATATATGAGGTGAGAAACTGTATCCTACTTTTGTTGCAAGGAGATGGTCACCATCTTTCTCAGTGAAACTGTAGTTGACTGTAATTGAATTGTTATTATTATTATTATTATTATTATTATTATTATTCGTGATACCTCCAAGGAGTCCGAAGCCTCATCGCGAGAGGACACCTATTGTACAACTCTCCGTCTCCCCTACTACACCGAACTTCTACTGCCAATCATCTACATCAGCGCCATCTACTGCCCGCAACCATCACAGCTAACAGTTTTTCGTCTGTAAATTGCGTGTGTTCTGAAGGGCCTATTTGTCTGTATGCGGGATGAAAAACCCCAGTTTTAGGGTGAAAAACCCTGCTACCTTTATATGAGATCGGCTAACCCCCCTTCGATTGAAAAAGTCCATATAAAGATTCCTCCCGTCATGACGAGACTCGGATTTCTGTAATATAGGTGGAGTGAGTAGGGTGCCACATTCTCCACTGAATATCGGGTTTGACAGCTCTTGTGCGATAAAGTAGGTCCCAGTGAAACAGTGTTTGGTGGGATGATGCGGGATTGTCAAATAAAGTACTTTGGTTGGACTGTTGTGTTAGAGTGCTGCGGAATTTGTCTCTGTTGCAGAGTGTAAGCCTCTACCATGCATTGTTGGTTTTTATCAGAAAGAGAGGCACCAGATCTTCTGCTTATCAGGTACGCTATCAGATATAGCAGCTTGAAAAGCAAATCTCAGAGTGTGTATATGCGCAGCCTGATTCCCGTATTCCGAGTCTGGGGATGATTTTGGAAAGCGTCAGGTAAGGCTCCGAAAAAAAATATCACTCCAGACCCTCACCCATCGCCAACTCCATGGGGGGAAGAAATCTCTCTCGGAGTAATGGGATCCTTACCATCGTATTGTGGAAGATAGGTTCCATGAGACGTCAGGAAGGGTGCTGTCTTCACTGTATGCTGGAGGTTTAACTTCTTCCATCTTTGTAGAACTTTGTTAGACTGACTGGCACGTGAGCTTATGTCATTTTTAAGATTGTGGAGAAAGAGAGACCTCTAGTGGAAGAACTGAAAATATATTCGGTGGTGCGTTGGGCCACTTCCTGTTAGGTATTGAGGAAAACGCGAGTACGGAACGTTGTTATCCTGTTGTCAATGTAGGTCAAGTTTCGTGCTCCTTCTTTCAGAGACATACTTAGCTTGCAGTAGGAAAGCCAGTTTGTTTGGTTCCGTATGAATCGATAGATGGTTGACTGCATTTGTTTGAAAAAATTGACTGGTGGCGTGAGAATCTTTTGTGTATGCCAAAGGACACTGGTAGCTATTTGGTTAATAAATATTGCTCACCCTGCTGTGGAGGCAGAGGCTCGTATTGCTGCCAGTTTTCCCAATACTTTCTTGAAACTTATAATGGGGGTTTCCCAGTTCTTATGCACGTAAGAGGGCGTGTTTCCTTGGTAAACTCCGAAATATTTGTTTCCCCTCTGCGGATCAGTGACCAGACATAGAAGAATGGGTTCGATTTTTCCATTTGCCACACCACAGTATGTTTATGGTTTTATGTGCATTTAGTTTGGTTCTTAAGCCTACTTGATATTGTTGATGTGCTGATTGAATGTTATAGAAATCCTCCTCTTTGCAGGCTATATCTGGAACATAATCAGCATATGCTGATGATGTTACAGTTATAGCTTGTGGCTTGGGTTATGGCTTGGTAAGAAAGTTTTTGGACGGGATGCCCTAAGCAACGTCTTTATGCATAAAGGATTCTATGGCAATTGTGTAAAGAGGAAGGAAAGTAAACAACCTCGTTAATGCTTCTACTGTATGGTACAGATGAACCTGTTGTTTATTTTCAGGCAAAAGTTTGCTTTAGTATAGAACATCTTAATCGATTGCTCAGGCAGTTGAATCCATGGCTCAGGAAGGTGAATAAGTGGGTGATGTTCAATGCGACGAAAGCATTTTCTTTCTTGGTTTAATGTAACAACACCCATTGTTTACCCGTTGTTGTTAGCAATGCTTATCAGATCCCTTATGAGGGGTGTAGGTACTCGTGAACAGATTGTCCTGGGATTGAATAGCTCTGGTACATATCTATTATTTCTTTCATTACGGGTTTTAGTTTGTTAGCAACCTCATACTGAAGCAGGTAACACCTACGTTAGTACGAGGTTGAAGTATTTAAGCTAATTTCAAAGGTAATTTTAATTTTCTTCCTAAATACAAAATCAAGGCGATGGTAAACAATACATTTCATTTGTTGATATTTTTATACTTCCTTTTGTGGCTTAAAGGTAACATATTCATTTCGATAAACAAACTAACAAAAAACGCATATTGTTTCCTTGATTTCTCAAAGGACATCATCATTATCGGGCAATAGATAAAAAACCTGAAAAGAAAAAAATCAGTAATCGTCTATTGAGTTCGTTTGTTGAATAAGATAAAGGTTTCTCTGAAATAAGCCTACAGGCAGATGGAGACATGGATGTATACGTCTTCACCAAGAAACAAGTGAAATTCAAAATAAACTGAATGGAATACGAATATAAAATGTTCGTACGCTAGTACAGCTAAATGTATTCATCTTAGATTTTCAGCTTTTCTTTCTTTTTTTTTAATATATGTTTACTGTTATTCGTCATCATCATAACATTAATTACGGGTATAGACCATATTGGTCTGTTCCGGTCTCATTATCCATCCAATATCCTTTTTTGAGGTCTACCCTGCCTTCTCTTTCCAATTGGCTTATATTTTAGTATTTGTTTAGGATGTCGGGTGTTGGCCATTCGGTTCACATGTTCAATCCATTTTTGTTTATAATTGTTAGTTTTTCTTCTATTGATTTTGTTTTTAGTTCTTTTAAAATGTCTTCGTTCCTTTTTTGGTCTAATAATGTGTCTTTTGCAGTTCTTTTCATAAATCTCATTTCACTTGTTTTTATTCTTTGTTTATCTTGTTTGTTTATTGCCTAAATTGTTATTCTTTTTATATACAGGGCGGCGGCCATAAAATAACTTTCCTTCTTTGGAGGTATCTATAGCTAAAACTAATACACAGAATGAGACCACATTTTATATTGAGACTTTCGAAGGTATAGGGAGATTAATTCTGAAAAAAAGATTTAGTACCAAAAGTCGCCGACAGGGGACATTTTGTCTCTGAAGGAGCCGAAAGAAGTCAAATATTTGCAGTAAACGCAGGTAAAAAGGATTATGCAAATTTTACTGTGCGTATGTGACAGCAGCGCCACCTATTCCACTTAAAAAGGGATTTGGAACGTTCAGGCACTTATTCGAATGACTGACGAATTGTGCTAAATATTCTTCCTACCTTGCCTTATTCCATTTTATCTGCCTTTAATGTAATTAACTGCTTCTTTTCGGCTCCACCGACGCCAAAATTTCCCCTATCGGCGACTTTTGGAACTAAATATTTTTTTCGTGGAAGTCATCTCCCCTTGCCTTCAAAAGTCTCAATATAAAATTTGGTCTCATTCCGTTTATTGGTTTTAGCTACAGATGTCTCCAAAGAGGGAAAGGTATTTTACGGCCACCCTGTATATTTATCAAGTAAATGCAAGTATAAGGATTCCGTTTTACAAGGTAAAAACTGAATCTTTACTTATTCAGTGGAATAAGTAAAGATGCAGTTAAAATTTTCTTTGAAATCATATTAACTTGAAATCCGAATTTTTTAAAATTTTATTCAACTTCTATCCACGAAAGGTTATAAAACCTATACTGTTAGAGTACTGTAACAGTACTCCACCGAGACGACTGAAGATTTCTTAATTCTTTTTATTCATTTTTTATGTATTTTTTATAGTGTCAAGAGTGGAAGAGGACAGAGAGGTGTACAAAGAGAGAAAGCAAGAGGCCAAGAGAGTTGTGGCACAGGCGAAGGCCATGGCATATCAAGATCTGTATGATCAATTAGAAACAAAGGAACGACAGAGAAAAATTTACCAACTAGCGAAATGTAGAAATAAAGCAGCTAAGGACATCTTACATGTGAGGCAGATCAAAGATGCTGAAGGAAGAGTATTATGGAGGGATGTGGATATAAGAAACAGATGGAAAATATACTTTGAGGGACTTTTGAATGAGGAAAATGCAAGGACTCACAGAGGAGATGGGCAGCCTTCTGAGGGGATGGTGCAGAACATCAGTAGAATGGAAGTGACGGAGGCCATGAAGAGGATGAGGAATGGAAAAGCGGTGGGCACCGATAGAATTCCAGTGGAGGCATGGAAGGCACTGGGGGAAGAGGGAATTGACCTGCTGTGGGACCTGTTCATGAAAGTTTGCCAACAGGAAAATATACCCGATGAATGGAGGGAGAGTACTCTTGTTCCCATCTACAAGGGTAAAGGGGATGCACAAGACTGTAAAAATTACAGAGGAATAAAGTTGATGTCCCACACAATGAAGATCCTAGAAAGGATTCTTGATGGTAGATTGAGGGAGGAGGTGGAGATTGCAAAGGAAAAATTTGGCTTCATGCCTGGTAGATCAACAACAGATGCTATCTTTGGGTTACGACAGATGATGGAAAAATATCGAGAGAAACAAAGGGAGCTACATCTGGTATTTATTGATCTGGAGAAAGCATACGATAGAGTGCCAAGGCAAGAAGTCTGGAGGTGTCTGAGGGAGAAGAAGGTGCCGGAGAAATATGTCAGGTTGGTGCCGGAAATGTACAGAAATGTGAAGACAAATGTTCGGACCTGTTTGGGACAGACAGAAAGTTTTCAAGTAACAGTTGGCTTGCATCAAGTGTCAGCATTAAGTCCGTTTCTGTTTAATATTTTGATGGAGATGGTAACAGAGGCGGTGAGAGAAGATGCACCTTGGACAATGTTGTATGCAGATGACATCTTGCTGTGTGTAGATTCAAGAGAAGAAGCGGAAACTAAACTGGAAAGATGGAGAAAAGTACTGGAAGAGAGAGGTATGAGACTGAGCAGAAGTAAGACAGAGTATATGTGTTGCGAAGTGGGCGGTGGCCAGGAGACAGATCTGGAGCTGGAAGGAAATGTCATCAGGAAGGTGAGAGACTTTAGATACTTAGGTTCAACAGTGGAAGAAGACGGTGGAGCTGAGAAGGAAGTGGGATGCAGGATACAAGCGGGTTGGAGGAAGTGGAGGGAGATTGCTGGAGTGTTATGCGATAAGAGGGTGCCGATCAATCTGAAAGGCAAAATTTATAGGACAGTAGTGAGGCCAGCTATGACATATGCTATATAAACTGTGGCCCTGAGGAAAAATAACATCAGCAGGATGGAAGTAGTAGAGATGAGAATGCTTAGGTGGATGTGCGGTGTGACCAGAAAGGATCATCTGAGAAATGACTATGTCAGGGCAACAGTGAAAGTTACGAACTTAGGAGCGAAAATACAGGAGGCAAGGTTGAGATGGTTTGGTCCTGTGATAAGGAAGGAGGACGAATATGTGGGAAGTAGGGTCATGCAGATGGATGTGCAAGGAAGGCGGAAGCGTGGGCGGCCAAAGAAGAGATGGAGGGAGCTGGTAGAAGAGGACTTGAAGATGAAGAACTTGGATGTGGTGACAGCCCAAGACAGGAAGGTGTGGAGGAGTCTCATAACAAACAGTGACCCCACTTAAGTGGGAGAAGCTGTAGAAGAAGAAGAAGAACATTTTTTTTTTATAATCTATAAAAGGAAACTCTGCTCTAAGAGCACAAACCAACAATAAGCGAGAAGGTAGTGTCACACGGGGGCGATTAAAATGATTTCGTTTCTTCATTCATTGATTCATTTATGTATTTTATTTGAAACATCTAATCCGTAAAAATTTGCATCTTTGATTTCTTTGATGAAGGCCCCCATGCAGTTATACAAATGAAATTCGATTGTCGTCAGTAGAATATTCAGGTTTTACTAAACAATCATCCTGTTAAATTGTTCCTGGGTGTATTCGGTACCGATTCTCTCATCAACCTTCTAAGGCTTGGATATTAAAAAAAAAACCCACGCAGGTGCAGTCCATTGCTATCTGACTAGATATAGCAGATACGAAGAGCAGCATGCAGAGATATCCAATTTTTGTGGGCTTCTTTAATTGTGACAGAAGCCGATTTGAAAGTCTCTTTGTTGTGAGGTACTTCGTTAAACGTTCAGTCAGATTTTTTTTATCACAGCATTTTGGTCACTATTTCAAAATATTTAGATTTTAAATAGGTTTGAACTTTGTAGATACTAAATCGTTATGATTCCCCTTTACACGAATAAGATCAAATTAAAAAAGATTAAAAGTTCGCCAGAAAGGCTAAAATGTCGTATGCAACGAATGATTAATCGTGTTGAAGAAACGGGGTCATTGGGATTTCGACCTGGCAGTGGTCGCAGACCAATCTGGACTTCGTCCATTTGTTATTGTCGGTTATGTGATTAGTGGTTTACTTTACCGAGAAATTATCCGTTGCACAATTTTTGTTCAAATTATTCTGTCTTAATCTTCTTTCTATATTTCCTGTGTGGTTTATTCTTCCTCCTCCTGCCACTTCAATATCACTATGCTCCTGGGATTCATTTACAAAATATTAGCCAGCCTCGCTAGTACGGTCTTTACCGAATCCGCACTCTGCAAGTTCAAGTCCTTCCGTATGCATGTTTGTGATTACCTTTAAGAGCAGATGAATTTCGTCGCCAGGGTGAGACCACCGTCCTACTTAAAGGGCAGCGATCTCACACTGCGAGACCATAAAAAAATTAAAAAAAAAGAAAAAGAAAATAATGAAAACGGGGAAAAATCCTTAGTCCACCGCCGATACGAATGTACTATAGATTTACAACAAAATAAATAAATAAATAAATAAAAAAGGTCTGTGTGGGTGGGTGGGTGCGGGGAGGAGTAACATAATAAATTAATATTGGCGATAGTTTGCACTCCCCATTTCAAACGGACAGCTGTAGTTCCCCCTTTATTACAACCATAATTTCAGAAGATGAGTAAGCGAATTCGATCCGTGTTGTAATTGTGCTATTTATTCCACAATTCTGTAGACGTTTTCGGAGCGTATCATACCAAATGTAATCTTTGTGCTTGTGACAGAGTTTTTACAATGCGTAATCTTTATTGCTAACTGATATAAATGTAATCGAACACACATATTTATTTTTATTCATATATGTCTGGAAATGTAAGAGTGGGCGTGTATCAGTGTTGAGATGCTGGACTCCATTGTTTATTTTTACGTGAATATTTAGATTTCGTCACTCTTATTACCTTTATTTGTAAAATAAGAGGGCCATCGATATACATTAGCGATAGTATGGTCGAATACAACACAAATTATTATAATATTTTCATTATTGAGACAATCCCTCTTTTTTGAGATTTTCGCTACTGGGAACTTGTAATATGCTAATATCCATTTCTTCTGCCTTCTTGTCTGCGTCAGATCTTTTTAATTTTCGACTTACTGCTGAGAATGCAATGGTTGTAAGATTTGCGAAAGGCGCTTCTACCAGCAGATAACAAACAAATGCAGCAAACAGAGTAACTGAAGTGTGGCCGATGAATTCGTAAAACTGTAAAGAAAAAAAAAGGTTCAAATAAACATGCAGTACTTGATATACAAAAAAAAGTATCATATGCAACATTTAAAATAGTACGTTTTCATTTCTATATTAATGTATGCTATTCGTTTAAGGAAGCAAAATTTAATGGGTATTCTATTTTGTGGTAACCTTAAAATTACTTCGGAATGTGAAGGAAATTTGGATGGGCATATTTCGACATATGACATGTTGTATAATTTGCACATATGAGTTTAAAAACTGCTTCTAAAATAAGCGCAAATAAGAATCAGATTTGAGATCAAAATTGCCGTAATTATACAGGGTGTCCCAAAATTCACTCAAGAAGTAATTTTGATAGAAAAGACAGGTTTTTAATTAAAAATTTATGAATCAATAAAAAATTCTAATTTCTTATTGATTCATAAAGTATACATTATTGGGTTATGCATGGAATAACATATCGGGTAAATGGCCCCCACGGCTTTGCTGGCACATACGCACTCTTTTGTCGAAATTTTCCATCATCGTTTTGCATAAATGTGGCTGAATTTCGTTGATACAGCGCTCAATTTTCTCCTTCAAGGCGTGGGTGGTCGTGGGCTTGTTGGCACAAACCTTAGACTTCAAAACACCCCAAGAAAAGAGTCCAACGGCGTTAAGTCACATGATCTGGGCGACCAATTCTGATCACCAGAACGGGAAATTACACGACCAGGAAATGACTCGTGCAGTAATTGAATTGTTTCTCGGGCTGTATGGCAAATGGCACCGTCTTGTTGAAACCACATGTCGTCCACATCCATATCTTGCAACTTAGGCACAAAAAACTGGATTATCATGTCGCGATAGCGAGCACCATTAACTGTTATTGCCTTACCAGCCGCATTTTCGAAGAAGAATGGACCGATGATGCCTCCAGCCCAAAATTCGCACCAAACAGTGACACATTGTAGATGCATTTGTTTCTCAACAATCGCTAGTGGATGTTCTGAACCCCAAATGCGAAAATGTTGTCGATTAACGAAGCCATCAACATGAAAATGAGCCTCATCGCTGAAGAAGATTTTGTTCGAAAAATAAGCATCCGCTTGTTGTAGTTCCATAATCCATTCAACGAACTCTCTTTGCTCTGTGTGGTCAGTAGGCTTCAGTTCTTAAGTCAATTGAACTTTATAAGCATAAAGATGCAAATCTTTCGTGAGAGCTTCTCGAAATGACCAATTCAAGACAACGGTGCCGAATTGATGTTCCTGGACTCTCAGCAACACTCTCACGAACTGCTTCGATGTTTTCTGTTGAACGACTTGTTGAAGGACGGCCAGAGTGTATAAGATCACTAATTGACCCAGTTGCCTTGAATTTTTTAATTAATCTTTTCACAATTGATGAAGTTAAATCACTATTCCGACTATATTTTGTACGAAAATTGCGAACTGTAGCTGCCAAACCTTCATTATTTTTAAAATATTGCTCAACAATGAAAATGCGTTGTTCTTTCGTGTAGCGCTCCATTTTTAATAACCTTGAACTGTCAGCTGTCACGCTGTCTTTTTTTTTTCTCGTTGCAACACTTTACCACACAAATGGCGCTAAATTTAAATCTTGCGTGAATTTTGGGACACCCTATACATATTTAATGACTTGAAGTTAACAGTTTTCAAATATACGATATTTTTTGAAATAATGGTCTTGTAGAATATTATATTGTCATCAACAAACTTTTCCACAGGATATGGAATCTTGTATATTCCTGGATATATTTTGCAAAAGAACTACTATCTTTTGAAGAATGTAGAAAATTCTGAATGATAAGAAGAATTCTATGTTTGTTATTTAAATTGAATATATAAGTTTGAGAAAATGGAGCATACCCAGATACCGAACTATTGCAAGAGACTCATTATTTGGAAGCTTAATAAATACCCAGCAATGCTGAGGTTATTCAAGTTGTCTTACCATCTAACATTTAAACCTCGTCATTGTTCGAATATCGTGTTATGCTCCACTGATTTCGACCTTTCTGTTCAATCTTGTGCTTTGTTCCATTGAATCTAAGCAAGATATATACGGAACAGCTCAGTTCAGTACACATCCTGCATCATTTGTTGCAGGCAGAATTTTCAAAATCAAGTACTACATATAAAATTAAACACAAAACAGAATTACACTTTATAATATTAATTGCAGCCTTCGCTTCTAATACTTACCATGCTATATCTACTGAATGTCATTTTCTCCTTTGTAAGACCATAGCGGATCCAAATAACAGGACCATGCAGAAGGTAGATTAAGAACGTTAAACGGCTTAGTACATTTAAGTATTTCACGGACAACAGTTTTTGAACTATTCCTGACAGAAAAATACAGAAAAGTAAAATAGGTAACATATTATTTTAATTTCGGTTAAATGTTATTCTCTGCAGCTAAGGATTATATTCTTATAAATCTCATAATAACTAATAAGGTTTCGTAATAAATTCACAGACAAATATTATTTGGAATAACTTACCTCCTTGATTTGTGACACAAATTAGGGTCAACCACGCTGTTACCGTTGCCCAGAGGACTCGATGTGTAGAAGCATAGAGGGCGCTAACAATGGGAGGTGGGATATTCCCTTTCAACGTTTCCAATGGTGCGTATATGACGAAGACACCCAACGCAATTGCGAAGCAGGAACCAACGATTCGGGAAAACTGTATAACAAACATTGGGATGCAGTTTAAACTGTTCATCCTTTCTTCAAGTTATTTAATTTAATTAGATAAAAAGGAAAAAGAAAAATGAAAAAGAAGAAGAAAGAACACTTTGTAGTAAATTTTAAGATAGCTAAATATGTTTTCAATATGACTTGGAATTGCATTTTTCTCCGTATTTTCTTAGGTATTTACATTGTCATTCTCAACATCTTCGATACTTTGCACGGTGATTATTTTTCATTGTTCAATACATTTCCAGTGGGGTGCCTAATGGTCCTTTGCCGCCACACAGCAATTATAGACTACATGCTTTACATCATCTCCTGTTGGAGATGGGATATAAAAATTATTTATGAATTTTTAAAAACATAATACACCACGGGGAGTTCTATTTTGTTGTACAAATTGCTGTCCCAAATTCGTGTTGGTTTGCTGACTGGAATGTCACTCTTCACCAACGAATTAACCATCTGTTCGAATCTCGATGAAGGAAATGTTTGTGAACATCTCTAGGTGAAAAGTAATCGCCTTGCTCAGTGGATTATTTATGGCTTAAAATTGGTGCATGTTTGATGTGTAGAGTAGCACGTTCGATGTATCTAACCATTATCCCACCTATGGTGTTTATTGCGGATTGGTTTACAATCTTTCCTGTCTGGGATCTCTATGACACTAAATAAATAATGAATTACACATGAAGATCGAGCACGTGACACATATTATCACTTCCGTGGAAAAGGATAAAAGGCGCGTGAATCTCAGAAGGTCGTGGCGATTTATCTTTCTCATCCCAAGTGCTGTTCTCTCCGTAGACGTACTAATAAGTTCGGCACTGCTTAGGACTCTCATACACACCCTAATTAAAACAGAAGTCATTTACAATACTAAAGTTAAAACTGCCAACTCTTCTTACAGGTTTCTAGAGGGAAGAATCAAAGCTCGAAACGCTAAAATGATGTTTTAACACTCATTGCAAACTACAGTAGCCAGTCACAGAGCATTGTGCATTACCATGCTGACACTTATCTGGATCATGTCCTTAGATCCAGTTTCAATACAACGTAGCTAACCGACCAGATGACCAGAATGTCTTCATAGCTTTAATATTCACCATTTTGTGAGCCATTAAGACAAAGATACTAGTACAAAGAACAAACAGCTGGATGTCATGAAATAAATGCCGTCACTCAATAGATTAGACTATACACATGGATATTCAGAGTTTTCTTAATATTGCTGTATTTAAAGAGGACTATCTGATTATTTGAATAATTTACAACTTCAAACTTCAGTGGCAATGATGTGCTGTCCAATCACGATGAGCGTGATCTCGTATTCGAGTGTAGGGTCTGAGCAGTAATGTTTTGTCACTTACCTTAACAATGTAGAACATCTTAATCATCTCCATATTAAGAAAATACACTGACTCATTTCAGTTGGAAAGCAAAACCATCTTCATCACTTTATTTAAATCAACTACTGAGGAACCAGACGTCCGTAATTTAGTAGGGACTGCTTTGTAACATTATTTTTAATAATTGTTGCTATTCTTAGATATATAAATAGCTACATGTAGCTATTCTTACTATATAAATCATTGATTCAATAGAACCGACATTGATATTTCAAACATGGCTTAAAGATCTCCGAAAACTTTAGCTTCCTTTGCGGATAACTCTTCAGCAGACATCATGCAAATGCTCCATAATTCATTGAATTAAAGAAATTACTTGTTCATTTTTACAGTAGAAACCTTCAAGCTTCTTGCAATAAAAGCAATATTTTTAAGTTTCGACTTTCTTCAAAATGAGTCTTTTGAAAAAGCTTTGACCCAGGAAAAATTTGAAAGCGAATTCTATCTGTTGAATTCCTCAGCTATGTATCCCACTTCGATTCACAATAAGAAACGAGTCAATGGTTTATATTATTATTTATATTTATAACAAATATTTCTCTTACCATTCCTAGTTTCAAGTCGCCCTTTTTAGTGACCAAGTATCCTAAGAGCACACCCACAAAATATGGACCCACGTGAACATAAGTCTTCAAGTATATATCTTGGAACATCGAGAACAAATACCTACAAGAAATTAAACAGACAACATTGTTAAGAAGATAATGTCGCAATAAAACCTCTCTTCGAAGTATGATTTTAAAGTTAGGTTGATTAGATTTGTCGAAAACTACGACTTTTATTCCGGTGTATGTCGGCTAACTGCGCATATTATGCAAAGGGTTATCGTAGTTTATGGAATACAAAACTCGATTTTCCACAAAAAGAAAAGTACTAAAGTGGAAAAAATTCCACGTCGACGTGATACGGGCTACTGATCTTAACTTGAAAGAGTCAATTAAAGCTCTTGATGCATTAGACGGAATTCAAAACAGCTTTGTTCCACAAGTTGACAAATGTCCAAATGTTGCGGAAACTTACTGATTGCGATTCGAAATGCGACTTATTTTAAAGTACTGTTGTTATCCTATATATACAAGATGTCCATAAAATAACTTTCCCTGTTTGGAGGTATTTATTGGTTTTAGCTACAGATGCCTCCAAACAGGGAAAGTTATTTTATGGACATCTTGTATATATAGGATAACAACAGTACTTTAATAAACCTCTCATTCCAATAAACGGAATGAGACTTTTGAAGGCATGGGGAGATGATTTCCGCGGAAAAATGATTTAGTACCAAAAGTCGCCGATTGGGGACATTTTGGCGCTTGCGAAGCCGAAAACATTGCGGATAATTACATTAAAGGCACAACATTAACAAATCCTCACTAAAAATGTAAGATCTACCGATACTAAAAAGAAAGGATCAAGGTATTCATAAGGATGCAAGTATACAACCATAAGAGAATGAGATTGATATTAATGACATTCTGATACACGGTGACACAAATCATGGAAAATAGATATCTGGTGCTTCATTTTTTTTTTTATCATGGAGAATGAAATGAATTGACAAGAAACCAAATCCGAAGAACACAAACGGTGTTTCAAAATTAATCCGAAATTATAGGCTTAAAAAGCTACAGTTTTAGTTTCAATAGTTTTTGTCGTTCAAAATAGTTTCTTTGCAATTTTTGGCCTGTAAATTAATTTAGTTGCAATATCTACACCATAGGTTCCCAAACTGTTTCGGGACACTGCCCACTTTGCAAGACATAAATTTTGTAATGGCTCCCACTCCCATTATAAGAGTTTAGCGCGTTCAAGCCGTTTGATATTTTTGATGTAAATAGCAATTTTTCTCACAACTGCATGTGAGAAAGGATCTAAAACCCAATTTGGTATATTCATGTTTAGAATATCCTTGAACCGCTCATTGAAATCAGCATGGAGAACCACTAAGTGTTGGCAGTATGTAAGTAAATCTTCCTTTTTGAGAGACACTGCTGATACATTTGAAAAGTGGTTATCTTCCCTCGGCCCATATTCCGCTTGAACAGAAGTTTCCCTACAAAAGCGGCAGTAACGTTTCTTGTTTTAATTCAATTCAATTCATTACCTTGTAGTTGTAGATTGACTTCATTAAATATTTTATAGAGGTCTGTGGAATAAGCGATGTCATGTTTGGATGTAATCAGGTTGGCCCTCAATCCGTCGTCTCTGTTTTCTAGGAACTCTAGTACT
The DNA here is from genome assembly GCF_054136105.1 of Typopeltis vanoorti. Lineage (NCBI taxonomy): Eukaryota > Metazoa > Arthropoda > Arachnida > Uropygi > Thelyphonidae > Typopeltis > Typopeltis vanoorti. The sequence continues at coordinate 74,675,607 of NC_143569.1, read as the reverse complement.
GAATCAAAGAAATTGTAAAATCGATTCAGACAAATACCTTTTGAAAGCCAGCGACCTTCTGTGTGAAGCAGGAAACGATTGAAATCTTCGTCGTTTTCACTACAAAGTTGGCTAAACAATCTGTCACTCAATGAATTGCTTCTAATCTTGTTGACTACTCTAATAACGTAATGGAGCGACGTGTGAACTATTACGAATAGGAATGTCTTTCTCTTGAAAAAACTTATTCATGATATTAAACATAGATTCTCCCTTCGTATCCGCTTCCAAGTTTTTAGCAAATAATAATTCTGGACAAACTTTTTATTCTTTTATGAATGGTACGTATGATGAGAGTAGTGGTTCATTATTTGGGAGAGTTGATTCATCGAGTTGAATGGAAAATTGGCATGTCTTCAAATAATCGTACGCACAATGATTTTTCAACGTCTTCAGCCATTTCATCGATTCTTCTTCCAACTGAATTATTGCTGAAAGGAATTTTCCTGATGATATTTGACGCTGACTTATGAAGCACAGTATTTATTACTTCTTTTACTGCCGGCAAGATTGATTACTCACCAGTTGCGTGTGGTTTTCCCGCTTTTGCGATTAATAATGAAATATTATAAGAAGCTTATAATCCGTCATATCTTGTTTAGTGGACGACGTAAAAAGTTTTGATATAGTTAGACGTTTAAAATATTTTTCTTCTAGTACTTGAAAATAGGACAAATCTTTATCCTTTTTGTCAGCATGCATTTTAGTCAAATGCTCTTGTAGCCTAGAAGGCTTCGTTGCTTCATTTGAAAACACTTTTTGGCAAATCAAGCACATGTGTAATAATTGGTTCGTAGGAGACTGAATAAAACCATATTTCAAATACTCAATAATGCACTGTCGACATTTCTTCTTATATTCAGACATAACGAAGTAATAAAATTTGCAAAAATATTCACAAAATAAAAGATTTAATTTACACTTTATATGACTCCACTTATCTATCACACTTTCGACTGATGTTGGCAAAGCACACAAAAAATAATAAAACTTATTCCCTAGCCACTGGTATTTATAGATTTGAAATTTATCCCGAATCGACTTGCATGCATTGACTTGTTTGCGATACCATCGTGCTCGTGCTTTGAACAAGTCACTGCAAACACCCATATTCCTGTCAAAACATGCTGAATTGAGTGAATTACCTACGTAAAGTTGACCGACATACTACTAGTTAAGACTCGTCTGCTGAGTGGATACACTATAGTCTGTATGGCTCGATGAATTTTTACAATAGCAAAAAATAAATAAATTTTTTAAGTATATAAAAAATAGAAGTTAAAATATCCTGTATGACACGTTCAATTTTTTATTTTGCACCCAAGCGCATTTTTTTCGTCCGACCACGACATTGTCCGAATAATTATAAATAATAATTAATAAATAAAATAATTACATAAGATATAAACAACAAACCTACAAAACATAACCACAGAAAACTGTATAATAAGTTTCTAATAATATTCGCTTTGTTTTTTGCCTCTAGTTAGCAATATAAGTTAGTACTAACTAGGCTAACTAAAATTTACGATTTTATTTCTTTCTTGTCATTATTATTTTTACTCGTAATATTAAATTATATAAAATTGGTCTTATTTTGGTACAAATCAATTAGAAAAGTGGTTTTATATATTATATATATATTTTGAAATGAAAAATAACGAATATATTTGCTACTGTAAACATAACCTATTATACGCACATTTATACATGCTCTATTTTCTAATTGACATCGAAAATTGACATCTATTTCTATCTGACATGGTAAATTAAATTTTCAAATGATTAAATAATTGAAATAGAAAATTGATTAAAAAAATTGATCGTGTAAGACGGGCATAAGACGAATTAAAATGCAATATTTAAATTTTAAATGATTATCTAATTAAAAATCACGAAACTAATTAATTTTTAAATATGTATTATTAATTTCTTCTATAAAGAGCCACCGACCCCTAGACCGCCAGTACGTCCCCAAATGCTTCTGATCCCACTGGGGGTCGGTATCGCCAACTTTGGGAACCTATGATCTAAACTTTTAGTATGAACTGAGCTAATATGAACTAAACGGATCTTCCAATCCGTTTATTTCATACTAGACGAGCAGTTTAACCCCTAGTAGACGAAGGAAATATAGACTATGATGATATCCAGAAAGAACATTTGAACTGCCTCATATATCATACATTTAAAATTCAGTGCATTCATTAGTAAACAACATAATTATGAACATAATATACTGCATTGTTCGTAGCAACGTATAATAGATTCCATTTACGATAAAGCCTATCAATATAGGAAACGGTTCTGGTTTTTTGTTACAATGGTCCTTACCCCATTCCATTAACTATAATTGTCGGAATTGGCGGATACTTCTTCACGTATGTGATCGTTCCTGTTGTTATGCATCCACAGAGACTCAAGAGAACGGCGATTGTTATCCCCAGTGCCGGTTTCCTGAAAGAGAATTTTGGTCATCAGCGTTTATTTCTAAAAGATGATTTGATGGAGGAAGAGATATTTGTAATATATTGATGGGAAATAAAAAGATCTCTTCCAAGTCTTATTACTAATATATATATATATATATATATATATATATATATATATATATATATATATAGTTGTTCTAAAAGAAAATAAAAAAGCTTTTCGTAGAAAGATTCATTTCTGGAATAAATATACCTAATATTAACCAAATATTTGGCATTTATAATGGTGCAAACATCTGTTGCTAGAATAGTTGGCCGAGGGTTTAGCGTTGCTATTCTCCAGCTAAGCAGCGGATTAGAATGCGTCCAAGAGAATGGATATTTGTGATTGCCCTCCGAGCTCTCTATGGAAGTGGTATCTGCAACCACTTCTAGCAGAAGGCTTGCCTCCCCAAAACAAATAAGGTACATGCGTGATTACCTGGCGTCATAATGACGTCACATATAAAGAACTAACTAACACATTTCTGTTAATTTAGATGAATAAGACTCAATAATGTGAATAAACACGCTGTACGAGGGGGGGGGGGGGCGCAAGTAAAAGAATTTCACTTAAGAAAATGTGAACAATGCCTCAACCATGACCACTTTTGAAATAATTCATAAAACCAACTTAGCGAAATAGTGTGTCATATCTTCAATGATATTATTTTCAAACGATGTATAGTACAACTGCACACTAGTAATGCATACTAGGGCTACATTTTAGTCACCTTACTCTATTTCATAATTAATATAAGAATATTACATAAATTTAGTCAGATAATGGAATTATTTGATTGTACTAAATCAGATCTTACCAACCTGTAGATTGGGATGAGAACCAGTAGAGAGAGAATGTGTAGCTGGAAATCTGCACTGAGGTACCACGTGTGATGCAAGCACTGAAAATGAACAAAACCTGCATTCTGAAACTTATTAAGATAATTAAGTATCGTATTCAAATGAAATAAACACATTATGTGTAAGGGGTGTTTTAACTTACAATATCTGATGGATTCAGCCAATTTGAGTAGAAAAAGAAGTTCGCCCACCAGGTTTTGTAACAGGCTTCCACATCTCTTACTATATTATGCCAAATCGGGCCACTTGATACCCACGGTATGAAGAACGTTATTCCAGTGGTGAACATTAATGCTGGCACAATTCTGGTTGGATTAAAATATAGTTCATATGGGATGGGTGCACTGATAACACGAAGCATTCACACAATGTAAAAGAATAATGAAATGCTTTAAAATTTTCGGAGCACCTTGTTAGCTATTTGGGCGGGAAAATAATTGGATGGGATTGAAAATGTAGATTTGCAATGTTATTTTCACCGTATCATTAGAAAAATGAAAAATTGCAACAAGAAAAATTATTTCAGAGAATTTGAAGTGTAACTTTCTATCAGTTAAAATTTATCAGTTATAATAAAAGCTCGGTTGAACTGAAATAGACTTGCTTCCTAAAAAGGAATAAAGTCGTTACCTGATTTGTTTTCAATTATACTTAATTTATATCGAAATTTTAAAGACGGTGAATGGAGATGAAGGAAGCTGAAATCGATATTGAAATTAAATTAATAAATAAAATATCAAACAATATCTCATCGTAAAATCTATCTTCCTATAATCACGAAAATGATTCACTCACCCGAAAGGGAATTTAACAGAGCCAATTGGCAAGAGTATAATACGGAATATGTTTTTAATTAAAAATGTAATACCTTCAGTTTTATATAAATATAATATAATATATGTATGTATAAAAATATAAATATTTAAAAATATAATTCTGAATATATTTACTTGTTGTAAAAGAAAACGAGATGAAAAAAGGCATTGTAAAAGCTGAGGATAAAATTATGGTGGATGTCTGAAGAAATGAGTGAAAAGATTGTTGCATGAAAGAAGCAATCAGAGAACAGTTGTACAGGGTGTCCCAAAATTCACGCAAGATTTAAATTTAGCGCTATTTGTGCGGTAAAGTGTTGCCAACGAGAAAAAAAAAGACAGCGTGACAGCTGACAGTTCAGGGTTATTAAAAATGACCACACACAGCGAAGAGAGTTCGTTGAATGGATTATGGAACAACAACAAGTGGATGCTTATTTTTCGAACAAAATCATCTTCAGCGATGAGGCTCATTTTCATCTTGATGGCTTCGTTAATCGACAAAATTGTCGCATTTGCGGTTCAGAAAATCCACGAGTGATTGTTGAGAAACAAATGCATCCACAACGTGTCACTGTTTGGTGCGGATTTGGACTGGAGGCATCATCGGTCCATTCTTCTTCGAAAATGCGGCTGGTAAGGCAATAACAGTTAATGGTGCTCGCTATCGCGACATGATAATCCAGTTTTTTGTGCCTAAATTTCAAGATATGGACGTGGATGACATGTGGTTTCAACAAGACGGTGCCACATGCCATACAGCCTGAGAAACAATTCAATTACTGCACGAGTCATTTGCTGGTCGTGTAATTTCCCGTTTTGTTGATCAGAATTGATGCCCAGATCATGTGAATTAACGCCGTTGGACTTTTTTCTTTGGGGTGTTTTGAAGTCTAAGGTTTATGCCAACAAGCTCATGACCACCCACGCCTTGAAGGAGGAAATTGAGCGCTGTATCAACGAAATTCAGCCACATTTATGCAAAACGGTCATGGAAAGTTTCGACAAAAGAGTGCGTATGTGCCAGCAAAGCCGTGGAGGCCATTTATCCGATATGCTATTCCATGCATAACCCAATACTGTATACTTTATGAATCAATACGAAATTACAATTTTTAATTAAAAACCTGTGTTTTCTATCAAAATTACTTCTGGCGTGAATTTTGGGACACCCTGTATATACTCAAATATGGAAATGTATGTTCAATGGTGTTTTAAATAAAGAAAACATTTCTTTATATTAAATATGGATCACAAGGTTTTTTTTTTTTTGATGATAGGGCCAGCCATATGAATACGTAAAATGCAGAATAAGATTCTCTACAATGGATAATATCCACTCTATTAAACAGGTGTTAGGATAAGAGAAATGAACTTCCTGCATATTTAATGTTCGGAAATTTTGAATAAGTCGTTGATTCTCTTTTTCATATCGAAATAATAAACAACTTGACACAGTAAAATACATCTCAGTAAAGTAAATGAGATGATTAAAAACTGTATATCAAAACTAAATAGTCAGCTTTAAGCTAGATCAGAGAAAGAATTTGGAACTGGGAGAGGAATAAGGAAAGGAGATCCTGATCACACGAATTGCTTTGTGCTTAACTACCGTGTTTTCCGGTGTATAAGACGCTCCCATGTATAAGACTCACCCAAGAAATTTAATACAATTTTTTGGAAAAAACCTAAACTTTAAAGTATGATTTAAAAAAAAAATGGATAAAATAATAGGTAATTTTTAATAGTAAACTGACCTTTCAGAAACGTGCAAAACCCATGTCACTGTCATCTGACTCTTACTTATCATCATTAATTTCTTCTAATATAGAAATACTTTTCTCTTCATATTCTTTTGGCATTTTTTGACTAATTTTTGTTTTTGTACGCATACAAAGTCCACTGCGTTTCATGAAACGGTAACACCATGACACACCACCTTTAAAATCTTCAATGTTACGCTCGCAGGCTACTTTGAGTGCATGTATAGGAATCATTTTTGTTGAAATGGCAATGCCATTTTGCCGATTTTCTTGCACCCATTTCAAAACTTTGGTCTCTAGTTCTGTCCACTTCGCAATTTTTCCACGTTCCGAGCACTTTTCTTTACGCAAATTGTACAAAATCTCCTTCTAATCATGCTACGTTCTTAGCCAATTACGTGCTAGAAATCACGCGTAGGTCACGCATCAATTTGATTGCACCATTAACCGCCTCCAAATATCTTGGAAGATAAAAGGGAGGGCGTATTGCTTCGAAAAGAGGAAACAATCTTTACCTTCATTATATAAGACGCAATTTCGTCTTATATAACGATGATGGTGAAATAGAGCTTCCAATATATCCATGTAGAAAAAGAGTAATCAAGTGAAATGTGATAATTACAGACTAATTTCCGTACCGAGTGTTTCAGGTAATATTAATGTAAGAATACCTGATAAAACGTTAATAAAATCTTTAGATGACGTACTTGAGTGGTGGAAAGGTGGATTTAGGCTATTTAAGCAAAATAGATATCGTATTTCCATTTTAAGACAAAACACCAAATAGACAGCAATTGTGGTGTTGCTTTAAATTATAAATCAGCAATAGCACTAAATGTGCCTGAAGATAGTTTGATGTGTAAATTGTGCAAACTAAGTGTATTCACCATGTAGATTAATCATATTATGAATGTGATTGACATTTAGGACTACAATATCTCATGATGTAGAAAGTGTTTTACCTTGCGTTTGTTATACGTTAAAGATGCCAAGAAATTTTATACTTGGTTTTAATCCTTTTTCCAAGGAAGAAAAACAATGTTTTGAGCTTGAAATATATTCACGTCTGAGCGACTTGTATATAAATGCTAATGACTTCATATTACTTGCCTTAGTAGTGGTTCCCACTGATGAGACTTCAATAAAGGTCGAAACTGGTTTGAGTAGTGGCCTTTTCCTTTATGCATTAATTATATACGTCATAAAGGGGGTGTGCTTTACATTATGGGATACATACTAAGGCAAGTGATATGAAGTCATTAACCTCTATATACAAGTAGCCCAGACGTGAATCTATTTCAAGCACAAAACGTTGTCTTGCTTCCTTGGGATAAGGATTAAAAACCAAGTATAAAATTTCGTAGTATCTTTAACGTAACGTCTGATGATATTGTAGTTCTGATAGATAGCACACTGATTTTTGGTAGAAAATTTTCGTTATGAATTAGAAATAACGTAAATGTTTTCGATGGTACTTTCATAATATGCTGAGCATCCCCTGGTAGGTCACATGAGGAGTTTTAGCGCCAATAATAGTATTTCATTATGACTGAAAGAATTGATATGTACAAACATTTACAAAATTGTACATAAAGAAAATTTCATCTTAGGTTCCTACCTCAAATATCGCTGTGCAATGAACATCATGACGTTTATTCGACCATCCGCCTTCGACATGCCTTTGAGAGTCAGAGTTGATGTAAGAAATCCGCTGCAATAACGATCAACATCATGAGAAGGAACACACACACACACAATTTAATTTATTCATTAATGTTTATACAGGTTATTTGATAGGCAAATTATAGAGAAACTCCACTCAAGAGCTCTACTAAAAATAAAAATAAAAATAATAAAATAAAAATCTGATATTATCTATGAACGTCGTTTACCAGTGACATTAAATGTGAATCATTTGATTTCAAAATGTGTGCTATTAACACGGACTTTAATAAGCCGACATGCAATACTTTTCTCCTGAAGAGTATGTTTTCAAAGTAAGCTCACGTTAAGTTGCAATTTAAAACCCATAATTGCAGAGGAACTTGAAGTAAAGAAAACGTGCCATGGACTACAACAAAACATCTTGATATAAGACGGCCTAAACTGGAGATGGTAAAGACAATTGAAGTCCTATATGCAGTCTTAATATTCCTTTGATTTTCACTATTGTACAACACATTTACTACCAGCTAAACTAATGTCGCACCTTTCTCTTGTTAGATAAGACACCGAACTTTGAACTAAACTCGTTGTGCAATTTCCTTTGCTCCCACAACAGTTTTTACACTTCAATCTTGGCCAAGATTTTGTCGCTGTCTGCTCTGAGCGCCCTCTAATAATGTTATCTGTATTTGGTATTATTATAAAAACAGGACAATCGAGTAGCTAGGAAGTGAATATCAAGTTTATAATTCTAGCTACTATTATAAAGCGATGATGAATATTTTTATCTTCCAGAAATAATTATTTCGGTAATTCGGAATATCCAATCGAGGAAATATCCAATCGAGGAACTGAAAAACAAAAATTCTTCAACATTTACATACAACATCATGGTGCCTTGGCAATAAAATTTCTTGATTTCATACAGAACCATATTACATTTCTGCAGTTGACTTGGAACATGTTTTCATAGGTAACGATTGTAACTACACCCGTGACAAAAAAATAGACGATTTCAGCGTGCTGAATATCTCAAATGCTGATCAAATATCTCACAGCCTTAGTAAAAAATGATGAACTACTTGATGACTCTCATCACCAATATGAAGGAAGGTAATCGTCCACATCAGGCTGGACTGGGCAGGTGCTTCATATCTCAATATATTATTCATTTCATTAGAGGCCTTTCTCACACATCTTCCTTCATCTCAGATAAGAGAGCAGTTTAATGATTATTAAACTGCAACTCTAGACACAACAATTAGAGGCGACTCTCTTACTGCTTTTCAGTAATTCCCTCCTGCAAGATCCAGAAAATATAGTTGTCTATTATCTTTAATGTAAGGGCTGACCTAATCCATAGACATGACACAAACCATGAAAGCCGCCCCATTCTGAAATCCAAATTAAAATCTTTTCCTCAATTCTGTCGTCAAGACGTATTCAAGAGACTCCCATCAGGATTAAGCAACTTTAGTAGCAGTTTCAGTATCTCTCAGCCCAACCTATCAAGCCATCGTTCAGGGCATACAAGCACAAGGGTACTCATAAATTACCTTGTTTAGTTCTCCTCAAACAACCAAACATTTATGAGGTGATGCTCCTGCCTTATACCTTTTCTCTATTGAAGTAAACCACACGGTTTAACCACATCTCAGCCATTCGTTCGAAAGATGGCATCATTACGAAAAGACCTGAATTAAATTAAGACTGAAATACTACAATTCTACCAGGACACACACAGCTGTACAGGATCTGTATGTAAGCTATTAGATAACTTTTGACAGGCACAAAAACAATACTCCCAACCTACTCTAAATAGCCTAGTAAAACCAATTATCCTGGAAGAAATAAAAACTGCACCCAACTTCCCACTCTAAAGAACTCACACCATCTAGTACAATACCATTATCAAATCTCGTCCGTAAGTTAGGAAATCAGTTAAACCTGCGCAATTAGAAACCCTATATCTCTAATCAAAGTTGAATGCAAGATCATTCCTAGATTGCAAACCTACCCAAGCCATATTTGCCTAATATTATTGGCCACCTCCAAACCTTCTCTGCGCCAGGTCTCTTAGTAAACTCCACTTGATCAGGGCCCTTATCCACATTGCCAATTTTACCACGAAATTATAGGACTAATTACTCTCGAGTAAGGAGAAGCAAATATGATCGTTACATCATGCATCTCAGAAACGAAAAAAGAGTTCTCCTTGAACGTAAACATTCTGACACCTTAAGGTAATTGCGAGGAATAAAACAAAACCCTCCTCTGTCACGAACATTGCACATATTAACCATAGATCCTGTCCTGTAAAATTACAGAACAGCTCCTTCTACCCGGACTAAGCCAAGAGCTGTCCCCTCACTGGAATATCACTGGATGATCAGCATATTCTATTGAAGCCATAATCGCAACAAGAAATGCAAAAGAAGAGAAAGACATCTACGATAAACGTAATGTACTCGGAAGTCTCGAGATCAAAATTAAGTACTGTACATCAAGAGCGAATAATATACGGACAGGTAACCTGAAATCTAGAAATGACGTCTTAATTAAATGTAGCTGGTCAAGTCTGGAAAAAATACCCAGAGGTTTATAAAGGTAACACACAAACTTAAAACATGCTGAGCTGAACAAAATTATAAAACTGCTTCAACGCTTGAGAAATTGTACAATAATGTACGGGCAACCTCTTCACTCTGTGCAAAGGTAAGCATCATTAGCCAGATAGCAATCAACATTCCGACGCAGCAATACCTTCCTAAGCCACAGAAGCCCTGTTCACAGCATGCATCTTCTAGATCCCCTACAACTGGATAATAAGCTTCTCTTTCCTGCTTGTAACTGGGCAGGAATGAGGAAAATCAGCAACTTCTTACGGAGTGGAAAACTCTCGAACAGTTGCCAATAAAAATCCTAAAGCAAAATCACAGTACCAGCAATTAAAGTTAGCAGTCATAAAAAGCATATGCAGACGTTCCAAAACAAACCATCAAAATCCCCACCAACGATTCATAAATACCTAACCGAACTTTCCAGCTCACATCATTGGGCATCACCCGCTGTACCCAAAGTTTGAAAACCTACCGCTCGCTGATGTCACAGGATCCAGCCATTCCAACTGCATCAGCCTCTCCACGATCATGTGTGCCATTCCACCTCCAGTAGTATACTTTCAACACGAGATTGTAAGCATCAAAGTGACTGAAAATTGAGCGGAGGCGGTAGTATAACGACTAACCAAAGCAAACCAATCAGCACAGATTCAAATTCATCGACTCAATCTTTGAACTTGTCGCACACTTATCTCACCCGAGTGCAGATGAACAGATATGACCTGGGCCTTTACTACCTGCATTCAATCACACAACCTGTAAAACTCTACTCCACTATTACCACAGCAGACACAGAATATTCGGCCACCTCTTCATCCCTGCAAAATGTATCATCTACTGTTTCTACAAAAACCACAAAAGATCAAGAATCGTCTATCAATTACCTATTCCAGTGAAACCTCAGGCAAAGCCTACGAAGAAAGTTGCACATCAGACTACCTTTAGAATCCTACCACCACCACCACCACCATAGCAGGGAAGGAAGAACTTTATCCCAGTTTCCAGCAGAATGGAACACAACTGGCATTCTTTTCAACATCGAAAAGGCGATGTGAACTTTCTTTATACTGCGTTCATTTGTACTCCACTTCAAAAAATCACAGAGGATTTTCCCGTACACAAAGTACGGGAAAATCCTCCCTCCCTCCCTGGTGAATAATAGGTTAATTTCATGGGCTACCCACAACTGCATTATATTCTTCAGTATTGAAAGACATTTATCCCTCCTTTTTTCTTTCTTGTTTTAGTTTTTTTTTTATTTATTTAAATGCATCTATACCCTTCTGTATTTATATTTTAAATATAAATTATTAGTTTTTTTCGCTCAAATATATATGCTTTAATGTCTAATAATAATAATAATAATAATAATAATAATAAATTCGTAATTTACAAATTCATAACGAAAATAAAAATAAATGTAGTATTTTCAGAACGAAATTTGAATTTAGAATTAGAATTAGAAATAATTTAGAAATACCTTTACTTACGTTATGAAGAAAAACGTGTCTACTGACACATAACCGTTCCACAGATGGCAATGGGACACACTGTTCAGTAGCTTGTTGATAAAAATTGTGTTTTCTATCAAATAACAAGAAAAAACCAGTTTGGATTTTGTTTTTTAGATGTGTTTGATAATTCAAAATAAAAAAGCTTTTAATTTGATATATTTCAATTATCAGATTAATTAATACCTGCATAATACAGTGTTTGCAACTCTACTTATTTGATTGACAATTACAAAAAAATATTTAACAGCGTGTTGAACTTTTAGAGATATATGACTGCCAATACTGATCCTCTTCGGTTCCCTTCATATACTTTGGTCAAAGATGGATCCGGAATGGCCTTCATTAAATGCTTCGGTCAATTGCGACACAGAGTTCTGTTTGTCTGTGCAAAACTCTCAGAGGACGACGATCTCGTTCTTAACAGACTGAATGTCATAGGATTACAATTACTCCTCCTAGTCAAATAATGTGGGTTATTTTTCCACTGATTAAACACCGGGATATCTCTCCTGTTGACAAATCATTCAGCTCTGCTGTGTTCAAAATCGTGCCTGCAGCCAGAAGGGCACTCACAATAAGATCTTTATTTAACTCTGCAAGTTTCATTGTTTTTCGCATTGTTATTAACACTGATGACGATTACTGACCAGCAGCATTTTTTTAAACACGTGACCAAGGATACTCCATTGACGCTGTGTAAGTGACGTTTGCGTACATCTGCATAAAGGTTTCTAATTTGGTGGCCGGTGTATGTATTTTATTAGCAGCATTCTTACTCAAGCTGGAAGGTCTAGTATTGCATGAGCACAAACAAACCACACCATCTAAAAAAAAGGATACGGAAACATTTTTCAGTGGAATATGTAAATATCATAAATTTCAAGACTGTTTTCAAGATTTATAATGTATGATGATATATCGACCGTGAGGCCCCTTGTACAGGAAAGTACGGCACTATCTCAATCACCCGCACCAAAAAAAAAAAGTATCCATGCTCAGGACCGGCATAGCTGACGAATCAGACCTATAGCTGGGACTCAAGTATTTCTGACTGTAATCCATGTGTGTGTTCTGGTTGCGGGACGAAAAACCTGAGATAAATTGGAGAGAAAAACCCTGCTGTCCAGGTCCAAGACCGGATAACTTGGCTATGTCTGAGAAAGATCCTTAAGTTCTTCACGTCGGCGAAGAAAATCGAATCCAGGACACTCTTTTCCCAGGCATATGGTTGCGATGGGCATAGCCCTAGTAGTTAGTTGGGTAGCCACTCTGAACCAAATAGGGGTAGGGTAAATGGTGGGGGAAGTGTTAGCCGAAACGTGACGTCACTGCCATCTGTTTCCCTGTGAAATTTCAAGCATTCCATACTGATGACGTCACTGATCGGACACTCGAACCAAATAGTGACAGGGTAAATGTTCAAGGTATGAGGTAGGTACCATGCCGTCATTGGTCGGCCAGTATGAATCAGATCAAGATAAGATAAGGATTCGTGTCGTATTTGGTGGGATGATCTGAACCAAATAGGGGTGGGATAAATGGGGGGAAGCGACGTCATTGTCATGAGTGCGTGTTGTTATCAGCTGTAGATAAGTGACGTAATTTGTTAGTTGTAAATAAGTGACATCATTGATTTGAAGTTGATAAGGAAGTTATAGTAGTGGCTAAGGATTTGTGCCGTGATTGGTGGGACACTTTAAACCAAATAGGGGTATGATAAATGGGGGAGCGACGTAGCTGTCATGGTTGTGTGTTGTTATGAGATGTAGATAAGTGAATGTTTTGCGTTTGGAATTGTGGGTGATGGTTAAAGATGAGATTGAGTACGGAATTAAATTGAAAACGCGACGTCAATGACAGATGGAGGATCCCAGCGAAATTCCAAACATTCCATACTCCATCTTATCTCTAACCATCACCCACAATTCCATACGCAAAACATTCACTTATCTACATCTCATTGTAGATATCACTGCGACGTCACTGTGATAACCATGACAGTGACGTCGCTTTCCCCATTTACCTTACCCCTATTTGGTTTAAAGTGTCCCACCAATCACGGCAGAAATCCTTAGCCACTGCTATAACTTCCTTTCCATTTCAAATCAATGACGTCACATATTTACAACTAACAAATTACATCACTTATCTACATCTGATAACAACACACATCCATGACTGACATCGCTTCCCCCCATTTACCCTATGAATTAATTCTCTAGTGTTTCAAATCGTGTTATATTAAGTTATAAAAATTAAATTCTAGCTGGCCTAAAAAGATCATTCACTTACTAAATGTTTGGTATTTTGTCCATATTTCGGTGTGTCCAACGATGATCCAACACATAGTGAAAAACTTGATTCCGGAGAGAAAGGAATATTTCCTATCTGGTCCAGTTAGTGTTTCATAGTTTTTGAAAATGGAGAAAGCTGAGAGCAGCGCGTGTAGATTTCCTAAAAATCAAAAGAAATAAAAATTAGTTGAAAAAATGTGAACCCATAATAATTTATGCAGTAATCATAATAACTGATATCACGTGGAAGTAAATTTTGAGTGTAAAAGTAAATGAGGATTGACACTTAATGAGTTCTTTTTCTTTCTACGTTAATATCACTTGGAAAGTAACTTAATGGATTTGAATCCAATCACGTTTTCCACGGATAAGGTGTTTGGATTCTCAGACCATTGCAGTTTTTGGGGCTGTTTACAATGAAGCACCAAACTATTGACGTTCTGCTGACACGTGCTGTATTCAATCCTTCGGGATTAAAAAGATTGTGACTCCATACTCATGCAATGTTTGGTTTGTACATAACAGACGTTTAATGGAATCCAACACTATAGAATTCACCTGTACAATTGTGAATGGGCGAATTCCATTTTGAGAACATCTAGTACTGCACAAGAGGCTTTAACTTTTCATCACTTTTCCCGTCAGTATATTTTTGCTCTCCTGAACGTCTTTTGCTTTTTACAGACAAAATATTACACAACCACCCTCGCTTAGCAGAATTACACAGTTAATCAAAACACATTTACACAGCTACATTTATTTACTGTGCACTCTTCGCAAAGGTTGTAAAATTCAGCACAAAATAATTGTTTTTCTCATATACTGAATATTGCACGTGCCGTCTGTGGATCAGACCACAGACTTGTGAGAATTACAATAAATATAAAGTTAAAAAGTATAAGTAACAGATTTAGAACATTAAACTGGAATACAGATAAACTAAATAACAGTAACACCAAAACTATTTCAGAATAATATAGAAAACTATATTGAAAAAAAAAGCCACAACAAATGGATCAAGATAAAAGAAGCAGTAATGACTGCAGCTTTAAAAGTAAAAGCGGAAAAGAAAATGGAAGAAAGTTTTGATAGAAATAATACAGGATATGTAGGATACAGGTATTCTGGGATTATCAACAATAATCCCGTACTTCAGAAATACTATTGAAAATTAGAAAAAACAGTGTGCTTTCTACGATTAAATGCCATATTATTATTATTAATACAGACGATTAGGAAGTCGGGGACTCATCGAGAGAGGCACACAATACAGACACCAGCTATACTACTTATTCTGAATTCATTTTGAATTCATTCACACTGCTTGTACTCACAACATCCAATGGCAATCCATTTCAATCAAGCACCACCCTCTGAGAGAAAAATCTTGCCCTCATCCCCTTCTTAGCGGTATTCATTCTCAGCTTCCAAGAATGCCCTCTTGACCTTTTCCTACCCTCCATAAATTTGAAAAATTCCATCAGTTGAAATCTTGTATGACCCTTTCAGAAATTTGTAAGTCTCAATCATATCACCCCTCTTTCTCCTGTTTCCTAGGGTCTGTAGCCTACGTATTTTCAGTCTGTCTTCATAATCAGTATTCCACAATCCCAATATCATTGTAACACTCTCCTTTGCACTCTCTCTCCACTATATCGGAATCACAACGGAAAAGAGAAGACAAGACCTGTGACAGCAGTCCAAATGAGGTCTTATCAAGGCTTAGTAAAGAGGCAAAATTACATCCTTATCTTTACATGTAAACGTTCATTTCAGCATTTAAATTATCTTTTGAGTTTTATTTGCAATCTTTGCCACATGGCCCCTGAACTTCAACTTCCTGTGGCCTAACACCCCAAGATCCCTAACCTCATCAGTTTGTTCTAGCAAATTCCCACAAATATAATACGACATTGGAAATCTAATCACGCCAAAGTGAATGATTTACATTTACTGACATTGAACTGATATCTATTTTCCCATACCTACACTTCAAGCTAGTTCAAATCACTCTGCAAGTAATGCATATCAGCAGCATTCCTGATTACTGCTGCCTTTGCATCAACAGCAAACAGGTGTATGTCGCTTGGAAAATCCGTCCCAATATAATTAATGTACAGATTGAATAACAGTGGACCAAGCACTGATCCTTGGGGCACACCACTGGTTACCTTAAATCTTGCAGATTCACATCTCCCCCCCCCGTATACCACTTTTAATATCTTTCATCAGCCATGCTCTTATCCACGTTAATATTTTATAAGCCAAAAACATTTTATGCAAATTATGCAACAGTCTTCCATGCTGTATTCTGTCTGGGGGGGGGGGGGTGGGGGGGGGGGGGGGTGGGGGGGGGGGGGGGTGGGGGGGGGGGGGGGTGGGGGGGGGGGGGGGTGGGGGGGGGGGGGGGTGGGGGGGGGGGGGGGTGGGGGGGGGGGGGGGTGGGGGGGGGGGGGGGTGGGGGGGGGGGGGGGTGGGGGGGGGGGGGGGTGGGGGGGGGGGGGGGTGGGGGGGGGGGGGGGTGGGGGGGGGGGGGGGTGGGGGGGGGGGGGGGTGGGGGGGGGGGGGGGTGGGGGGGGGGGGGGGTGGGGGGGGGGGGGGGTGGGGGGGGGGGGGGGTGGGGGGGGGGGGGGGTGGGGGGGGGGGGGGGTGGGGGGGGGGGGGGGTGGGGGGGGGGGGGGGTGGGGGGGGGGGGGGGTGGGGGGGGGGGGGGGTGGGGGGGGGGGGGGGTGGGGGGGGGGGGGGGTGGGGGGGGGGGGGGGTGGGGGGGGGGGGGGGTGGGGGGGGGGGGGGGTGGGGGGGGGGGGGGGTGGGGGGGGTAACCAGTGGTGTCCCTCAAGGATCAGTCCTTGTTCCACTATTCTTCAATCTGTATATTAATGATATTGGGAAGGATTTGGCAGGCGACATACAATTATTTGCTAGTGATACAAAGATAGGTAGGATAATCAGAAGTGATGTTCATATGCAATACATGAACAATGATCTGAATAGGCTGGAATTGTGAGCATTGGAAAATGTCGTTAGTTCGATGATAAAAAATGTAAGATCATGCACTTTGGTGTGATTAGATATCCACTAGCGTATTAGTTTTGTGGAAATATGCCAAAAAACTGATCAAGCTAGACATTTTGGAGTGTTAGCAGATAGGATGTTGAAGATCAGCGTCCATGTGCCACCAAAGATTGCAAATACAACTCAAAATATAATTGTAATGCTGAACGATCCTTGACATAGAAATGTAAGGAATTCATTTTGTCTGTTAGAAGGCCATTATAAGACCTCACTTGAACCATTGCACGCAGGTCTGATCTTCTGTTTGCGTGGTGATTCTGATACAGTGGAGAGAGTGCAAATCGAAAATGATATTAGGATTGTGGAATACTGATTAGAGACAGATTGAGAATTTGTAGACTGCAGACATTAACAATCAGGAAAAAAGGAGGTGATATGATTGTGACTTCTGAAAGATTCACATAGGAATTCAATTGATTGAATTTTTCAATTGATGGAGGGACAGAATGTACAAGAGGGCATTCTTGGAAGCCGAAAATTAATGCGGTAAGAAGGGATGGGGGCTAGATTTTTATCTTACATGGGTGGGGCATGATTGGAATGGATTGCCTTTGGATGTTGTGAGTGCAAGCAGTGTAAATGAGTTCAAGAACATACTTGACAGCTGGTGTGTGTAGTATGTGTCTCCATCGATGAGTTCGTATATCCCTGTATATCTGTCTTAATAATAATAATAATATATTTTTTTAAATAATGATAACATTTTTATTGATTAATAAAATATTTATGCATACAATAGACATCTTGAGTGACATTGCAATTTATAATTTTACCGAATTCAGAAGTAAGTGTTGCATTTTCTACATTGGATTTCAATTAAAATTTTTAATAATACTTTTTTGCCTTTATATTATGTATTTACAGCACATGTTCTAATGTTAACGATGAAGATTATTCAGAATTTTTGAATACATAATAATAATAATAATAATAATAATAATAATAATAATAATAATAATAATAATAATAATAATAATAATTTTTATTGATCTCTCAAATATTTACATATATACAATTATCATCTTCAGTAACATTCAGTATATTATTTTACGTAGTTCAGCACTAAGTGCTACATATAATGAAATTTCAATGTTAATGATGATAACATAGTTTTTTGCTATCTTTTAAAATTACAATCACAGTAATAATTTGCAATTATCTAGTTCAGAGTTACACAAGTTATATGATATTACATGTAGTTTACTTTTTTTTTTTCAAAATTTGAGAAAGACTGATTATACAACAGTATTTACACATATGCAATTAAAATGTTATATTTTTCACAAACATA
This sequence comes from Typopeltis vanoorti, assembly GCF_054136105.1. Taxonomy (NCBI): domain Eukaryota; kingdom Metazoa; phylum Arthropoda; class Arachnida; order Uropygi; family Thelyphonidae; genus Typopeltis; species Typopeltis vanoorti. The sequence goes on along the minus strand of NC_143569.1, from coordinate 74,657,195 downwards.
CAATGTAAATTCATTATATACATATTTTGTAATAATAAGAAGAATTTATTACATTTCTTTCATATTTCATAATATTATTATATTAATGATATTATTACATAATAATCAGTATCTTCTTTATTGTCATGTAATTTACTGACTGTTTTGTTACATTTCTGCATTTAATTATAAGGATAAAAATTATATTAATAAAAGTAATAATAATAATAATAATGATTTTTTTTAATTATAAGAATAATTTATTACATTATTTTTTCATGTTACATAAGTGTATTATATTAATGATATTATATTAATGATATTTATTGTTGTATACTTTACTAATTGTTTTATTACATAATCTGCTTCTTTGGATATAAGGATTACGTGTGGTTGGCTGAGGCGAGTTAATCCCACCTACTTCGAAGCTTGGGTTAGCTTTTGTGAAGAGAGTGGGATTTAGGCTTCACTATTTATGTTTATGTATGGGTTGTTGGCATTGGACGCCGGTGATTTGTGATGTGTTTATTAGTGTTAATGGTTTCTTAACTTTGTTGGTATATTTTCCAGAGTTCGTGTTTTAATGTTCTGTAGTTATCTACGTGTTTTAATTTTCTTGGTAGGTTGTTGAGTTGCGTGGGTATCTGATGTGATCTCACAAAAGAACCGTATGAGTTGTTGAAGGGTGTAGGGATGTAAACTGTTGTTGTAGGTCGTGTTGTACGATATGTGTCTCTGTTGTTTCGTTAGTTGATGTTGAAGTAATTCCTTGTTAATGTCATGTAGTGTTTCAGGTTTTTAATGCTCAGAATTCTGTGTCGCCATGTGCTGGTCGGATATTGGTTGTTTCGTGTCAGGTGTCCAGATCACTGTTGAAACGATTTCCCTGTGTAATGTTTCTAATTTTGTTAGGTGGCTGTTTAATGTGTTTGCATAGACTGTTATTCCGTATTTGGAATAATAAATACTTTTCTAATAATAATAGTAATATATTGATTGCTAAAATATTTACACATTAAATAGATATCTTGAGTGAAATTGCAACTTATGATTTTACAGAATTCAGCTCTAAGTGCTGCATTTTCTACATTGATTTTAACTAAAATTTTTAATAATATTTTTTGCCTCTGTATTATGTATTTACAACACATGTTCTTCTAATGTTAACAATGAAGATTATTCAGAATTATTTTTTCTTTAATATTTTTTTTTCGCTTATATAATTTTTTAATTATAAGAATAAATTGTTACAATATTTTTTATGTTACATAAGAGAATTACATTCATGATATTATCGCATAATAATCAGTATATTCAGCATCTTCTTTATTGTTGTATACTTTACTAACTATTTTATTACATAATATGCTTCTTTAGTTATAAGGATTACATGTGATTTAGCGAGGCAAGTTAATCTCACCTGCTTCGAAGCTTGGGTTAGCTTTTGTGAAGAGAGTGGGATTTAGGCTTCACTATTTATGTTTATGTATGGGATGTTGGCATTGGACGCCGGTGATTTGTGATGTGTTTATTAGTGTTAATGGTTTCTTAACTTTGTTGGTATATTTTCCATAGTTCGTGTTTTAATGTTCTGTAGTTATTTATGTGTTTTAAATTTCTTCGTAGGTTGTTGAGTTGCGTGGGAATCTGATGTGATCTCACAAAAGAACCGTATGAGTTGTTGAAGGGTGTAGGGATGTAGCGTGTTTGTTGTGGGTCGTGTTATACGATATGTCTCTGTTGTTGCGATAGGTGATGTTGAAGTAATTTCCCGTTAATGTCATGTAGTGTTTCAGGTTTTTAGTGCTCAGAATTCTGTGTATCGCAATGTGCTTGTCCGATATTGGTTGTTGCGTGTAAGGTGTCCAGATCACTGTTGACACGATTTTCCTCTGTAATGTTTTCTAATTTTGTTAGGTGGCTGTTTTTGATATGTTTGCATAGACTGTTATTCTGTATCTGAGTAGGGAATCACAGATACCGTGATATAGGAGTTTTTTTATGTTGGATAGAATAATGTCTTTAACTTGGAAGAGTTTTGCTGCGATGATCCTGAGTTTGGTGTGTAGGTATTCTATGTTTTGTCCATTTACGATGGGAATCTATATAGAGACCGAGGTATTTTGTATGTGTTACAGGTTTGATTTCGGAACTTTGGCAGGTATTTGTGTTGTTAATGCAGTAGTATGTGTGCAGTGTATGTGGTATGTGGTATGTGTGACAAGTGATCTTGGGTTGTATATTATCAACAACTGTGTTTTGGTGCTGTTGATTAGAATTGCGTTTTGGTGGAAGTATGTTGTGATTTCATTTAGGTCTTGTTGTGCTTTGCAGGGAGTCGTGTTGATGTCTGTGTGGATTGCTAATCGTGCAGTGTCATCTACGTACTGAAGTATTTGACTTCTTAGATATGTTATGAACATCGTTAATGTATATGTTGAATAGAGTGGGTGATAATATGGCACCTTGAGGTACATCGTGTTTTATTTGTATATCCCGACTGTGACAAGCGCCTATTTTTGTGATTTGTGTTCTGTTTGAGAGGTGGTTTTTGACGCATGTATGCAGTGTTCCTCTTATACCTATTGAGTATAGTTTGATGAGTAGTATGTCATGTTCAAGTGTGTCAAATGCTTTGGTTAGGTCGAGCAGTATAAGGACGGCGTACTTGTTTTTGTCGAGAGCTTTGCTTATTGTGTCGGCGATGTCATCTAATAAATTGATGGTGCTTTTTGTGTTCTGAAAGCCGTATTGGTTTTGTGAGATGATGTGGTACTTCTATAAATAGTTCTGTAGTCTGATGTGTGTTATTTTTCTAGAATTTTTGAGATGCTTGATAGTAGCTATTGGTCTGTAGTTCTGAATATCGTTTCTTTTGCCATGTTTGTATAATTGGCGTAATTACCAGTTTTTAGTCGTTGTGAAATAATGCCTGTGTCGAATATTATGTTCACGAGTTTCATAAGTATTAGTCTTATTTTGTGTATTCCTGCAGTGGTCTTTGGTTTTAGTTTTAGGAGTGCTTCTTTCACTTCCTGTTTTGATATGGGTGGAAAATACATCGCTTGTTGTTGACTTTGTGTCGGTAGTTATTTGTAGATCGTTGGTAGTTTGTCTTTTTTGAGTTGTGTCATGTTCTTTATGAAAGCATGGTTGAATGCGTCTGCTAGTTCCTCTTGGTTTGTGTCTTGACCGAAGCTTTTTGCAATAAAATCTTGTGCTGAAGGTTTCTTTTTTGGAGTTACTAATTCTTTGAGTATAGCCCATGTTTGATTATTGTTGTCGTAATATCCCATGAATTTGTGGAAGTAGTAGCGTCTTTTTGTCCTAAGAAGTTTTCTTGTTAGTCGATTTCTTGTGTTTTTTGTATAAGGTTTGTAAATGTGTGTTACTGGGTGACTTTTTAAGTTTTTTCCATAGATTTTCGTTTACAGTAATACTATTTAGTATGTCGTCATTTAGCTGTTGTTGCCTCGTTTGTATAAGCTTTTTTTGTATATTTCTATGAACTTTAGTTAAAAATTCTCGTACAATGTTACTGGACCATTTATTTTAAGTAGACAATTCCCGTCTGTATTTTTTTACATGGCTATCGACAATGCTGATTAGTATGATCGACGTTTGTCGACTTTTGTGTTGGTGGAAGGTGGGGGAGGGGGTTAGGTTACGTAATAAAAAGAAGTTGTCAGCAATTTTGAAGTAATTACTGATGCTACATATGTATGGATGGGAGCCCGTATGTTGATATGATCAATGCATGAGTGTATTAATAATAATAATAATAATCCTGGATTTGGCAGGAACAGTAAAGAAAGGTTTGGATGAAAGCTACTTTAATTTTTCCTTGAAACCCGTTTGAAAAACCCATTCTTAATTTCGGGATGGGAATTAAAATTGCCAAAACAATGAAATTATTTTAGTGATACGTTTAGAACTGGATCGAGTCCCCCATAGTGGACTTAACCCGAAGGAAGTAAGGATAAAGAAATATTTGTTATGCAAATATTCAGAAGTTCCCTGTCGTTCTATTAATGAAATTCGGCTGCCATTGATTGATGAGACATTACCCCAATAGATATTGCTATTATGTTTTCTAAGTGGGTAGATTCACCATGGCGGATCAGTTAGCTTTTCTTGGGAAAAATGAATCACTTCGCGGTACTAATTTAGAAGACGATTATCATTTTCGAACCGAATTATGTATCACGAAGTTCTTGTTTGAGTTGCCGCGCTAACATATCCAGGGTGTTATGAACTGGCCGCTGTGTTTCAATTAAAAATGTTTTGTATTTGATAAATACAATATGCTAAACATAATATCCTGTTACTCCTTTTATTCTCAAATACGAGTGGTTACAGTTCCTTTATCGCAGTGTGCATAAATACTAATTTAATTGAACGTCTCTGGAGATTTGTTTGAATGCTGTTAAGGCAACTAAGGCACACCACCAATATATTATCGGGTGTGTCCTTTCTGACTGGTTTTGTCTATCTGGTAGGCTTAAAACATTTACTTTTGTGATCCCAGGTAACTTAGCTTCAGGTGTAAAGCTCATCAGTGAACTATTTCTTCTATAAGGGATTGGAACCTAGGTCTTTCCAAATGAAAGGTGAGTGTCGCTTTGGTACCATTAACTGCATCATCAGAGAAAAGTATTGAAGTTCGAGTTACGTACCAAAACTAGCTGGTTAAACATTATTATACGGCATTATTCACAAAAATAAAACTTTAGTATTTTGCAAATCTTGACACCTCCCTTTGGTATTTCAAAAAATTCTACGTTTGCATTAAAAGATACCATATGAACATTTAGTGAACTGCTGCCAAAAGTTGGGCATTGCAATCTAATGTACACCAACTTTTTACTTAATTCATTGCTTCTGCCTGTGCCGTTCCATGAATTACTAGAAGTGGTGCGTCTGTAATAGTTTCTATCATTCTTCTTAGGTCGAATTGTTGTACGAATAAAAAAAATTTTAGGTGTAAATTAATAGCTTAGAGCTGTTCCTAATTTAAAGGAATCTACAAGCATGGAGAGAGAGAGGAGTATTTAAGGTAGCATAGATTTGAACCAACATGGCTAGCTAGAGTGGCATGGTTATAAAAACATTACAAGAGGAATTTGAAGGAAAGAGCAAAATAGTGTACCAAACTTCGATGATAGAAGTTAGGACGGTGTAACAATATAGTTCGTAGTTGGACACAATGAGATTTATGTATCTTTTGAACACCATAAATTCTAAGTGGCCAAGAATGGGAGAGAGCAATTTATAGCAGTCACATAACAGAAACTTCAAGAAAGACCTTTCATTAAATTGACTCTAAGTGCGATTCGTTGTGATTGTGTTTTTTGGAGTCTAGAGTAACCTCGCCAGTCAATTATAAAGATTATATTAAAATATAGTTCATTCAAGAATACTTAAAATAATTCATAGATCATGATACTTAATTTATTTATCGATATATTTAATTATATTTCATCTATCTTCTCCACTCAATTGTGTTCTTATTGCAGCCATGAATCCCAACCTCTTTCGCTACCCTGCATTCCGCTTGCTCGCTCTGTTCTGGTGGTTGTTTGCTATGGTTGTGGTGATGGCTTACAGTGGGGCCCTACTCTCCTACATCACAATCCCTAAACTGGAAGGTTCTATAGAGACTACAGAAGATCTCGCAGTGGCCGTTCAAAACGAAGAAATTACGTGTGGTTCGTTGAAGAGCTCTGCTGAACATTCGCTGTTTCAGGTTAGCGTACTCAAATGTATTGTTTGCTTCCTGTTATCTCGAACTCACATTTATAATTACGTAATTTATTTAATTCACACACTATAGTGCTAGTTACCGATATTCAGAGTTCATTTCTGAAATAAAGACAAAAACGTTTCAATGATTGAAACGTCATCATGGATATTTCTCCTTCTGCTCTGTTGGGATATTCCCAGAATAGTATTCTGGAATTTTAGAATAGAATTCTTACAGAATTCTCTTCTACAGAATAGAATCACCTCTTCTAAGAGATTATGTTGTTCCATTTTCCAAAATTTAAAGATTTAAAAAAAATATAATCTTTTGAGTTTCTTGATCTGTCATAAGATTAGAAAAAAATGGAGAGAGAGAATGAACAATTAAACAAGCAGAGGAGTGGATGTAGTATGGGCACTCATATTTTTCTGTCTGTAATATTACAACGGACTTTTGCAGCAATTGCATCGTAAAGCGATGTTTCGGTTATTTAAAATAATAAAAAAGATAATTGTTTTATATAGAATTCAAAATTAACTGATATAAAAGACAGTAATTCATTAGAATATTATAATGTAAAAAAAAAATTCGATTGAGGTCATGAATTACTAAAACACCTATATTATTATTTTACACATAAAGTATAAAAGTTATTTGTTGTGAAATAGATGTCGTGGATTCGGAGATCCGGAATTCAGTTTTGAATCGGGACGTGTTATTTTAGGCTGTGATGAGTTCTGAACATCTCGCCATTTAATATCAGTTCTTTTCCCCAAGGGTTTCCAAGATTTGCAGAAGTGCCGGCCGGGCTACAACTGCGCAGTAAACGTGTTTTTTTTTTTTTTTTACGACACGTCACCTTGACAGATATGGAAAAACAGCTAAACGAGACGATATTTGAGCAAGTATACCGATAAATCATTAGACTAGGTGAGCTACTCAACAATAATTGGCCGGGGAAAGTGAAACTTTACGATAGGCCCCCCCCCCCTCTTAAGTGTCACAGACGGTGTCGCCGAGAAAATAGAGGAGGATCAGTTAGAATCGATGATTTCAACTCCTTCAGAATTCGGAAAGGTACCCGCACGCAAAAAGCGAAGAACAACTGAAGAACAACACAAAGACAATGAAATGGAACAAGACTGTCAAGTTTCGGACGCCCTGTCTCTCCTAAAGAAAAGGTGCCTCTGATCATCCTGAGAGAAAAACACAGATGGGCAGCTCTAAGATCTCCAATGTCCAAACTGCACATTGGCTTTATAAAGGCCAAAAATATGGATGAAGTCATTAAGATACAACCAACAACAGTGACAGATTACAGAAGGTCGACTAAAGAAATGGATGACAGAGGTGTCGAGTATCATACCTTCGCGCTCAGCTCCGAAAAAAATGTAAAAATAGTCTCCGTGGCGTGTGTGAAGTCATTGACGCAGAAGAAATAGCTGCTGATCTTAATTTACAGGATCTGCCCCAGTCAAGGTCAGCAGAATGTAGAGATCCGACAAGTCTCCCATGCCGTTAGTCCTGGTAGAGATTCATAACGTTTACAAAAATATCTACAGCTTAAAACAATCTGTGGGCTCATCGTCACGCCAGAACCACTCCGGAAAAGGGCATCTTCTGGCCAATGTCACAGGTGCCAAAAGTTTGGCCATGCCCAGAAACTGTGTACAGCGAATTTAAATGTATGAAATGTGAGGATAGCCACCCAACCAAGATCTGCACAAAACCAAAAACCAACCTTCTCAAATGTGCGAACTACGGTGGCCCTCATCCTTCGAACTATAAGGGATGTATTCAGCATCAAAAGAACAGACGGATGGAGACAGATAAACAGTCCTCCTCCTACAGTACAAGAACGCCAGAGGCCCAAGCACCATTACCGCAGACAAAGTGGCCACAGTCGGAGACCTTCAAAAATAGTGGAAGCCAAAGGCTAACAAAACGCTATGCCGATGTGCCCCGTACAGATAAATCAATACCAGAACAGAATCAGCCAACAGCACCTACAAACCTGACAGCTGTTATTAGGGCCTCTCTAGCAAACATGCTACAAGACTTTAGTATGTCAAATTCATGAGCAACCTCCACTAAAAGATTTCTACGTGAAACGCAGGTCACCTCACAGCACTCATAACTGAATAAAAACAAACTTATTCCAGCTTCTCTTCAGATCATTGCATGGAATGCAAATCGCCTCAAAAACATAATTCTGGAGCCCCAAGATTTCACATATAGGTATCAACCAGATGTTAGTAATTAGTGATACGCATCTAAGACTCTCAGATAACCCTAAAATAAGGGGTTCTAGCCTATACACAAACGACAGATTGGTCTACTAGGGCAGTGGAAATGCCATCTTCATTAAAAATTACATCAAGCACCATTCTGTAGACAGCCCTCCAACCACTAACCTTGAGATTACAGGCATGGAGGTATTCACCAGATCGGCTGGCAGACTGAAAATCTACACAGCTTACAACCCACCCCTAAACACTCTACTACACTGTGACCTAAATGCCATCTTATGTGTCAGAGAACCCACCATTATAGCCGGGGATCTGAACTCCAACCACCCTGCGCGGAACTGCATAACGACCAACAAGAATGGTTGCATGCCTTCCAACTACGTAGATCGATCAATGCTGTTGTGGCAGGCCCCACCGGACCAACTCATCTTAGTACGTTTGGCACTGCTGACATCCTGGATATAGCTATCCTGCCAGATATTCAACTTCAGTACAGCCTAAAATCAAAAAATGAGTTGTCATCTGATCAAAACTCAATTCTACTACAGCTCGTAGTAGACTAAATGGGGCGGGAGGTGAGAGATGCACTCAAAGCTCATAGAGACCAAGTATGGGAAGAAGAGTTAGCCTCTATTTCATTGAGTGATCAGGGAATTTACTGATCATTCTCTCTGGGGACGACTCAGAAATATCAAAAACAAAGATAGATCCCTTCCCCCAATATTTTCTGACCAGGGCCTTGACCACACAGATGCGGACAAGGTAGAAATCATAGTAAACAGTTTAGAAGAGCAATGCAAACCTTCATATGAAAACCTACACTTTGATCACTTGTATAAAATTCACAGAAAGGTCACATACTCACTAAAACTTCCTGATACCAGTACTGATATATTGCACCTGCTGAAATATATGATATTATTAAAACTTTAAAGAATAAAAAAGCTCTTGCGCCAGACGGCATTAAAAATAGGATGATCAAACTGCTTCCCCAAAAAGCTGTTAATTATTATTATAGTGCACCTGGCCATAATAATAAATGCAACCTTAAGATTTCACTATTTTCCTTCCACCTGGAAACTGGCCGATGTAATTCCTGCACATAAGCCGGGAAAGGACCCTCACCTGCCTCAAAAGTATCTTCCAATCAGTCTCATCTCCAACCTGGGTAAGGTTGCGAAGAATGTCATCCTCAATCGACTTCAAGCCTCAGTAAATGACCTAAACATCCTTCCTAAAGAGCAATTCGGATTTCGGCAACACCATAGTACTACCCAGCAAATCCACAGAATTGTGGAATACATTACCACCAGTTACAACTGGCGTCAATACACGGGAGCTGTTTTCCTTGATCTATCCAAAGCATTTGACAAAATATGGCATTTCGGGTTGCTACAAAAACCTATCTCATCTGGTATCTCACTGAAAATGGTACATTTAGTTAGATCATATCTACAGAACAGAACCATGCAAGTGAAAATCAATGGTACTACCTCATCTCAGCGCCATATCTTGGCTGGAGTCCGGCAGGGATCCCGACTGGCTTCATTGCTGTTCTCTGTATACATATCAGATATCCTACACAACCCAATGTCATCCAGCATGGCCCTGTATGCGGATGACACAGCATTGTTAGCCAGATCTCTCCGACCGCATTTCGTTACCAGAAAGTTTCAAGAAAACTTCTAAAGTTAGAGAGATGGTTTTCCAAATAGAGAAAGCAAGTAAATCCTCAAAAAAGGTTAAGCCATTCTCTTCACGAAAAGGTCGATATCTCCTGACGGAAACATCTTACTATTTATCACCAAAATTCCCTGGCAGACAGTAACATAATACTTAACTGTCGTCCTCATCAAAAAATTAACTTTTAATCAACACATCAAGGCCACGTCTGCAAAGGCACCTAAAGCCATCACCCAGGTATACCCCCTAATTAACAGGAACAGCAAGCTAAACATCAGAATCAAATTGCTTTTATGCCTGCTGATTATTCGTCCTATGGTCACTTACGCTTCTCCCGCCTTTAGCCATACCATTAGCCATAATGTCAATTGTCAATACATATCGTAAGAAATTAACAGAGATAGAGAGGGAGCACTGATCCAGAGTGACGGACAGCAATACTGAAGCCAATGAACTGAGGCCCGGCTATTGCCGTTAGCCATTTCTTTAGGTTCGGAGAGAGAGGGTAACGGATGGCAATGAGGTAGCCAATGAAGTTTTAACTGAGGCTCGGCTATTACCGTATAAACGTATGGATGAGGTGTAATAACACCTCATCCATACGTTTTCTTCTACAGATAACGGGTAATATGAAAAGCATTATTACATTCAGCCATCTATCCAAAAAAAAAACTAGATATCATATGTTGGCCCCGATATTGTTTGCAATCTACATGGCAAATATCCCACAGAATCCCATCACGGTCCTTTATGCAGACGACACAGCAGTATCAGCTAGATCTCTCCATCTTCATCATGTAACTACAAGATAGCATCTTAAAGGTACAGAAATTGTTTTCTGACTGGAGACTGCAAGTGAACCCTCAGAAAATTGCAGCCATATTCTTCAATAAAAGATTAGTATCTCCCAAAGGCGACATCGTTCTATTTAATAGCAACACTCCATGGCAAATAGAAGCCAAATATCTAGGAATACTACTAGACAAGCGATTGTGCTCCAACAGCCATATAAGGAACATCTGTGCAAAAGTATCTAAAACTATCGCGCAACTCTACTCTTTGATTAATAGACAGCACATTAAAGGAACAAGCTACTACTCTATCAGATGGTACTCCGTCCTAATATTACCTATGCCTCTCCAGCTTGAGCCATACTTGCAATGTTAAAATACTTAAACTGCAGCGAGTGCAAAACAAATGCTTGCGTATGATACTAAACGCTCCATGGTTCGGTAGAAATGATCAGATTCACCAGGACGCAAATATCCCACATATCTCCTCATTACTTTGCTCTTCAGCAGTAAATTTCTTTACGAAAGCAACCATGCATCCTAATCAACTGGTACAGTAAGTGAAGACTACAGAGAAAACGTTGTGTACAAGCACAGAAGACTAAAGCCATTCTAATACCCGATGATGCCGTTTAACCTCTCTAACCTCTCAGCGCGAGTTACATGCTTCTAAAGTTTATCCTACCAATGTTTTTCTGTAAATCAGAGAACGGGGAATATTAAAAGCGTTAAGCTTCACCCTCTGAAACAGTATGCCTTATGCACAGATATCGTATGAGATGTGACTTTGTGGATACGAGTTACGTTTATTAGGGCAGGATTTTTTTCTTATCATCTTTGTAATTCGTTTCCGTACTGATGTAGGAAGACATCTGTCCTGAATAAACCCGGAATGCTTTGACCAACAGTGGTACAGAGAACTTCGTATGACGTCCGTTGAACTGTGGATTCATAGACGGTTTCCACTAGTAGTTTGGATCCTGGAAAGGCTTATATTTTTTTTTTTCAGTCTAAGAATTGGTTTCCTCAATTGGTCGGGAAATATTTGGAAAATGCTTTTAGAGAAGAATCTGAAAGGTTCGATGTTATAGGCAGGGAGACCTCTCCACTGCATTCTTTCTGAATTTGCGCAGGGGGTGCTGAGTAAGTTGACCAGTTATTTTTGTTCTAGAAGAAATGTGAGGTTTTCTGCATCTTATGGAAGAAGTCTTTAGGGATGGATTATTAGTACCTTGAAGATAACATAACACACCGGCCACCATCTGGGTGAACTCCAACTGACCGAATAACTGACTAGCTATGGCCAAATGAGCCAAATATAATTTTAGGTAGAACCATAAGTGGTGTTAAAACATTTATGCCCTTCACCTCACCATTTAGATTTGATCAGAAAGCCAGTTCTCCTTTACATTTTCATTCCCACAAGTGTTTCTTTCGGCGTTTAATTTTGTGCAACATGTTTTGGTTCCATATGGATGGTTTCAATTTTTTTCCCAATGCGAATTGAGATGTCGACATCTGCAGCGTATCCTGAAAATTTGATTTTCATCTAGAATGTGATTTCATTTGGAGATCATGGCAATGTAAATTTTGGTTTCGGGGGGGGGGGCTCTGCCCGTTCGAAAGGGATGAACGAGATGAATAAAAAAATCATTCTTTACTCTAAAATGGTTTTCTTGATCACTATTTATTATCGTTCACTTTTTGTTGTTTGTTGTGGGGAGGAAGTCTCTGATTGAGTCCAGAGTGCCCTGTGTTGAGAGAAGAAGGACAGCGCAAGTTTCGTAGTCTAGCTAACATAAAGCAGTGTAGACCTGAGTTAACAGCTATTAGTTTGAGTAAATATTGTGCAGTGTGAAATTAGATGGGCCATCAGTTTTCAAGGGGTTTCCTCTTGAATGAGACATCCAGCTAAGTTTGTGGCACCGAACTCTTAATGTTCGCAGGAATAAGCTCTTATTTTCAACTGAAAGATACTGAAAGACCTGGATGAGAATAATTTAAGGACGTCCAGAGCAAATGCCCTTTCTTTGGTAGAGATTTGATGCTAATTTTAGTTAGTGCCAGGTGATAAATTTTCCTCGACTGTTCTGTGGAACTGATTCTATGTTTCACTCTTAGGAGTCATAAATAGCAGCGAGGTTACTAGGGTGTAACCTCGCTGCTATTTATGTTACAAAGGCTGAAAAACCTCCATTCTACAGGTTTTTCAGCTATGACAAGTACATTTTATAGGCTATGTCTGAACTTTAATAAACTTTAACGAGTAGTTCTAAGTTTGCTTTTTTGACTTTATGGAATGACCGATATGCAGCCCTTTCTTCTGGGAGGTTCCGTATCTAATGCTCAAGTTACCTGATGTTGATATTATTATTATTATTCCTGACACCTCCAATGAGTCCGAAGACTCATCGCGGGAGGATACCTACAACTGTCTCAACTACTACATCGAACTTCTACTACGAATAATCTCCATCAACGCGATCTATCGCCCGCCATAAATAGTATTTTTTGTCTGTAAATTGCGTGTGTTCTGAAGGGCCGATTTGTCTGTATGCGGGATGAAAAACCCGAGTTTCCGGGAGAAAAAATCCTGCTACCCACGTATGAGATCGGCTAACTCACCTTCGATTGAAATTGTCCAGATAAAGATTCCTCCCGTCGTGACGAGAATCGAACTTAGGCCTATTTCAATCGAAGGGCGCAATGTACCGTCGTTCTTCCAATTGCGCTACGGAGGCGAGGATATTTCTCTGTTGAATGCATTGTCTTGAAGAAAAGTTTCGGTTGAGATTTCAGGTTGCGCCAAAGGTTTTAAAAGTTCTGCATTTTCCTTCGAGTGAGCAAGATCGTATATTAAATCTGAACATTTAAGTCTATATTCGGGATCTTACAGAAGTGTTGTTAAAGGCTTAGATTCTTGGTTGCAGAAAATTAAAAGTCGCAGATTAATGATTACAGAAAGGGAGGAAGGATGCAGCCACTTGCATGGTTAGACCAAATTGTGTTTGGAGATGCATCGTCTGTACAGTCAGCCTGGAAGAAAAACGTAAATGTTTAGTAGGGCTGAGCGTTTAAGCTTTTCGATTTGTTGTGCTTGGGTTCATCAGATGTGGGACCTCATTTCTAAGTTGGTGAGTGTGGAAACACATCGGTGAGCTCAGTATTGCCTACTAACATCTGAAATGCGCTGGTTAAAGAGAAGCGTTGTTCGACCCAGTGTACCCATGTCTATCTCTGGATCAATAGTGTGGTTAGAATCTTCAGCAATAATCATAAATCCTTCGTCGAATGAAAATATGTCCTAGTGCGAATTGTAAAATTTTTGCTCTCAATGCATCCTATTATTGTAAGTAAATATTTAATATCACCTATATACAATAGTGTACATTTGTGTTTTAAGCTGGGTGTATTTCTGTAGTCCGTTTCCGGTTACACATGATTGGATGATGGACTCGGGATTACTACAGGAATTGGGAAAAGAGGGTTATTCGCTTTTTAACATACTTCATGTCTTTTTGCACGCCGAAATAGCGACAACATGATTTCAAATAATTGACTATGTAAGTATTTCTCACTCGAGTTTGAAACAAATACAGTTTGTAGTACAAGGGATACCGGTTAATGATATACAAATAACTAAACTAACAGAATTCTTATCAGAATAGGTTGGAATCTGCAGTGACAAAGAATATTTAGTGATCACAGGATTTAATCATCTACCATAAAATCTTCATAAGTTTATTAAAACATAGAGAAAAGTTTATTCTACTACAACGCATTTTTAAAAAAAATTAAGGATTTTCTATAAATCTTTCTCTAAAATCTATGTTATTACAAAACACCAAAATAATTTTTATAGATATAAAATACTAATAAAGACTTTCACAAATTATCAGCGATTGAGGGAAGGGGGAGGTGAGATGCGGTGATTGATTCATCAATCCAATACCTTTGGAGGGTAATGGATAGCAATGCTGTAGTTAATGAAGCTCTAACTGAGGCTCGGTATTGCTGTTACCCTCCTGCCATGATCAGAGCTTTAATAATAGCTCAATAACCTTATCCCTACACTGTCCGCTACAGATAACGGGGAATATGAAAAGCATTCTTGCTTCGCCCCTTTAAGCCAGTCCTTATAAGGACTATCAGCGATTGAGCATACGAGCCAACGGACATATTTAAATATTTAAATATAGAAGACCAAAAACTATATTAGCCTCCTATAGCGATATAGCGATACATAATCTCCATGCCCATTCAGGGCGAGCAAACTGCTCGTAAATTTTACCCTCACTGTAACCACGACAGATAGCGGGGAATATGAAAAGCATTTTGCTTCACCCTTAAAGAATAATTGTCAATTATCAGCGATTGCTGTCCCGTGTGGTGGCCGGGATAAGAATAGCCCGAATATTGCTCATGCATGTCGTACGAGACGACTAAAATGGGTACCCACGGGGGGTAATTGATGGCAATGCTGTAGCCAATGAAGTTCTAACTGAGGCTCGGCTATTGCTGTTACCCTCCTGCCATGATCGGAGCATTATTTTATATTTATATTTATATGTTTATATATATATATATATATATATATATATATATATATATATATATATATATATATATATATATATATATATATATATATTGGTCATTAGATCAGACTCCAGGGTAACCGATTGCGATGCTGTAGCCAAATGAAGTTTTAATTGAGGCTCGGATATTACCCAGCCATTACTAGAGCTTTTAGCTCAATAACACCCCATCCATAACATTGTCTGTTAGACGAAAGTAATTTGTTTCCAAACATTTTAACAGGTTTAATGTTCAGTTAAGGGGATAAAAATCCCTTATTGTTTTTCAACCAGTAAGCGAAAACTATGATCTGAACGTTTCATGCCGACGAACTGTCGGCGGATCCAAGCGTACGTTACCACTTGGTAGTGCCACACCAGGGCAACTCGTTGCAAAGGTGGAGCAAGCTCCCTCACTATTCTTCATATTTTCTCATAATGTGAAAACACACAGCTCCTAGAAGATGTAGTACTGTTTTACATTATGAGGAGAGGTCACTACCCAGACCGGTTTCAACCTTATGTATAGGTGAAGCCGGCTCTAAAAATAAGACCATCCCGAAAGATCGCCCAATTCAGCGTTGTTCCACTCAATGACAGGTTCACCCTGTCACTGAGAAGAACTTCTCAGCATTGGCTCTTCCCAGTGGCAGGCTCACCCCACCACCAAGCAGAGCCACAATCTCAGCAGTGATCCCACTCAGAGACAGGCAAAAACGTACCTCTAAGTGGAGCCTCTCAAAGCCAGATCCGCCCCGCACCGGTTTCAGCCCTTTTTGAGGCTTCATCAGTGAGTAGCTAGACCTAGAAAGTCCTTATCCTTATAAGGACTGGCTTAAAGGTGAGAAGCAAGAATGCTTTTCATCCTCCCAGTTATCTGTAGAGGACAGTGTAGGGATAAGGTGTTTTCTAGCTATTAAAGCTCTGATCATGGCAGGAGGGTAACAGCAATAGCCGAGCCTCAGTTAGAACTTCATTGGCGATGTGTAAGTAAAGCCAATCTCTAAAATTTCGGACGATCCCTAGACCACTCAATAGTGGCCGAAAGACCGTCCATCTCAGCGTTGGCCTTCCATCCACACACCACCACCGAGCCGAACTGCTCATATTCCGAAGAAAAGCATTCACCAACAAAGCCCCTCAGCGGGACGTGCCGGAGAACACTTTCCCCGGAGACTCAAATTGCTCCCTTAAGGCAAAAACCTTTAAGAGAGCGAACTCAAAACTCTCGAATCTCAGCGCCCCAGGGGGTAACAGCAACAGCCGAGCCTCAGTTAAACTTCATTGGCTACAGCATTGCCATCCATTACCCTCCTATAAATAAATAAATTACCTTCCTATATTACCTTCCTATAAATTCACCTAGAACGTCCTTATCCTTATAAGGACTGGCTTAAAGGGGCAAAGCAAGAATGCTTTTCATCTTCCCCGTTATCTGTCGAGGACAGTGTAGGGATAAGGTGTTATTGAGCTATTATTAAAGCTCTGATCATGGCAGGAGGTAACAGCAACAGCCGAACCTCAGTTAAACTTCATTGACTACAGCATTGCCATCCATTACACTCCAAGGGTATTGAACCTAGAACGTTTAAGTGAAAAGAACTTACATACTTTCTCTATACGATTGCCAGAAAGGTGTGTCATTATATTATATTATAACATATTATAACTAAGATGAAAAGCCAAATGGCTATTTTTTTCTGGCGAGGTTGATAAGTTAAGCGGATAAAAATCCCTTATTGTTTTATAACCAGTAAGCGAAACTAAGATCGAAAACTACGATCTGAACGTTTCATGCCGACGAACTGTCGGCGGATCCAAGCGTACGTGACCACTTGGTAGTGCCACAGCAGGGCAACTCGTTGCAAAGGTGGAGCTAGCTCCCTCACTATTCTTGATATTTTCTCATAATGTTAGTTTTCGATCTTAGTTTCGCTTACTGGTTGAAAAAGAATAAGGGATTTTTATCTCCTTAACTTATCAACCTCGCCAGAAAAAAATAGCCGTTTGGCTTTTCATCCTAGTTATACTATGTTATAATATAATATAATGACACACCTTTCTGGCAATCGTATAGCGAAAGTATCAAAAAAGGCTGAAACCGGTGGGGGCTATTATGTTATATTATGTTATTATTATGTTATGTTATGAGTTCGCTCTCTTAAGGTTTTTACCTTAAGGGAGCAATTTGAGTCTCTGGGGAAAGTGTTCTCCGGCACGGCCCGCTGAGGGGTTTTGTCGGTGAATGATTTTCTTCGGAATTTGAGTGGTTCTGCTCGGTGGTGGCGTGTGGGTGGAAGGCCATCACTGAGTGGAGCCAACGCTGAGATGGACGGTCTTTCGCCCACAATTGAGTGGCCTAGGGATCGTCCGAATTTTTAGAGACGGCTTTAATTATTCATAAGGTTGAAACCGGTCTGGGTAAACCTCTCCTCATAATGTAAAACAGTCCTACATCTCCTAGGAGCTGTGTGTTTTACATTATGAGAAAATATCAAGAACCAGAAAAAAATAGCCGTTTGGCTTTTCATCTTAGGTTTTATGTTCTTTAGCAGTTTGAATGATTTTGCCCTTCTCGCAAGTTCTACTGAAATAAACTGGCTAATAATGTGCTTTACCAGTGTTTTTGTTTTAGCCTGATACTACACCTGTTATCACGAAAATAGGAACTCACATTTGCTTTCAAAATTTATTATATATCCCTTATACATTTTCAGATATTTGGGTGTTTATATTTACAAGATAATACATGATAGAAATTTCTCTTTCTCTGTTCATTAATACCTCAAATCTTACACGAAGTCGATTTTTCCCTTTCAGAAGGCACAAAGTGGTTTGCTGGCTACGGTGAGCCGTCAAAGGGGAAACAGGAAACAAGACGTGAGCACAGTTCAAGAGGGTATGCAAAGAGTGTTGCAAGAAAGATATGCGTTTATTTACATCAACACAGCGATCAAATTTGGCGCAGTTCGTCTGGGGAGACATAATTTCTTCGAAGGAAAAGATCACTTTTATTATTCTTTTTCAGGGTTTTACATCCAACACGGCCATCCATGCAAGGAGGCCTTCAGCATTAAGTAAGTCCATATTTGTTTATAACTTTTATTTATTTCTTCACGTAGTAGTGACGTGTAACTATCAAAAATAGTTACACAGAGATCCACAATCTGATACAACAACGACAATAGTAATAATAATAATAGTTTTCTTACATTTACATTTAGTTCAGTTTTACATACTGAACTAAAACATATATACATACATTACATACTTTGATTACATATTTTTTTAATTCAATCATTTTTTGTTATTAAAATTATGATTACATATTGTGATTACATGTTTTCAACACACACGATTTGCGCATAATTATAAACAGATGTAGTTCTGCTTTTTTGTAAGAATGAAATACAGATTTTCCTTTCTTTTCTGTATATGTATTAATAATAGTTACTGTACTTGGTGATTTACAGTTTCGGTTGAATAACATTGCATTTTTACGGTATTTATACAATAACAATCAGTTATATATATTTTACAATTTTTGATTTAATGTATTTAAGCGCTGTTTCTACAGCACGTAAATGTCATACATGGATTTCTTTTTTCCTTTTTAGTTGATCTTTATTGAGATGTATTTTCTCAGCTTTCTTCCTCGAAACTTTTTAAATTCACACACACACACACACACACACACACACACGATAATTTGGAATGTCTCGACGCATCGCTGAACTCGAAAGCTTGAAGTAATATATTGCGTTTAAGTCGTTTTTAATCCAGTTTAATTAAGTCGTATTGTACACGTAGTGCGTGTGTTTCTTGTTCATACTATGTCCTTAGGGATCTTTTCAGGATATTGTAGTTTGTAAGATTCCTGTATTCTATAGGTTATTTTGCATGTCTGGGATGTAGAAGTTTCGCGTGGCCTTTCCGTAGTGATTATTGTATTTATATGTGATATAATTAGTAGTCTGAGGTCTTGTTATGCGGTATTTATTCCTGACTGTCCTGTAGTTCGCATCGAAATAATGTTTTAGCAAAGCTGCATAGTGACATAAATGTTTTGCTGTCAGTATTTTGTGTTCTGACATTGCAATGTATATAAGGTCGTTATTTTCTCTTTGTTCCCAAAAGATCAGTTTTATCATTTTGTACTGTAGCGACATTAATCTATTTAATTTGTAGGGTGCACAGAAAGCATGCGTTGTTATAGCGTATCTTAGTATATTTTGGCATAGTGCTTTGTATATTAGTGTTTTTAGGCGCATGGAAACTATGTCTAAACCTGTAGAGTTTGCCACTTATTGTTCGGAGTCTGTTTTGCAGACGGTTTATGTGGCTATTCCAGTTCATATCTGCTTCGAAGCAAATTCCAAGGTATCGTATTGTTCCAACCTGAGTGGTTGTAGTGGTTTCGCTGTTCTGTGTGTTTTTTATGTTGGCGAGTGGATGTTGGATGGTTATATATTTGTTATCAACTGGTCGAGTCAGTGGATTTCTGAATATCATTAATTTTCTCTTTTCTCAGTTTAGATGTATGGAGTTTTTGGTGAGCCAGTCAATGAGCAGATTTATGTCATGCTATATATTTGTTTGGACTATGCTTGCGTTATTATGGATTGATATTATAGCTGTATCGTTTGCGTATTGGAGGAGCTTTCCTTTGAGAAGTAGCTGGTTAATATTGTGCATATAAATGTTGATTAGAGATGGGGAGAGTACAGCTCTCTATGGCCCTCCACAGTTTATTGGCGTCTCTCTACTTCGGTTTGACCCGATACGTGTGATATGCTTTGTATTTTGTAGGTAGTTTGTAAACAACCTGTGCAGGGGCAAATCTATTTCAACATGCCTTTGAGGTTTTTCGAATAATGCTTGATTTGTGAGTGTGTCAAATGCTTTAGACCAATAAAGACTGCCATGGCAATTTTGTTTTTTATCTAAGGCAGTGTTAATTATGTCCGTAAAGTCTTCCAAGAGAGAGAGAGAGAGAGAGAGAGACACTATTGCCTTTTTTCTGAAAACCGTATAGTGTTTTGAGAAGTTCTCTGTATATGTTGCGAGTTTCCTTAGTATGATCCGCTCCATAATTCGATTGAAAATTAGTAGTTTGCTATGGGTCTGTAATTACTGATTAAATATATTTTTCCATGTTTGTATATGTGTGTGTTTATTGTAGTCTTTAACGTGCTTGGTATTTGTCCGGTTTTAAATATTTTATTTATTAATTTTGGTAGGATAGGGCCTAGGCTATTTGCATGTTGCTTGATATCCTTAGGTCTTATATCATCAATTCCTCGGCCTTTTTTTGGTTAGATTTGATGTATTACAACGAAGCGTTCTTCTTGTTTTATGGTCGGGAACCATAATGTCTATTTTCATCGTGGTCCAAGTGAGGGAACACGTTTTCCGTGATAGAGGGATATTTCTGTGCAGTTCTTGGATGGAGTCTGCAACGTATTGGTTAAAGTCAATAATAATAATAATAATAATTATATCAATCAGAATTTTTATTGCACTTATATACAATTTACAATGCATACATGTGCACATGTGTGAAGAAGTGCATACATGAACATGGATTACATGCATAATACTAAATAATTATTTTTTTGTGACGATGACAAAGTTTATTTTCAAACAGCGTATTTACCTATATATACAAAGAGACATATTTTCGGTACAGTAGAAATTCAGTACAAAATCCAGAGTACTAATTAATTATTTATAAATATAATTATACATTTTTTAAACTAACTAAATATTTCTCCATGCTATTGACACGAATGTGCTTTACAATTCACTATAGAATGGAGTAATACAACTCAGAGTTCAGTCATAAAAATCAGAATGGAATGCTTTTATATTAATAAACATAATTTTTCTGCATTTTGTCTTTTGTTTTTGTTTTTTTTTTCAATATTTTGTTTTTGTTATAGATTCTGTATTTGACACAGATATTTTATTTCTCTACAAAAATTCAGTATACAAGTTACAGAGTACATTCTTTTTAATGTACTTGTTTGTCTTGGTAGCATTTGTGCTTTCTTCCTCGAAGTTTCTGCAGAGCTCATCTCAAGCAGATAATAAGTGACGGTGGTTTCGTGGTTTTGTTTCAGTACTTTTCGCAAGCCAGGTGTAGACTTAACTGTATATATATGTGCTTAGGAACTTTTATATATATATATATATATATATATATATATATATATATATATATATATATATATATATATATATATATATATAGGGTTCCCAAAATTCACGCAAGATTTAAATTTAGCGCCATTTGTGCGGTAAAGTGTTGCCAACGAGAAAAAAAAAAGACAGCGTGACAGCTGACAGTTCAGGGTTATTAAAAATGATCACACACAGCGAAGAAAGTTCGTTGAATGAATTATGGAACAACAACAAGAGGATGCGTATTTTTTGAACAAAATCATCTTCAGCGATGAGGCTCATTTTCATCTTGATGGCTTCGTTAATCGACAAAATTGTCGTATTTTGGGATCAGAAAATCCACGAGTGATTGTTGAGAAACAAATGCATCCATAACGTGTCACTGTTTGGTGCGGATTTTGGGATGGAGGCATCATCAGTCCATTCTTCTTCGAAACTGCGGCTGGTAAGGCAATAACAGTTAATGGTGCTCGCTATCGTGACATGATAATCCAGTTTTTTGTGCCTAAATTGCAAGATATGGATGTGGACGACATGTGGTTTCAACAAGATAGTGCCACATGCCATACAGCCCGAGAAACAATTCAATTACTGCATGAATCATTTCCTGGTCGTGTAATATCCCGTTTGGTGATCAGAATTGGCCGCCCAGATCATGTGACTTAACGCCGTTGGACTTTTTTCCTTTGGGTTTTTTTGAAGTCTAAGGTTTATGCCAACAAGCCCACGACCACCCACGCCTTGAAGGAGGAAATCGAGTGCTGTATCAACGAAATTCGGCCACATTTATGCAAAACGATCATGGAAAATTTCGACAAAAGAGTGCGTATGTGCCAGCAAAGCCGTGGAGGCCATTTACCCAATATGCTATTCCATTCATAACACTATACTATATACTTCATGAATCAATAAGAAATTACAATTTTTAATTAAAAACCTGTGTTTTCTATGAAAATTACTTCTTGCGTGAATTTTGGGACACCCTGTATATGGTGTATGTTAACCAGATGTGTGTGTGTATGTGTATGTGTATACACACACACACACACACACACACACACACACACACACACACACAATCTAGTTAACATGTAGAGACGAGTACATGCGTCTTCGGCCTACAACTGCATGAGCACGGTTTAACCATTTTGAAGAGAGGGGGAGATTGAATTTGGATATGGCATGTTTGTGTCCTTGTAATGGAGTTTGAGAGGAATTCGTTATACTCTTAGGTTTGTGTGGGTGTGTAATTTCCATCTAATATTCAGTCTCGCTATAATATTTATATAGCGCCTGTTTCAGCTCTCTGTATGTCCCTAAGTTTCTGTCGTCGAACGGCAATTTGTTTATCATGTCAGCTACGTTAAGGTTTCGGGTGGCTTTTCTGTTCTGATTGTACTTCTCTGTTATGTAGTTTGTTGACTGTTGTACTGTTATCTGATATTTAGTTCTGGTAACTCTGTTTAGACGATAGTGATGTTTTAGCATGCTTGTGTAGTGGTATAAGTGTTTCACCTTTAATATTTTGTGTTCTGTCCATGCTGCCTGCATAAGTGTTGGATGTTCTCTTTGTTCCAAAATATCAATTTCACCATTTTATTTTCCAACAGTTGTGAACTGTTAAGTTTGTATTCTGCACATATGCATAAGATGTGATTGCGTATCTTAAAATGTTCTTTATTTTCACACAGTGCTTTAGAGATTAGTATTTTTATGTGTTTTGGGGTAGCTTGCTTGGTTGCTTGCTATTATACTAAGCATGGTATGTAGGTAGTTTGTATGGCTATTCCAACTTTGATCAGCACCGACGTAAAGTCCAAGATAGCGTGTTGTTTTCACACGAGTGATGATTGTAGTTATAGGTTCTGCGCTTTGTGTATAGTAGGATGAATATCGGATAGTGAGATATTTAGTTTCTGTGGGCAGAGTTTGGGTGATTTTGAATAACATTAGCTTGGTTTTTCAGGATTTATATATACGCAGTTTTCAGTTAACCAGTTGATGATCAAAATGATGTCATGTTGCATATTTGTGTAAGCGATATCTGTGTTGTTTTGAATAGATAATATTGCCGTATCATCTGCCTATTGGAAGTTATTACTTTTTAGGGAAAGATAACTAATATTGCGTGTGTATATGTTAAACAGAATGGGAGATAGAACAGCTCCTTAATTGTACCTCTTTGATGTGCGCTGATGCTAAACGTGTGATGTGCTTTCTGTGTTTCATCTATGCTTTGAACCACTGGAGTAGACGACCTGCTCCAGTAGTTCAAAGTTTTGTGTGTTACTGTGTCAAACACTTTTGTTAGGTCACTAAAAACGACTAATAGTGTTCGGTTTTAATCTTATGCAGCGTTTATTAGGTCTGTTATATCTTCCAGGAGTGTTGCTGTTCCTTTATTTATTTATTGTTTGAAAGCGATATTGTGTTTTTGGAATGATTTGGAATTTTTCAATGTATGTGAAAAATTTGCAATACCCAATGTGCTCCATGATTGTTTTATCACAGACTAGGTGGCGATGGGTCTGTAATTACTTATAATTCTTCTTTGTTCCATGTTAATGTATGGGAGTGATTAATGCAGTTTTCAGTGTTCGTGGTACGTTCCCTATTTGTAAGATTTTATTTAACAGATTTAGTATGACTGGACATAGGTTAGTTGAGTGTTTTCTGATGTCTGTTGGTCTATTCCTGGTCATTTGTTAGGGTTAATTTGATGAATTGCAAGTGGTAGTTCTTATTTTATTATTGTGAGGAACCACATTGACTGGGTTGCTGGTGATCTTAGTGGAAATATTTCTTTGTGTGAGGAGAGATAGTTAAAAATATTTATTTTCATGTCACCTATTCACTTCTTCTGCTTCTTCTTCTGCAGCTTCTCCCACTTAAGTGGGGTCACTGTTCATAATGAGTCTCCTCCACACCTTCCTGTCTTGGGCTATCACCACATCCAAGTTCTTCATCCTCAAGTCCTCTTCTACAGCTCCCTCCATCGCTCCTTTGGCCACCCACGCTTCCGCCTTCCTTGCACATCCATCTGCATGACCCTTCTTCCCACATATTCGTCCTCCCTCTTCATCACATGACCAAACCATCTCAACCTTGCCTCCTGTATTTTCGCTCCTAAGTTCGTAACTTTCACTGTTCCCCTGACATAGTCATTTCTCAGACAATCCTTTCTGGTCACCCCGCACATCCACCTAAGCATTCTCATCTCTGCTACTTCCATCCTGCTGATGTTATTTTTCCTCAGGGCCACAGTTTTTATAGCATATGTCAGAGCTGGCCTCACTACTGTCCTATAGATTTTGCCTTTCAGATTAATCGGCACCCTCTTATCGCATAACACTCCAGCCATCTCCCTCCAGTTCCTCCAACCCGCTTGTATCCCGCATCCCACTTCCTTCTCAGCTCCTCCATCTTCTTCCACTGTTGAACCTAAGTATCTAAAGTCTCTCAACTTCCTGATGACATTTCCTTCCAGCTCCAGATCTGTCTCCTGGCCGCCGCCCACTGTGCAACACATATACTCTGTCTTACTTCTGCTCAGTCTCATACCTCTCTCTTCCAGTACTTTTCTCCATCTTTCTAGTTTAGTTCCCGCTTCTTCTCTTGAATATGCACAGCAAGATGTCATCTTGACATCTTGTCATCAAGATGTCAAGATGGCAAGATTCACTGTCCAACAAAAAAAAATTTGTTTTCTGCTGATTATGATCTTACACTTGATTTTTACTAATTTGGGTGCGCTCATTTCAAATATCTAACCCATTTTTCTCTATCACGTCAGGTTTTTCCTCTATGGCATTTTCGTTTTGGTCATTTGTAAGTTTTTGATAGTTTTTAGGAGGCAGTACTATTTAGAGGATCAAAAAAATCGATTTCTTAATATTATTTGCTAAAAGTATGTACCTTTAAAAATCTGTTCCTAACTTTTTATCAAGAAATTCGAAAAATTCCCGAAGATATAGCCTATTATTCAAAGCGGTGCGCAGATCAGAATCGGAGCGCTCACCGCTCTCGCTTGTCAAGACTTAAAAACTATGGAAGATCGATACCAACAGAACACACAGCAGAAATTGCCACAAACAAAAATTTATTCCCTGAAACTCATGTGTAAGTAAAATTGTTATATTTTTTTATAAATATTCTTGTAATTTTTAATGAATATTGTTAAGTAGTTATGTATCTAATTATCGGCCTCTCTCGCATTTAAAGCGCCAGTACGTACCGTTGCAAGTTCTTACGCATTTATTCGTTCGTATATAGTAGGATGAATGTAGGAGAGTGAAATATTTAGTTTCTGTGGGAAAGGTTTGGGTGAATTTGAATATCATTAGCTTGGTTTTTCAGGATTTATATATACGAAGTTTTCAGTTAACAAGTTGATGATCAAAATAATGTCGCGTTGCATATGTGTAAGCGATATCTGCGTTGTTTTCAATAGATATTATTGCCGTATGATCTGCGTATTGGAAGTTATTACTTTTTAAGGAAAGATAACTATAATTGCGTGTGTTAAACAGAATGGGAGATAGAACAGCTCCTTGTGGAACAGTTCCTTACCGGTACCTCTTTGATGTGCGCTGATCCTAAACGTGTGATGTGCTTTCTGTGTTTCATGTATGCTTTGAACCACTGGAGTAGACGACCTGCTCCAGTGGTTCAAAGTTTCGTGTGTTAGTGTGTCAATCACTTTTGTTAGGTCATTAAAAACGACTAATAGTATTCGGTTTTAATCTTATGCAGCGTTTATTAGGTCTGTTATATCTTCCAGGATTGTTTATTGTTTGAAAGCGATATTGAATTTTTGGAATGATTTGGAAATTTTCAATGTATATGGAAAATTTGCAATGCACAATGCTCCCCATGACTGTTTGATCACAAACAACGTGGCGATAAGTCTGTGATTACTTATAATTCTTTTTTGTTCAATGTTAATGTATGGGGGTGATGAATGCATTTTTCAGTGTTCGTGGTACGTTCCCCATTTGTAAGATTTTATTTAAGAGTTTTAGTATAACTGAACATAGGTTAGTTGAGTGTTTGTTGATGTGTTTTGGTCTATTCCTGGTCCTTTGTTAGGGTTAATCTGATTAATTGCAAGTGGTAGTTCTTCTTATTTTAATACTGTGAGGAACCACATTGACTGGATTGCTTGTGATCTTAGTGGAGAATATTTCTATGTGTGAGGAGAGATAGTTCATAATATTTATTTTCATTTCACCTATTATTGTCGGATATTTTGATGCACCTTCTTCGTGGTTCGTGGTAGAAAGCCATCTGTTTAGTTCATCTAGATAATTTGAGTCGCTTAAATTGGGTGGTCTGTCTATTGCGTTTAAGATTAAGGAGTTATCTCGTTTGATAAACTATAACTTCGATGAATATATTTTCAGCAACAACTACAATAATAATAATAATCTGCTACTTTCTGTTGCTATTTTGCAGGATTATGAAAGCTTTAGAAGCGGGGCTCACTACCAAGTGGCTGAATGACATTCTCTTCAAAGAAATGCTCAAATTCCTTCACTCTCATCACAAAGACGAAGCTGAAGTTCTACGCTTGCAACATCTTCAAGGAGCTTTTATATTTCTGACTGTAGGTTATTTCGTATCTTCCATGGTTCTCCTAATAGAAATGTGTTCTTGTAGGCTCTGTCGGAATCGTCGAAATCCACCATCTAAACTCGATTTTTTTTTAATTTAAGCACAATCCGTTAAGCAGAGGCGAGTGCAGTTTTTGTGTATACGTACAGTGAGATGGATAGAAAAATGAATCTATTAGTTGTATATTCTGTAAAGTAAATTCTAATATCGAATATACAACTGTAAAATTTGTATATTTGATATTAGAAGATAGAGTCAAATCTCCTGGTCAGGCAACACAAGAAACCTTCGATGTACTTACAATTTGTTTCTGTGGTGGATTTCTGAAGAAGATTCCTGTCATGAATATTTACCAACAATGAATGGTGCTGTTAATGTTTTATCAGTAGATGACCCATACATACTAACTAGAAATGTCTGTCATGTCCAATGACAAAAATAGACCTATATTATTATTATTATTATTATTATTATTGTTATACACACTTGTAATGCGTTATAAATATTATATACATATAATTACTACAGCAACTATGTATGCAATTCATCTGAGACATATTAAAAAAAAAAAAATTCTGTATAATCCTTATTGTAAATACTGTAAATATTATTATTGTATGTAACTTATACTGAGACATAATGAAATGTAAAAAAAAAAAAATTATTATTATTATTAATGAATTGTGTGTGTATGCTGCATTACTGCATTGTATCGTGAATTGAGTGCACATTGGTGCCAATCCATATTTAGCTAGTTTAAAAAAATGTATATTCATATCTATAAAATGTACTCTGCATTTTGTATATCGAATTTTCGTACTGTACAGAAAAGATAATATGTTTTTCATTGTGTGTGTGCAGATACTCCGTGTGATAGTAAACCTTATCACTTTCATTGTAAAAACAAAAACAAATAAGTCGTTTATAAAAAAAAAATAAAAAAAATCATTATTATTATTATTATTATTATTATTATTATTATTATTAATACTTAAGAGGGCGCTGTGTAGGCGTACGAACGGTGATATCGCTGCTCCAGTTTTTTATAGTTTTTAAAGTGGTTTCAACTCCTGTTTTAAGTTGAAAGTGCTCCCAAGTAACCCTACTTATCACGCCGAAGACAGTGATATAAAATTCAACGAGATCGGCTAAGAAGAAACCAAATTTTGAAGTGTTGAAAAGGGAACAGAGAGGACCGTGGTCAACAACGAGCGAAGAACAAAGAACGTCGCCATCTTTATAATCATGCCTCACTGCCTAAGGGAAGAAAGGTGAGTCATGAAGTGTATCAAATGCCTGGAGGAGTTATCGTCCAACGGAAATAATATAACTTGTACGAAATGCAGTAGGATTCTACACTTAAAATGTGCCGGCTTTTCAGAAACAACCGGGCAACATAAGTATGAACCCGATGTAACACATGAGGAATGGAAGTGTTTAATCTGCATGATGAACAAAGAAACGCACGTAAGGCAGCCACCTACGATGCAGCCGATTATACCGGAGGCAAAATCAGATGACGAATTGAACAGACAAAGAAACGCAGGTGAGTCCTATAATTTAAACTCTTTAAGTATACTAATAGAAATCGGTCTAGTGACTATAAAAGCCAGCTTAGTAGATCTTGTGCAAGAACGTTTTAAGAAACAGAACGAAAAAATAACAAAAAAATCTAGCGAATATGAAGATTTGGTAAAACATAATAATTTAGCAGTTATAGAAGTGTTGCAAACGGTAAAAGACATTACAATGAGCATTAACGCACTAAAAGACAGGCAACACAATTTGATGAAAGAAACATCCGAACTCCGTCAAGAACTCCATTCTCTAAAACTACAATAGGAACGTTTAAATCAGCAACAACATAAAGAAGATCTTGTCATAAACGGTCTTCCTGAAACTGCACCCACAGAAAACCTCAGAGACGTGGTTTTAAATTAGGCCATGTAATTGATATCCCCCTACATTTTAACGACATTCAGACTGTAAATCGGATTCCTAGGAGGAGCAAAAACCAAGGCTTCCCACGACCTGTACCAGTCATAATTCGTCTTAAGAGCAAGTCCACAAGAGACAATGTCATAAAAGTCAGCAGGCAGAAAAAACCAGTTGCCAAGGACTTGAACGCACAGCAAGACAATACACCAATCTCCTATCTGAATATTTAACACCATTCAACCAGAATCTGTTGTACCAAACAAGAAAAGCAAAAATGGAAAAAAATTACCAATTTTTGTGGACCAGAGATGCCAAGATATTCATAAGGAAG
The DNA here is from genome assembly GCF_054136105.1 of Typopeltis vanoorti. NCBI lineage: Eukaryota > Metazoa > Arthropoda > Arachnida > Uropygi > Thelyphonidae > Typopeltis > Typopeltis vanoorti. The sequence goes on along the minus strand of NC_143569.1, from coordinate 74,628,108 downwards.
TCACAAACTTCAAAGCCGATACAAATTAAAAGCACAGACGTTATAGAAAGGCTGCGACTGTGAAGAAAAAAGCCTCCTAAATAGTTCTAAAAGAAGCCCACAATAATAAAAGAACGTGAACCATCAAGACAGATGCAATAACACAGGATATATCGGCAATTTCACTTTGATCCGACCTTTGAGATCATTCATTTGACCTCCCAAAGATCTGCCTACTTCCAACACAGCAACCAAATCAATAACAAATATATGTATATATATAATCAGCATCACCCTCAGATAAGCTAATTACAAAGCTTCGAGGGTGCAGTTGAGTTACATCCCAGTAGTAGTATTTATCTAACATTATTCACTTAACATTCTGTAATGAATACTTGTAATAAACAGAAAATGTGATAGTAATACTCCAGTTATATATTTAAGTTTAAAATTATATATTTAATAAAAATTTAAATTTAAAAATTATTATTATGTAAACTGCAACATAAGTAATATTGTTTAACTTGTGAGTCATTAATAATAAACACGATTACTATGATTATTATTAATGGTAATAATACACACTTTTTACTCTTGTGTCAATGAGAAATTCTGCAAATGATAATGATATTAAGAGTAATTATAATTCTTACTGAACCATTTTGCAAGAAAAAGATGCATTGTTGCCTAAATATTACTATATTCATGTAATTATTTGAGAAATAATAAACTATAAAAAAATAAATAAATAAAAAATACCAGACTTCCATGGAGTGTCCAAACACTCATTGCACCCAACAAATGCACCCAACAAAAATGATCATATGCTATACAATTACAGTATGTGATTAATCAAATATATTCAGTACGATGCTTGCAAATTTCCTAACATATTTCATATTGGAGACTATAAATTATTCCAGAAAAAATACGCCTTAAGCGTATCTTACTGTTGTCAAAAATGATACATTTTTAATTTACAAATTATAGTATGAACAAGTGTTATTGTTCATTTTTTATTCTTCATGTTTTTAATTGTAAAACACTCATTAAAAGTTTAATTAAAACTAAGAGTATTCCTTCGATTTTTTTTAATTACATAACATTTTAATTCTGTTATAAGTCCGTATAGTGCGGTGAATATACTCCGTTGTCCCCTACACCGAAACACGATTTGTACCAGCAATTTAAGACATTATAATGATTATTATATACCTATTCATATTTTTAATAAATATGCATTTAAAATGATTTCAAGTATGTTATAACGATATTATTAAAATTGTCATTAATATTAAAACATTACCATAAATTACAAAAACACTTTAAACGTTATAATAACATTATAATAATTACAAAAAAGTATTTCATAGATTAAAAAAGTCCTTTCAAAGAAACAGCAAATAATTAGGTCCCTTTGTAATATGACACTGTAGGCAGTTGCCTAAAGCACGTATACTGTAAATAAAGTGGCGACAAATATGTTTTATCCGTAGATGACTCATGTATACTAACTAGAAACGTCTGTCATGTCCAATGACATAAATAGACCTATATTATTATTATTAGTAGTAGTAGTAGTAGTAGTAGTAGTAGTAGTAGTAGTAGTATTAATACCAGACTTCCATGGAGTGTCCAAACACTCATTGCGAGAGGCAAACACACACAAAGCCCATCAGCCCATGCTCTGAACACACTTAATGGATCTGCATTCACCACAAGCAAAGCATTCCGCTGACCAGTCATTCTCCTTGCAGAGAACCTGCTCCCCCACACCTCCATTCACTCCATATGCAAGTTCCTTATATGTTCTCCTTCGCCATTCCTTCATCTGCGATTACCTGCCTTGATGCAGAAACGTTCTTCATCAATTTCAAGGATTCTTGGTGAACAAAACATCTACTTCTCCAGGGCCAGAAACACAAACGAGGGAGTTAAGATTCATCCCGCTACTGTCTCAGATTATCGCAATATGACAAAAATGCTGGACAATTCCAAATTACCCTTCCACACCTTCGCACTAGCAAGCAAGAGGGTTGCTGAGAGCATCACAACAGATGAGGTTACTGCCGACTCATCAGTTAAGGACTGACCCCAATCAAAGTAAGCAGAATGCTGAGATCTGACAAAAGGCCAATGCCTTTAGTACTAGTAGAAATCAGCAACACCCAGAAAAGGATATACGAAGTGACAGATATAGGTGGGCTCAAAATTATAACAGAGCCTCTAAGGAAAAGGGCATCTTCAGTCCAATGTCACAGACGCCAAAAGTTTGAGCATGCCCACAATTTGTGCAGAACAGCCTACAGACGCCTAAAATGTGTTGAAGGACACCAAACAAGCTCCTGCTCCAAACCAAGAACTACATCTACCTTTTTGTGCTAATTGTAGAGGACCGCACGCCACAAATTAACAATTGGTGTCTTTTACGCCCAACAAATCGTGGGTCGGCAACAGTGAACCCTGCTCCACCACGTAACGTAACGACACCGTAAGCAACCAAGCAGGTTGCCCTCGTTTTCGAAATATACCTCACATTCAGTAGCACAGGAAGGCAGGCGACCTTTATTCGTGACCAAAACATACGCATAGGCGGCATGAAATCAGATTCCAAGTGCAAACAAGCTTCAACTTAACATCAGTTCTAACTGCTTTTCTTGCCACCATGCTGCAGGAATTCAGCAAAGCAAGCTCCTCACAATTCTGAAACCCAATCCATTCTGACAGCGCTATACAATGTATAAAAATTCAAATCAAACTAATTCATGATAATAGCATGGAATGTTAATGGACTGTTAAACAAAATCCTTGAGCTGCAAAAGTTCACTCACAGATACAATCCTGATATAGTCGTAGTTGACGAAACACATCTTAGGCCAGCTAAAAGCCCTAAATTAAAGGGCTTAGTGATGTATAAAACAGACAGACTTACCGCCGGTGGAGGAGGCACAGCCGTATACATTAAAAATTATTTAAGCCATAAGGTTCTCACCAACCCACAAACCAAGAACCTCGAGATAACAGGTATTGAAGTTCATACTAACAATACTGGCAACATCAAAATCTTCGCCGCATTCAACCCACCTAGCATTCCACTGTTGGCATCTGATTTGGATTCCATTCTCGGCCCTACTGACTCCATTATTATGGCTGGAGATTTCAGTGACAAACACACAGCTTGGTTCAGCTGTACAATCAACAATAAAGGTCGTACACTAAACAATTACTCAAAACTCAATGGTCATAGCCGGACATACAGAGCCCACCCATCACAGCCCAGTTAGAATCTCAGACGTACTTGGCATAGTCATCATCAGAAAGATTAGATACCAGTATCAGCTTCAAACACTAAATTAACTGTCTTCCGGCCACAACTCCATGCTGGTTAAGCTCGGTAAACTCGAACAACTCACTCATCTGCATTCATTTATACCTTGGGACAAACTCTCTAGAATTCTCCCAGAGCACATCGGCCCAGTCCCTGTTATTCACAATAAAGAGGAGATAGACTTTGCTGTAAACAACCTAACGAATCAAATCAAAAAAGGAATAAATTCAGTTACCCAAACCACAGTCTTTCTCCCGATCAGTCGAAACCCCGAGGAAATCATGGACCTAATAAGAGCAAAAAAAAAAAAACAAAGCTCGAAAAAAATACCACAACAGAAGAGCACCCACAAGATAAAACAATACTAAACAGATTAAATGGCAAGTCCGTGAAGCTCTTCAATAGTACCGAAACCTTGATTGGGAAACCAAATTTACTAATCTAAACCCAGAGGACAACGCCATCTGGAAATTGTTGAGATCTCTTCGCACTAAAAGGCAACTTATACCCCCAATACAGTCCAAGAAGGGAGTAGCCCACAGTGACAATGAAAAAACAGATGCTCTAATAGACAACTCTGAAACACAATGTAACCCCTATTATGAAAATTTAAACATCACCCTTATCTAGAACAATCACCGCAGTGTAAAGCAAGTCTCTATACAACAAAATTACAATTCAGAACCTATCATTTTCCCTACTTTTCCCTCAGAAATATCAAATATTATAGCTCATCAGAACAACAAAAAGGCTCCACGTCCAGATGGCATCACCAACAGAATAATCAAATTACTACCCAGAAAATCTAATAACAATACCTCAAAGACAGATTTAGGCAAGCCAAAGTAAATGAAATTGCATCAACTAGACGCGAAATCCTGGCTGGTGTTCCTCAGGGCTCTCCCTCCCCCCCCCCTGTTATTTTCAATTTACACAGATGACATTCCCCAAAACCCTAGTATTACCATCACTTCTTTACATGCAGATGACCCCGCTCTACTAGCAAGATCACTCAGCCACGATTGGCAATCAGTAGGATCCAAATTTTGTATTCTATATCTATAATATAATTTTATATGAAAGAAAAAATTATTATTTTCTTTTACAAATAAATAAATTCTGATTAACTGCGTATCCATACATAACCTCGTAAGAGCAGCATATTCTCTTTTGCATAAATATCTTTCACTCAAAGAATCTGTATTCTTGCATATGACAGTACATCTTATTCTTCATCTTTTTGCACACTTTTATTTCTAATAATTTTACAATTATTAGAAGTAAAAGATCTTCACTATCTAATACACGAAACTCGGATCTTGGTTTTTTTCCCCTTTGGTGGCAACTTTGGTTCGAGAGTAAATGATACATGATTTATCTATAGTCCTATTGTTTCAGTATAAATCAGCCAGTTATAACTGCAAATGCGAATGAATATTGATCAGATGACTATACTACAAGGTCATGCTTGAATTTTCATTCAAGCTTTCCAATGACAGCAGATCATCTCTGGATTCATTCAGACCATAGACAAAAGCCGTAAAATTTCTCTTTTTATAGTTGGTTTTGTACCTAATCTTCGATTGTCATTAAGTTTGTTTCCCAGTGTAACCAAACACATCAGTGAGCGTGCTGAACAATCCACTGCTTACACGAACTACATGATGATAGTTATTAGAAGGGAATCAGTGAATACTATCCTTACTGGAATATCTGTTTGGAATTAAAGGCGCAAACAGGAGAGCCCTGCAATTCAAGGTTTAGTTTGCAGATAATTCTTTGACTTTTAGATATGGAAAAAAACAAAACAAAAACGGGTGTGGGAGCATCGCACGTAATTGATAATTGATATATGATGTCACATTTTTATGACATGTAATATTGACATAAATAAATACATTGCAGTGACTATAGCGAAGATGGCAACTTTGACCTTATTTTGGCGACGATTCTGGTTTTTAATGCTGGATGTTCAGAAGAGAAAATATTATAGTGATGTTTAAGTCGATTCCCAGAGAGCCTTTTTAATTATTTCTTTAGCGGCTTGTGAGTTAAGCGAACCTTGACGAGGGTTAACAGAGATTTTCCTGTATTGATTTCATAACGATGCAAATAAAAAAAACTAATTAAAAACAGAATTTACATAATATCAGACAAAGATACCAGTTATCTATTGCAATGTTTCCATTTTGAACCATCGGAATAATCGAAATCCTCACAATCATCGGAGTCCAGGAAATCGATTATAGGTGAAAACAAAAATTACCCACCGATTTCCAAAAATTAATTTTACCTAAAACAGCCTGGGTACGTTCATTGGAGAATAAAGAGGAGTTAGAGGATTAATTAATAAAATTAACACGTCATGTTACACAGAGTCGTATTATTCATCACGGTAAATCGTTCGGATCCGCCTACACAACTGTGCTAAGTAAAAGTAATTTTTATTGTACTGTGGTGTTATAATTGTGTTCAGAGTAGACTGTGTGTGTGTGTGTGTTCATTTTATTTAATAAAAGTATTATAATAAAGGCAATGAAAAAAGAATCATTGACAAATTCACATTCATTCCATATGATCAAATTGAGATTTTCTTTTGTTAGTATGTTAATATTCCCCCCGCCCCCTCCATACAAACACACAATATATCATAACAGTGCAAATCATGAGACAAAAGCTGTCTAAGTAATAGTCAGACTGGAAAATATAAGTGGGCAACCCCTCCGAACAACCACAAAGGTTTAAAAAATAAATAAACATTGAATTTGATGATTTGAATGGAAGACGTGCGAATTACATTTTTTGAAGACATCTCTGGAAAACTGGTTGCAATAATTTTGAACTATGACTACGAGAACGGCATATTATCCGGTGCATGATCTCTGATGGGTTCATTGCAATAAGGATGTAAACATGATTGCTTTTGTATCACTGGCTGCAAGTGTATTACTAGTTACGAGCCATGTATAATACACTTTTGCATTACCCTGGTTAATCACCTTCTGGTGAAATGATGTTCATAAACAGCTATTGGAATGCGGTTGAGCATTGCAATCTAAGCAGAGACCTTGATCACTGCCAGATAAGGCATTGCATCTCTGCTTCTGTTGTGCCAATTCAAGAAATTTGCAGTCCTCAAATATCTATTAAACTTACATTTCTGAAAGAAAGAAAAAACATTTATAAATTAAATAATTAAAGGCAAAGCCTAATTTAGGTTTCTAAATAAGGAGTGAAAAAAGGTGTGAAATTTGTTTCGTACCTTTCCTAATTTCTTACCTTAAATTCATGGCCAACTAGAATCTATGGTGTGGAAAAATACAGACGAATTTAACATCGTGGTGTATCCAACTGTGAACTGTATTGAAGGAGCTTGTTTTATTAAGCTGGTTGTAGTACGATTCTTTGTGATACTCTCTTTAAAAGTCTACGGTACTCGTGATATCCGTAGTTCTATTTTCGTTCGCTCTGGTGTTGAGAATGATTTATGTAGCCCAAACGTAAGCCTCCAACTTCCAACTAAACCTAAGAGAGCTTGTTGGGAATTTCATCTGAGACGTGATGTGATAATCATAATTGCCGGACATAACGTTCGTCAGCTGTCTGTCATCAATTCTAATTCACTTCTCTTTCCAGTACTTCTCAAATATTTGATGGACACGTCGGTCTAACACCAAAGCAAAAGAGTAGAGATGCTGCAGATAGCGGTAAAACATTTTCATTTTTGAATCGTTCCTATGGTAAAAAATATCCGGTCAGAGGTTTACCCAAAAATATGACCGAATACCTTTTTAAAAATGATGGCAAAATTTACGACACGGTCTGGTTCGTAATAAACTTAATAAACGTTTAAAAGCTTCATATTCCAATTTGATTTATTTCAACTTGGAATGCGTTCTGTAAGATGTTTCGACTTTGCGGAAATCAAGTTTTTTTTTTCTTCCTACACAGGTTTAGATTATTAGAAATCAAAGAAATACGTAGACATCCCTTCCGTATTAAGCGTTATTAACTTATTGGACAGAGTTGCAGTTCGGCAAAATCTCACAGAAGTGCATCTTTCCGAGTAAATTAATAATAATAATAATAATAAAATTAGATTCTTCAGCACTATATAAGATTTACAATGTGCTTTACAAAAACAATAAACATGAACAAAATGAATTAATTTGGTTTTAGGAAATAATATATTAAAACTATACAAATCTACTTTTAATCCCATTTTCGAATTTGCGCTTCAGTAAGATACCATATGCTTTTGAGGATGGAGGGAAGGAAGAAAATAGCTTGCAGAAAATAATAAAACATATTTTAAAAATAAATTACCGATCATTTCTTTTTTTTTGGGGGGGGGTCAATGAGGGGAGTTGGCTCCACTCATTGACACGAGAACACCCTCCCCAGAGACTCAAATTGCTCTAAGTCTCCCCTCACCGGAAGCAAAATTTCGGAAGAAACCTAAGAGAGCAAATTTGCTCTCAATTTGTTCCCGGGGTAACGGCATTACCGTTACCCCGGAAGCAAACTCAGCGTCCCAGGGTAACGGCAATGCCGAGCCTCAGTTAAAACTTCATTGGCTACAGCATTGCCACTTGTTACCCTGCATTAAGGAGATCTACTAATGTAATCTTCTTGGAACTAGAAATGGTTGTTTTATTCTCTTTCATTATATTATTATCATATTTTGTAAAAGGTGCGAAATAGCAATTGAATGTTACGCTGAAAATTTTTAATTATTATTTATTTAAATTATTAAAAGCGATTAAAAATTAATAATCAAATCCGGTTTTTAAAACAGGAAAATATTCCTCAGAATTATTTTTATACACTGATGTCCAAAACTTAAGGACGAAGACTATTTCTAAAGATCAGAACCACAAATTCAGACAAACCCCGCTTGTAGTGTTGCGATGTGTATAACTGACGATTTCCAGTGGAGAGAGGGTACATATTTAAATTTACCCACTGCGAGCGAAGTTCTTCCATCTAATGAAAACAGACCGTCAAGGTGTTCCATTTTGTTAAAATGTCTTCTCACGGTATTTGCATAATTAGAACGTTATTTGAAACACTTGCACACTTCTGCTGCGATACTACAGTTATTCTAGAAAACAACACAGTGGATTTTTATAAAGCGATTTCTATAAAGAAATTTTCACTTATAAAAATTGCTTTATAGCGTTGCTATGGAGATGAAGCCATTGTTGGAAGGATTTTTTTGTTTGTTTGTTATTTTTTGATTCTAGCGGATTACAGTTGATAATAAGGCCCTTAAATTATCAAGAAAATAAATAAATCAAAAATTACTGTCATGATATTATTCTTTTTCCTATTATAAACTGAAATATTCAATGAGACGCCGTAAGAGGATTTATTTCTTGCGTATATGTTAGTAATCTGCATTGAGGAAAACCGCATGAATTGTACCAATTAGAACACGATTAGAACCACGGATGACTGGGTTTAGCACGGATACAAGTAAATACGGAAAACCTTGGTGTTAAGGATCTCCCTGTTGAAAAGCATATCGCAAATACTTTCTTTAAGAAATAGTTAAAATTTACCACTTATTAGTAATTTTTTTTCTCTCAATAGCAGTAGCGGCTCGTGGCTTGAAATCGTGCGGCTTTCGAAATATACGTACACACTGTAAGTACAGCGTATACGTGTTTGGATAAAAGATCAAAATTATGGCAAAAATTAAAAAGAAATAATAAATAAACATGAAACAGTCTTGTTTATTATCGATAAAATTATACAGATTGGAATAATTCAAAATTACTTAAAAATAAAATCCATTATCATAACCCCAATAATTTTCTGAAATAAGAACTATAACAATTGTATCGATGTCTTTAATTGTAATGTCCAAATATTTAAAGAGACGGAGTTAACACGATAAGCAATTCGCACACTCTACTACTGGCACAAACTGCATATAAACAACAGTGGAACGGACAGTGCTGCATTACGTTAACAGCTCGGATTTCGCTATGACGTGCATATGCTTGCGCGGTTAGCAATATGACATTGCGGTAAACAAAGTGCTGCTAGAGTCCTTCGCCCTCCTAAGTGCTACAAGATGGATTTTTATTCTTTTTTATACAGAGTATGAGAATCGTATAGGAATTGCTGATGATAAAATGAAATATTACAAGCAAATATAAATAAATTAATAAATTTATTTATATATCGATAAAAATTGTGGGTGCTGCAGTTCCGCAGTCCCTATGCACAGCCTCCCCCTGATCAATAGTTAAATACATCTAACGGAGTCTCAACGACATCTTTTGTTAGTTTCAACGATGACCCTTTGGTTGGACCATGATTTGAATCTTATGCTGAATGTGAAGATCTTTTTAACGACTTTTCAACTGAAGGTGAGTTACTCCGTTGCACACGGGATGAAATGGTTTTCCTCTAAAAAACTACCGTTTTTAAGCTCTGAAAAGAGGTAAGGTGTCGAGAGAAACACACTCACACAATCATGAACATTCTGAACACCCTTGTCCGATACTGGATTCTATCTCGCAGTTTGTTGATTGGAATACGCTGTCCACTCGACAGTCCTATTTGGCAAACGAAAATGGACACATCATTGCAGGCGATTTGGTTGTGACCTAGCTTAAAAAGATAATATGGAAAATGAAAATGCAACAATATTGTAATAGATTAAGGGAATAGACTTATTAATGTCATACATTTCAATTTTTATATAAAGGAAAAGATATTTTTTGTGTTTAGAAGATTAAATACTCAAAGAAACATGAGAAAAATAACCTCCAAGTTTGCCTTTAGGTTGAAATAATTAATTAGACAATGCAGAGAATTAAGAATGTTCCTGGATTTCATTCAATTTTTGGTTTTTTAACGATGAAAAAATAGAGAACAACATTCTATGTTCGTTAAATCGAAAAGGCAAAAAAAAATCGATTTTTTTTATTTTTGTTGTTGTTGTTGTTGTTTTGTTTTGTTTTGAGCGCAGTACGGACTCGACGGTGAATTTTCTCTATGAAGACCAAATCCGCATGCGCAATTTTAGGACTGCACTGAAGTTGAAGATCTTCAGCGAGGACTTCTGCCTTTTCATCGTCCCTATAAACTATACCTCCTTCTCCGTGAATGGTGTGGATATTGGAACGTTCCGTATACGGCTAGCCTTTGCCAACTTCCTCAAGGAGTTATCTTCAGTTTTCAGGGAATAAAGTTTTCTTTCCCATTGTTGATTCCTGTGATCTTTTAGTGCATAGCGAAGTAAGTTTGATGCTCTGTTCAGCTCTTGGCGACCTTGAGGAGATAGCGTCTTATAAAAGCGACGTCTGATTTTCTTTTTGCTTTGAGTTTAGATCACCTGCTACTATTGTTGCTTCCGTAGTGTCAAGCAGCTGAGAAAGATCAGAGGATAGCAGAGTTCTGCCTGTAGGGTTATAAACAGAATATATTTTTAAGATGCCTGCATTAATGGTGTAAATTTCTATTCCAGTTTTTTCCAGATTAGTTGTAGGAATCTTTTTTTATCTCATTATAGGGCATTAGGTCTATCATTTCTAGTTAACGAGTAATTTCTTAGCTTGGGATTATCACAGGGCCGCAGATAGGTCTCATTAACCTACAGGATATCAATTTTGTAGTGGGTATCAAATTCGTGGAGTTCTAGAATGTTGTTGCTGAGTCCATTAGCATTCCAGAATGCAACTGTATAGAATTTATTGTGTTGGCCATATTATCCATTAATCAACGAGAATATGACTAGGGTATTTTTGAGAAAACTTTTTGTGTCAACCTGGTTTGGATTTCATTTGCTAAAAGCTGATAGTATTTCTCCCAAATGGCAGCAAGCATTGCAGCAGAGTTTCGGCTGCTTGGTGTGATTTCTGCCGATTTGTTGCATGAGGAAACTACAGAGGCATATGATTTATCTGGTGGAATAGCCAGCACTTTAGTTTCCGATTTAACGTGTTTGACTCGCTTCTGAGTGGACGGGGTTACTGCCTCCCTAGTCCTTGTCACGTTAGATGGGTGGAGTGAATAGCCCTTGTCATTAGCTGGATGTGGGCCGCCACAGTTGGCACACTTAGCAGGAGTGGTTCTTGGTTTGGAACATGTGTGTGTGCGAGGGATGATTATTACCGCACTTCATACATTAGTATTCCTCTCTACAAAGTTTCTGCGCATGACCATACTTTTGACAGCGATGGCATTGTCCGGCGGATGTCTTCCTTCTGATGGGTTCAGTCTTGATAACCACGTTACGGACAGTTTTATGGTCATAAATCTCTCGTTGATCTTTACTGATCTCCACCAAGACCAGAGGCATGGGCCGCTTATCCGCTCTGTACATGCGTGCTATTTTTATTGGTGTTAATCCTTGCGATTTGAGATCAGTGGCTATTTCTTCAGATGGTATGGTTTCCATCAAGCCTCTGATTACCACCTTGAGGTTTTTTTCACTTTTAAGTTGAAAAGTGTGATATGGGACTTTCAATTCACCTAAATGTCTGGTGCGCAGACGGTAGTCCGATGCACCTTCAGGCTGAATCCGGACTCCTTCTTTGGTATTATTTGCTGAGTTGAATTTAATGTTCTTGTTTTTCATCAACTCAGTGATTGATGACCAGTTTTCGTTTGATCGTAAGATCACTGGTGGAATTCTCTCTTTAGACTGAGTTACTGTATCCGTCTCTATTATTCTTTCAGTTTGTGCTACAGTATCCATTGGTGTTGCTCTCTCTGAGGTCGGAGGCAGCATTTCAGGTTCTAGAGACTCCTTCTTTCGCTTCTTCCTACTGACCACTTTGAAGTCATTATTCCTATGGTGGGTGAATATCAGCTGATGTGGAATTTTCTTTGCTGGAATCTTGAAGAGGGTCAGGGGATTGGCGGTCCTCTGATTCAACCTCTTCTATTTGGTGAATTGCTACCTTTCTTGGCCATTTACTTTGCAGCAAGCCTCCTACATGTTTGAAGATTGCCAATTGCTGCTTGAAGTCGAGCTCATCATATGGGGAGTCCATAATTTGGCCTGAGAGAAAATAGCGGTCTTCGGGTTTCGCTAGTAATCCTGTAGACTGAGAGTCTACTAGCTAATCCCGTCGACAGCTTAGAGTGAGCGTCTACCAGCAAAATGTTAGTTTATTATAGGTGATTATCCTAAAAAGAAGGAAAAAAAGAGTTTCGGGAACTTACTTGTACACAGTGCAGAGACCTATGGGGGGGGTGGGGGGGGGGGGGGGTGGGGGGGGGGGGGGGTGGGGGGGGGGGGGGGTGGGGGGGGGGGGGGGTGGGGGGGGGGGGGGGTGGGGGGGGGGGGGGGTGGGGGGGGGGGGGGGTGGGGGGGGGGGGGGGTGGGGGGGGGGGGGGGTGGGGGGGGGGGGGGGTGGGGGGGGGGGGGGGTGGGGGGGGGGGGGGGTGGGGGGGGGGGGGGGTGGGGGGGGGGGGGGGTGGGGGGGGGGGGGGGTGGGGGGGGGGGGGGGTGGGGGGGGGGGGGGGTGGGGGGGGGGGGGGGTGGGGGGGGGGGGGGGTGGGGGGGGGGGGGGGTGGGGGGGGGGGGGGGTGGGGGGGGGGGGGGGTGGGGGGGGGGGGGGGTGGGGGGGGGGGGGGGTGGGGGGGGGGGGGGGTGGGGGGGGGGGGGGGTGGGGGGGGGGGGGGGTGGGGGGGGGGGGGGGTGGGGGGGGGGGGGGGTGGGGGGGGGGGGGGGTGGGGGGGGGGAAATTTTTGTTGAATTGCCAGTGATAGTTCTTCTTTTGTTACTGTGGGGAACCACATCGACTGGGTTGCTCGTGGACCTAGTGGAGAATGTTCGTATGTGTGAGGAAAGGTTGTTTCTTGTAGCTTTTGGACAGAGTTCACGAAGTGCTGATTAAAGTTGTTTGCCAACTGTTTAAGGGATTTGGGGTCGCAGGCAAAGCCGTGGTTTATTGTTTCTGTGGCAGTGGTTCTGTGTATATTGTCCAGAATTTCATTAATCAGGTGCCAGGTTTCCTTTATGTCATTCTGTGCTGTTGTTAATTTGTTGCTGTAGTAGTTTCTTTTTGCCTTTCGAATCTGGGTTGTTAGGAGATTCCGTTTTCTTTTGTATTCAGCTTTTAAAGCGATATTGTTTGGTGACTTCTTAAGTTGTTTCCATAGGGAATCTTTTCTTTGTATGTCTGTTAGTATGTTGTCTGTTATCCATAGATTTTGTTTCGTTTGGGGGGGTATTTTTATTTTTGTTAATGCTTTGTTGTATATTTTGTTAAATGCAAGTTTAAGATTATTATATACAGCTTCAGCAAAGTCTAAAGATGCTATCTGCATCCAGTCTGTTTTTCTGATTTCATCGTTCACTATTGCTTCGTTTACAATGCTATGATACTGTTTTGTAGTCTCAGTGATTTTTATGGGTTCTGGTTCAGTGTGTAAATGCAATGTTGTGAAATAATGGTCTGCTAGTTTGCATGTTATGACGGCTACTGTAATAATAATAATAATAATAATAATAATAATAATAATAATAATAATAATAATAATATAGGTCTATTTATGTCATTGGACATGACAGACATTTCCAGTTAGTAGTATGAGTCATCTACGGATAAAACATTAACAGCATCATTCACTGTTGGTAAATATTCATGACAGGACTCTTCTTCAGAAATCCACCACAGAAACAAATTGTAAGTACATCGAAGGTTCCTTGTGTAGCCTGACAAGCAGATTTGACTCTATCTTCTAATATCAAATATACAACGTTTACAGTTGTATATTCGATATTAGAATTTACTTTACAGAATATACAACTAATAGATTCATTTTTCTATCTATCTCACTGTACGTATACACAAAAACTGCACTCTCCTCTGCTTCACAGATTGTACTTAAAAAAAATCGAGTTTAGATGGTGCACATTGACGATTCCGACAGAGCCTACGAGAACACATTTCTATTAGGAGAACCATGGAAGATATGAAATAACCTACAGTCAGAAATATAAAAGCTCCTTGAAGATGTTGCAAGCGTAGAACTTCAGCTTCGTCTTTGTGATGCGAGTGAAGGAATTTGAGCATTTCTTTGAAGAGAATATCATTCAGCCACTTGGTAGTGAGACCCGCTTCTAAAGCTTTCATAATTCTGCAAAATAGCAACAGAAAGTAACAGATTATTGTTTGTTGTAGAAAATATATTCATCGAAGTTATAGATTATCAAACGAGATAACTCCTTAATCTTAAACGCAATAGACAGACCACCCAATTTAAGCGACTCAAATTATCTAGATGAATTAAACAGATGGCTTTCTACCACGAAGAAGGTGCATCAGAATATCCGACAATAATTCAATACACACAAGTTTTTCAGACTTTTATATGAGACTTGTTTTTTACTAATTTAGGTGCGCTCGTTTCAAATATCAAACCCATTTTTCTCTATCACGTCAGGATTTTCCTCTATGGCATTTTCGTTTTGCTAATTTGTAAGTTTTTGATAGATTTTTGGAGGCAGTACTATTTAGAGGATCAAAAAAATCGATTTAATATTATTTTCTGAAAGTATGTACTCTTAAAAATCAGTTCCTAACTTTTTATCAAGAAATTCGAAAACTTCCCGAAGATATAGCCTATTATTCAAAGCGGTGCGCAGATCAGAATCGGAGCGCTCACCGCTCTCGCTTGTTAGTAAACGAATAAATGCGTAAGAACTTGCAACAGTACGTACTGGCGCTTTAAATGCGAGAGAGGCCGATAATTAGATACATAACTACTTAACAATATTCATTAAAAATTACAAGAATATTTATAAATAAAAAATAACAATTTTACTTACTCATGAGTTTCAAGGAATAAATTTTTATTTGTGGCAATTTCTGCTGTGTGTTCTGTTGGTACCGATCTTCCATAGTTTTTGTCTTGACAAGCGAGAGCGGTGAGCGTTCCGATTCTGATCTGCGCACCGCTTTGAATAATAGGCTATATCTTCGGGAAGTTTTCGAATTTCTTGATAAAAAGTTAGGAACAGATTTTTAAAAGTACATGCTTTAAGAAAATAATATTAAAAAATCGATTTTTTTGATCCTCTAAATAGTATTGCCTTGTAAAAGCTATCAAAAACTTACAAATGAGCGAAAAGAAAATGCCATAGAGGAAAAACCTGACGTGACAGAGAAGCACCCAAATTAGTAAAAAACAAGTGTCAGATCATAATCAGCAGAAAAATGTTTTTTTTTTTGTTGACCAGTGAATCTCACCATCTTGATATCTTGATGACAAGATGTCAAGATGACATCTTGCTGTGCGCATATTCAAGAGAAGAAGCGGGAACTAAACTAGAAAGTTGGAGAAAAGTACTGGAAGAGAGAGGTATGAGACTGAGCAGAAGTAAGACAGAGTATATGTGTTGCACAGTGGGCGGTGGCCAGGAGACAGATCTGGAGCTGAAAGGAAATGTCATCAGGAAGGTGAGAGACTTTAGATACTTAGGTTCAACAGTGGAAGAAGATGGACGAGATGAGAAGGAAGTGGGATGCAGGATACAAGCGGGTTGGAGGAACTGGAGGGAGATGGCTGGAGTGTTATGCGATAAGGGGGTGCTGATCAATCTGAAAGGCAATATCTATAAGACAGTAGTGAGGCCAGTTCTGACATATGCTATAAAAACTGTGGCCCTGAGGAAAAATAACATCAGCAGGATGGAAGTAGCAGAGATGAGAATGCTTAGGTGGATGTGCGGGGTGACCAGAAAGGATTGTCTGAGAAATGACTATGTCAGGGGAACAGTGAAAGTTACGAACTTAGGAGCGAAAATACAGGAGGCAAGGTTGAGATGGTTTGGTCATGTGATGAGAAGGGAGGACGAATATGTGGGAAAGAGGGTCATGCAGATGGATGTGCAAGGAAGGCGGATGCGTGGGCGGCCAAAGGAGAGATGAGGGAGCTGTAGAAGAGGACTTGAGGATGAAGAACTTGGATGTGGTGACAGCCCAAGACAGGAAGGTGTGCAGGAGACTCATTATAAACAGTGACCCCACTGAAGTGGGAGAAGCTGCAGAAGAAGAAGCAGAAGAAGTGAATAGGTGACATGAAAATAAATATTTTGAACTATCTCTCCTCACACAAATAAATATTTCTACTAAGATCACCAGCAACCCAGTCAATGTGGTTCCTCACAATAATAAAATAAAAACTACCACTTGCAATTGATCAACTTAACCCTAACAAAGGACCAGGAATAGACCAACAGACATCAGAAAACACTCAACTAACCTATGTCCAGTTATACTAAATCTGTTAAATAAAACTTACAAATAGGGAACGTACCACGAACACTGAAAACTGCATTAATCATTCCCATAAATTAACATGGAACAAAGAAGAATTATAAGTAATTACAGACCCATCGCCACCTGGTCTGTGATAAAACAATCATGGAGCGAATTGGGTATTGCAAATTTTTCACATACATTGAAAAATTCCAAATCATTCCAAAAACACAATATCGCTTTCAAACAATAAATAAATTGTTTATTTATTAGGAACAGCAACACTCCTGGAAGATATAACAGACCTAATAAACGCTGCATAAGATTAAAACCGAATAGTATTAGTCGTTTTTAGTGACCTAAAAAAAGTTTGACACACTAACACACAAAACTTTGAACCACTGGAGCAGGTCGTCTACTCCAGTGGTTCAAAACATATATGAAACACAGAACGCACATCACACGTTTAGCATCAGCGCACATCAAAGAGGTACAATTAAGGAGTTGTTCTATCTCCCATTCTGTTTAACATATACACATGCAATATTAGTTATCTTTCCCTAAAAAGTAATAACTTCCAATAGGCAGATGATACGGCAATAGTATCTTTTCAAAACAACACAGATATCGCTTACACAAATATGCAACGCGATATCATTTTGATCATCAACTGGTTAACTGTAAACTGCGTATATATAAATCCTGAAAAACCAAGCTAATGATATTCAAAATCACCAAAACCCTGCCCACAGAAACTAAATATCTCACTATCCGACATTCATCCTACTATACACAAAGCGCAGAACCTAAAACTACAATCATCACTCGTGTGAAAACAACACGGTATCTCGGACTTCACTTCGATGCTGATCAAAGTTGGAATAGCCATACAAACTACTTACATACCAAGCATAGGATAAGAGCAAGCAACCTATACAGTTTAAAAGACATTACCCTGAAACACATAAAAATAATAACCTATAAAGCATTATGTGAAAACATTTTAAGATACGCAATCACATCATATGCATATGTGCAGAATACAAACTTAACAGATCACAACTGTTGGAAAATAAAATGGTGAATTTAATATTTTGGAACGAAGAGAACAGCCAACACGTATACAGGCAGCACGGACAGAACACAAAATATTTAAGGTGAAACACTTATGCCACTACACAAACATGCTAAATCATTACTGTCGTCTAAACAGAGTTACCAGAACTAAATATCAGATAACAATACCCCAGTCAAATAACTACATAACAGAGAAGTACAACAATCACAACGAAAAAGCCACCCGAAACTTCAACGTACCTGACATGATAAACAAACTGCCGTTCGACGACAGAAACCTTGGGATATATGGAGAGCTGAAACAGACGCTATATAAATATAATAGAGAGACTGAATATTAGATGGAAATTACACACCCACACAAACCTATGAGTATAACGAATTCCTCAAACTCCATTACAAGGACACAAACACGCCATATCAAAATCCAATCTCCCCTTCCCTTCAAAATGGTTAAACCGTGCTTGCATTGGTAGGCCGTGTACGCATGTACTCATCTCTACATGTTAACCAGGTGTGTGTGTGTGTGTGTGTGTGTGTGTATATATATATATATATATATATATATATATATACACACCCACACACACACACACATCTGGTTAACATACACCATATACAGGGTGTCCCTAAATTCAAGCAAGAAGTAATTTTGATAGAAAACACAGGTTTTTAATTAAAAATGGTAATTTCTTATTGATTGATAAAGTAATAAAGTATATAGTATAGTGTTATGCATGGAATAGCATATCGGGTAAATGGCCTCCACGGCTTTGCTTGCACATACGCACTCTTTTGTCGAAATTTTCCACGACCGTTTTGTATAAATGTGGCTGAATGTCGTTGATATAGTGCTCAATTTCCTCCATCAAGGCGTAGGGTTGTTGACATAAACCTTACACTTCAAAAAAACCCAAAGAATAAAAGTCCAACGGCGTTAAGTCACATGATCTGGGCGGCCAATTCTGATCACCAAACGCAAAATTAAACGTCCAGGAAATGATTCATGCAGTAATTGAATTGTTTCTCGGGCTGTATGGCATGTGGCACCGTCTTGTTGAAATTACATGCCGTCCACATCCATATCTTGCAATTTAGGCACAAAAAACCCGATTATCATGTCGCGATAGCGAGCACCATTAACTGTTATTGCCTTACCAGCCGCATTTTCGAAGAAGAATGGACAGATGATGCCTCCATCCCAAAATCCGCAACAAATAGTGACACGTTGTGGATGTGTTTGTTTCTCAACAATCACTCGTGGATTTTCTGAACCCCAAATGCAACAATTTTGTCGATTAACGAAGCCATCACGATGAAAATGAACCTCATCACTGAAGATGATTTTGTTCAAAAAATATGCATCCTCTTGTTGTTCCATAATTCATTCAACGAAGTTTCTTCGCTGTGTGTGATCATTTTTAATAACCATGAACTGTCAGCTGTCACGCTGTCTTTTTTTTTTCTCGTTGGCAACACTTTACCGCACAAATGGCGCTAAATTTAAATCTTGCGTGAATTTTGGGAACCCTATATATATATATATATATAGGGTTCCCAAAATTACATATATATATATATATATATATATATATATATATATATATATATATATATATACAGGGTGTTCGGGATAAATTTGACAGTTTCGTAAGGAAAAAGAAAATCTTCTTTGTATCTATTAAATTTAATGAATTGACAAAAAAACATTACAGGCAGAGTTAATTACAATACTATCAACAAGATTTACTCAAAATAACCACCATTAGCATCGATCACAGCTTCAATTCTGCTTCGGAACCTCGAACAAGCTGATGCTACAGTCTCCCTGGGAAGGGCCGCAAAAACTGTTTTAATTTTATCCATTAACTGGGCTTTTGTATTACTGGAAGTGCGATTGGTGTCTTTTTCAACTGCGCCCCATACAAAATAATCCATGGGGTTAAGGTCTGGGGAGTTTGGAGGCCAAACATTTGGACTGGTGAAGTCGTAGAAATTTTCAGACAACCATTTTTGACTTTTCCCAGAGGTGTGGCAAGGGGCCGAATCCTGCTGCCATACATACGGCCTACCATTGGCTACCCTTGTTATCGAGGACTTGACTACAGTTAGCAACTCCACGAACAAAGCCCGAATTCCAATGCCAGGGTTCTTCAACACCTGTTCTTGCAGATTTGCGAGGAATTCTGCTGTACGAACGCAATCAGATCGTCTGCTAGGGATCTTTCTTCTTGCTACATCCTCGTAGTCACCATTGCAAGTCTCTAGTTCATGCCTGATTGTTTTTACTGTATTCAGGGAGCATTGGGCAGCAGTCGTAATATCCTTATTTTGATGGCGGGCACGAATCATCATGATACAAGTTATTCTCTTCCATGATTCAGGTGGGTTCCAGCTATCCATCCTTTCTGACATCTTGTATATGAATGAAGAAGGGTCCAAACTTTTAAATGAAGAGAAGTGTGTGTTAATACATGTAACTTACGGAAAAATATAATTAATTATAAATATGTCAAATTTATCCCGAACACCCTGTATATATATATATATATAAGTTCCTAAGCACATATATATATATATATATACAGTTAAGTCTACACCTGGCTTGCGAAGGGTACTGAAACAAAACCACGAAACCACCGTCACTTATTATCTGCTTGAGATCAGCTCTGCAGAAACTTCGAGGAGGAAAGCACAAATGCCACCAAGGCAAACAAGTACATTAAAAAGAATGTACTCGATAACTTGCATACTGAATTTTTGTAGAGAAATAAAATATCTGTGTCAAATATAGAACTATAACAAAAAAAAATATTGAAGAAAAAACAAAAACAAAATACAAAATGCAGAAAAATTATGTTTATTAATATAAAAACATTCCATTCTGATTTTTATGACTGAACTCTGAGTTGTATTACTCCATTGTATAGTGAATCGTAAAGCACATTCGTGTCAATAGCATGGAGAAATATTTAGTTAGTGTAAAAAATGTATAATTATATTTATAAATAATTAATTAATACTCTGGATTTTGTACTGAATTTGTACTGTACCGAAAATATGTCTCTTTGTATATATAGGTAAATACTCTGTTTGATAATAAACTTTGTTATCGTCAAAAAAAAATAATTATGTAGTATTACGCATGTAATCTATGTTCATGTATGCACTTGTTCACACATGTGCACAAGTATGCATTGTAAATTGTATGTATATAAGCGCAATAAAAATTCTGATTGATATAATTATTATTATTATTATTGACTTTAACCAATACTTTGCAGACTCCATCCAAGAACTGCACAGAAATATCCCTCTATCACGAAAAACGTGTTCCCTCACTTGGACCACGATGAAAATAGACATTATGGTTCCCAACCATAAAACAAGCAGAACGCTTCGTTGTAATTCATCAAATCTTACCAAAGAAAGGCCGAGGAATTGATGGTATAAGACCTAAGGATATCAAGCAACATGCAAATAGCCTAGGCCCTATCCTACCAAAATTAATAAATAAAATATTTAATACCGGACAAATGCCAAGCACGTTAAAGACTGCAATAAACACACCCATATACAAACATGGAAAAATATATTTAATCAGTAATTAAAGACCCATAGCAAACTACCAATTATCAATCGAATTATGGAGCGGATCATACTAAGGAAACTCGCAACATATACGAGTAATTCAGCCTTATATACAAAGAAATTCAGAAAAATAAGGCAACGATATCTCTCTCTCTCTCTCTCTCTCTCTCTCTTGTAAGACTTTATGGACATAATTAACACTGCCTTAGAAAAAAAACGAGGAAGAAAGCTGAGAAAATACATCTCAATCAAGATCAACTAATAAGGAAAAACAGAAATCCATATATTAATTACATTTAATGCTGTAGTTACAGCGCTTAAATACATTAAATCAAAAATTGTAAAATATATATAACTGATTGTTATTGTATAAATACCGTAAAAATGCAATGTTATTCAACCGAAACTGTAAATCACGAAGTACAGTAACTATTATTAATACATATACAGAAAAGAAAGGAAAATCTGTATTTCATTCTTACAAAAAAGCAGAACTACATCTGTTTATAATTATGCGCAAATAATGTGTGTTGAAAACATGTAATCAATATGTAATCTTAATTTTAATAATAAAAAAGGATTGAATTAAAAAAATATGTAATCAATGTATGTATGTATGTTTTAGATCAGTATGTAAAACTGAACTAAATGTAAATGTAAAAAAACTGTTATTATTACTATTGTCGTTGTTGTATCAGATTGTGGATCTCTGTGTAACTATTTTTCAGTGCATGTAATTTCTTTAAAAGGGAAAAAATATTTCATGTGGGATCTCGCGAGAGGTCCGATTCTCACAAAAATAAAAAGTTATTATTATTGTCTTGATATCTAATTGCTTTATAAATATTATTTTTTATATTTATTATATAAAGGCTATAATATAATTTATATTTATATACTATATTTATAAATGAATAATTAAAATCTTATTATAAGAAAATATATATACGTTAATTGATTGTTAAGATTTCACTAAAAAAGTTACAATAAAAAAAGCGACAGAAATTTGTATGTTGCTTTATTTGCAAACTTGTTGGCATTAAAAAGTAACAATCCCAAGCTTACCCAGGAGTATTCGAATTTCGCCTTGTCTAATCCACTTTGTAGCTCGTAATCAAACCAACAGAAGGTTTTTATTTTCCAAAAAATAGTTCGCATTTCGCTTGCATTTTGTAACGGTAGTTAAAGATTTTTCTTTTTCTAAAATTCGACTTCGCAAATCCTCTTATGTTATCTCCTTATTTCTACAAGCATTCCTTTTCCCACTGTTTAGTATTATTCCTAGTCTTCTCTCTAACCATCCGAGATCACAAGCCACTGCTGGTGACCAATCATATACATTTCTGGTTCAGAGAAATTGAACCCGATTCTCATTCTTCACTTTAATTCCGTCTAACTCGGTTTATTCGAACTGCCTCTCCCAATCACTACAACATCCAGCCTCTTCAGGAAGCCGATTAATACCTTCCATCTTATTTCACAAAGAAAGAAGTTTGGTAAAGCAGATCAATGGCGTCACTACTACACGAAGAAATAAATAAAAGTTATAGACAAATAGAGACTTACTTAATACTGAAGGCCTCCTTGCATGGATGGCCGTGTTGTATGTAAAACCCTGAAAAAGAATAATAAAAGTGATCTTTTCCTTCGAAGAAATTATGTCTCCCCAGACGAACTGCGCCAAATTTGATCGCTGTGTTGATGTAAATAAACGCATATCTTTCTTGCAACACTCTTTGCATACCCTCTTGAACTGTGCTCACGTCTTGTTTCCTGTTTCCCCTTTGACGGCTCACCGTAGCCAGCAAACCACTTTGTGCCTTCTGAAAGGGAAAAATCGACTTCGTGTAAGAAAATGAGGTATTAATGAACAGAGAAAGAGAAATTTCTATCATGTATTATCTTGTAAATATAAACACCCAAATATCTGAAAATTTATAAGGGAAATATAATGAATTTTGAAAGCAAATGTGAGTACCTATTTTCGTGATAACAGGTGTAATATCAGGCTAAAACAAAAACATTGGTACAGCATATTATTAGCCAATTTATTTAAGCAGAACTTGCGAGAAGGGCAAAATATATATATATACCCTCCTTGGGTACCCATTTTAATCGCCTCGTACGACATGCATGAGCAACATTGGGGCTATTCTTATCCCGGCCACCACACGGGAGAGCAATCGCTGATAGTCCTTATAAGGACTGGCTTAAAGGGGCGAAGCAAGAATGCCTTTCATCTTTCCCGTTATCTGTAGAGGACACTGTATGGATAAGGTGTTATTGAGCTATTAAATTAAAGCTCTGATCATGGCAGGAGAGTAACAGCAATAGCCAAGCCTCAGTTAAAACTTCATTGGCTACAGCATTGCCATTCATTACCCTCCAAGGGTAGAAAGTCATTATTAGTATTTTATATCTGTAAAAATTATTTTGGTGTTTTGTAATAACATAGATTTTAGAGAAAGATTTATTGAAAATCCTTAGGTTTTTTTAAAATTTGTAATGGAATAAATTTTCCTCTATGTTTTAATAAACTTATTAAGATTTTATGGTAATGATTAAATCCTGTGATCACTAAATATTCTTTGTCACTGCAGATTCCAACCTATTCTGATAAGAATTCTGTTAGTTTAGATATTTGCATATCATTAACCGGTATCCCTTGTACTACAAACTGCATTTGTTTCAAACTCGAGTGAGAAATACTTATATAGTCAATTATTTGAAATCATGTTGTCGCTATTTCAGGGTGCAAAAAGCCATCAAGTATGTTAAAAAGCGAATAACCCTCTTTTGCCAATTCCTGTAGTAATGCCGAGTCCATCATCCAATCATGTGTAACCGGAAACGGACTACAGAAATACACCCAGCTTAAAACACAAATGTACACTATTGTATATAGGTGATATTAAATATTTACTTACAATAATAGAATGCACTGACAGCAAAGATTTTACAATTCGCCCTGGGACATATTTTCATTCGACGAAGGATTTATGATTATTGCTGAAGATTTTAACCACACTATTGATCCAGAGATAGACATGGGTTCACTGGGACGAACAACGCTTCTCTTTAACCAGCGCATTTCAGATGTTAGTAGGCAATACTGAGCTCACCGATGTGTTTCCACACTCACCAACTTAGAAATGAGGTCCCACATCTGATGAACCCAAGCACAACAAATCGAAAAGCTTAAACGCTCAGCCCTACTAAACATTTACGTTTTTCTTCATTGCTGACTGTACAGACGATGCATCTCCAAACACAATTTGGTCTAACCATGCAAGTGGCTGCATCCTTTCTCCCTTTCTATAACCATTAACCTGCGACTTTAAATTTTCTGCAACCAAGAAACTAAGCCTTTAACAACACTTCTGTAAGATCCCGAATATAGACTTAAATGTTCAGATTTAATATACAATCTTGATCACTCGAAGGAGAATTCAGAACTTTTAAAACCTTTGGCGAAGCCTGAAATCTCAACCGAAACTTTTCTTCAAGACAATGCATTCAACAGAGAAATAACAACATCACATAACTTGAGCATTAGATACGGAACCTCCTAGAAGACAGGGCTGCATATCGGTCATTCCATAATGTCAAGGATTCATAAATAACCTCGCGGCTATTTATGACTACTAAGAGTGAAAAACAGAATCAGTTCCACAGAACAGTCGGGGAAAATTTATCACGGGGCACTAACTAAAATTAGTATCAAATCTCTGCCAAAGAAAGAGCATTTGCTCTGGACGTACACTCATTATTTTCTTCCAAGGCTAACAGTATCTCCCAGTATCCTTCGGTTGAAAAAAGCTTATGCCACCGAACATAAAGTGTTCGGTGCCACAAACGTAGCTCGATGTCTCTCATTCCAAGAGGAAACCCCTTGGAAACAGATGTTCTATCTAATTTCACACTTCACAATATTTATTCAAACTAATAGCTGTTAACTCAGATCTACACTGCTTTATGACTGAATCAGAAACTTCCGCCCCACAACAAACAACAAAAAGTGAACGCTAATAAATAGTGATCAAGAAAAACCATTTTACAGAGTAAAGTATGATTTTTTGATTCATCTCGTTCATCCCTTTCGAACGGGTAGAGCCCTCCCACCCCCGAAACCAAAATTTACATTGCCATGTTCTCCAAATGAAATCACATTCTAGATGAAAATCATCTTTTTAGAATGCGCTGCAGATATCGCCATCTCAATTCGCAATGGGAAAAAATTGAAACCATCCATACAGAACCGAGACATTATGTACAAAATTAAACGCCGAAAGAAACACTTGTGGGAATGAAAATTGAAAGGAGAACTGGCTTTCTGACTAAATCTAAATGGTGGGGTGAAGGACATAAATGCTTTAACACCACTTACGAATCGACCTAAAATTATATTTGACTCATTTGATCATAGCTAGTGAGTTATTCAGTCAGTTGTAGTTCACCCAGATGGTGGCTGGTGTGTTATGCCATCTTCAAGGTACTAACCATCCATCCCTAAAGAGACTTCTTCCATAAGAGGCAGAAACCTCACATTTCTTCTGGTCAACTTACTCAGCACTCCCTGCGCAAATTCAGAAAAATGCAGAGGAGAGGTCTCCCTGCACATAACATCGAACCTTTCAGATTCATCTCTAAAAGCATTTTCGAAATATTTCCAGACCAAGTGAGGAAACCAATTCTTAGACTGAAAAAAAAATATAAGCTTTTCCAGGATCGAAACTACTAGTGGAAACCGTCTATTAATCCACAGTTCAACGGATGTCTTCTGAAGTTCTCTGTACCACTGTTGGTCATAGCATTCCGGATTTATTTAGGGCAGATGTCTTCCTACATCAGTACTGAAACGAATTACAAAGATGATAAGAAAAAATACTGCACCAATAAACTTCACTCGTATCCACTTCGTGGATACGAGTTAAGTTTATTGGGTAAGTATTTTTTCTTATGCATAGACATCACATACGATATCTATGCATAAGGGATACTGTTTCAGAGGGTGAAGCTTAACGCTTTTAATATTCCCCGTTCTCTGATACACAGAAAAACATTGGCAGGAAAAACTTTAGGAGCATATAACTCGAGCTGAGAGGTCAGAGAGGAATGAGGAGATATATGGGATATTTGTGTCCTGGTGAATCTGATCATTTCTACCGAACCATGGAGCGTTTAGTATCATACGCAAGCATTTGTTTTGCATTCGCTGCAGTTTAAGTATTTTAACATTGGAAGAATGGCTTCAAGCTGGAGAGGCATAGGTAATATTAGGACGGAGTACCATCTGATAGAGTAGTAGCTTGTTCCTTATGTTTAATGCGCTGTCTATTAATCAAAGAGCAAAGTTGCGCGATAGTTTTAGATACTTTTGCACAGATGTTCCTTATATAGCTGTTGGAGCACAATCACTTGTCTAGTAGTATTTCTAGATATTTGGCTTCTATTTGCAATGGAGTTTTGCTATTAAATAGAACGATGTCCCCTTTGGGAGATGCTAATCTTTTATTGAAGAATATGGCTGCAGTTTTCTGAGGGTTCACTTGCAGTCTCCAGTCAGAAAACAATTTCTCTCCCTTTAAGATGCTATCTTGTAGTTTTTTTGGCTACATGATAAAGATGCAGAGATATAGCTGATACTGCTGTGTCGTCTGCAGAAAGGACCGTGATGGGATTATGTGGGACATTTGCCATGTAGATTGCAAACAATATCGGTGCCAACATACGATATCTAGTTTTTTTTTGGATAGATGGGTAAAGCAATAATGCTTTTCATATTACCCGTTATCTGTAGAAGAAAACGTATGGATGAGATGTTATTAAGCTCAGGTCATGGCTGGGTAACGGTAATAGCCGAGCCTCAGTTAAAACTTCATCGGCTACCTCATTGCCATCCGTTACCCTCTGTCTCCGAACCTAAAGAAATGGCTAACGGCAATAGCCGGGCCTCAGTTCATTGGCTTCAGTATTGCCATACGTCACCCTGGAGCAGTGCTCTCTCTATCTCTATTAATTTCCTTACGATATGTATTGACAATTGACATTAACGTCTTTAGGGGGTGAAGCGGAAAGCTTTTCATATACCCTGCTATCTGTTATGGCTACAGTGAAGGTAGAATTTTATGAGCAGTGTTCTTGCCCTGAAAGTCATGGAGATTATGAATCGCTACAGGAAGTAAAATGGCTTTTGGTCATTTATGTTTCAATACATCAGTTGGCTCGTAGGCTACAGCTTGCTGAACTAGAACATTAGGATGAATGGGCGTCTTTAGGAAGAACCGTGCTGCTAAAGGTTGTAGGAAAGAGAAGATATAAGGAATATTTGTTTCTTGATGAAGTTGATTTTCTGACGAGCCATGGGGCGCTTAGAATCATTCACAAGGACTTGTTTTGTACACGTTGCAGTTTGATAATATTTGTAGTGAAGGTATGGCTAAAGGCTGGTGAAGCGTAAGTGACTATAGGACGAATCATCAGCAATTTGATTCTGATGTTTAGCTTGCTGTTCCTGTTAATTAGGGGATATACCTGGACGATGGCTTTAGGTGCCTTTGCTAACGTGGCCTTGATGTGTTGATTAAAAGTTAATTTTTTGATGAGGACGACAGTTAAGTATTATGTTTCTGTCTGCCAGGGAATTTTGGTGTTGAATAGTAAGATGTTTCCGTCAGGAGATATCGACCTTTTCGTGAAGAGAATGGCTTAATCTTTTTTGAGGATTTACTTGCTTTCTCCATTTGGAGAACCATCTCTCTAACTTTAGAAGTTTTCTTAAAACTTTCTGGTAACGAAGTGCAGTCGGAGAGATCTGGCTAACAATGCTGTGTCATCAGCATACAGGGCCATTATGGATGACATTGGGTTGTGTAGGATATCTGATATGTATACAGAGAACAGCAATGAAGCCAGTCGGGATCCCTGCGGCACTCCAGCCAAGACATGGCGCTGAGATGAGGTAGTACCATTGATCTTCACTTGCATGGTTCTGTTCTGTAGATATGATCTAACTAAATGAACCATTTTCAGTGAGATACCAGATGAGATAAGTTTTTGTAGCAACCCGAAATGCCATATTTTGTCAAATGCTTTGGATAGATCAAGGAAAACAGCTCCCGTGTATTGACGCTAGTTGTAGATGGTCGTAATGTATTCCACAATTCTGTGGATTTGCTGGGTAGTAATATGGTGTTGCCGAAAACCGAACTGCTCTTTAAGAAGGATGTTTAGGTCATTTACTGAGGCTTGAAGTCGAGAGAGGATGATATTCTCCGCAACCTTACCCAGGTTGGAGATGAGACTGATTGGAAGATACCTTTGAGGCAGGTAAGGGTCCTTGCCCGGCTTATGTGCAGGAATTACATCGGCCAGTTTCCAGGTGGAAGGAAAATAGTGAAATCTTAAGGTTGCATTTATTATTATAGTCAGGTGCACTATAATAATAAATAACAGCTTTTCAGGGAAGAGTTTGATCATCCTATTTTTAATGCCGTCTGGCCCAAGAGCTTTTTCATTCTTTAGATTTAATAATATCATATATTTCAGCAGGTGATGAAGGTGCAATATGTCAGTACTGGTATCAGGAAGTTTCAGTGAGTGTGTGACCTTTCTGTGAATTTTATACAAGTGATCATAGTCTAGGTTTTCATATGAAGGTTTGCATTGCTCTTCTAAATTGTTTACTATGATTTCTATGATTACTATGATTACTATGATTACTATGACATCTGTGTGGTCAAGGCCCTGGTCAGAGAATATTGTGGGAAGGGATCTGTCTTTGTTTTTGATATTTCTCAGTCGTCCCCAGAGAGAGTGATCAGTAGGTTCCCTGATCACTCAGTGAAATAGAGGCTAACTCTTCTTCCCATACTTGGTCTCTATGAGATTTGAATGGATATCTCACCGCCAATTTAGTCTACTAGGAGCTGTTTTGTCTTGTGGTGCACGAGTGTTAAAATCTTTTCCTAGCTCTGTTTTTTCTCTGGTCAAGTTCATAATGTCTTAGAGCAAACGACCTGGTTTGCGGGCAGATTTGTAGGAGGTGGCTACCGTTATAGCGGAATTAATTTGTTGGATGAGGTTTGTAACTGCAGATTCTACTTCTTCTTTTGTACATATGTGAGGAACAGGTCCAATATAATCCTTGAGTGCTGTTGATAGTCTTTCCCATGCTATGTAGGAGGGAGAAGGAGGAGACAGGTATTCTTGTTTTCCCAGCTGTAGCTGAGCTGGTGAATACCTCCACGCCTGTACTGTCAAGGTTAGTGGTTGGAGGGCTGTTTACAGAATGGTGCTTGATGTAATTTTTAATGAAGATGGCAGTTCCGCCGCCCAAATAGACCAATCTGTTTATTTTAGGGTTATCTGAGAGTCTGAGATGCGTATTGCTAATTAATATAACATCTGGTTGATAATTATATGTGAAACCTTGGAGCTCCAGAATTATGTTTTTGAGGCCATTTGCATTCCATGCAATGATCTGAAGAGAAGCTGGAATAAGTTTGTTTTTATTCATTTATGAGTGCTGTGAGGATGACCTGCGTTTCACGTAGAAATCTTTTAGTGGAGGTTGCTCAAGAGTTTGACAGACTAAAGTCTTGTAGCATGTTTGCTAGAGAGGCCGTAATAACAGCTCTCAGGTTTGTAGGTGCTGTTGGCTGATTCTGTTCTAGTATTGATTTATTTGTACGGGGCACATCGGCATAGCGTTTTGTTAGCCTTTGGCTCCCACTATTTTTGAAGGTCTCCGACTGTGGCCACTTTGTCTGCGGTAATGGTGCTCGGGCCTCTGGCGTTCTTGTACTGTAGGAGGAGGACTGTTTATCTGTCTCCATCCGTCTGTTCTTTTGATGCTGAATACATCCCTTATAGTTCGAAGGATGAGGGCCACCGTAGTTGGCACATTTGACAGGGGTGGTTTTTGGTTTTGTGCAGATATTGGTTGGATGGCTATCCCCACATTTCATACATTTAAATTCGCTCTACACAGTTTCTGGGCATGGCCAAACTTTTGGCACCTGTTACATTGCCCAGAAGATGCCTTTTTCCGGAGTGGTTCTGGCGTGACGATGAGCCCCCAGATTGTTTTAAGCTGTAGATATTTTTGTAAACGTTTTGAATATCTTCCAGGACTAACGCATGGCAGACTTGTCGGATCTCTACATTCTGCTGACCTTAACTGGGGCAGATCCTGTAAATTAAGATAAGCAGCTATTTCTTCTGTGTCAATGTCTTCACAGACGCAAAGGAGGACTATTTTTAAATTTTTTTCGGAGCTGAGCGCGAAGGTATGATACTGGATACCTCTGTCATCCATTTCTTTAGTCAACCTTCTGTAATCTGTCACTGTTGTTGGTTGTATCTTAATGCCTTCATCCATACTTTTGGCCTTTATAAAGCCAATGTGCAGTTTGGACATTGGAGATCTTAGAGCTGCCCATCTGTGTTTTTCTCTCAGTATGATCGGAGACACATTTTCTTTGGGAGAAACAGTGGCGTCCGAAACTTGACAGTCTTGTTCCATTTCATTGTCTGTGTGTGGTTCTTCAGTTGTTCTTCGCTTTTTGCGTGCGCGTACCTTTCCAAATTCTGAAGGAGTTGAAATCATCGATTCTAACTGATCCTCTATTTTCTCGGCGACAACGTCTGTGACACTTACGAGGGGGGGGGGGGGGGCGTATCGTAAAGTTTCACTTTCCCCGGCTAATTATTGTTGAGTAGCTCACCTAGTCTAATGAATTATCGGTATACTTGCTCAAATATCGTCTCGTTTAGCTGTTTTTCAATATCTGTGAAGTTTGTCTTTAAAAAAAAACGTTTACTGTGCAGTTGTAGGCCGACCGGCACTTCTGTAAATCTTGGAAACCCTTGGGGAAGAGCACTGATATAAAATGGCGAAATCTTCAGAACTCATCACAGCCTAAAATAATAACACGTCCCCATTCAAAATTGAATTCCGGATCTCCGAATCCACGATATGTATTGACAATTGACATTTATGTCTTTAAGGGTGAAGCAAGATGCTTTTCATATTCCCCGCTATCTGTTGTGGTTAGAGTAAGGGTAAAATTTACGAGCCGTTTGCTCGCCCTGAATGGGCATGGAGATTATGCACCGTTATAGGAGGCTAATATAGCTTTTGGTCTTCTATATTTGAATATATCTGTTGCCTCGTATGCCGCAGCTTGTTGAACCAAATCATTGGGATGCATGGACGTCTTTAGGAAAAACTTGGATGCTAAGGATTGCAGAAAAGAGAGAATATAGGGAATGTTTGTGTCTCTGTGAAGCTGGTTGTTTCTATCATACCATGGGGCGTTCAGAATCATTCTCAAGCACTTGTTCTGTACTCGCTGTATTTTGATAATGTTAGCATTAGAGGTGTGGCTCCAGGCCGGAGAGGCGTAGGTGATTATAGGACGAATCATCATATGGTATAGTTGCAATTTGATTCTGTTGCTGAGCTTGCTATTTCTATTAATTAGCGGATAGATCTGAGCTATGGCTTTAGATGCCTTTGCGCACGCAGACTTGATGTGTTGGTTGAAAGATAGCTTTTTGTCGAGAATCACACCCAGGTAATTTGCTTCTGTCTGCCAGGGAATTTTAGTATTGAATGGTAACACATCTCCTGCAGGAAACATTGGTCTTTTTGAGAAGAAAACAGCTGAGCTTTTCTGGGGGTTGACTTCCAATCTCCACTTAGAGAGCCAGCCCTCTAGCTTTAGAATGTTTTCTTGAAGCTTTCTGGTAATGAGATGAGGTCTGAGAGATCTGGTTAGTATTGCCGTATCGTTCGCATACAGGGCCAAAATGGAAGTCATCGGATTGTGCGAGATGTCTGACATGTATGTAGAGAACAGCAATGGAGCCAGTAAAGATCCCTGCGCCACTCCAGCAAAGATGTGGCGCTGGGAGGATGTAGAACTGTTAATTTTTACTTGCATTGATCTATTCTGAAGATATGAATGGATTAAATGAATCATTTTTAGTGAGGTACCGGCTGAGATAAGTTTGTGCAGGAGTCCAAAATGCCAGATTTTGTCAAATGCTTTGGATAGGTCTAGGAAAACAGCTCCTGTGCACTGGCGCCCGTTGTAGCTGGTGGTTATGTATTCGACAATTCTGTGGATTTGCTGGGTAGTACTATGGTGTTGTCGAAAACCAAACTGTTCTTTAGGGAGGATGTTTAGATCATTTACTGAGGTTTGGAGTCGCGAGAGGATGACCTTCCCTGCAACCTTACCCGGATTGGAGATGAGACTGATTGGACGATAATTCTGCGGTAAGTGTGGGTCTTTGCCTGGCTTATGTACAGGAATCACATCAGCCAGTTTCCAGGAGGAAGGAAAATAGTGAAGTCTTAAGATTGCATTTATTATACTGGTCAGGTGCACTATAGCTTTTCGGGGCAGCAGCTTGATCACCCTGTTTGAGATGTTGTCTGGTCCAGGAGCTTTATTGTTTTTAAGTTTTTTAATAATATCATATAATTCAACAGGTGATGCGGGTGTAATATGGTCAGCACTGGTATCTGGGCGGTTTAGTGCATGCCTGACCTGTCTGTGGATTTTGTAGAGATGATTGAAATCTAAATTGTTATAAGAAGGTTTGCACTGATCCTCAAGATTTTTTAGTATGACTTCTGCCTTATCTACATCTGTGTGAAATAGGCCCTGGTTTGAGATTATAGGGGGAAGGGATCTGTTTATATTTTTGATGCTTCTCAATAGTCCCCAGATAGAGTGATCAATAGGTGAGATAGAGGCTAACTTTTTATCCCAAACTTGGTTTCTGTATGTTTTAAGTGCATCTCTTACTGCTCCATTTAATCTGTTAAGCACTGTCTTGTCCTGAGGCGCGCGAGTGTTATGAAATCTCTTTCTAGCTCTGCTCTTCTCTCTGATCAGGTCCATAATGTCCTCAGGCAACCAATCAGGCTTGGGAACAGGTTTCTGGAAGGTTGCAACCATTATAGCGGACTTAATCTGTTGGGTGAGGCTAGCCACTGCAGATTCCACATCTTCTGGTGTGCCTATGTGAGGGACGGGTCATATTTGATCCCTAAGTGCTTTAGACAATCTCTCCCACGATATACCTGAATGAGAGGGAGGATACAAGCATTCTCGTTCTCCCAATTGCAGTAGAATTGGGTTGTGATCCGACGACAGCTCATTTAGTGATATAAGGCTGTACTGTAGTTTAATGTCTTGCAGGATGGCTATATCCAGGATGTCAGCAGTGCCAGACGTACTGAGATGTGTTGGTTCGGTAGGTCCAGCCACAACAGTATAGTTTGATCCTGTGTAGTTAGAAAGGATGCGACAATTTTTATTGGTAGATTTACTGTTCCAAGCAGGATGTTTTGCATTGAAGTCTCCAGCAATGACGACCGGTCCTTTTAATCCAAGGAT
This sequence comes from Typopeltis vanoorti, assembly GCF_054136105.1. Classification (NCBI taxonomy): domain Eukaryota; kingdom Metazoa; phylum Arthropoda; class Arachnida; order Uropygi; family Thelyphonidae; genus Typopeltis; species Typopeltis vanoorti. The sequence goes on along the minus strand of NC_143569.1, from coordinate 74,594,485 downwards.
GGCATCCAGATCTGAGGTCAATAATGCCTTTAATGGAGGGTTTTACGCAGAAAAAGTTTAAGGTTTCCAATTGAGTTTGTGAGGACATTAATTCCTGTGATTTCGAGGTTGGTGGAAGTAGGGTTGGTTATTGAATGATGATTGATATAGTTTTTGATAAGGGTGGCTGTACCTCCACCTCTATACCCAAGTCTGTCGTTTCTGTAAATCTGATACCCTTTGATTTTCAGGGTGTCAGCAGGCCTCAGGTGAGTTTCATTGATTAGCAATATATCTGGGTTGTATCTATTATTAAATTCCTGGATTTCTAACAGTTTATTTTTTATACCGTTGGCATTCCAACTGATAATCCTAAGAGAGTTTCGGGCTATTTTTTTCCTATGCATCAGAGAGTGCTGATAGTATGGATTGGGTTTGATGTAAGAATCTTTTTGTGACACTTAAGGATGGATTTGAGTTGCTGAAGTCCTGCACCATGTTTGCAAGAGAAGAGGTGATAACAGCTGATAGATTTGAATGTGGATTACTCAGGTTCTGAGTTTGTACTGTCTGTTTGGAGCGGGTCACATCAGCATATGTTCTCGCTTGATGTTGAAGATTCGTTTTCTTAAGGGGTTCAGTTAATGATGGGCGAGCACCTGTTGTAATGATCTCACTATTGGTGAACTGAGGAGCCTGAGCTTCAGGAACTCTTGCACTAGATGATGAGTTAGTTTGATGATTTGGATCATTCCATCTGTTTTTGAGGTGATGTACACACCCTCTATAATTAGCAGGGTGAGGACCCCCACAATTAGCGCACTTAGCCGGGGTGGATTTTGGCTTGGCGCAGGTGTTTGTGGGGTGATTCTCGCCACATTTTAGGCATCTGAACTGAGCTTTGCATAGCTTCTGGGCATGGCCAAATTTTTGGCATCGGTGGCATTGCCCAGAAGATGCTTTCTTTCTCAATGGTTCTGGGGTGATTTTGAGTCCAGAGATTGATTTTAAATTATAGATGTCTTTGTAAATGTTGTGAATCTCAACCAAGACGAATGGCATAGGTGTCTTATTTGATCTAAACATTCTAGTGACCTTAATTGGAGGTAGTTCCTGTAAGTTAAGGTCAGTAACTATTTCATCCTTGTCGATATCCTCGGAGACTCCTCGTAGGACTGCTTTCAGATTTTTTTCGGAGGCAAGTGAAAATGTGTGGTATTGAGTTCCTCTTGTGTCCAATTCCTTTGTTAGCTTTCTGTAATCAGCCACCGTGGAGGGCTGAATTCTTATCCCATCGTCTACATTTTTGGCAGATGTATAATTTATTTGTAAATTAGCCATGATGGTTCTGAGTGTTGTCCATCTCTGCTTTTCTCTTAGGATAATCGGTGGAACCTTTTCATTGGAGGAAGCAGAGGGATCTGAAATGGGAACATCCTCATCCATACCAACATTTGTTGGCTCAGCAGCGAGAGTTTTCCTCTTCTTACGAACGTGGATTTCTCCTTGATCAGAAGGATTAGAGGTAGAAACAACTAGATTGAGTTTTTTCTCCATTTGTGGAGAGTGTTCATTTTCCTCGACGTCGACTTCAGGTGAGGAATATAAATTTAGGTAGCCGGGCCAATCTCGTTCAAACTTTTTGAGAAGCTTTTTAATAAAAGTGAGTGCTAGCTTTTTATCGAGTGACTCGATAATGATGTCGGGGTCAATCGTGCTAGTAGGCCATGTTGTCAGCTTGAACTTCTTTTGGAGTTTATCAATAAGTACAAGAGCCGGCTCTTTATCGAGCAAGTCAGTGAATACGTCTAGATCAGGTACGCTCATATCGTTTTAACTGCGTATGAGCGTTAATAGAAATTCCACAGGTCTGAAAACCTACCAGTAGAATTTTTTTTTTTTTAATATCCCGCAACCGCGAAGGACTGCCAGCAATATCAATCGTAGGCTTAAGAAAGCGATAGCAATTAAATTGCATCTAAACAAAGTCATACCTTGATATTTCACGAAATGCAGAACGGCATTTCACTAACTAATCTCCGTGAGAATGAAAATCACCACGCTAATTCAAAACTAATAATAAATATAATATAACCGTATACACGCTAACCAACGCAATCAGAAATCTCCCCGCCATCTTACCCTCCACGAAACCCTCCACGTTTATCCTTATAGTCCTTATAAGGACTGGCTTAAAGGGGCGAAGCAAGAATGCTTTTCATATTCCCCGTTATCTGTAAAGGACAGTGTAGGGATAAGGTGTTATTAAGCTATTAATTAAAGCTCTGATCATGGCAGGAGGGTAACAGCAATAGCCGAGCCTCAGTTAGAACTTCATTGGCTACAGCATTGCCATCCATTACCCTCCAAGGGTATTGGATTGAATGAATCAATCACCGCATCTCACGGTCGATTGTTCCTTCATGCTTCCTGAAGATATCCTCCACGTTTATTTTCACAACAAATAACTTTTATACTTTATGTATAAAAGAATAATATAGGTGTTTCAGTAATTCATGACCTCAATCGAATTTTTTTTTTAAATTATAATATTCTAATTAATTTCTGACTTTTATATCAGTTAATTTTTGAATTCTATATAAAACAATTATCTATTTTTATTTTTTTAAATAAAAAAAGATAATTAAATAACCAAACATCTCCTTACGATGCAATTGCTGCAAAAGTCCGTTGCAATATTACAGACAGGAAGATATGATTGCCCATACTATATTCAATCCTCTGCCTGTTTAATTGTCCTTTCTCTCTCTCCATTTTTTTCTAATCTTATGACAGATCAAGAAACTCAAAGATTATAATTTTTTTTCGATCTCTAACCACCTCCACCAAAGAAATAATTTTTCGGAACTAACCTCTTGCAGAAGAGATTAAATTTTGAAAAATGGAACAACATAATCTCTTAGAAGAGGTTATTCTATTCTGTAGAATAGAATTCTGTAAGAATTCTATTCTAAAATTCCGGGATACTATTCTGGGAATGTTCCAACAGTTCTGAAGCAGAAATATCCATAATGACGTTTCAATCATTGAAACGATTTTGTCTTTATTTCAGAAATGAACTCTGGTTATCGGTAACTAGCACTATCGTGTGTGAGTTGAAGAAATTTCGTAATTATAAATGTGAGTTCCAGATAACAGGAAGCAAACAACACATTTGAGTACGCTAACCTGAAACAGCGAATGTTCAGCAGAGCTCTTCAACGAACCACACGTAATTTCTTCGTTTTCAACGGCCACTGCGAGATCTTCTGTAGTCTCTATAGAACCTTCCAGTTTAGGGACTGTGATGTAGGAAAGTAGGGCCCCACTGTAGGCCATCACCACAACCATAGCAAACAACCACCAGAACAGAGCGATCAACTGGAATGCAGGGTAGCGAAAGAGTTTGGGATTCATGGCTGCAATAAGAACACAATTGAGTGGAGAAGATAAATGAAATATAATTAAATATATTGATAAATAAATTAAGTATTATGATCTATGAATTATGTTAAGTATTCTTGAATGAACTGTATTTTAATATAATCTTTATAATTGACTGGTGAGGTTACTCTAGACTCCAAAAAACACAATCACAACGAATCGCACTTAGAGTCAATTTAATGAAAGGACTTTCCTGAAGTTTCTCTTATGTGACTGCTATAAATTGGTATCCCCCGTTCTTAGCCACTTAGAATTTATGGTGTTCAAAAGATACATAAATTGGACATCTCATTGCGTCCAACTACGAGCTATATTGTTACACCGTCCTAATTTTTATCATCGATGTTTGGTACACTATTTTGCTCTTTTCTTCAAATTCCTCTTGTAATGTTTTTATAACCATGCCACTCTAGCTATCCATATTGGTTCAATTCTATGCTACCATAAATACCACTTCTTTCTCTCCATGCTTGTAGATTCCTTTAAATTAGGAACAGCTCTAAGCTATTAATTTACACCTAAAAGGTTTTTTTCGTACACCAATTCGACCTAAGAAGAATGATAGAAACTATTACAGACCCACCCCTTCTAGTAATTCATGGAACGGTACAGGCAGAAGCAATGAATTAAGTAAAACGTTGGTGTACAGTAGATTGCAATACCCAACTGTTGGCAGCAGTTCCTTAAATGTTCATATGTTATCATTTAATACAAACGTAGAATTTTGTGAAATACCAAATGGAGGTGTCAAGATTTAAATCTATATATCTATTCGCAAAATACTAAAGTTTTATTTTTCTGAATAATGCCGTATAATAATGTTTAACCAGCTAGTTCTGTACGTCACTCGAACTTCAATACTTTTCTCTGATGATGCAGTTAATGGTACCAAAGCGACACTCACCTTTCATTTGGAAAGACCTAGGTTCGAATCCCTCATAGGAGAAATAGTTCACTGATGAGCTTTACACCTGAAGCTAAGTTAACTGGGAACACAAAAGTAAAGGTTTTAATCCTACCAGATAGACAAAACCAGTCAGAAAGGACACACCCGATAATATATTGGTGGTGTGCCTTAGTTGCCTTAACAGCATTCAAACAAATCTCCAGAGACGTTCAATTAAATTAGTATTTATGCACACTGCGATAAAGGAACTGTAACCACTCGTATTTGAGAATAAAAGGAGTAACAGGATATTATGTTTAGCATATTGTATTTATCAAATACAAAACATTTTTAATTGAAACACAGCGGCCAGTTCATAACACCCTGGATATGTTAGCGCGGCAACTCAAAGAAGAACTTCGTGATACATAATTCGGTTCGAAAATGATAATCGTCTTCTAAATTAGTACCGCGAAGTGATTCATTTTTCCCAATAAAAGCTAACTGATCCGCCATGGTGAATCTACCCACTTAGAAAACATAATAGCAATATCTATTGGGGTAATGTCTCATCAATCAATGGCAGCCGAATTTCATTAATAGAACGACAGGGAACTTCTGAATATTTGCATAACAAATATTTCTTTATCCTTACTTCCTTCGGGTTAAGTCCACTATGGGGGACTCGATCCAGTTCTAAACGTATCACTAAAATAATTTCATTGTTTTGGCAATTTTAATTCCCATCCCGAAATTAAGAATGGGTTTTTCAAACGGGTTTCAAGGAAAAATTAAAGTGGCTTTCATTCAAACCTTTCTTTACTGTTCCTGCCAAATCCAGGATTATTATTATTATTATTAATACACTCATGCATTGATCATATCAACATACGGGCTCCCATCCATACATATGTAGCATCAGTAATTACTTCAAAATTGCTGACAACTTCTTTTTATTACGTAACCTAACCCCCTCCCCCACCTTCCACCACCACAAAGGTCGAGAAACCTCGATCATACTAAACAGCATTGTCGATAGCCATGTAAAAAAATACAGACGGGAATTGTCTACTTAAAATAAATGGTCCTGTAACATTGTACGAGAATTTTTAACTAAAGTTCACAGAAATATACAAAAAAGCTTATACAAACGAGGCGACAACAACTAAATGACGACATACTAAATAGTATTACTGTAAACGAAAATCTATGAAAAAAACTTAAAAAGTCACCCAGTAACACACATTTACAAACCTTATACAAAAACACAAGAAATCGACTAACAAGAAAACTTCTTAGGACAAAAAGACGCTACTACTTCCACAAATTCATGGGATATTACGACAACAATAATCAAACATGGGCTATACTCAAAGAATTAGTAACTCCAAAAAAGAAACCTTCAGCACAAGATTTTATTGCAAAAAGCTTCGGTCAGGACACAAACCAAGAGGAACTAGCAGACGCATTCAACCATGCTTTCATAAACAACATCACACAACTCAAAAAAGACAAACTACCAACGATCTACAAAAAACTACCGACACAAAGTCAACAATAAGCGATGTATTTTCCACCCATATCAAAACAGGAAGTGAAAGAAGCACTCCTAAAACTAAAACCAAAGACCACTGCAGGAATACACAAAATAAGACTAATACTTATGAAACTCGTGAACATAATATTCGACACAGGCATTATTTCACAACGACTAAAAACTGGTAATTACGCCAATATACAAACATGACAAAAGAAACGATACTCAGAACTACAGACCAATAGCTACTATCAGGCATCTCAAAAATTCTAGAAAAGCAATACACACCAGACTACAGAACTATTTACAGAAGTACAACATCATCTCACAAAACCAATACGGCTTTCAGAACACAAAAAACACCATCACTTTATTAGATGACATCGCCGACACAATAAACAAAGCTCTCGACAAAAACAAGTATGCCGTCCTTATACTGCTGGACCTAACCAAAGCATTTGACACACTTGAACATGAAATACTACTCATCAAACTATACTCAATAGGTATAAGAGGAACACTGCATACATGGTTCAAGAACTACCTCTCAAACAGAACACAAGTAACAAAAATAGGTACATGTCGCAGTCGGAGTATATAAGTAAAACACGGTGTACCTCAAGGTGCCATATTATCAACCACTCTATTCAACATATACATTAACGATGTTCATGACATATCTAAGAAGTCAAATACTTCAGTACGTAGATGACACTGCACTATTAGCAATCCACACAGACATCAACACGGCTCCCTGCAAAGCACAACAAGACCTAAATGAAATCACAACATACTTCTACCAACACGCAATTCTAATCAACGGCATCAAAACAGATTGTTGATAATATACAACCCAAGATCACTTGTCACACATACCACATACCACATACACTGCACACATACTACTGCATTAACAAAAAAATACCTGCCAAAGTTCCGAAATCAAACCTGTAACACATGCAAAATACGTCGGTCTCACCTACACACCAAACTCAGGATCATCGCAGCAAATCTCTTCCAAGTTAAAGACATTATTCCATCCAACATAAAAAAACTCCTATATCACGGTATCTGCGATTCCCTACTCAGATACAGAATAACTGTCTATGCAAACACATCAAAAACAGCCACCTAACAAAATTAGAAAACATTACAGAGGAAAATCGTGTCAACAGTGATCTGGACACCTTACACGCAACAACCAATATCGGACAAGCACATTGCGATACACAGAATTCTGAGCACTAAAAATCTGAAACACGACATGACATTAACGGGAAATTACTTCAACATCACCTATCGAAACAACAGAGACATATCGTATAACACGACCCACAACAACACTTTTCATCCCTGCACCCTTCAACAACTCATACGGTTCTTTTGTGAGATCACATCAGATTCCCACGCAACTCAACAACCTACGAAGAAATTTAAAACACATAAATAACTACAGAACATTAAAACACGAACTCTGGAAAATATACCAACAAAGTTAAGAAACCATTAACACTAATATACACATCACAAATCACTAGCATCCAATGCCTACATCCCATACATACATAAATAGTAGCAACAACACAAATAGTGAAGGCTAAATCCCACTCTCTTCATAAAAGCTAACCCAAGCTTCGAAGAAGATCGGATTAACTCGCCTCACTGAACCACACGTAATCCTTATATCCAAAGAAGCAGATTATGTAATAAAACAGTTAATAAAGTATACAACAATAGAGAAGATACTGATTATTATGTGATAATATCATTAATATAATACACTTATGTAACATGAAAAAATAATGTAATAAATTATTCTTATAATTAAAAAAGTTATTATTATTATTATTATAATTACTTTTATTAATATAATTTTTATCCTTATAATTAAATGCAGAAATGTAACAAAACAGTGAGTAATTACATTACAATAAAGAAGATATTGATTATTATGTAATAATATCATTAATATAATAATATTATGAAATATGAAAGAAATGTAATAAATTATTCTTATTATTACAAAATATATATATAATGAATTTACATTGTATGTTTGTGAAAAATATAACACTTTAATTGCATATGTGTAAATACTGTTGTATAACCAGTCTTTCTCAAACTTTGAAAAAAAAAAGTAAACTACATGTAATATCATATAACTTGTGTAACTCTGAACTACATAATTGCAAATTATTACTGTGATTGTAATTTTAAAAGATAGCAAAAAACTATGTTATCATCATTAACATTGAAATTTCATTATATGTAGCACTAAGTGCTGAACCACGTAAAATAATATACTGAATGTTACTGAAGATGATAATTGTATATGTAAATATTTGAGAGATCAATAAAAAAAATTATTATTATTATTATTATTATTATTATTATTATTATTATTATTATTATTATTATTATTACTATTATTATTCTGTATATTCTGTATTCAAAAATTCTGAATAATCTTCATTGTTAACATTAGAACATGTGCTGTAAAAACATAATATAAAGGCAAAAAAGTATTATTAAAAATTTTAATTGAAATCCAATGTAGAAAATGCAGCACTTAGGGCTGAATTGTGTAAAATTATAAGTTGCAATGTCACTCAAGTTGTCTATTGTATGTGTAAATATTTTAGATCAATAAAAATATGATCATTATTTAAAAAAAATTATTATTATTATTATTATTATTAAGACAGATATCCAGGGATATACGAACTGATCGATGGAGACACATACTACACACACCAGCTGTTAAGCATGTTCTTGAACTCCTTCACACTGCTTGCACTCACAACATCCAATGGCAATCCATTCCAATCATGCCCCACCCATGTAAGATAAAAATCTAGCCCCCATCCCTTCTTACCGCATTCATTTTCGGTTTCCAAGAATGCCCTCTTGTACATTCTGTCGCTCCATCAATTGAAAAATTCAATCAATTGAATTCCTATGTGAATCTTTCAGAGGTCACAATCATATCACCTCCTTTTTTCCTGATTGTTAATGTCTGCAGTCTACAAATTCTCAATCTGTCTTTAATCAGTATTCCACAATCCTAATATCATTTTCGATTTGCACTCTCTCCACTGTATCAGAATCACCACGCAAGCAGAAGACCAGACCTGCGTGCAATGGTCCAAGTGAGGTCTTATCATGGCCTTCTAACAGACAAAATGAATTCCTTACATTTACATGTCAAGGTTCGTTCAGCATTACAATTATCTTTTGAGTTGTATTTGCAATCTTTGGTGGCACATGGCCGCTGATCTTCAACATCCTATCTACTAACACTCCAAAATCTCTAGCTTGATCAGTTTTTTGGCATAATTCCAGAAACTAATACGCCAGTGGATATCTAATCACACCAAAGTGCATTATCTTACATTTTTTATCATCGAACTGACGGCATTTTCCAATGCTCACAATTCCAGCCTATTCAGATCATTGTTCATGTATTGCATATAAACATCACTTCTGATTATCCTACCTATCTTTGTATCACTAGCAAATAATTGTATGTCGCCTGCCAAATCCTTCCCAATATCATTAATATACAGACTGAAGAATAGTGGAACAAGGACTGATCCTTGAGGGACACCACTGGTTACCATGAATGTTGAAGATTCACGATCCCACATATACGACTTTCTGAGATTTGTCAGTCAGCCATCTTCTCACCCATGCCAATAATTTATAATCCAGTCCCATGTTCTCCAACTTATGCAACAGTTTACCATGCAGAATTCTGTCATAAGCTTCACAAAATCCAAACGTGTCATTGTGTATTCATTCCCATTGCCTAGTTCAATGGTAGCATTCATTATTATAGAATGTGAGCAAGTTTCTCAAATATATACTTCCCATGGAAACCCCATACAGTTCTTTGCAAAGTAGACATGTTCTTTCAAACCATTTCTGAATGCGAGCCCTATTCAACTATTCCAAAATCTTCAACACCCCTCTTGGGTTAAAGTTATTCTTTCAAATTCATTCTTTGTTTTACTTGCAGAATAACGATAAAATTCTTTCGGATCTTTAACTTGTATAGCTAGGTTCTTTTCATACTCAAACTTTGCTTTTTTTTGTAAAAGAAATTATCTGCAGGAAAATTATCAACATACCTGGAATTTATTTTAAAAGAGCTAAAAAGTAGAACGTTTAACATGTCCGAATGCCTGACACTTATTCTGGTCTCTTTTCAAGTGTTTGTCTTAATGTCTGAACATTACCCTCGTTACTTCTACTCGAATCGCACTAATGCATCGTCATCCAAAGAACAGCCATCTTTCTGACATTTACTTTGCCTTAAATTCGTGAAAGCTGGTCATGCAAAATGCTAATAGCTAATTCCTGACTCTTTTAAATTTTCGGAGATCAATACCAATAAATAAATGTGCTTTTCTCTTGATGAATGCTACTAATATTTTAATTAAGGTTGGGGAAATAAAAATTCCAAACAGCTCTCGTCTATAATTCAATGTGGACAATCAATTTTGGAAAAGCATAACGTGATAATCGATTTCTTACATTTTGATTTTCACACACACACGCGCGCGCGAAAGAACGTGCATTTCTTATAAATCTATCTATCCCCTTCTGCCATACGGCCGGGGGTGCGGGCAGCTATATGCTGCCATACTAGGGAGATGATTATGAGCAAGGTGGTTTTCCGTTGCCATACTATATCCTATGTGCCCACGAGGCCTGTTTGCGGGAAAAAAAGCTCAGATAAACTGGCTGAAAAAACACTGCTGGACCACGTTCGGTTAACTCAGTTATGACTGAGGAAGAACCTTAAGCTCCTCACGTCGTTGACGGGAATCGAACCTAAGACACTCCTTACCCAAGCATATGGTTGCGAAGAGCAAAGCCACTAGGCTAACCGCGCGAATTCTCATAAATAATTTATATAATTTTTAAATAGAAAATCAAGTAAAGGTTGTGTCATTTCTAGCAGTGAACAGTACAAATGAGAGCCGAAAAGATACATGCACCCGATTGTACAATAGTGGCTCTGGAATTCAGAACGAGCTAATTCTTTGCGTCGATATAATATACAGATCTAATCAGATAAGAATATTTTAATCCCGCTTTAAAAGTGGCAAGAAATCACGGAAAATAACGCAGATGGAACTGCAAGTACAACCCGAAGAGACACTTCTCTTTCCAGCTGGAATGGCCAGAAAGAGAAGTGTTCCTTCTATATTACAGCAAAACAGTCATTTTGCTGTAATATAAAGCAAATCGACTAAATAAGATAATATGAAGAATCATTTGCGCATCAAATAATTCAACACAAGACAAAAACCAGCAACAATCCTTATCTCTTCAAAATGATACGTAAAACTATTGTGAACCCGTCCGATAAGAGATTAGAAATCCCACCCTACAGGACTTTTTCACCCCCCCTCCTCCCTTAATATGCATTCAAAACTGTCATGTATCTCTTTGGCTCCCCTTCATAACGAATAACAAAAAAATAAGCACACACCTTTGAAGGTTAAACTTCCATACAGAAGCCAGGCTATGTAATAGAAGCTGACCTTTGGAGCACTCGTGAAGCGAGAAGAAAGCAGTGGGACCGCATACATCACCCCGCTGACACTTATCGTTGTAATTAGCAGCAAAAGCCAAATCTAAAACAAAATTCGCGATCATTTATTTTATTATACGAGGAAACAGAAACATTAAAAATCGAGCAGAAGCATTCTCAGCTTAAAATAAATATTTGAATCGTTTCTCAAAATTTGAATTCATAAATTACACTAATTTACACTAATAATTACACTAATAGTTAATTAATTGTGTATATTACGTACCGATTATTATCCTTTCAAGTGTAATTGAGTAAAACACGTTACGTAGAATGCCAAAAGTGTTTATTTTTGTATTAATTGGGAAAAAAAAGATGCTATTTCAAGTCATCAGATTTCTTACCTCTTTCGAAAAAGGAGAGGCTAACACTTCTGGATGCAGATGTGCCACAGGGGCCCGCATTACAAAAACGATTCCATCATATGACTGGGGATAGATGACGTCTGCACCCTTAACTCGATCGTAAGTCTGAGTCAGCTGAATGGAAGTAATATCAGCGTCCTTATAGAAAGGAAACATTTATTTTTAAATCGTTTATTTATTTTCATTGAAAGAAATAAACAAGAAATGCAACTTTTCTTACCATAATCTACAAAATGCTGTTGTTTTAATCTTTATTTAACTAATATGCCATTTTGTAAAGGATTAGGCAATACTATCATTTTTAGCCTAAGATACACCGTTGTTTATTCATAGGAGAGCGATATTTGCAAAATTTATTATTTGTATAATCTGTTATCTTTATTTCTTCGAGAAATCTTAGCCTTTAAAGTAACCACAAAAATTTCGGGGAAAAAAAGTGCAACTTTTTATAAATATTACCTGTCTGTAGATCATTCCGATGAGTCCTGTAAAACTGTTGTTCACTACGAGACCAAATTCGTTGTCCGGTGGAAAAACCAGCTTGTATCTAAAAGCAAACCACCATATTAAAATATAGATCCTAACACTGGTGATAAATTACTTGAATAAATAGTGCCTGCAAATTATGCCAAATAATATTATAAATACATTTATATTTCCAGTTATTTATATTATATTATTTATTCTTAAATATATTTATTTTGTTCAAATTAAGGGGGTATTAAATTCCACATTGTTCCAAAACCGAATAAGAAACTCAGAGATTGGAATCAGAGAGTTTCGTGCCGAATATAGTAACCTATAAAAGTATCGGCGGCCACTAGCGTGAGCTAATACAAGTAGTCCTAGTACGTAATGCAATCTAAGGCAACTCGTTGCAAATGTGGGGAAAGTTCTGATCGCTAATCTTGGTATTTTCCATAATGTAAATTTCTGATCCTGTAAATTTCAGAACTTTCCATAATTGGAAAATTTTGATCGCTAATCTTGGTATTTTCCATAATGTAAAAACACATTTCCTAGGAAATGTGTTTTTACATTATGGAAAATAATGTAAAACTTTCCCCACCTTTGCAACGAGTTGCCTGAAATTGTACTACGTACTAGGACTACTTGCATTAGCTCACGCTAGAGGCCGCCGATACTTTTATAGTTTACTATATTCGGCATGAAACTCTCTGATTCCAATCTTTGAGTTTCTTATTCGGTTTTGGAACAATGTGGGATTTAATATCCCCTTAATTTAAATAATGTTTATATCGCCGAAATGAAGCCTATTGGCTCTTTATATTTAGGTAATATTTATTTTGTTTAATAACATATTCATATGATTACTATTTACTACTAATATTATTATTTTTGATTAGTATTTGTGATAAAATAGCTATATAGGCACTATAGCTCTTTTATCACAAAACGTAGCTATAGTGCCTTCGACTGGCATCAATAAACCCTATTAAATAACATATATGTAGGATATTTTAATGCAAATATGCAATATGTGGTGATTGATTCATTCAATCCAAAATCCAATATCCTTGGAGGGTAATGGATGGCAATGCTGTAGCCAGTGAAGTTCTAACTGAAGCTCGGCTATTGCTGTTACCTTCCTGCCATGATCAGAGCTTTAATAGCTCAATAACACCGTATCCCTACACTGTCCTCTACAGATAACGGGGAAGATGAAAAGCATTCTTGCTTCGCCCCTTTAAGCCAGTCCTTATAAGATATAAGATATGCTGTATATGTGTGGAGAAGGTCGGCCGTGAGATGCGGTGATCAATACCCTTGGAGGGTAATGGATGGCAATGTTGTAGCCAATGAAGTTCTAACTGAGGCTCGGCTGTTGCTGTTACCCACTAAGGGCGCAGAGATTCGAGATTTCGAGTTCGTCCTCTTAAGGTTTTTGCCTTAAGGGAGCAATTTGAGTCTCCGGGGTAAGTGTTCTCCGGCACGGCCCGCTGAGGGGCTTTGTCGGTGAATGCTTTTCTTCGGAATAAGAGCGGTTCTGCTCGGTGGTGGGGGAGCCCGTCACTGAGTGGAACCAACGCTGAGACATGAACGGTCTTTCGCCCACTATCGAGTGGCCTAGTGATCGTCCGAATTTTTTGAGTTCACCTTTACTTAAACATCGGTAATTAATACCCTTGGAGGGTAATGGATGGCAATGCTGTAGCCGATGATGTTCTAACTGAGGCTCGGCTATTGCTGTAACCCTCCTGCCATGATCAGAGCTATAATAGTTCAATAACACCTTATCCATACACTGTACTCTACAGATAACGGGGAATATGTAAAGCATTCTTGCTTCGTCCCTTTAAGCCAGTCCTTATAAGGATAAGGACTATAGGCCGTATATTTCCCCGTGTGGTTGCCGGAATAAGAATCGTACCAATGTAGCTAATGCATGTCGTACGAGGCAACTAAATTTGGTACCCAGGGAGGGTAATGGATGGCAGTGCTGTAGCTAATGAAGTTCTAATTGAGGCTAGGCTATTGCTGTTACCCTGTTGCCATGATCAGAGCTTTATAGCCCAATAGCACCTTATCCTTACACTGTCCTCTACAGATAACGGGGAATATAAAAAGCATTCTTGATTCGCCCCTATAAGCCAATCCTTAAAAGGACTATAAGGATATGCCGTATATTCTTCAATACAATGTACAAGACCTAGTTACTAGTCTGATACAATCTTTTTTAATTAATTGGATAATGAATAAAAATAAAAGTATAATTTCTAGACAGATATAATTTGCTACAAAAGTAAAGTTGTATTTCCTTTCAGTTATAGAGTATTTTAATGATTCATAAGTACACCATTTTGTTAATTTTATATGAAAAATAGAACTTCTGCATTGGATCCAAAAGCAGAACTGGTTCCGGAACGTTACTCTCCATCATGGCAAATTTTGGATTATTTTCACACCAACATAGATATTCTAAACATAAACGCCAAAAACTCTGCTATAAAATCCTATCGGATTTCTTTCTCAAAGAGCAACCAGAAGGACGTACTTTTAATGATATTCTGTTCGAAAATCAAGTAAAATTGCTAGGGTCTCCCGGCTGTAGGGATTTTTCTTGAAAGATTACTTATGCGAGACTTTTATTTAGCAACGTTAATTAATAAGCGTGAAGAGTGCAAATCCAGTCAGCGGCAATTATTACGGATTTAATACTTAACACACGATTTTCAGCTTAATCAACGAGGTAAAGTATCACAATTGGAAAGTCAGAAAAATAAATCCCTTCGACATTTGAGATCCCAGTATAACAACAAAGTATAACATTCCCAAGAAAACTATATTCCTGTACTTCGATAGACAATATATTCTGCTACAATAAATTCCAGCAGAAATGGTTCAAACCCTCTATCCTGTGCACTATCTGACGAGGAATATATTTAAAAAATGTCGTATTTTATTAAGAACGTTCATTCATTTTTTTGCCCATTAAAGTCATTGAACCAACCGCTGGAAAACAAACCCAAACAGAAAAGGTTTGGTTTCAAACTGTTGTGAGGTTTACTTAGTGAACAGTCGTTTTGAATGGTGGTCGATCCTAGCTTTGTGCTTAGTAAATTCAGACTTACTTTCTAGTTTTGGAACCAGGAAAATAAGAAAGAGATCCTAAATAGCTGTTGTACCTAGGTCTGGATTCGAACAAAGTGGCCACAATAAAAGTCAAGCCGATCTGGCTACTAACGCTTCCCATAATGCCTGTCAACATACATACATTCTGGAAAGAAGTTTGCTTGTAAACAAGAACCGATTGCTGGTCATACTCTTTATGGCACGCTCTTTATTTTCATTCGCCTTCTGTGTCTCCCACACCACCTGCTAAGGCGACATATGAGAGTCACGCTCAAGAGAACGATCTGCCACGGTCTTCCCTAAAAATATACTGTTGATTTCGGAACAATTAAAAGTTTTAAAAGTGTAAGCCACATAAGAAGAGCCTCTGTCATTCGGTTGGTATAGATGAGCCCTCTAGTTGCAAAGACTCGAGTTCGATTCAGTTCGAATGCGCTATTCAGTCAAATTACGACTTTGCCAGTCTCATAATTGGCTTGTTTCTCATTCCAAAATCTTTGGTTTTTCCTCCCTCAAAACAGGCCGATCGGAGGCTGGTTTATGGGACATAAATACTTGCCTTTGGTGGATACTGAAGAACGGGTTTGGCTGCATTAATTCGCCATGACTCCTAATTACGGGACACCACCCATCCCTAGAGTACGCAAACTGACCAATAGGTCGGGGGTTCGAATCCAGCGGCGGACATAGATGTTTGTTGTTGTCTTCAGGTTGGAGATGAACTTCATTGCCCAGTGTGAGATCACCACGCGTTCATTGGAGGCATCGAAATATATGCATTAAACAGACAACGAAACACAAATCAATAACTTCAATAAAGCGGCATTTTAGTAATACATATTCTGAAGTGTCGCTGTTATTATTTAGCAAAATTTACGCAGGCTTACTCACTTAAAATGCATAGTTTCGGCCAGAGTTTCAAAGAGAAGAGCAGAAATTCCCCCATTCAGCACAAATTTCCCTTTGGTGTTCATCCTTACCATCAAGTACGGCGGAATCTATAAATAAAAAAGTTCTTGTAATATTCGTATTAAAGAACGTCAGTGTGACGTTCTTAAAAACGACACTCACCTCCTTAGTTGCAGCTTTCACTAACGCATTCTGTAATGTACTGCACTGGTTTTTCCAACTGAACACGTTCTTGGGATATTTCAGCTTGTATAACGTTTTAAAAAAATGCTTAGAATCCGCAGGAAACAAAGGTCGTCTGTATACAGCAATTTCTTGCTGAAAATGACAAAACCAATTAGTAATTAATATACTCAATACGCAAGATAAATTTAAATCTGTTAATTTAAATTTCTGTTTAAGGATGCAAAATGATTCGTTCACATTCATCCCTCGTTTATATATTTTATTTATTTTTTCTCTAAACAGTTTATTGTTTTTGAAATTAGTTGAATTTTTAAGAACAAGCCAATTAAACTCGCTCATTAGTGCCAATTGACAATTGACATTTATGTCTTTACGGGTGAAGCAAGATGCTTTTCATATTCCCCGCTATCTGTTGTGGTTACAGTGAGGGTAAAATTTACGAGCAGTATGCTCGCCCTGAATGGGTATGGAGATTACGCATCGTTATAGGAGGCTAATATAGCTTTCTATATTTGAATATGTCCGTTGGCTCGTATGCTGCAGCTTGCTGAACCAAATCGTTGGGATGTGTGGACGTCTTTAGGAAAAACTTGGATTCTAATGATTATAAAAAAGAAAAAATATAGGGAATATTTGTGTCTCTGTGGAGTTGATTGTTTCTAACATACCACGGGGCGTTCAGAATCATTCTCAAGCACTTGTTCTGCACTCGCTGTATTTTGATAATGTTAGCATTAGAGGTGTGGTTCCAGGTCGGAGAGGCGTAAGTGATTATAGGATGAATAGTCATCTGGTATAGTTGCAATT
Source organism: Typopeltis vanoorti (assembly GCF_054136105.1). Taxonomy (NCBI): domain Eukaryota; kingdom Metazoa; phylum Arthropoda; class Arachnida; order Uropygi; family Thelyphonidae; genus Typopeltis; species Typopeltis vanoorti. Next base: position 74,577,176 of record NC_143569.1, on the reverse strand, counting down.
TGATTCTGTTGTTGAGCTTGCTATTTCTATTAATTAGCGGATAGATCTGAGCTATGGCTTTAGATGCCTTTGCGCACGCAGACTTGGTGTGCTGATTGAAAGATAGCTTTTTGTCGAGAATTACACCCAAGTAATTTGTTTCTGTCTGCCAGGGAATTTTAGTATTGAATAGTAACACATCTCCTGCAGGAGACATTGCCCTTTTTGAGAAATGAACGGCTGAGCTTTTCAGGGGATTGACATCCAATCTCCATTTGAAGAACGAATCCTCCAGCTTTAGAAGGTTTTCTTGAAGGTTTCTGGTAATGAAATGGGGTCTGAGAGATCTGGTTAGTATTACCGTATCGTCCGCATACAGGGCCAAAATGGAAGTCATTGGATTGTGTGGGATGTCTCACATGTATACAGAAAACAGCAGTGGAGCCAGTAGAGATTCCTGCGGCACTCCAGCCAAGATATAGCGCTGGGTCGATGTAGAACCGTTGATTTTAACTTTCAGTGATCTATTCTGAAGAAATGAATGGATTAGATGAACCATTTTAGTGAGGCACCGGCTGAGATAAGTTTGTGCAGGAGTCCAAAATGCCAGATTTTGTCAAATGCTTTGGATAGGTCTAGGAAAACAGCTCCTGTGCACTAGCGCCAGTTGTAACTGGTAGTGATGTATTCGACAATTCTGTGGATTTGCTGGTTAGTACTATGGTGTTGTCGAAAACCAAACTGTTCTTTAGGGAGGATGTTTAGGTCATTTACTGAGGTTTAGAGTCGTGAGAGGATGACTTTCTCCGCAACCTTACCCAGATTGGAGATGAGACTGATTGGACGATACTTTTGAGGCAGGTGACGGTCCTTGCCCTGCTTATGTGCAGGAATTACACCGGCCAGTTTCCAGGTGGAAAGAAAATAGTGAAGTCTTAAGATTGCATTTATTATACTGGTTTTTTAATAATATCATATAATTCAACAGGTGATGCGGGTGCAATATGGTCAGCACTGGTATCTGGGATATTTAATGCTTGCCTGACCTGTCTTTGGATTTTGTACACGTGATTGAAATTTAAGTGGAGATTATGGGGAGGAGAGATCTGTTTTTATTTTTGATGTTTCTCACTAACCCCAAGAAGTGATAAAGATGAGATAGAGGCTAACCTTTTATCCCAAACTTGGTTTAGTGTAAATTTTAAAAATCTCAAATTAATATAATTACCATATGAAATCTATAAATATGTGTATTATAAACTTTTAGAAATTTAGAAAATATCTTAATATTTTAAAAATTTTTTCTAAACTTAAATAATAATAATATTTGTACTCTTATTTCTAAAAAATACACCTTTCTTTCCATTCTCTAAACTACCTAACAATCTCTATTGATATTCAGAGTAAGTACACACCTCAAATAGCATAGAAACATTCTTGGAAATAAATGCGATCTCATGTATACCAGAAAAATGGTTAGTAAGCTCCTCAGACACCATTAACTGGTTGTACTGTGTGTCTGTGATTATCCTCCATTTTTTAGTAAATTTCGCACGGGGATGAACCTGAAAGGGAAATTAACAAATAAATTGCTAAAAAAATCAAATCTCTCGCAAAAGTGCAAATCTTCACTTGTTAATGTAAAAAGTTTAGTAAAACTGGCTCACTTATTAACAACATAAAATTATAAACATTAAAGTTAAAAATAATACGTATAACATATTTTATATACAAAAAATCAATATATTTCGAATTTAAATTACTGTATTATTAGATTAACGAAGAATGTATTTTTAATTTGAAACAAAATCTTACCATATTAAGCATTTCTACCACTCTTTCAGTACGATAAGCGAAGTAGAGCACAACTTGGTTTTTTACACGCATTCTGTTCGAATCTTTATTAAACGGATCGGCCATGCGATTGATAAACATTACACCTTTTGAGTCGACAAAAACTCGTATTGGAATATTTTTCTCATGAAGACTGTTAATGACACACAGCGCCATCTCAAGATCTGTAAATGAACTAAACATCTGTAAATGAACTAATCTGTAAATGAACTTAACAGTAAAATGAACTGCTTAACAATAAAATTTAGTCAGCGTGGAAATAAAAATAAAAATTAATTTTTGTTGTTATAACTTTAAGAATGCTTGATTATAATAAAAAAACAAACAAATATTTTTAAATAGTTGCATTTACTGGAAATTAAATCTGTTAATAAGCTACATACCTGTATGTCTAGAATAAATTATCATTAACTCAGGATTTGTCCAGTGATTGGCGTCTTTCAATGCAGAACGTAAGGGCTGCAATGATTTGCATATCAAATCAGGGTGCATGGAGGTCGCATTAATTTTTGAATTTCCTGAAATTTAAAAATAATGAATTAATTAAAACTAGATCCACAGATTTGCTAATTTCCGAAGGTATCAGAGGTGCTAAATTGCAGAATGTTGACTGCATACGATACCCCCCCCCCCCATATAAAAAAAAAACGGGTATAATCCGTACTTTGTCATCTACGGATCTCTGATATCTTCAACTACTAATGCAGACATTAATCGTTTAGACGGGAAGATTTACGAAAAGTGTACCGACAGCAATATTTCTATTTTCAGATAACACCTTCAAAGAATTCAAGGAGATATGGAAGTAGTGAAATGGCTGGAATCTGCGCCATGCAGCCTATCTTTTGTTTTTCTGTGCTTCCTTCTCATTCTAGATTGGAACATTGGCTGAAGATAAAATCGACTCCATTGCTTCCATTATACTTCTAATCCATCTTCTGCAGACAGAACCCCGGAAAAATCGTCTTCTTTCATCTGGAGTATTCCATCGCATACTTCCTGTAGCTTGCGCCAGAAAGACATCACAAGAATCTTGAACAGTCGTAAATAACCAATCTTTCAAAAATGCTTCTGATGGAATCTGATCAACGATATTCAACAGTTGTTCTTCTGAATCTTTCATGTCTACACTATATAATACTGGGAAGAAATTCAATATATTTACTTAATTCGTCTTTCAAAGGACACTTAATATTTTAAGCAGAAATCTATTTTCTCAAAGCATAGAATAAAATAAACTATCAATTAGCTTAAAAATCCGATTTTTGCATAAAATTAGAACATGACGAATTCAATAAATTATCACAGAATTTATAAAACATTATTAGAAAAAGGAAAGAATTGATAAACGATCTTACCTATTTCGTGAAGTGTGACGCCACGTACGTCCAAGTAAACGAACAACAAAATTACTTGTACAAACAAAACAATCCAAAAGATGCTCATAATGATTATCCTAGTATGAAACCTATTTAAAGATATGCTATCAAATTCAGATACGCTATCGATTTATCATAGATTTGGGAAACATGTATTTTCTTGACATATACTCTAATATTATTGGCGTTAACCAATATTCTCCGCTGAATGACAGAATGAAACAGCGAAATACAATCTCTGTTTGCCCTACTGACATGAAAACAAATAGGCCAAGAAATTAGATAAAACTGAACAATGTCTGATCGATTCGTCTGCTTCAGATTTTAATACGCATATACAACCAATATTTTCTACACCAATGAAAATTCCCACGTGCTGTGACGTTCTTCTGAGTAATGACCTAATTCAAAATAAAACATCGAATTGCACTCAAAGCCGGTTATATTGTAAATATCTAAACATCTCGGTGATCGCTAATGCTTTTATACAATTAGCAGATAACTGGTAATGAACAGAATTTTTTTGGTAAAGAATGGAGAAAAAAATATAAAAAAGCATAACCATCAGCTATAGAAGTGCAAATCGCAGTGAACAAGGCTACAAGAATCTATTTACATTGCGTGATCTGGTTAAGTACATACAGGTATTAAGAATGATATAAATATCCACCTTTCTTTGATAGCCGTTTTCAGGCTTAAGAGGCGAACATTTGCTGAGTGAGCGTAGCTGAATAGCTTTAGTGGATACATACAGCATGAATATGTAAATAAAATTGGTGCTTTTTATCTCAGTTAATTCTGCCAAACATGAAAGATCATTAGGCCATCGGATGCATTAAGAATCGCATTACAATTTTTTTATGGATTTCCTGAATGGATGGGGGATTATTAAAAATCTCACAATTTTCAGATCGAGGTCCAAAAATTATATTACTTGTTGGGGGGGGGGGGGGGGGCTATATAAAGAGCTCCGAATTTTCGCGGGCAAAAAAATGAATTATTCAGTTAGACATGTAACATAAATTTAATTTAAATAAACAAAAATATTTCATAAATTAAAAAATATATTTATATAAGAATAATCTGTTTCGTTATTTGTCTTCAGATGTCAAAATATCATAATATTGACACAGCATTAATCTTCGCGTATGAAACAGCAATGGAAATAACAAAAATAAATACAACAAATAAATATAGCCTGTGAAATGAAAACTAAGAAAATACTTATAAAAACAAAATCTGAACTAAAGAAATGAAGGGTTATTGGTTGTCAGTTTCAAAGAGTAGGACTTCTTCTTCACGCATTAGATGTAGTATCTGTTGCGACCAATGCTTCATCTTCTTTAATAGTGTCTTTTAATCTTTTTCTAGGTCTTCATGTTCTTCTCTTATTCCTTTGCTTTCCAACTATGGACTTGTTTTATCATTCTATCTTCACTTCTTCAATCCATTATATTCTCCGTGTTGCTACCAATTGTTTATTGCTTGTATTTCACGCTGTTTTCTTATATCTTTATTTTTTTTATTTTATCTAATTTAGTTTCATTAATATTTTTCTTAATATATTCATTTGACCGGTGTTTGACATTTCTCTTCTTTTTCTAGTGTCTGGTCTTGTTTCTGCATTATATATCAAAATAGGCCTGATTACTGTTTTATAAATTATGGTATTTGTTTCTACTCTAAGATGTTTATTTTTCCATATTGTTTCATTCAAGCATGCTGATATATTTGCAGCTTTTGCAACCTGTTCTCTGACGTCTAGATGTGGCCTTCCTTCCCAGTTCAGTTCTATATCTAAATAGTTATAATTTGTTATTTACTCGATAACAGTATCTTCCCATTCTAATTTGCATCTTTGCGGTTCTTGTGATATTCTCATACATTTTGTTTTAGTTTTTGATATCTTCATATTATACAATTGTATTTAATGTATTTTATTAACTTTTTGTATTATTTCATCCATTATTATATTGAATATTGTTGGACTTAAAGGATCCCCTTGTCTAATGCCATTACTGATTTGTATCTCTGTGTTTTTAATTATTTGTATTACGTTTTCTGATAATTTTAGTCTCTCAAATATTTCTGTTATATCTTGAATTAATATTTGTGAAATGCTCTTTTCCAGATCTATAAAGCATATCCATAGTTTCTTATTGTATTCTATTGTTTCCTCTATCAACTAACTGATTATGAATATTGTATCTGTACATGATATGTCTTCTCTGAAGCCTTGTTGTTCGTCTAATAGAACCATGGAGTCCATCTTCTTGATTTTCGTATTCTTTATTTTACGCCTAATACTTCTGTTGCGAGGCTATGTAGCTCAGTGGATGTGGCGTTTGCATACCACGGCGCTTGGCCGCACGAAGCAAGACTTGATTTCGAGTCGAGTCGGTGACTAAAGGAAATTTTTCTAATCCGTTTTTCGACCGATTCCCGAGTTAGTCGCTCTCTGGCACGGGCAAGCGAGTTTTTTCTCCCGGAAACTCTGGTTTTTCGTCACGTAAACTCAACAAAATCGACCGTAGAACCCACATTATTTCAGACATTAAATAAGAGTGTTAGGGACCACGAAATGGCGACACCTGTAGAGCCGTCTCTCTTCACTGCGCGTTGCTTAATTAGTGATAGCCATGGACCAGCTAACTCTAATTGGGTACCAGTGGAGATTGAACTACCCACTCAGTCTCCAAAAGTTAGATAGGGCTAAAAACGGCCTGGTCTATTCCCTGTATATACGGGAATAAAAAGGCGTTAACGCATTTTTTTTTTTAATTCTGTTACTATTTTCAATTACATTTGTTTTAAAAATCTTCCAATTATCTTTTACATATTGATCGCTGCGTAATGAGTTATCTTGAAACTTTTGTTTTAATGTATTCTATTATACTGTTTTTATGCTTCCTTCTTTTAATAATTCCACTATAAATTTTATTTCGGCATTGTACTGATTTTATTTAGATTTTATTTTCACTCATTCCTTGTAAAGTTTTAGTTTAGAGTCAGGCAATTTAGGAATTGCTGAAGTAAAAAATATTTTTTAATTAGACAGTTATTGCAGATATCCTTGTTTTTTCGGTTTTTTCATATTGTTGTTGTTGTTCTTCTTCTTCTTCTTCTTCTTCTTCTTCTTCTTCTTCTTCTTCTTCTTCTTCTTATTATTATTATTATTATTATTATTATTATTATTATTATTATTATTATATAGAAGAGATAGTCGGAAACATAACAACCACAACCTGCATTCATCATATAAATATAAGGGCCCCTCCAAACAGCCACACAGCAGCCGTTATAACATGCAAACTAGCAGACCATTATTTCACAGCATTGCAGTTACACACTGAACCAGAACCCATAAAAATCACTGAGACTACAAAACAGTATCATAGCATTGTAAACGAAGCAATAGTGAACGATGAAATCAGAAAAACAGACTGGATGCAGATAGCATCTTTAGACTCTGTTGAAGCTGTATATAATAATCTTAAACTTGCATTTAACAAAATATACAACAAAGCATTAACAAAAATAAAAATACGCCCCCAAACGAAACAAAATCCATGGATAAAAGACAACATACTAACAGACATACAAAGAAAAGATGCCCTATGGAAACAACTTAAGAAGTCACCGAACAATATCGCTTTAAAAGCTGAATACAAAAGAAAACGGAATCTCCTAACAACCCAGATCCGAACGGCAAAAAGAAACTATTACAGCAACAAATTAACAACAGCACAGAACGACATAAAGGAAACCTGGCACCTGATTAATGAAATGCTGGACAATATACACAGAACCACTGCCACAGAAACAATAAAACACAGCTCTGCCTGCGACCCCAAATCCCTCAAACAGTTGGCAAACAACTTTAATCAGCACTTCGTGAACTCTGTCCAAAAGCTACAAGAAACAACCTTTCCTCACACATACGAACATTCTCCACTAGGTCCACGAGCAACCCAGTCGATGTGGTTCCCCACAGTAACAAAAGAAGAACTATCACTGGCAATTCAACAAATTAATCCTAACAAAGGACCGGGGATAGACGGAATCAGACCAAAAGACATCAAGAAACACTCAACCGACCTACTTCCAGTTATACAAAAACAGTTAAATAAAATCTTCGAAACGGGACACATACCTGAAACACTAAAGACTGCATTAATCACACCCATACACAAACAGGGAAAAAGAAACATAATAAGTAATTACAGACCTATCGCCACGCTGCCTGTAATCAACCAAATCATGGAGCGCATTGTACATCAGAAACTCTCCACATACGTTGAAAATTTTCAAATCATACCCAAAACACAATATGGCTTTCAAAAAAATAAAGGAACAGCAACACTCCTGGAAGATTTCACAGATCTAATAAAAGCTGCATTGGATAAAAACAGAATAACATTAGTGGTATTCATTGACCTAACAAAAGCATTTGACACACTAACACATAAAACCTTGTTAACGAAACTTACCCATATCGGAATTGGAGGTCGTCTACTCCAGTGGTTTAAAGCATACACGAAAAACAGAAAGCATATCACACGTATAGGATCAGCACATAGCAAAGAGGTACATATAACCTGTGGAGTACCGCAAGGAGCAGTCCTATCTCCCATACTATTTAACATATACACACACGACATAAGCCAACTCCCCCTAAAAAGTAAAATCTTCCAGTATGCAGACGACACTGCCATAGTATCCATTCACAACACTGCAAAAATCGCTTACAAAAATATGCAGCACGACATCAATCAAATCACTAACTGGTTAACCAAAAACGGCATATATATAAACCCTGGAAAAACAAAGCTAATGATATTCAAAAACCCCCAAACCCTGCCCATAGAAACTAAATGTCTCACTATCAAACATTCATCCTCCTATACACAAAGTGCAGAACCTAAAATCACAACCATCACACAGGTGAAAACAACACGCTATCTTGGACTTCACTTCGATGCAGATCAAAGTTGGAATAGCCATACAAACTATCTACATACCAAGCTTAGGATAATAGCAAGCAAACTATACAGATTAAAAGACATTGCCCCAACCCACACAAAAATACTAATATATAAAGAATTATGTGAAAACATTTTAAGATATGCAATCACATCATACGCATTCTGCGCAGACTACAGACTTAACAGGCTACAATGGTTGCAAGATAAAATGATAAAATTATATTCTGGGAACAACCCACTCTTATGCAGGAAGCATGGACAAAACACAAAATATTTAAGGTGAAACACTTACGCCACTACACAGTCATGTTAAAACACTACTACAGCCCAACATATAGAGTAACCAGAACAACATATCAAATAACAAGACCACAGTCAACAAACTACATAACATATAAGTACAACAATCACAATAGCAAAGCCACCCGAAACTTCTACGTACCTGACATGATAAACAAACTGCCGTTCGACAACAGAAACCTAGGAACATACAGAGAGCTGAAACAGGCACTATATAAATATTATAGCGAGAATGAAAATTAGAGCAATTCCTGTTTCTCTCTCCCCCACCACAAATACACGCACACACAAACCAGACAACCCCCCCCTCTCAAAAAACTACCACTACAAGAACACAAAGAAACAAACACACCATGTCTAAATCCAACCCTATTTGCACAAAAAAAATAAAAAAATAAAAAAATAAAAAGTTAAACTGTAATAGCAGTCGAAGTCTTTCAAGCACGTACCAACAAACAGTAAAATCAACACCTGGCTTGTGACCACTATAGGAACACAACCATGAAACCACCACCCTCTGTCATCTATTATCTTCCTCAGATAAGCTCTGCTAAGCTTCGAGGAAGAAAATTACTAACTTGCAAGTATCTGTTATACACACTTGTAATGCGTTATAAATATTATATACATATAATTACTACAGCAACTATGTATGCAATTCATCTGAGACATAAAAAAAAAAAGTCTGTATAATCCTTATTGTAAATACTGTAAATATTATTATTGTATGTAACTTATACTGAGACATAATAAAATGTAAAAAAAAAAAAAAAATGTTATTATTATTATTATTATTATTATTTATTTTACCGCTAATACTTCTGCTTCTTCTAGCCTGAAAAGAGCTCTAAGGACATACTACGAACAAGAAACACGCACCCAAAATACCATACAAACTTAATGAAACACAATATATTCGTTCAGGCTTCCAGTTCAGCGAAGCATCGATACATTCCAAGTTATCGTGTATGTGTGCGTGACACGCGCGAATTCCGCAATCAACGGCTGCAGTGGAAATCAAACTTATTCGTTTGATTATAGGTTTCGTAACTTCCCAAAACAGCAAACAAACCAATAATTAATAACTAACTGGTGTCATACTAAGATTAGCTTACAAATAAGCTTCGAGGATGAAAGCTGAGAAATTACATCTCAACCAAGATAAAAAAAAAAAGATTAACAAAATATATAAATAAATAAAAATAAATAATAAAAAAAATCCAAACCCATATATCACATTTCAGTGTGCTGTATTTACAGCGCTTAAATATCCTAAAAATCAAATTTGTAAATATATATAATTCACTGTTAAATGAATAAATGCTGTATTATTATTATTATTATTATTATTATTATTATTATTATTATTATTATTATTATTATTATTATTATTCACATAATTGATACACAGTCAAAACAAGATATCATGTAAACAAAACTTCGACTGGTGATACAGAACAATTCAGATTCTACCCAAGAATCTAAGAATAGTCCGTCAGGTAGCGTCGTAAAATATGGACTGTTCCGAGTAATGATGTTTTTTGTAGGTCATATGAGGTCACTTCGTTGATGTTTAATTGCTGTAAATAGTTGGAGAGCTTCTTTGAAGTTGCAACAAGTGCACCGATAACTATTGGGATGACTTGGGTGTGTTTAAGCCACAGTCGGCTAATTTTGATTGCCAGATCTCGATATTTAGTAATTTTTTCTGGTTCTTTGGTGTTAAATGTTGTTATCACTGGGTACTGCGTTATTAATAATCCAAACTTGTCGATGATCGATAATTGTGATTGCAGGTCTATTGTTTTCCAAATACCGATCAGTTCGTATTCTAAAGTCCCAGAGAATTTTTGCTGTTTCGTTTTCAAATGCTGTTTTAATTTTATGCTACCACCAGTTATCAGAAGTAGGAGAGCCATATTTTTTGCATACATGCCAATGAACTATTTTGGCCACTTGATCATGGCGGTATTTATAGTCAGTTTGAGCTATTTTGCTGCAGGCACTGATTAGATGTTCTACAGTCTCATCTTTCTGATCGCATAATCTGCATTCGCTGTTATTATTGATGTTGAAAATTTTGCTTTCATTGCATTAATTTGTAATGCCTGTTCTTCAGCTATAAATCCTTCTGTTTCTTTTTTAATGTATCCGTCTTGTAGCCATTACTATGTCTTGTTCACGTCAATTTTGTCCTCAGTACCTCGAAGAAATTGGATATGCAAGGTTTATTTTTTCCGCGCACATATCGGTTATTTTGTTGTTCCTTTTTGTAATCGGATTTGTTTCCTGTTGCTTTCAGAAGGCCCTCTTTTGTAATTGCTTGAAGCATTGGCTCAGAGCTATTGTCGATGTAATTTCTTAAAACAATTTCTTCTTCTTCCACAGTCTGTCTCACTTGCAGCAGACCCCGTCCACCTATTCTCTTCGGTAGGTACAACCGGTCAACATCACTTCGTGGATGTAATGCATGATGCATAGTCATTAGTTTTCTAGTTTTGCGGTCAAGTTTGTCCAGGTCTTCTTTTGTCCAATCTATTATGCCAGTTGTGTATCGGATCACTGGTATAGCCCAAGAATTAATTGCTGTAATTGAGTTTAACCATTTAGCTTTGTTTTCATAATATTTTTTAACTCTTTTGATGTATAATGATGCTGCATGTTGTTTAACTTTCGAGTGGAGAATTTCATTGGCTTCTAATATTCCAAGGTATTTATAGTGTTCGTCAGCTGAAATTGCTTTTATATATTTCTCTTCATCAAAATTATTATTATTATTATTATTATTATTATTATTATTATTATTATTACATTATAGAGGAAAAAATAGAAAGAAAAGAAAAGAAATAAAAAGACTGTCCGTTTTCATTGTTAGAAGAAAAAAAATATAATTAAACTGTTGTAAATAGGTAATCACAATATTAATCATAATTTTAATAATAAAAAAATATTGGTTTTTTTTAAAAAAAATATGTATTCAAGTATGTAGCATGTAATCAAATGAATGCAATCTATTTATCCTATGTAATAAAAATATTTTAAAAAAATATTATATACGCAGAATTAGGGAATCAGGAGACTCGTCATTGGAGGAGACCCTTGATCATGGAATGCGCCTTAGCACCTATATTATCCCCCCTCGTAAATATTCACAGAAGACAAAGATAGTTGTCAAGGGAATAGGCCGCCCTCTCACAGTTTATTCCATTCATACGCCATGAAAAGAGTCTGTACCCTCCTGACCGCATACTACTTTAGCTTGCTGAGATAACCCAGAATTCTCTCCAACCTGCCATGAGCTGCATAATTTCTCCTTTATCTAAGATTATATATTCACTCTTATTCCTGTTATTTCTCAAACTTGACCACATTACTCAGTCTAGCTTCATGTGTAATGTTCCAGAGGCCAGATGTTATCTTGGTTAACTGATGCGTATATTTTCACCTGCTTTCTCATCTTTATGGACCTCGTGATCATATCCTATCAGTTAATCCGTGGATATAAAGTGGAAGAAGCACTTTCTTATTCACACAAGTTAGTATTCATTTTAACATTGGAGTAATCGATGACGTCTTTAATCGGTGATGTCTTTAATGCAGTAGACATGCAGCCTCTAAATTTGAACTCCCTACCCACCATCACTCCAAGGTCTCTACTTTCATCACTGGCTTTTAGCAAATTCCAATCAATCTAATACTGTTTTCAGCCCAATATGCATAACATATGAATATTTACCTCTAAGTTGTCCCAATACCATTAATATTTAAGTTAAATGGAAGTGGTCCAAGATGAGAACATTGACGTAACCCATATCATTCTCCTAAAATTAATCCTGTATACATCACTCTCTGATACTTGTCAGATAACTTAGCTCCTACTTTACGTTAAGGATACCAAACAATTTTAGCATGCGTATTCCACAAGCGTATTCCACAAGCCTACTTTGCAGAATAATCACTTTGAATTTGTATATAATATATGTGGAATTCTATCAAATGCTTTTTGCAAAATACAAAAGAATTGTGGATTGTTCCATTTATCTGGTACAACTGTGTTGCAAAACATGAGTAAGTAGGTAAAATACGACCACGCTGTCCTGTATGAAGATTTCAATCAAACAATGAAATTATGGGAATTTGTAAATTCCAAAAATTTATATTTATAAATTTCAAAAAGTTAATAAAAAACGGAACGAAAACAAGTTTCATATCATAACTTATGGGCACTGTATAAATGATGAATAAGTTATATTGAATTATACATGTTATTTCTCGACTCTTCAGAGTGCTTTAAGGGAAAAATAATGCAAACGTTTTACTGGTAAGTATACGATAAATTCACTAGAAAAATAAAACTGTGACAACATATAACAGTGGCCAACTTCTTCACCTACGATCTACCCAACTCGACTGTTTTTCCATCTCTGAAGGTCAATGAATTATTAGTAACTAAACCTTCAATTGTCGGCTGCAAGCGTTTACACTTTAACGAAAAACAGATACTCCGACCATTACAGCATTTACCGAAAGCCTTGCGTTATATCAAGGAAGACTGTTCCACGCTCAATGTCTTGTAATAACTATCATTATGTGGTTCGTGCACGGGCTACCTCATTCACAGACACGCTGGCTGACGTGACAGAACACTTGGGAACAAACTTAATGTAAAGATCGAACATTACGTATAAAAAACAAAGCACCGTAAACAGAAGAATTTAGTCAACCTGGTGTTTATGTTCATGGTCAGACAGCTGCCAGACATGATGAGTTGCAATTTTAAAAGTTGAATGGAAATTGAAGTGTGACCTAAATGGTGTATTCATCATATCAATGAACGCACGCAGTTGTTGTAATACTCGAGGCCGTAATTGGCTGCCTTGTACTGTAATTATAGACAAAAGCTTTATCGTAAACTGGGCCATCTGCTTACCTTGAAATAACTAGTAAATAATTTCGAAAACTACTGTATATACAGCATGTACTATGCTTTAGAAACTATTAGAAAACAGTTGTTTTCAATGAACACGTATACTGAGTAGGAAAAAGTAAGATACTCCTATATTAGAATGCAAATTACTGATACGTATATAATAATATTTTTTGGTTTACCTATCAAGTGTTGATCAATTTTATTAACTGAACCAACTAGTTTCGCCACACTTATCTGTTGGCATCTTCAGGGCTTACATAGAGGTTTAAACAATCTCACAATTATGCGTAACTGCAAACTGACAAGAATAACTGTAAAAAACTGACTAGAATAATTACAAATAAAATAGTATCGAACGTGAGTGAAACACGTATCGCGTGTACAAGATCAGCTAGCTGTTGCTGAGGAACTTTCTGTAGTTTGTATTAAAGTTCATTTCTTCCGTTTTTAAGGTTCTGATTAGGGTTTTCCATATCTCTGGGAGTATTAGGCCTTGATTTCTGTTAAGGTTGACAGTAGAACGGGCGACTGTGGCTTCCTCTTTGAAAATTCTTGAATAGTAATCTTCCTCTATGTAAGGGGAACAGCTTTTGTCCCACTCGATGACATGGTTAGTTGTAGAGAAATGAGACGATAGGCCGGAAATGTCCTGTCTGTTGTTTTTGACATAGCCAATGTGCTCCTTTTTCCTGATTTCGAGGCTTCTCGAAGTCTGTCCGATGTAACTAGAGCCACACGATCATGGAATATTATAAACTCCAGCATATTTGTAGAAAGGAGATGGTTGTCTTTTGGAGATCTGAGTAGTTTACTAATAGATTCTATTGGTTTGAATGTTACTCTTATTTAATGTTGTTTGAGGAGATTGGTGAACTTGTTGGAGATGCCATTTACAAACGTAATTGCAATCGTTTTTATATATTGAATATCTTCTTGTTCTCTTTGTGGTGGTTCAGAGAAAAGGATTTTATTGACTAGTCTTCTTGGATATCCGTTCAAGTACAAATTGTTGGAAATAAATTTTAACTCATCTTGAAGGGTCTTTTTGTCCGTTGTGATGCGAATCGCTCTTTTCTTTAACATGTGTACAATGCTGAGTTCATGTGAGATGTGGTGAGAGGAGTTGAAATGTAGGTAGCGACCTGTATTGGTCGGTTTTCTGTACACCGATAGATTTATTCTGCCGTCAATTTGTTTTTTGATTACGATGTCTAAAAACGGTAGTTGTTTTTCTCTTTCAAGTTCCAGAGTGAATTTAATAGAATGATGGAAGGCATTGACCTTTTTGAGAAAACCATATATGTCATCTTTGTTATTGTTCCATACGATGAAGATATCGTCCACATATCTAAACCAAATTTTAAGTTTAGGAAAAATTTGCGATAAGATTTTGTTTTCTAAGTCTTCCATAAAGAGGTCAGCACATGAAGGTGAGAGTGGGCTCCCCATTGCCAAGCCTGTTAATTGTTGATAGATCTTATTTTTCCAAGAAAAGTAGTTGGAGTTTAGGCAGTGAGCAAACAATGAGGTTATATCTTGTGGGAACAAGGTACTTAAGATGTCAATGACCTCTAATACAGGAAAATTTGTAAAGAGAGAGGTGACATCTAAGCTGGCTAGAAGATCATTATCCGATATCTTGATGTTTTTTAACTTTTCCACAAAACGTCCGGAGTTTTTAATGTAACTCTCTGAGTTGTGGATGTGTTGCTGTAAGAATTTCGAGAGATGTTTTGACAATAAGTAGGTAGGAGTGTTGATTGCATCAACGATTGGGCGTAAAGGAATACCATCTTTGTGCACTTTTGGCACACCATATAGTCTCGGAGTTTAAGAATGCATCGATTTTAGTTTTTTAATCAAGTCTGTTCGCCAGTTGGATAAATTACGTAGTAATTCATTAGTATCATTGTGGTTTTTTAATGTTGGATCTTTTGTTAAAAGATGGTATACAGACAAGTCAGATAGTAGATGGTTGACTTTGTCCTCATAGTCCTTTGAGTTCAGTATTACAGTACCGTTTCCTTTATCTGCTTTAAGTATTATGTTGTCTTTGTTGTTTTTTAAATTACAAATAGTTCTTATATCTAATGAGGAGAAGTTTTGTTTTTTGGAATATGCAGAGAATATGAATATCAACTCCTCCCACCACATCTCACATAAACTCAGCATTGTACACATGTTAAAGAAAAGAGCGATTCGCATCACAACAGACAACAAGACCCTTCAAGATGAGTTAAAATTTATTTCCAACAATTTGTACTTGAACGGATATCCAAGAAGACTAGTCAATAAAATCCTTTTCTCTGCACCACCACAAAAAGAACAAGAAGATATTCAATATATAAAAACGATTGCAATTCCGTTTGTAAGTGGCATCTCCAACAAGCTCGCCAATCTCCTCAAACAACATAAAATAAGAGTAACATTCAAACCAATAGAATCTATTAGTAAACTACTAAGATCTCCAAAAGACAACCATCCTTTCTACAAATATGCTGGAGTTTATAATATTCCATGCTCATGTGGCTCTAGTTACATTGGACAGACTTCGAGAAGCCTCGAAATCAGGAAAAAGGAGCACATTGGCTATGTCAAAAACAACAGACAGGACATTTCCGGCCTATCGTCTCATTTCTCTACAACTAACCATGTCATCGAGTGGGACAAAAGCTGTTCCCCTTACATAGAGGAAGATTACCATTCAAGAATTTTCAAAGAGGAAGCCACAGTCGCCCGTTCTACTGTCAACCTTAACAGAAATCAAGGCCTAATACTCCCAGAGATATGGAAAACCCTAATCAGAACCTTAAAAACGGAAGAAATGAACTTTAATACAAACTACAGAAAGTTCCTCAGCAACAGCTAGCTGATCTTGTACACGCGATACGTGTTTCACTCACGTTCGATACTATTTTATTTGTAATTATTCTAGTCAGTTTTTTACAGTTATTCTTGTCAGTTTGCAGTTATGCATAATTGTGAGATTGTTTAAACCTCTATGTTAGCCCCGAAGATGCCAACAGATAAGTGTGGCGAAACTACTTGGTTCAGTTAATAAAATTGATCAACACTTGATAGGTAAACCAAAAAATATTATTATTTACTAATTTATGATCAAGAAAATAACCTTCATGATTACTGATACGTATATTTCTCTCGTTCTATGAGGATTCAGGTCCTATCGTATTACAGACAAATCAATTCCACAGTTGAATGTGCATCTCTATATTCTCAGTGGCTCGAAAACAATCTTCAGGCTTCAAAAAAGGCAATAGTATTATGCAATAATTCAAAAACACAATATACAAATTGGGTACACAAGATATATTACGCAAAAAAAAATGAATTCTTGATTTAGTTTTCTTTTTTTTCCGCTAGGCGTCGACACTAGATTGGCTGTTAAGGCATTTTAAACAGGCTATTCGAAACGGGTTTATGCGAGAGAAATAACGAGTAGTCTTGATCCCAAAACATCACACGAAGCGACTTTTGCTAAATTGATGCAGAAATCTAGAACTTCCTACTGCTGATGCTTCTATGCGATTGGAAGATTTCCGGGCAGCCATTTTGAATCATATCTGTCCTGAAGGCTCCATTCTGAACTGTTAAATTATTGTTGATATGTTTCAACAATTGCCTTGTGGCTTTCATAAGAGACTTCCATGTTTGCATCAGTGCTTCTACTTACCACTATCGTTTGAGATGCCTTTCAACTCGTTTGATTATCAGAGCTTGTTCATCACCCTTCTCCATATTGGAAGGTTTCAATTCGCAACTTCCAGTGAGGTTAAATTAAAAGAGAAAAAAACCTGGTTGCTAGTTTAATTCTGCAATTTATAAGAACGTTGATCCTGTCAACGATTCTCAGGTGTGTACTGGATTTATTTCCAATTTGAAAATATATTTAATAGCGGATGTTCCATTATATTCAACAGTGCAGAAATGAACGGCAGACTGTAATGTAAGTCCCAATTAATAAACTTATGATCTTATTTAAATTATAAGTGATAGTTAAGAGTTTGTTGTCGTGTCTCTTATAGTAATTTGTTAATAGTTTAACGATTCTTTTGGGAGTCAAATCTTTCAATTAATTCCTCCTATTCTATTATTATAAATGCAAATACTAATCTGTGTGTGTGTGTGTGTGTGTGTGTGTGTGTGTGTGTGTGTGTGTGTGTGTGTGTGTGTGTGTGTGTGTGTGTGTGTGTGTGTGTGTGAAGCTATTTTCAGTTGCCGTCGTATATTTTATATTATGACTTTTAAGTGTGATTAAATAGTATTATAAATCCCCTTCGTTATTTTATCATTTCGGAATCAGAAAAATATTGTTCGACTACAAATCATTGAACGTAATCCTGTTTAGTCCATCAGTAGTCAAAGTGGGTGTTGCATTGTTCTTTTCGGAACTGTTACTGCTTGAAATAAACGCATATCTTTAATAGCTTTTTCGTTTTTCCCATGTTGCTTTTTAAGAAAACAGCACGCTCCAAGTGGCAATTCCATGCAAATGCTGCACACGCAGTGTTTTTATTGAGTAACTTCGGTTCAGTGAAACCGCTACAATGTAATAAACTAATGGATATCAGTAGTTTCAGTTTATTCTCTATTGAGACCGCTTTCGCGGACTGAATAAATTATTGGCCTAGGGCTTGTAATTATTGAACTTGAGAAACGGTTGGCGTAGCTGAATGGCTGACAAGATCCGCAATGCCGTGTCCGTACAACTGCGAATGTAAATGACAAAACATGTTCTACCAAATGTCGTTAGAGTAGCGGTTCAGCGGAACCCTTTTTACTTTGATAAAAACATTTTGGAGCCCTGACAATTTATAGTAATTATAAATAAAACACCAATCAAAATTGAAAAAAAAAAAAAAAAAAAACAGACTAAAATTGGTGCTACCCGTAGTGGACGACCCACCACGAAGGATAATACGTAAAAACCACAATTCGTCTGCCGACACGATAAATGAGGAATTCCGCGCTTCTACTGGAAGCCATTCTGCACAAAAACATTGTGCCGAGGCTCACAACATGAGTTTCCATCGTAGGATCGTAACATACAAGGTCAAAATTATCCGAACCAACATGCAGCGTCGTCTTCAGAGGTGAAAAAAAGCGCGTACATGGGGATCTGGAAGTTGGAAAGCTGGGTTTTTGGGGAGTGACCAATCACGCTTCATCCTAAACCGAGCAGATAGACAGGTGTGACAATCTCGGTGAGCATCTCTTACGAGAGTAAGCAACCCCAATTCGGAGTTAACGGTGTGACGGTGTGCTCCTATTTTTTTTTTAGTGAGGCAACACGAACGCTGAACTCCGAGAGATATCTGAACATTCTGTACAACGCAATGGTTCCTACTTTGCTGCGTTTCTAAGGAATTGACCATTGTCTCTTGGATCAAGATAATGGAGCATGACATAAGGCTGCTGCTGCTGAAACTGTGGGTATTATGGACTTGAGCGTCACCACCTATGACTGGCCTCTATAGAGCCCCCTGATCTCAATGAACATCTGTGGGTAATGAACATGTACATTGGGCGAGGTCAAGGGACCTCCACCCTTACAACTGACCGGGACCTCACATGCCTACCGGAAGAATGATCCAAAATTCCCATTGATCGCTATCGTACGCTTGTTAACACTAAGCCTTTTCGAATTAGAATGAATTTCCGCTGAGAGATAAGATACAGGTTACAAGGAGATTCTCTGAAGATATCCAGCATCTCCTACTTTATTGTTGTACGAGCCAGATTAATAGAAGAAGGTTTTGGAGTTAATGAAATTCAACTCTCGTACAGAATACATCTAGTTTAAGAACTAATCTTTATTTTTCAATAAGATATGTTGAAGAAATTAATTCATTAAACATACAATACTATGGTATTAATCTATTATCATATTACCAGATCTTCTTTCTTCTTGATGTAAAATTACAAATTTCAAAGAAAACATTTCTTTGGAATGGTAAGGAAAAAGTGCTGAGATGGAACGCGTATGTTGTTTTTAATTCAAACTTCTTGAAAGATTTAGACAACACAGATTTTTGCATTGCACTACAAATAAAGCATATTTGTAAAATCCTTATAAGGACTGGCTTAAAGATGCAAAGCAAGAATGCTTTCATCTTCCCCGTTATCTGTAAAGGACAGTGTAGGTATAAAGTGTTATTGAGCTATTAAAGTTCTGATCATGGCAAGAGGGTAACAGCAATAGCCGAGCCTCAGTTAGAACTTCATTGGCTACAGCATTGCCATCCATTACCCTCCAAGGGTATTAATCACCGCATCTCACGGTCATTTGTTCAGGCTTCTAACCAACTCGCTAGAGCTATTTGTAAAATCATTTCAAGACGAAAATATTACATTTCCTTATCTGTTACAATTCCTGGTGTAATTAAGATCCTTATCTAATGTTTCAATTTCTCAATTTAAAATTTTAAATATTTTCCGATATTTTAAGGAATAAAAATATTCTTCTTATATATATATATATATGGGTTACCAAGTAATTTTATAAACTTGGTTATTTTACTCCTAATCTCAAGTAAGCAAACAGTTAAATTTGCGCCAGAAACGTAGTTCAAGTCTGAAGGGTGGTGCAACTCATTGTAAAGGTGGGCAAAGCTCTGATCACTATTCTTAGTATTTTCCATAATGTAAAACACACCTTACTAAGAGATGTATACGGGTGGGGTCACTACCCAGACAGGTTTCAACCTTTCTTGAGGTCTCCTCAGTGAGTAGCTAGACCCTAAATACCAAGGTTTTAGTTTCAGAGCATTATCAAATTTACCTATGCAAGTTGTTAAAGGTGTTTTTATTTTTATTAGTGTTTTATTAGGAGGAAAATAACTAAAATTATAAAATTACTTGGTAACTCAAATATACATTATTCCCAAAATTAATAAAAAAAAAACTTATTTACTTCTATATCTCCTCCAGAGATTATTCCTCCAGAGTATAGCTACTCACTGAGGAGACCTAAAAAAAAATTGGTATTTAGGGTCTAGCTACTCACGAAGGAGACCTCAAAAAAGGTTGAAACCGGTGGGGGTTCCATGAGGCTCTGCTTGCGGATGGGTTTTTGCCTGTCTCTGAGTTGAGCTGCAATTATGGCTCTGCTTGGTGCTGGTGGGGTGAGCCTGCCACTGGGTAGAGCCAATACTGAGAAGTTCTTCTCGGTGACGGGGTAAGCTTGTCATTGAGTGGAACAATGCAGAGTTGGGCGATCTTTCAGGATCGTCTTATTTTTAGAGCCCGTTTCACTTTTACATTCAAACAAGGTTGAAACTGGTCTGGGTAGTGAGCCCACCCATAATGTATTGCAGTATACATCTCTTAGTGAGATGTGCTTTACATTATGGAAAATACTAAGAATAGTCATCGGAGCTTTACCCACCTTTACAATAAGTTTCCCTGGTGTTGCACCGCCCTTTAGACTTGAATCACAAGGTAAAAAAACTTATTTATACACACACACACACAGACACACACACACACACACACACACACACACACACATATATATATATATATATATATATATATATATATATATTATATTAAACGAAGTTTGTAATTAATAAATTTATTTATAATCTATGTGTAGTGTCCCCCGTAAAGTATCCTGCATGTAGTTCACCATAAGTAAATATATTTGCATTTTTTACCTTGTGCCACCTTTATAATAATTATAAGTTTAAGGATGACACACAAGCCTATTAGCCAAAAGTCGAAGTACACAGAATAGGTGTGAGTAGCTACGAGTTCCTGACAGACTGTCTTAGGACCACAGTTGCGCTTCTAAGAGGTGTAACTGTGGTCCTGACACAATCTGTCTGGACCGAGATCGCCGTCCTCTGAGAAGGCTTGTACAGACCAACAGAACTTCCTGTTTGCAGCAATTGACCGAACCACTTGATGAAGGCTCTTCCCGACCAAATATAATATGTATGAAGTCCTACTGAGTCAGTTGAGAGGTTGCTTGCAGTAATTACACTTCCTCCCCCCCGTCGTAATTTGAAAATGTACGACAAGGTCGTGATTTTGACCTTGCATAACTTGGCAGTATTCCAGCTGTCACAATTTTTGATAATAATAAACCGTTATTTTAACCTTTAAATTTTAGACGGCAGAGAAGACAGTTTAAGGTGGAAATTACTATTAGCACCCGCTTAGTGTGTGATTAGATTCATGATAATGGGGTCTAACTCCAGTACGTGGGGATTTGAATTTCTTGTGGTCATTCTGTACATACCGTATGTTTATATAACCTTTCATATTTTTATAAATGCATTATGTATTCTTTTATTTATTTATTGATGTGGGGTCCCCCCGTTCGTTGAGCCCTCTTAGCGAGTAAGTATGTATTTTATGACTGTAGATTCGTGTGTATTCAAGGGCCGGTTTGCCTGTTCTGAGGGACAAACTACCCGAGTTTCCCGGTGAAAAAACGCCCTCTACGTCCGCATGAGACCGGCTAACTCACCTTTAGTCGAAAGAGACCAGGTAAAGGTTGCTTGCATCATAGACATAGAGGGACCTAGGTCTTTCCGGCCAATGGGCTTCGCCTACACCGACAGAGCTACGCAGACTCCTACGAAGTTGTACTGCCATATAGAAAAACAAGACGGGCTTTGAAGGGTAACTTGTTAGGAATAATCCACTGGCGCCCTTGTCCTTGCCCACTGCTAAAGATCCGCTATTTTCAAATCGTAAAATCATTTTCCATTTTTCTAAGATTTATCATTTTCTATGATTGTCATTTTTCTAAGATGTGTTATTTGAAATTATTACCTACGCTTCACCATGCTGGTGAAGCGTAGGTAATAACTGGACCTATAACCATGCAGTAAAATGGTAATTTTTTTGTAAGTTCAGTTTACTCTTAGGGTTGATCATTGGGAAGAACTGAGCTATTCTTTTTTTGGATATCTTGGAGCCAATGAGATTAATCTTCTTCTTAAATACGAGTTTCTCAACCAGTGTTACCCAACATTATTTGGTCTCTGATTGCCATGGGAACGTTTGACCAGAGAGCAAGATGATTTCTTTAATGCAGACCTTTTTTCTAGAGAATAACATGGCTGAGATTTTGAGGGGGTTTACTTGAATCCTCCAGTTGGTGAACTACAGGGTGTTCGGGATAAATTTGACAGTTTCGTAAGGAAAAAGAAAATCTTCTTTGTATCTATTAAATTTAATGAATTGACAAAAAAACATTACAGGCAGAGTTAATTACAATACTATCAACAAGATTTACTCAAAATAACCACCATTAGCATCGATCACAGCTTCAATTCTGCTTCGGAACCTCGAACAAGCTGATGCTACAGTCTCCCTGGGAAGGGCCGCAAAAACTGTTTTAATTTTATCCATTAACTGGGCTTTTGTATTACTGGAAGTGCGATTGGTGTCTTTTTCAACTGCGCCCCATACAAAATAATCCATGGGGTTAAGGTCTGGGGAGTTTGGAGGCCAAACATTTGGACTGGTGAAGTCGTAGAAATTTTCAGACAACCATTTTTGACTTTTCCCAGAGGTGTGGCAAGGGGCCGAATCCTGCTGCCATACATACGGCCTACCATTGGCTACCCTTGTTATCCAGGGCTTGACTACAGTTAGCAACTCCACGAACAAAGCCCGAATTCCAATGCCAGGGTTCTTCAACACCTGTTCCTGCAGATTTGCGAGGAATTCTGCTGTACGAACGCAATCAGATCGTCTGCTAGGGATCTTTCTTCTTGCTACATCCTCGTAGTCACCATTGCAAGTCTCTAGTTCATGCCTGATTGTTTTTACTGTATTCAGGGAGCATTGGGCAGCAGTCGTAATATCCTTATTTTGATGGCGGGCACGAATCATCATGATACAAGTTATTCTCTTCCATGATTCAGGTGGGTTCCAGCTATCCATCCTTTCTGACATCTTGTATATGAATGAAGAAGGGTCCAAACTTTTAAATGAAGAGAAGTGTGTGTTAATACATGTAACTTACGGAAAAATATAATTAATTATAAATATGTCAAATTTATCCCGAACACCCTGTATTTGTCCAGTGCGTCGATACTTCCTTGGAGTCTACTGATTTTCAGGCGAGGGCTGAAAGACCTTACTAGAATAGCGGTGTCGTCGGCATAGCGGGCCATAATGGCTGTTCTTGAATTGAGACGGATGTCTGATACTTAAATTGGGAACAGTAGTGGGGCGAGAAGGAAATCTTGCGGTACAACAGCTAGAATTCTGCGCCTTGATCAAACATTTCCCATTAAGCTTTACTTGCATGTATCTTTCGCTTAGGTATGAGTTATTACCAGGCTCTCTCAGAAGTCAGAAGAATGTCAGCAGTTTTCCAAGCTGAGGGAAAGTACTGGAATCTTAATATGGAACTGCTTGGTTAGATTGTCTGAGATGTGATTCGCTGATCAAGATTATGTCCGAATTGTATCTGTTTGCGAATTCTTGTTGTTCCAGAATTTCATTTGAGAAGCCGTTAGTATTCCATGCTATAATCATCTGGGATTTTGGTTTGAATTTTTATATATTGTAGAGAGCTGTCAATATGGATTGGTTTTCTAGATAGAATCTCTTCTGGAAGTTGGTGAGGTGCTTACTTTGCTGAATTCATGCAGCATGGCAACAAGTGAGCAGTTAGATCTGATGTTAAGTTAGAGCTTATTTGCTCTTGAGATGAAGGAATCTGATTTCATGGCGCCTCTGGGTATGTTTTAGTCGTAGATGAAGGTCGAGTGTGTTTTCCTGTGCTGCACAATGTGAGGAATTTTGAACAGGAGGGCGACCTGCTTGGTAACTTATGGTGTCATTGCATCGGGGAAGCAGGGTTCACAATGGCAGCCCACGATTTTTTGGGTGGAAAAGGCACCCCTTGTAATTAGCTGGATGTGATCCTCTACATTTAGTTCAACAGGCAGGTATAGATCTTGTCTTGGAGCAGGTGTTGGTCTGGTGTCCCTCTCCATATTTCAGACATCTTCAGGCAGCTCTCCACAACTTTTGGGTGGTCCCGAATTTTTGACATCTATGGCATTGCCCTGCCAATGTCTTCTTCCTTATACATCCTTTTCTGTGTGTGGCAGATTTCAACCAACACCAGCGGCGTTGGCCTTTTGTCAGATCTCCGCATTCTGCTGACTTTGATTGGGGTCAGTCCTTGAATGATGAAGTTGGCAGTGATCTCATCGGTTGTTATGCTCTCAACAACCTCTCTAAACACCACTTTAACATTTTTCTCGCTTGCTAATGGGAAGGTGTGGAAGGGCAGTTTGGAATTGTCCAGCATGTTTGTCATTTTGCGGTAATCTGAGACTGCAGCGGGATGAATCTTAACTCCCTCATCTGTATCTGTATTTCTGGCCCTAGAGAAGTTGATGTTTTGTTCTCCGATTGAAACTGATGTCCACTTTTCTTTGTTCCGCAGGATCACTGGTGGGACCTTTTCCTTTTTGTCTTCTGAAATGTGTGGTGTTAACTCTTCTTAGGTAGCATGCCTGTCAACTGTCAACATTACTGGCCTAAAGGGTGAAAGATATGAAAAGCATATCCTTCACCTAAAGGATATGCTTTTCATATCCTTTGAAATATGAAAAGGATATTTCATATCCTTCACCCTTCACAGTTTTCCACATCAGATAGCGGGGAGTGGGAAAAGATTTATGAGCCTGTAGCTCGCCCTGAGTGGGCCTGAGCATTAGTCATTGAATTATGGATTTAAATAGCTTTTGATCTTTTGTAGTGTAATCTGTTGCGTCGTAATTTGCCGCAAGTAAAATTAGATTATTATGATGCACAGATGCTGTTGAGAAAAACGTAGTTGCTATAGTCTGCATGAAGGTGAAAATATAGGGGATATTTATCTCCCGGTGAAGTTGCGCAGTGCGTACTAACCATGGTGCGTTCATGATCATTCTGAGACATTTATTTTGGACGTTTGGATCTTTGGACGTTTGGTGTCAGCACTTTGGCTCCAAGCCGGAGGAGCATATGTGAGTATAGGACGATTCACCATTTTGTATATAAGGAGCTTGATTCTGGTGCTCAATTTTCTGTTCCTGTTGATTTATGGATAGAGCTGTGCAATGCTTTTGACGTCTTTAGACTTAGAGTTTTGATATGGGAGCTGAAGGTCAACTTTCTGTCCAGCAATACGCCAAGATATTTGATATCGGTTTGCCATGAGATTTTTGTGTTGAAAAGAGGACGTCTCCAGTAGGAACCATTGTTCTTCTGGAGAATAGCACCCCGACGCCCTTCTGGGGATTTACCCGAATTCGCCATTTGGCAAAGTATTGTTCGATTAGCAGTAGATTTTCCTGAAGTTTTTTATTGCTAGGTGCGGTTTTAAAGATCTGGTTAATATCGCTGTATTATCATCTGCATACAGGGCTTTGATAGATGACAGATGGTTGTGTGGGATATCACACATATGGAGGAGTTGGCGCCAGTAGCAATCCTTGTGGGACTTCAGCTATGACGTGTTTTTGAGTTGAAAGTGTGCCATTTAACTTAACTTGCATGTGCCTATCTTGGATGTATGATCTGATCAGATGAACCACTTCCAATGGTATTCCGGATGTCATCATTTTGTATAGCAAGACATAATGCCAAACTTTGTTAAATGCACTGGCTATGTCAACGAAAACTGCCCCAGTGCCTTGATGTCAGTTATATCCCGTGGTGACATATTCCACTAATCTGAAAATCTGTTGTGTGGTGCTGTGCAATTGACGTAACCCAAACTGCTCCTCAGGAAGAATGTTTAGCTTGCATACTGATTCTTGGAGTCTGATGAGAATAACCTTCTCAGAAATTTTGCCCAGATTAGAGATAAGGCTGATAGGTCTGTAACTTTGAGGTAATCGTGGACCTTTTCCTGTTTTATGAGATTGGGATTATATCCACCAGCTTCCAGTGGAAAAGGAAATATTTGTAGTGTAGAGTGGAGTTTATTATTTTAGTCAGATGTACAATAGCTCTTCGAGTAAGTAGTTTTATCACCTTGTTGGTGATTTCGTCAGGTCCAGGAGCCTTTTTATTCTGTAACTTCTTGATTATGTCATATATTTCTGCAGGTGATATGGGTGCAATTTGACTAGAGTGTGTGATAGAAGATTTGAGCGTAGATCTGACGTGTCGGTGGATCCTATATATGTGATTGAAGTCGAGGTGGTCATAAGAGGGTTTACTTTTGTTGGCTGTTGACGGGATAGCTGTTTAGGACCAGTTACATCCGATATATCCTAGACTGTTGTTGCGGAGTTACTCTTTTGGGGACCTCTGGCTTCAGCAGATGGGCGTCTGACCCTTTATGTTGATCTTTAGGAACCTGTAAAGTAATTTCTGACATAGGTGTGTTGAGTGAGCAAGAAAATGTTTCTACTTCTGTTTTTCTATTTCTTGGATTGGGAGCGCATCCTTTGTAGTTGGCAGTGTGAAGACCGCCACAGTTGGCACATTTAGTCGTGGTAGATTTTAGTTTAGCATGTATTTGTTGTGTGGCCGACCCCACATTTTAAATATTTGAATTCAGCCTTGCACATTTTCTGGGCGTGGCCAAACTTTTGACATCTGTGGCACTGCCCTGTTGAAGCCCTTTTTGTTAATGGGTCTAAAGTCTAAAGACAGTGTAGGGATAAAGGGTTATTGAGCTATTAAAGCTCTGATCATGGCAAGAGGGTAACAGCAATAGCCGAGCCTCAGTTAGAACTCCATTGGCTACAGCATTGCCATCCATTACCTTCAAAGGGTATAATTAATCACCGCATCTCACGGTCGATTAACCCTGTTTTAAAAAAATTAAAGATATGGGAATATAATAGTCCTATAATTAAGTAATTATTTCTATTATGGTTATAGAGCCAAATATTTTTAAAATAATTTAAAATCTAAAATTATTTTATAAAGAATTTACTCTCTTCCGTTAATTATTTTGTACAATAATTAAGGAAAAATCTGAAAACGACTTTCATGTTTGCTCAGTATATTATTTTCGACTGTTTGGCGTCGCAGGAAAATCTTCATTCAAATCCTCTCTTAGATCGTTGGATTCTTTATAAGGAATATTCAAATCAAGAGGAATTGAATATGTTTCAACAAGTATTTTATTTATTTTTTATTTTTGTTTGCTCTTGCAAGCTCTTTATTTCTCCGTCAAAACTGGTGTAATGATTTCAGCAACCTTGTTGTAATTCTTCTTAATCCCAATTGCGAATCCTACCCTTGTCTAAGGAAATTTCAAGGGAAGGAAGCTGAATTCGTCTTTCGTGTAAGGAGCTTGCAGAGTTTTCCTGAGAAACCAGTTTTTCTCTCAAGAAACAGCCAGATAACAGGCTCAGTTAATAAAGATATTTTATTGAATATCTTTATTGACTGAGAAACATTTAAAAAGGTGGTTATTATCGTATACAGTGTTAGAAATGTACAAGAAGTTTTAAAGCAATCGGTGTTCTTCTATTATTATTCATTAAATGAACATGAAGGGGAGATCTAACACTATTAACGTATGCAAGAAAGATTCCGCAGTTTCAAAGTGGAGAAATGTATATTATTCTATTTATCCACTGATATAATAATTTATGTTCTTTCAAAATCTTTATCCAATTTTATTAATTAAAGATGCTGTGCAAAAACCACTCAGAACTGATGAGCTCTGATTACTAGAAAATAACGATTGCTTTTAAATGTAAACATCGTTCATACTAAATGAAAAGTGGTGTATGAAATTTCATCTTTAAAAATAAATTTAATAAACAAAATAAAAGAATTTTAATTTGCTTTCTTATAAAAAATGAAAGGATTCATAATAATCTATGAAATATTTGTCAAAAGTTTCATTTTATTCATATGAATGATGCGTTTTATGCAGCAGATAACTAATAAACGTAACAGCCAGTAAATTAGAAAATTTTCTGCAAATGTATGTAAACTTTATTTATGCCTCGTATATGCAAAGCACGTTTAGCCACAATTTTAAAAACAGCAGAGCTGACTAGTTTCTGTAAAAGGTGAGATATCTTGCTATATAAGTTCTTTTATAGAGTATAAAAGTTCTTTTTGCTATATAGATATATATAGATATATATATATATATAGCAGAGTATATATGTGTGTATATAAGTTCTTTTTGCTATACCCTTTGGTATTATATTATTTGGTATTATTAACTAGGTCTACCTACTCACTGATGAGAGGTGGACGCTAGATATAGATATATAGATATATATATATATATATATATATATATATATGAGAAGCTCAGCTTGGGTTAGGTTTTCGCCTGTCTTTGAGTAGGGCCACCTCTGAGATTATGGCTCTGACTGGTGTTGGGGTGAGCCCTCCACTGGGTAGAGCCAACGCTGAGAAGTTCTTCTTGGTGACGGAGTGAGTCTGTCATTGAGTGGAACAACGCTGAGTTGGACGGTCTTTCGGCCACTATTGAGTGGTCTAGGGATCGTCCTAATTTTTAGAGAGATCTTTACTTAAATACACCTCAAAAAAGGCTGCAACCTGTGGGGGCTATTATGAGTTCGCTCTTAATGTTTTTGCCTTAAGGGAGCAATTTAAATCTCCGGGGAAAGTGTTTTCCGACACTGCCCAGTGAGGGGCTTCGTCGGTGAATGCTTTTCTTAGGAATATGAGCGGTTCTGGTCGGTGGTGGAGGGTGAAAGGCCATCACTGAGTGGAGCCAACGCTGAGATGAGATGGACGGTCTTTCGCCCACAATTGTAGTGGCCTAGGGATCGTCCGAATTTTTAGAGATGTCTTTACTTATTCACAAGGCTGAAACCGGTGAGGGGCTCCATGAATCTCTGCTTTGGGATAGGTTTTTGCCTGTCTCTGAGTGGGGCCACCTTTGAGTTTATGGCTCTGCTTGGTGGTGGGTTGAGCCTGCCACTGGGTAGAGCCAATACTGATACTGAGAAATTCTTCTCGGTGACAGGGTAAGCTTCTCATTGAGCGGAACAACGCAGAGTTGGGCGATCTTTCGGGATCTTCTTATTTTTAGAGCCCATTTCACTTTTACATTCAAAAAAGGCTGAAACCGGTCTGGGTAGTGACCTCCTACCATAATGTAATAACAGCATACATTTCCTAGGAAATGTGTTTTCACATTATTGGAAATACCAATATTAACGATCAGAACTTTCCCCACCTTTGCAACGAGTTGCCCGTGTTTGTACTACGTTCTGGGACTACTTGCATTAGCTCACGCTAGTGGTCGCCGATACTTTATAGTTTACTATATTCGGCATGAAACTCTCTGCTTCCAATCTTTGAGTTTCTTGTTCGGTTTTAAAACAATGTGGGATTTAATATCCCCTTAATTTAAATAATTCCAAATCCCATTTGTGCTGTAATTCGGAGTAACGGATTCGAACAACACGGTGTAAAAGTGTCTAATTCAGGTTTGTGAAATTATAAGTAGGGTGCTGACTTGTCGAGACAGACAGACACGGCTTCTGCTTTTAGGCCGACAAATATGATATGAGGACCTCTTCATTCTCATATCAAAGACAGAATTGCGAAAGACAAGGAAGTGTCATAAAAAGGAACCACTCGTTAAATTTCAGTTTTTTTTTCTTCATACCTTTCTGATGTTACATCCTGCGAGTGATCTTTCTGTAGTCACCAAAATAAGAGAGGGACATCTGAGAAATGTCCCGAAGGACATAATTATTTCCTTTGATCATATTCGAAGGAATGCGATCAGCCGATGACTTCTTTTTTTGGAATTTTTAAACATTCTGATATCACTGATTGTCAACTTCTTAATTCTATGGTGTTTTTTTTTTCATAGTTTCATCACAGCTGAATCATTTTATTCTGAAATAATTGCCTCATCAATGAGCCATCAATAAAGCAAATCACTGTAATACTGCATTTGTCAATCAGAAACATCGCGAAAGTTAAGAGTACAAAAAGTTTCAAAGAAAAAAATGTAGATAAGAAATAACTAATGCGACTCTTCAGTATTCTGTTTAGAAATCAGTGAGAATTAAAGTGCCTTCTTTAAATGGAATAAATGAAGCTAAATGTAATATTCACTGTGGGCATTTTATCCTGTTATTTGTTAATTATCCTATTATTCCGTATGAATTTGTGAAGTAATCCACCCCACTGAAGCAGCTCTTTTAAGCTAACTTTTTAAAAATCATTTTGCATCTACGTTCATTCATTAAGGGTAACTGAGGTCAAGGCTATTCATGATTTTTAACAATCCGATTTGGAATTCTTGGTGTACCAGATAGGATTGGAAAACTGAATCTCCCCATCAGCCATTAATTACAAGTTCTCAGTCTATAATAAACTCACTCACACAAGAACAGCTGGCATTTAGAAACCGAATCTGATCTCCAATTTCAACAGTTATGGACATGAAAATATTGACAAGGAAACCAGGAGAGCTTTATATGAGAAGGAACCTCCCTCTATTTTCATTTATTTGTTTTAGAAAAGCTGTTCATAAAAATCCTTTCCTAGAACACTTCAAGACGAAACACTTTTAAAACGTTCCGTGGATAGGTCTGAAATTAATAATTACTTCTTTAATTTATCATTTCCTGATCTGGGACACGTGAAGCCCATAAAAATCAGTCTCCAAAGAGATCATATCAATTTTATCCTTTCTGAATATAGGCAAGTCATTTCCAAAAGAAAAAAAAAAAAAAACGAATGCCGAATTGACTTTCAATGTCACTGGCAATAAAATTCTGTTTTGTAGCGATTTATGTCAAAATTACTTTTATTAATCTTTGATCCACGGCAATTGCTGTCAAAGCGTCTCTAGATATGTGTATTAACTTACGATTTAATGCATATAGAATTTGAGCAAATTATTGCAATAGTTTCACCAAATGATTTACTTATATTTTTCCATATAATCTATGAGAGTGTGGAGATTCAAAATAAAGTCGTCCACCATCCTCTCTTCTATTCAAATGATTTCTTAATGGTCTGCGTGGCAATGTTTAGTGATCCAGAAGAACGATTAGGCTTTCTTGAAATACAGCAGTGCTGATAAGTTAATTAACAAGTAACTATCCACATTTAATGGAAGATATTTCGTTAAAACCTTTCTATAAGAAAGAAGTGGGTTACATTGTGAAATAGAAATACACCTTGACAATAAAGGTTACGGTTATCCATATATTCCACCTTCTCCCTGTCAAGAAGAAACTCTGGCACCCATATCTGGGCACAGAAGTCCAGATGGGGTCTTATCAAGGCTCGATACAGAGGAACAATAACTTGTTTGTCTCTGCTTTTTAAAGTATTTTTCAGAAGTCAAGTGATTTGATGAGCTGATTTAGCCACTTTTGCAATGCGCCCTCTAAACTTCAACCCCCTATCCACCAACACTCCCAAATCCCTAGCCTCATGAATCTCCTGGAGTACGTTTCCACCAATGTGGTATACTGCTGCTAATCTTTTCACCCCAAAATGCATAACCTTGACTTTGCCACATTAAATTGCCATCTATTTTCTCTAGTCCAGTCTTCCAAACTATCCAAATCATCCTGCAAAATTTTGACATCCTGTGCATTCACAATTGCTCTACCCAACTTTGCATCATCAGCAAACAAGTGAACACTTCCTCTTAGATCCTTTCCTGGGAAGCTGATGCTCTTGTTTTAAACCGACCCACCAGAAACCAGAGGTAGCTAGTTCATTGAAGTAGTTCATTACGATGAACATCTGCATCTGTTAGCGACAGAGGTTGAAATATTCTGTAAGACAGAAGAGCATCATGAATTTTAAGAAAGATTTTATGCACCACACTAAACATCTGAGTGGTATTCCAAGATGTGTGTTAGAATTTGTACAGAATTAGCATATACGCAAGTGAAGAATTGCCTCTCATTTAGAAGAGAATGAGTAGATTTGTTAGATGTTGTGAAAGCGATTAAATTGGTGGGTTTAATCCAGAAGCGGTTACATGTAAATATCAGCCCATTCATGGAGATGTAGTCCGATGTATTGATTTGTGTATTACTGAGAGTAAGGGTAAGTGTGCAAGATCCCCTTTTCTAGATAACAGGCAACACAGGATGGTGGCATTGAAAATGACTCGACTGCTCTCCTGCTATTGAAGATGGTATGAAAATCAATGATATTTCCATACCATCTTCCATGATTGGAGCGTACTCTTATCAGTAAAGTTGCGAACAGGACTAGTGGGGGACTACGAGTAGGTAATTCATGGATAGGTGGGAATACAGATGATAGAACACAGAATTGAGACGCTCCTGCAGCGGGCGAAGCTCGCAAAGAAGGTGTCTTCCGCTATAACATAAGGCGAACAAGGAGTAAGAAAGTTAGCGAGCCAGCTAGGATGATATGATTACTTCTACAAGTTGGAAAAAGTGCAAACTAAGTCTGAAAGGTTCTAGAGCCGTTACAGAGCAGACTTTATCTCTGGAGAATAATGTTTGAGAATTGAAGGTCAATTTTAATGAGCGTACCAATTTTAGAGTCAATATTCTACGGTCAATTTTAGAGTCAAAGTTGTATAATATTCTTTTTTTCATATATATTTTCGAAAAACCGCAAGAGGCATATGGTGATCATATTCTGGTATGAGGAGGCGATTTGCCTTAATCACATATGTAGGAGATAGAGAAGAGGACTGATACAGGACTGAAGTCAGCTTTATCTTTCGATG
The DNA here is from genome assembly GCF_054136105.1 of Typopeltis vanoorti. Classification (NCBI taxonomy): domain Eukaryota; kingdom Metazoa; phylum Arthropoda; class Arachnida; order Uropygi; family Thelyphonidae; genus Typopeltis; species Typopeltis vanoorti. Next base: position 74,544,065 of record NC_143569.1, on the reverse strand, counting down.
CTGTAATAGTGATTCCATGTACATTTAAGAGAAAGATGGAATCTCAGGATAGCAGAAATTGTGTCCCATAGGCTTAGAGGGATTAGAACGCACCCCTTTCAATTGGACAGAGGCAACATTTTCTGATATTGGTCTTTAGAGTTAGTTTATCGGATGGTTGTTTTACATTTATTACGTGCTTCAGCTTAAGATAAGTATAAATCTGGTGGTTGTTGTTGCAAGTCACCTGTAGTAAGTTGATTTCTTTTCAAATCCTTTTGTACATCTTCTGTCGACCTAATCTTGGAACATTCAGAGAAGTTTGAGTATAATCGGGAATGAAGGCCTTCATTCATTTTGGATAATTTCATTGACTTGGTCAAAGCAGGTGTTTGGGCCAGGAGAGCGGAAGCAACAGAAGAACCATGAGTTTTCTTTGAGAAGAAACGTGAACAAGTTTAGGATACGAGTTACAGAATGGACAGGTGATTACCTTTACAGTGTGATCTTTACTGTGACAACCAGCGTGATCGGTGATTGTGTTGGAAAAAAGCTGATCCGATTGGGTTAAGACATCAAGATCACGTAGGAAGATGACTTCGCTGTTTGCATAGCTGAAATGAAAAGATCGAGTTTCTTGAATACGAAAGTAAGCCGATCAGGATTGTTTGTGGAATTTTGAGAGCGATAAATAAAGCAGAGAAATGTCACCGAATTGGGCAAGGAAACCTTGAATCAAAGGACGTCAGAAGGAGATGATTTAATTAGCTATTTTTATTCTGGCAAGAAATCCCAGATCTCAGAAAGAAATGGAACGTACGCACACATTTAAACGCACAATATTCTGACGTATATCTCTATTACGATATACGGAAATAGAGGTGAAATGCAATTAAAATAAATCCAACTAATGACTTTGAAAGAAGGCACCGTGAAACAATATCGTATTCAATACAACATTCACAATGCGTGACAGGAAATAAATTTCATAAATGCTGACTTCAAATTAAGCGCAATTTTATTACATCGATTAGCGTTGCGTGGAAACTTGAATATACAAACAGGAATATTCTAAAAATAACACTGATACATTACTCATACATAATCTTACTTCATTCCAATGCTGCTGCAACTACAGTGTCGATTGATCTTAGAATTCTTGCTTCAAAATGGAAGCATATTCTCGTGAGCAACAGGTAATCGTACTGATGTCGTTGGCGTACGGAGTGTTCTCTTCATCGGAATCAACATGCTCAGGTAAGATTACAAGCTATATATATGATAACAGATAGGACATAAATAAAATAGCTAAGATACATAATGATACTTCCAATCTGATTGTATTGAATTGCTAGCACTTTTAAATATGGACTCGTTTCACTTGAACCATATTAATCGGCAAAAAGTCAAAACTAATTTTTATCTCCATCACTTCAAGTGGGATAAGAACTTGAAGTTATCTAGTCATAATAATACTAGAACATAATGTAATGTTACTGGAAGAAACAGTTATTGTATAAATAACAGCAAAACGGAAATCAAATCAACAAGGACAAAAGTCAGATCTAAAAACTATTAAATAGTAAAATAATTGAAACTGTATGCTTATTAAATTTGAAATCTTACATTACAGAGTTTGTCTGGATTTTACCACATTAAGAGTGAATAGATTTCTGAATTACGAATCTTGAAACAGTATCTTTGGTTATTACAAATCAGTGAGTTCATCTGTATTAAAAGAAGACATGTCTACATAAAATCAATCTGTATGGATTACTCAAAGCTCTTCTCGGTGATCAGTGTCTACCAACTCAAATAGGACATATTGCAAGCGTTTCACTTTATATTTCTATTGATGATAATATGAAGATAACAAATACGCGCGCGCCTGTGTGTGTATACACACACACACACACACACACACACACACACACACACACACACACACACACACACACACACACACACATGTTCTTATAATGATATTTGTAGAAGGAGCAAGGTATTCAGTGTGTTGATTGTTGAATTTGTAGACAAGAAATTCAAGAAAGCCGTATTTTTAACAAGAAATCATTAAAATAAAGATAAATAGAAATAGGTTTCTTAATTGTAAATAAGATTGTGTTTGAACGTGCTTTGTTCTTTTATTTCGCTGACAAAAACGCTAACTCTTTTAAATGCTGTAATGAATTTGCCATTTTATGTTTCTTAGGCTGGAAATACTCTGCACTTCAAAAAGTGATGAAGGATTTTGGTAATTCCGGATTAAGAAAGTACGTTCTTCACATATATTCTCCGAGATCAGGTAAATGTACCAAAATCATCCGGATTTTTTTATTTATTCAATTTATTAAATAAAATTCATTTCATTTTAGGATGAACTGACAAATTAATTACCCAAATCAATTAAAGTTCATAAAATTTGATTTTGTAATTTTTAAAAACTAATACCGATTTTTGTATATATTCGTGATTGTTTAATAATCAAATGTGTTACTAGTTGTCAGTCAAATTTTAAGTAATATCTCTTTCTTCGCGTCTCCGTATTTTGATAAATTGTTTCCTATACCATTCAAGGCATCGAGGAATAGTCTATTCTTTTATTTTTTCAAAATAAAAAATTAACATGTAAAAATCAATTTCACTGTTGGTTATGGTTGTAGAGAGCATATTTCGGTGCTTTCTCAGTTCGATTCTAGATTCCTCACGATTTAATTTGCTATAAAAATATTATTTTGTTGTTAAGAAGAATTCGCGTTTGATATTGGGAGAAAATCGAGTGTGTATCTGTTTGAACAAAGACTGGTGTAACCTGACTTTCACTCTAAACACAAATTGATTTTGAAAAAAAAAAAATTTTAATTTTGAAGGATTCGAAAAAGCATTTCGAATCCAATCCTTCTCCTACATGTTCTGCTCGTAAATGATTGGTGTTTCGTATGAAATCTGACATTTGTTCAAAATAATTTGCTTGCGTTTTCAAAAACAAAGTATCATCCACAGCATTTTCTGCCTGTACATTTCAGTGATATTCTCCTACTCGTTCCTATGGAAAAAGAAAGTAATCTTTCATATGCCATGATGGACTTCCGGTTGAAGTCTGTTTATTTTATTGTCAGAGCTGTACTATGATGTATAACTTTGTTCTTTTTTATCTAACAAAGAGACATTTAATTAATATTAAACGCAGTATCTTATATTGATGTTACAGATTACTTGGGAATAACAAAAGAAGGAAGTGCACTGAAAATTCTGCAGAGAAAAGGAATTTCTCAGAGACTGTTTGAAGACAAGAAGGGAATTCAATACATAAACAGACTGAGCGATCCTTTTTCTTCTCGTCCAATTGCGCAACAAGAAATTAATTATAATGTCCTGTACAGCAGCGACACTCTCAGCAATGCTCTCAATAACTTTGAGAAGGTACGTGCTTTCTCTCTCTCTTTCTCTCTCTGTACCCTATATAATGGATCATAAATCTGAACCTTTGTTCTTTTTTCATCATGTTATTAATAAAGGAGACAATGTCCATGTGAACGCTCTGCCCTAGTGCAGAAAAATCTCTGCAATTTAATACCTTGTTGATCTTCTGTATACATAAGATTGTTCTATTTAGTTTTAAATAAAGCTATCTATCATCACTCCAGCTAGCATTTCCAGTCGAACAAAATTTACTGAAAATTGCCTACATTACCAATGAACTTAGTTTTTTTGTATGGATATCTAAGAAAGCTTTCTTAGTAGTTTCATATTTGTTCTACGACACACAGCAGTATTCATACAACTTTCATACGAATTTATTACTTAAAGTATTATTATAATTTTGGCTGAATTTAAGAAATAGTTATGAAGAGATTGAAGTAGTTAAATTAGTTTAAATATCTAGTAAATTTCTAAAATCTTTGGACAACAAAGCATATTTACCAAAATCTATCTCCACCACCTGCACGGCACCGGAAACTACGCACAATATGTCCACCCATTCAAGTTCTTTATGTCATGAGAATAGCAGGCCATCCGGGTTGTGCGGCAAGAAACACTTCCTACGACTTGCATAAAATCTCAGATATAATCCGACCACATAAACGAGAGCTGTCGTTGGCAGACTCCCAAGAAGAGTCTATTCATGTTGAAGGTGAGAAAGGAATAAGGCGATGTACGATTTGGTCACCAACACGCGAAATCACGTGCTTTATACGTAAATTTTCCAATTGTTATACAAGTAAAATAGTTACCTCTTTAACGACTACAATGATCATAAAAGAGAAGTTCATTTTCCGCAGTGTAATAATAAACAACTCATCCCCACAATACGGATTGATCACTCTATTATTGGAATGTATTCTTCTTCTTTTGACATGCGCAGAAGTGTCGACTCGTATCTGTGGGCGTACACCACCAGGGCGTATGCCACCATGATATCAACAGACATCCTGGTGGCATACCGTTTGGAGAATTTGGACAATCGTTCAAGAGGAAACTTCAGGTCATAACGTTCGAAGATAAAAGAGTATCCTCCGCGTCCAGTGGTTCATTTTGAATGCTCTTTTAAAGCTTGATTAGCGTGTTTAGAGCCAAACAATATACAAAAGATCAATAATCGCATCCTCCTTTAAGCGTGTGATATCGTTTCTTTTTCTCCCGACTAGAAAATTAACAGCATGCTTGGTATAACAACAATACAGGATTGATGCCGCTGTAGCCTAAGTAGATGGAGATCATCTTCTTTCAGAGTTCCTTCTCTCTGGAAGAAGATGACCCTACTTTATTCTGCATGAACATGATGTTATTTCGTAAGATGTAAGCATATAAACAATTCAAGCGTAAGCCTTTTTTTCCCCCCGGTTATCACTCAATAGCAGCAGAAAGAAAGTAGAATTGACAAGTCAATTTAGATTAAAAAATCATAAAATAATTGAAATTAGATTAGTGTTTTAATAAGAAAAATATCGATAGTTTGTTCGTGTCTCCATTCGATTGCGAGCATTTCTACTGTTATAAGAGTCATTCTTAATGCAACAAATCACTGGCAATCTCTGTGGCCATGGAATTAAATACTCAAAAGTCGTAGCTCTGACGTGTGCGTTACTGACCACATATTCTAATCTAAATGCACAATTAGTAAATACTTTTGAGATCCAAATATTAATGATAATTTTCTCACGTTATATTAATAATGTTCTTAATGTTCGTGAAACTATTACTTTTCTCTCTCTCTCTCTCTCTCTCTCTCTCTCTCTCTCTCTCTCTCTCTCTCTCTCTCTCTCTCTCTCTCTCTCTCTATCTCTCTCTCTCTCTCAAGCCAAATTAAACTGAGATTCTAACTCCTGTACTTCCAATGACATTTCTGCAAATATTTCCATACTGTGACGATGTTTAATTTCTTTTGCAGATACACATGAGAGCGAAGTTTACAAACAAATGGTTTGTATTTGTAGACGAGGCGATCAGTAATACTCACGTATTTAAAAGATTATCAGAATTAAGAGGCATTTACGATATAACTTTTATTACTCCATCCTCTGAAGCACCTCACGAATTGCCGCATGTAAGTATGGCCTTCATTGGAGAGGCTTCTATTAATCCTTACAGTCGTTAGAGTTGTTAAGTACTTTAAGTAGTATTCTTTATATTCTGTTATTGTCACGGGTGCTTTTCATTTTCATCTTCGTTAATAAGTATCAGTAAAAATGTTTCTATTATTCAGTGCATTCTAATTCCATATTCCAATGTAGAACTCACATGTACACTAGAATTAAGAATTTCAAATCATTCCAGCAAAAATATCCCACACACGAGAAGTCCATGGATCTATAGGCACATCAATGTTATGAGGGTAGTGTACAGTTGAGGACATAGAAATTTATTGATTTTGTTTTCTTCTTCTTCTTTTTAAGAGCTGCAGGTTGTTTTTGTGAATACTTCATGAGAAACACTATTGCAGGGGACAGTTGCACACTAACGGGAGTGCTGAGTAGTTCCTGCTCTTGTATGAACAGGTATAAGAGAAACTGGAGCAATAATGGTTGCAAATTCACTGGAGCAGTGTCCATGGAAGTACCTGTAGAATAGATGCATTAAGATTGTAAGATAGAGGTTGAAGTGAATCTGTAAAAGAGGGACCATCTATTAGCCTAACTGCTAGCCTCTAGACAGCCCCAAGGATTTGAAGGTTACGATGTGTTATGTGTACCATCTCAAATATGTGGGCAGTATTCTAAGTATGGGCGAACTTGGGATTCGTGTATACTGTATAAGTAAGAATTAGTTGAGCGTAAAATAGCCTCTTGAACGAAAGACAATACTTAGTCTTTTTAATGCTCAGGAGGATATTAATGGGATGTGTTTATCCTTGGAGAGACTGCAGCGAAACGTTAGTTCTTGTCTGGTAATTTCTTTATTAATGAGGCTACGTGTAGGTGAGATGAGATCTCTTTTTGCGAGAGAAAAGGCAAGTCTACGTTTTAGTATTGATAGTATGTAAATTAATGTTTAAGGCACTATTTGCAGATTATCTTGTAGCCTGGGATGTCAGAGTACCGCATGGTTTGTCAAATAAGTAGGATGGGTCGAGAGGACCAGTGGTGATTGTGATTAGTCACTTATGAATAGAAGAAAGAGAGCAAGTTATGGGACAGATCCTTGAAGGACTCAAGGATTTATGGTGAGGCTCGAAGAGAGGGAACCATCTACCATGACTCGAAGAGAATGACCAGAGAGAAATCCGGCTACCAAATTACACAGATTGGAAAGGGAGACTAACGAATAGTAATTTGTTTAGCAAACCAAGATGCCACACACGGTGGAAAGTTTTGGAAATATCAAGGGAGAGAGTACACGTTTCACTGAACTTTTCCATGGCTAATAGCCTTAGCAAGGGAACAGAAGGAACCGCTTCCATTTTGACATGAGGCAAGATTTTTGCTGTTAGCATTTAGGCAATCGGACGTGAATCTCTTGATGACTGATTTGCATGTGTTGCGTGCTTTGGTATCGGCAGAGTATGAAGCTGGATATCTTGATGCGAACAATATGAAGTAAGATGAATTTGTTTCTTCGACTGCTTTGATACACTTTTGGTTTAAACCAACCTTTGTAAAACGGATGAAGATTATCGGTTGAATGGGAGACGAATGCCTTCATGCCAGATCTGGAAGAGTATGTGGCAGTGGGATTACGGGCCAGTTGACCGGGAATCCTCTTGACTCGCTACTACATGTTCGGGACTACGCACTAACTGGCGGCCGGCTGTGGCACCACAGTTTTGTCTGATATACCATCGAAATGGAGGAAGTTTTGGATCTCTAAGTATGTCATGTCTTAGTATTTCCATGGCCTTGAAGGGTACCACTTATACCACAAAGAAAAGTGAAGCGGGGGGGACAAGAGAAAATAAAAACAAGAATAGGAAATGAAGCTAAAATAAGTTTAACTGGATCAAGCAGTTAAACTTATTTTAGCTTCAGTTTATGTCACTTATTAGCATGATTCGGTAAAAGCCAGTAAAGAATAGATTTATTTCACGTTTATATTTTGTTTTTCAGAATTGTACCACCTACGAAGTTCACCATTATAAGAAGCCATTGTTTGGATCTGTGCTGGATGTAGTTTCTAAAAACAGATCAGTTTCTAATCTTATAACTCCAAATGCGCGTCAGACGTGTAGAAATCTTCAAGGCTTGACTTTAACACTAGCTGCCAGAAATGTGAGTTTTTTTTTCATTTTTGTTACTTAAAGCACTACTAAGACGAGGTATTTTTTATTAATGTTATTGCTTATGGTTTGTTTTTCCAAAATCGTTGTTTTTTTAAAATTCGGAATTTTTTTCAAAACTTTGAATTTTATTATTTAAACAGAACCGGAAAATATCTGAATAATGAGTTGTACACAAAATTTCCTTCAGTCGATTCCAAATGCAAACTTAATATGCCCAGTGCTGCACTAAATACAAACCTGATAGTAATTCTTCTATCTAACTAAAATGAATTTATAAATTGTACAATGTTTCATCTGCAAATTTGGATATTCTGCACAGGAAGCTCCAGGAGCTCCTGTAAGATTAACTTATTTTTTGATGGGACTTTGAACTGCTGAGAAGCAAGGCGACTTCATGATTAAAATTCTCCTCGATGTAGAAAACAGATAGAATAAAATGAAATATATTTTAAAATATTTACGATAACATTAAATATATTTAGAATACTTTTATTTTACTGACGATACTAAAATATATATAATAAGAAAGCGAATCGTGAAAGGAGTTTCTGATTTAGAGAATGCATGCCCTTTTCTAAGCGGTCGTAACATCTAAGAAGGGGGAACAAATACTTATTTGAAATAAAAAACAAACAGTGTCACTTCCTAGTGTCACTTCAGGAACAACACAAAATATTGAACTAAAATGTGTAATTTAAATTTCATGGAAAAAATATACAGAATATAAAAGACACAATGAACATCGAGAGATTTTTTTGGAATGCACAAAATACAGTTGGGAAATAACAATTCTCGTTCAACAATTCACCAATTCTCGTGGGTTGATCAACGTGCCTTACCAGCTAGGAACCACTACTGTGCTGTCTTTTACCTCCTCCAGTACAGTATAAGAAAAACTCATTATTATGGCGATATACAACTGAATTATTGTGTCCTAACCAGTAGGTAAACAAAAAAAAACGATTTATCTCGAATATTAATGCACACATTCACTTATTGTTTCGAGTGTCAACATAACAAATATTTGAAAGCCGAATATCAAGCGGTGGTGGGAGATTCTGATTGGTCACCAATGATTTCCAACATCTAATATCAGGTAGAGTTAGTTACGCTGGAGAATCGACTGGTGCATTATGGGATAAATGCACAATGGATTCGAGAAGTCTTTGCTATTCCGTTTCTTCAATTTCAGTTTCCTTTTACTGCATTCTTTCATGTGGCGTCAACTGTAGCTATTCCCAATTACTGTAATTATGATCTATGACTAATAGGAAAGAGTGGGACTGCTAAGTTAGATGCCACTGAGTGAATAGTTTAAAACTACTGTTATTTATGGTTCATTTCCATGTCACACCTTCTTCCCCACGTGGTATCGTATTGATGCACAGCATTCAAATTATTCGATATTCATTTACAGTATTGAAAATGGAGGGTTAACTGGCAGATATCAAAAACTGGTATATGATGAGACGTGTCTACAAGCTTTAAAGTGACCAGTGAAGTATCGCATGGATCAGTTCTTCGTCCATTGTTATTCTATCTTTACGTTAATGACTATGGAAGCCTGAATTTGTCCTACAGCTATTTTCTGATGATGCACAAATGGTAGACAGGGTAATCAGGAAAGCGGTTGATATGCAATACTATCAGAATGATTTGAATAGGCATGGAATTTTTGGACTGTAAAATTCGTTTATAATTCAATTCAATGTTAGAAAATGTCAAGTTATGCACTTTGATATGGTGAGATATTCAATATCATTATAATGGTGGGATTATGCTAGAAGAAACTGATCAGGCAAGAGATCTTGGATTTTTAGTAGATAAGAAGATGAAGTTCAGGAGCCATATAGCAAAGAATGCAAATGCAACTCAGGGGATAATTGCTATGCTCAAACGAACCTTGATATGTAAGAATAAAGATGTCGCTTTGCCTATCTATAAGGCATTGATACTACCTCAATTGGACTATGGTGCGTAGGTCAAGTCTGCTGGTTTCTATGGTGACGCTGATGCAGTGGAGAGAGAGAGAGAGAGAGAGAGAGAGAGAGAGAGAGAGAGTGTGCAAAGGAAAATGTTAAAGACGATATCAGCATTGGATTGTGATCTGACTTCATAAATATTATGAAGTCACAGTGGGAATTTGTGAGCACAGACACTAGCAAACAGGAGAAAGAGGGCTGGAGCGATTTGGACCTACAAATTGCTGAAAGGATCATACAGGGTACCAGTAGATAGAATGTTTCATTTTATGAAGGATAGAGAGAGGACAAGAAGGCATCCATGCATGTAGCTGTCATTCCTCTTGAATGAATGTATTCAAGAAGAATTGAAAGCTACATTTTCTGCTTATACAGTAGTATGAGGCTGGAATGGATTACCATTAAACATGGTGAGTTCAGGTAATGTGAGGGAGTTCAAGAAAATGTATCACAGCTGGTGTAAGTGAAATGGGATTTCTCTCGATGAGTCCCTGATTTCTGAAGGTCACTTTCAATAATAATAATAATTATTATTATTTATTTATTCGTGTGGGGTACCTCCCTTTCCTCCACCGTCCCTTAGGACTGGTTGAGTCCTCCTAATGAGTGATTAGGAGGACTCAACCAATGTATTTATGATACATTCGTGTGTCTTCACGAGGCAGTTGCCTGTTCCGAGGGATAAAAAAACCCGAGATTACTGGTGAAACACCCTCTACTCCAGTATGAGACTGGGAGACTCACCTTTAGTCGAAAGAGATCAGATAAGGGTTCCTCATATCATGGACGGGAATCGAACCCAGGTCTTTCCAACCAAAGGAAAGACCCGAGTTCGTCTACACCGACTGAGTTACGGAGGTTCATAATAATATTTTTATTGATCTCAAAAATATTTACATATACATGTATATAATAATCATCATGAGTGACATTCCAACATGTTATTTTAAAAGCATAGAAACTAAGTGCTGCAGATTTTGATTCATTTTCTATATTGGATTTCTATAAAAAAAATCAATAATTTTATTATTAAAATTACGAATGTATATAATTCGTTTACAACATGTTTTGTCCTGGTTTTTAACAATGAAATTCATACAAATTTTCTTTTTTTCTTTGTTTTTGTGTAATGTGTTAATGATAGTTAGCGTAGTTGGCAATTTATAGTTACGGTTGAATAAAAGTACATTTTTACCGTGTTTATACAATAACAATAAATTATATATTTTTACAATTTTCTCTTTAATGCATTTAAGCAATGTATATGTAATAAATGGATTATTTTTCTTTGGGTTAATCTGGTTTGAGATGTGATATCTCAACTTAACTAAAAAGCCTCAAAGCTTTTTATTAAGCTCGTTTGAAGACGGCACCGGTTACAGTATTTTTCGCGTTATAAGATGCGCTGTTTTGTACCTAAAATTTATCTGAACATTAGGATGCGTCCGATTAGCCGAATGCTTCTTGTACACCGATTTATTATTATTTTTTTTTATTAATGTATGCGCAGTTACATTATGTCATCGCAATGTAACTGCGCATTGATCAAATTGAAAGAACCGTCTTTAACGGTCATGCATTTTAATTAGTAATTAATGCATTATTATATTAATTTTTTTATAACCTATCGATTCTACGAAGCACAGATATACGACTGCATTTAAACGTAGTGTGATGGCAATAGGGATGCAGAGCGGCACTTCGGGCCTCCGCCTACAGAAAATTGGTACGAACTTGAAGGAAACAAGAGCATCACTTAATAGAAGAAAATTTTGAAAAACACATTCTCCGCCGAAAATCTTTGGAGATTGGTCAGAAAGCGGTCAGAAATGGTCAAAATGGTCAGAAATTGAAAATGAACCAAAATTTGGATAATTATTGAACCAAAATTATTGGAAACAAAAGCAACATCATCGATTTTACAGGGGGGGGGGTCGCCATCATCCAAAATGACGGATGAGGAAGGAATGTAGTTATGGATGAGGAAGGTGTGGTCCAATATAGAGATCTTAGCAGTTTACATTAGAAATGCGTTTTGTTAGAATGGGATGAGTTGAGATGCCATAAAATCGAAGATGTTAAGAATGAACTTCACAAAGTGAACACAAAAATATCTGTATTCCCCGGAGAACACACCTCCGCGCTTCAACCTTTAGATGTATCAATAAACAAACCATTTAAAGGATTTATGCGAGAAAAATTGATCAATTGGACGCAATCTCCAAATTTTGAGGAATCATCTAAAAGTAGGAAAGAGAAGGTCACAATTTCGCAGGTGTGCGAATGGATAAAAAGTTCATGGAATGAAGTGGAACCGAAATTATGAGATCTTTTCATTAGTAATTCTCTTGACGGAACGGAGGATGAATCAAGTTCAGAAATTTGAAGATGAAGATGAATAAAAATTGAAAAAGCAAATGAATGTTATAAAAATTTTCTTTATATTATGACATATATATTATTATATGTTAGATTTTTTAATGATTTGAGGATTTTCTAAGTGTTTTTATCTAATAAACGTATAAACGTAAAAACGTAAAAGTATCAAAATTAAAAAAAAAACATTAATATTTATATGAAAAATTAAAATTTACATGAAAAAGTTCATGCATAATTCATGAGTCTTATACCATGAAGTATTTTGTTTTCTTTTCAAAAATTCAACATGAAGAATGTGATGCACCCTAAAAGTCGAAACATAGCGTAGCTATTATTGTTTATTAGTTTGATTGCTGTTTTAGAAGTAGGCTAAAGTTTGATGGGTATGAAATCCACAACAGCCGTATCAGAAGAAATCGATTCTCACGGACACACACACACAGGATAATTTGGAATGTCATGACACGTCACTCAACTGTAAAGCCTGAACGAATATATTGTGTTTCATTAAGTTTGTAAGGTGTGTAGGGTGCGTATTTCTTGTTCATAATATGTCCTTAAGCATCTTTTCAGGCTAGTGTAGTTTTTAAGGTTACTCTATCAACAGTTAGTTTATTAAGCATATCTGGGATGTAGAAGCTTCGAATTGCCATGTGCTAAAATAATATTTTCGCATAGCTGCTTAGTGGCATAAGTGTTTTGCTGTCATTATTTTGTGTTCTGACATTGCAATGTATATAAGGTCGTGATTTTCTCTTTGTTCCCAAAAGATCAGTTTTATCATTTTGTACTGTAGTTACATTAGTCTATTTAGTTTGTAGGGCGCACAGAAAGTACGTTGTTATAGCGTATCTTAGTATATTTTGCCATAGTGCTCTGCATGGTAGCGTTTTTAGGCGTTTGCGAACTATTTCTTTTAATCTGTAGAGTTTGCCAGTTATTGTTCGGAGTTTGTTGTGTAGATGATTTATGTGGCTATTCCAGTTAATATCTGCATCGAAGTAAACTCCAAGGTATCGCATTGTTTCAACCTGAGTGATGGAAGTGGTTTTACTTCCATATATATATATATATATATATATATATATATATATATATATATATATATATATATATATATATATATATAGATATATATATATATATATATATATAGATATAGATATATATATATATATATATATATATATATATATATATATATATATATGGAGTTTTTTGCGAGCCAGTCTATGAACAGATTAATGTCATGCTGCATATTTGCTTGGACTATGCTTGTGTTATTATGGATGGATATTATCGCTGTATCGTCTGCGTATTGGAATATCTTACCTTTGAGAGGTAGCTGATTAACATCGTGCATATGAATGTTCAATAGAGTTGGGGAGAGAACAGCTTCCTGTAGCATTCCTCAGGTAACTGATAGCTCTGCACTTCGGTTTGACCCGATACGTGTGATGTGCTTTCTATTTTGGAGGTAGTTTGTAAATCACCTGTGCAGAGGCCCATCTATTCCAACATGCCTCAGCTTTAATAACAAGATTTGAGGTGTGAGTGTATCAAATGCTTTAGTTAGATCAATAAAGACTACCATGGCAATTTACTTTTTATATAAGGCAGTATTAATTACGTCCGTAAAGTCTTCCAAGAGAGATGTTGTTCCCTTATTTTTCTGAAACGTATTGTGTTTTGAGGATTATAGGAAAGTTTCCTGTATATGTTGCGAGTTTCCTTTGCATGATCCGCTCCATAATTTGATTGATAACTGGTAGTGTGGCTATGGGTTGTTGTAATTACCGATTAAATTACTTTTACCATATTTGTGTATGGGTGTGATTATGAGATTCTTTAACCTACTTCCTGTCTGGATTAAAATAGTTTATTTATTAATATTAGTAGGATAGGGCCTAGGCTAGTTGTGTGTTGCTTGATATCCTTAGGTCTTTTACCATAAGTTCCAAATTCCTGGGCCTTTGTTTGGTTTGATTTGTTGTATTAAAGAAAGGAGTTCTGCTTCTTTCGTGGTTGCGAACCATAATGTCGGTTTTGCTTGCTGTCCAATTAGAGGATAACGTTTTAAGATTGGAGGGATATTTCTGTGTAGTTCTTGGATGGATTTCGGCTTGTTTTTGAAGAAATTCTCACTTTCCTTGTAGCAGCTTTCTTATATATTTCCTCCAGTGTGAGTTTAATGTTGTTGAATAAGATTTCTGTTGAATCTGGTGATGCCCTATGTTCTTAGTCAATATTTCTTATTTCGTGATTGACTAATTCTTCGTCTATTATTGTTTTGTGTTCCTTTTCAAATTTGGAGCAATGCCTGCATATTGTCTTAGTGTGCAGGATTAGAGCGGTGAAGTAATGGTCTGCTACTTTGCACTTTATGACTGATGCAGTGTAACAGTTTGGTGGTGCCCGAATATTTATATGATCTAGGCAGGAAGCAGTAATAATATTTCCCATGATGTTATGGTTGGTATTAGGTTACACATGGATACAGTATCTAGGTATTGTACAGTGTTGTTCTGGTTTCGTTTGAAATATTTGTTTATGTCGCCGATTATCATTAGGTATTTGGTTGATCTTGGTGATAAAGCCAGTAATTGAGTTCGTGAAAGAATTTTATCATGTTTAAGTTTGGTAGCCTATAAATAGCATTCAGTATTAAGGGATGCTCTCGATTTGTGGTATTAATGATTTCGATGCAAAAGATTTCAGCATGCTTAAACTGATAAAAAGTTTCTTTGCTATTAATTTGTGTTCGATAAATATTAATATTCCACCCTCCTCTTTTTGTTTGGCAGCATGATCTATGCTGTTGGAAGCCTGGAATTTGGAAAGCAGTCGCTTCGTCATTAGTTATGGACACTTCTGTTAGGACCAATATATCAATAATACCGGTGTAATTCATCAGATAAACCTGTAACAATAACCAATGTTTTCGAACTCTTCTGATATTAATATGCAGGATGGAGAGACCTCTCGTTTGTACTGTGTGTGTTGTGTGAATGATAATAATAATAATAATAATAATAATAATAATAATAATAATAATAATAATTAGTAAATTGTTCAGATAATTTTTCAACATAGAATTTTTCCTGGAAGTTTATTTTTCACTTGGTTAAACTATAATAAATTTAGTTTAATCCTTTATCCAAGTGTAAGCAAACAAAGTTTGCGCCTGAAGTATCCTCAGGACTGAGGCAATTCATAGTAAAACTAGACCAAGCTCTGAACACTCCTTGTCTCAGTATCTCCCATAATGCAAAGCAAATCTGCTTGCGGACATCTATAATGCTATGCATTAAGAAAAGGTCCACTACCCACTGCCCTTCCAAGATCTTTCTCTAAATCCAGAGTAATTTAATGATAAGGTGGTACACCTTTTGGCAACTCGTATAGGTAAATATCACCTCTCCATTGCTTCTGTCTTGGTATCATCACCTCTGGGTCTGGCTTCCACTGACGAGACCTCAATAAATGTCGAAACCGGTCTGGGTAGTGGCCCTTTCCTTAATGCACAGCATTATACATGTCCGCAAGGAGATATGCTGTGCATTATGGGAGATACTAGGACAAGGAGTGTTGAGAGCTTGTTCCACCTTTGCAACGAGTTGCCTCATTCCTGAAGATACTTCAGACGCAAACTTTGTTTGCTTACAATTGGATAAAGGATTAAACTAAATTTATTATAGAATTTGTCTGGTATCATACTATTGTGTATTCTAGTCAAATATTATCGAGAAATAATAGTATTAATTTTTATCGAGATAATGAAAATAACAATGATTGGCATGCTGATGACATTTTTCTTAGTTAATGAGATTAACCAGAGCACGACAAGAATCTCACCACTTTTGTATATTACACAACATGATCATTTAAACTACTGCAATATTTTATATTCCCTCATCCATTTTCCTTATGAACTTCATTACAGACAACTTTTCTCAAAGTAACCAGAGACACTAATGGAGACTGGATTCTTTCCGAAGGAATGTTTGCAGATTATATTACAACCCTTTCTGAGAAAATGAACTTTAAGTAAGTAGTGAATTATATTAAGCTATATGACAATATAAAGAAACTTTTGCCATATTATCAAAAATAAATAAATAAATAAATAAATAAGGGAATGTTCTCTTCTAAGCTGCCCCTCACTCCACAGAAAATCGTAAGGAGATATAAAATATTGAGTTTGTGCTATTCTCTCATTTGTGCAATTTTTTAATTGATATATTACAATTAATACTCTCATCTTTCACTCAAATCCAGACGCATCTTACTAATGTAGCGCCTGACAGCCAGTTCTGCTACAGGCAGCGAGATATCTTAATTCTCGTGGAAAGGCGTAGACGTTGGTTATGGATTTTTTACTAAATAATTTAAGGAAATTACAACGTCAACTAGGATATACATTAAAATAAATTTTAATATATCTCATGCAGCCAAAATAAATTTTGGCTGCATGAGACTGCCTCAAATTTTGGAAACCTACATCAGAAGACCTTCAGTCCAATCGCCCAAGAAAACCAACTTTGCCCGCTAGGGGGCCCAATCAGGACTTTTGGAGAAATAATAGCTTCCTGCTTCTTCCTCACTTACTGACTGCTGTGTCTGCGTGCACGTGTCTTGTTCTAAAGTTTCTTGAAAATGGCAACGTGATGTTGCCGAAATATTGAAGTATATTAAAATTTATTTTAATGTATATCCTAGTTGACGTTGTAATTTCCTTAAATTATTTAGTAAAACAAATAATAAAAAAGCAGCGAGATATCGTTGTTAAGTTATTATTAATAGTTATGCCACGGTTACCTTTAAAGATCAAACATAATATGTTTGATCTTTAAAGGTAATTAATTTGATGGCAGGCGTTTCCTAATCTGGTTACCTATTGTGGAAATGTTTACCCTTTAATGTGATATAAAACGGCACAATTTCCCTTTTCGACATTAAAATTTAGACATAAAAATTTCGACAGTGCATTGGCGCTGTTTAAAAATATTTAAACGATGAGAAATCGGAATTGCCAGGAGTTTGAAGAATAAATAGATTAGGAGAGAAATAGATGTGTAATCTCATCAAGCAAGCGCCTCGTAACAAAAGGTTGATGTGGAAGGATTGACGTGTGCATAAGGATGACATCTGGTATGAAAATAATAAGCCACAAGTCAGAAGATGCATACTGTTGTAAGGAAAGCTAAGTCTGTGCATTAAACGAAAATGGCTCTCCAAGCTAAATACAACCCTACATAATTCTATCATTAATCTGCAAGTGAAACAAAGAAAGAATATGAAAGAATAACTCATCTAAATGCAGCTGGCATGAGGCTTATAGATGCACACTAGATTGTTCAACTGAGTGCCCATTTTGTTAAAAGCTATCAACCTGGTGCAAGCAACATTGCGTTCACTGCTACTTCTCTGGATGAACAAAGTCAGGCGTATGAGGAGGAGTTATTAGAGCCATTACACAAACTGAATAACAATTCAGCAATAGACAATGACAGGATATCAGCACGGGCGCTAAAAGAGTGTTCAGCTGAACTGGCAGTTCCTTTGACCAGGCTATATAATTTGAGTCTCAGAACAGGAAAGATTCTGCAGGAGTGGAACGATTGTATAATAATCCATCCCATTGCACAACAGTGGTGCAAGAGAAACTACTTTTCAATGCACAGCATGGGTTCACTAGGGGAATGTCATGTTTTAGCAACTTACTCACATTCCGTAATAATGTTATCATTCAGTTAGAGAAGGAGAATGGATATGTCATGATAGATTTGGAATTTCGTAAGTATACAGCATGGTAGACTGTTGCAGAAATTACAGAATATGGATTCGGATTAAAAAATATTAACTTAGTTAAGAGAGGAGAGGTAACTGACAGATATAAAAAAGTTGTACATGGACCATGTGAGTCTACAAGACTTAAGGTAACCAGTGGTGTACCACAAGGATCAGTGCTTGGTCCACAGTTATTAAATCTCTACATTAATGATGTTAGGAAGGATTTGACAAGTTACATATAACTATTTGCTGATGCTGCAAGATAGGTAGGGGAACCAGTGATGCTGCTAATATGCAGTACTTGCAGAATGATTTCAATAGGCTGGAATTATGGGAAAATGGATATCAGTTCAATGTCAGTAAATGTAAATTCATTCACTTCGGCGTGATTAGATATTCAATGGCGTATTTTATTGGTAGGATTATGCTTGAAGAAACTGATGAGGCTTGGGATCTTGCAGTGTTAAGTAGATAGGAAGTTCAAGTTGAAGTTGTATTTGCCAAAGTTGCAAATACAACTCAAAAGATAATTGGACTGCTGGAACGAGCCTTGACATGTAAAGGTAAGAAAGTCATTTTGCCTTTTTCCAAGGCCTTGATAAGATCTCACTTGGACTATTCTACGCAGGTCAGGTCTCCTGCTTTCGGTGGCAATTCTGATCAAGTGGCGAGAGATATCAGGATTGTGCAATATTGCTTATGAAGACAGATTGGAATTTGTAGACTGCAGATCCTAGCAAACAAGAGAAAGAGGAGTGATATGATTATGATTTGCAAACTTCTGAAAGAGACAGACAGGATTTCAGTTAATCTAATTTTTCCTTTTATGGACGATGGGGAAAGGATGCGACTGCATCCTTTGAAGCGAATTATTAATGTCGTCAAGAAAGCAGTGAGATCTAGATTTTCTCTCATGACTGGAATGGATTGCCATTGGATGGTGTGTGTGTGTGTGTGTGTGTGTGTGTGTGTGTGTGTGTGTGTGTGTGTGTGTGTGTGTGTGTGTGTGTGTGTGTGTGTGTGTGTGTGTGTGTGTGTGTGTGTGTGTGTGTGTGTGTGTGTGTGTGTGTGTGTGTGTGTGTGTGTGTGTGTGTGTGTGTAATTAGTATGACTGAATTCAAAACAAGCCGGAGAGCTGGTGCGTGTATTATGTGTCTCTCTCGATAAGTACCTGTCTCTGTGGGTGCCTCTTTTAAAATAATAACTGATGTTTCCGTTTAATCGATTAAATATGATGCAGTCAGTGTTTTTGTCATTTAACGTTTATGTAACAAACTCATCAAAGAAGCTGCTAAAAAGTAATACGAAGCGAGGTGAGAATTATAAAATGTAATTATATTATTATATAACGTAGCAGTAAAGTTGAAGCCATCTGTTATGAGGTGGAGACTTACAAAATCAAATTCATAGTGGGCTGTTGTTACTGAGGGCATCGGTTGCTATCGACAAAGAAATGCATCACTAAATAAATATGATGAGGGGACAAACGAATAATCATAATAGGGGACTTCAGTTATCGGAACGTTGACTAGGTAGCTGCGAAATCACGTGACAAGAATGAAATTGAACTTTTTGAGATGTTGAGACACTTTCCTCGAACAGCATTTAACAGAAGGAACTCGAGGTCGAACTCGAAAGAGTGTTAGATCTGATTATAGTGTCGCAGGAGATTTTAGTTAAAGATATTATTCTTCCTCTGGTTGGCGACAGTAATCATACAGCCTTCACTTGGGAAGTGGCTGAGTTTATGTCCATTCAGATAAGTTTACATGCTCAACTACAAAGCAGGAATTTATGACCTTCTGAGGAATATGCTGAGTTCGTGGTGATGTAATATACTACGGAGAGATCAGAATCTGTCCTTAGAATTCGAAGAATAAATATGGTAGCAGGGAAGTGGATAATCTAATGAAGAGAGATTCGTGTGGAAAACGTTATGTGGAAGAAATACTGTGTGCACAAGGATGATGTCAGTTAGGAAAATTATATGAATCAAGTAATAAAATTCACGACTGTTGTACATCTGTCGACTAATGCGGGAACCTATCGAAGAAAAGGTTAGAAAAGTTCCTCTTGTCAGTGACTGGAATCGAACTTAAACGCTACTTCCACTGAGCTGCACAGACACGGATTTTTTAAAAAAATATTTTTTGTGTGTATTTAATTAATTATAAACATTTTGGTAAAAGTCTATCAATTTTTTTTTTCCAATCTCAGACCACACGTCTTTTAAGTCTACATCCCGAGTTATCTACCTTGAACGCTGTCCCTATCACAAATCCGACGAAGCATATAATCCTGCTATTCTTGAATTTGGGGATGATTATATCTAAGATCGCTTGGTGCAGAAGTATATCCCAGCAACTCACGCTGGTGTTCAGCATTTTGTTACAGTTGAGTACGTTTGCTAAATATATACAGAACTATTGTTAATATAATTTGCATCACTAGTTGCATTCTTCCCACAAAATTTCTCTCTCTCTCTCTCTCTCTCTCTCTTTCTCTCTCTCTCTCTCTCTCCCTCTCTCTAAAAAGTACAGTTCGGCTGGAAAGTCACACAATTTTTTTTAAAAAAATATTCTTTCTTCGTTGCATTTGTACAAATTCCTTTCATAAAATCTTTCGTTCTTGGAAAATGAAAAGTATTACATTTTCCGATTAAGAATAACTACAGGTTATTGTTCCGTCATTTATTGTGCTGCATTAAATGACTTAATTAAAACTGACTCATTTCCAGAAAGCAATTATATTAATCCTTGATATTATAGTTAAAACTGTTGCATCACTGCAATAAATAAGCGATCAGATCTTGCATGCTTGGTTGCAAAGGGTGGTAATAGTGTGCCAACTAATCAACGTGACATCATAACAGCGCATATTTTTGTTTATTCAGAGTCAGGTCTCCCTTCTCTTCCATGCTGTGGGAAACGTTCTCATTAATATAATATGTATTTATGCAGGAGTTCCTGTTTGTATCCACATTTCAGAATGATTGGTTATTCAACACTACAGCAGATATCTCCATTTTATAAGTGGGTTCAAAAGAAATTTGAATCCCGACATCTGTGGCATTTTTTCCTAATAAGACAGAAAATAATTGCATCAGAAATAAAGAAGAAATAATTCATTCGTAAATGCTTCTTATTTAAGTTCGCGTTATAGAAAACATTTTATAAATTGATATTTTAGATGTCTCCGCACAGTAGCTTGAATATGTTTTATTTAGTTATGAATTTGAACATTCGAGACAGATTAAAAATAAGATGAAACTGAATTCTGCTTTATTATTTGTGTAGAGTGAAGGTGCACACTCCAAAGGATGGACAGTTTGGAAAGCTTTTCAACGGAAGCTTCACAGGACTCATTGGAATGATATATAAACAGGTAAAGTCATTCGTGGACACTTCTGGCATACTAATTGTTAAAATTATCTGTCGATCTGAGCATTTCTGTTCCCTTTCCTCCACGCATACGCACGCACACACACACACATAATAAATTATATATCCCATTGACTTAACTCTAAAGGCGATATTATTACTACTGAAGGGGCGAAATGACGTTTTTTTTTATCTAATTAGGTCGCATGAATTCTTTTCGCAATCTGAAATATTCCCCACTTCCAAGAAAAGTGCGCCTGCGCAGATGCATGCAATGAATTCTCCGATGAAAACAAAGTTGAGTTTTAAACCCTTCAGACTTCGAAATTGTCTGAAGTGCAGAGAAACGAACAAAGAAACTTATTAATTCCTCTGAGTAGAAACGCAACTGGGGATTCTTTCCTCACGTGCATTTAGATGTCTTCTAAAAATATTTCTAATTAGAAAAATATCTGGTAATGCTTTAGAGGAATTATTGCTATTAATTGCCGAGTTACTTTCTTTGTTACATGTTCACAGTTTCAATTTCTAGGAATGTGATATGACTCCAAACCACCTGGCTGTCGACTATCAGAGAACTTTGGGCGTTGACATAATTCACTCCGCCAGTATTTCAAGAGCAGTATTTATAACGCGAATGCCAAAGGGAGTCAGTAAATCTATTGTGTTTCTTCAGCCCTTCACCGGACAAGTAAGTTATTCCTATTTTGCTATATAAATTAAACATTTAGGATGAGCAGATACAACGCTTTTTTGAATATAACAAACAAATCACAGATTAAACTTTGAATACGGATTTTAAAAAATTAAATACTGTATAAAAATAGGGATATTATTCGTTTATAGAGTAGAAAAAGCAACGTCGGTTGCATTGCCAATATTTTGAATAATAAATGTTTCATTACAGGAACCGCTGTCCTCGGATTGCTTACCATTAAAGGAAAACCCAAATGCTTGCAAAAATATTCCGATAACAGGACTAATTCTGAAAACAGCATTCTTGATATGTCAAAAGTCCACATCTTACAAAACGTTATATGTTTGTCTAAAGACAGTGTTCCATTTGTAAAATAACCTGCGTTATATAAGAGATCAAGCCTCCTTATCTCAATTGGAATAGAGGAGCCATTGGATTGACCGAAAGATTGCCAGTTGAATCCCATCCATGATGCCATGAACCTTTTCTCGGAGCTTTCAAACCAAATATCACTTGGCCGATTATTAAAGGGAGTAGAGGATTTTTCTCTTGAAAACTCTGATTTTCGCCTCTAAAAACAGGCAAACCAGCCCTGTGAACACACAGACCTACAGGCCTGAATACTTATCCTTAGAGGATGTTGCAGAAGAGGGGCGAATCAGCTGCATTAATTCGCCTGATCCTTAATCAGGCGACTCTACTGTTCTCATTGATGGTTGGTTGAAGAAGAGGACGACATAGAACTCAGAGTAATGTGAAAAGCTTGATACTGGGGAGACGGATAAAAGCTTCGAAATTCCCACCAAATATCCGCACGTAGGCGAAGAGAACATAAAAGGAATCGAATCACTGCGTATGTCTTCTATGACATCATGATATGGATTGGTCGTCCGTTACGATGTCATACTTGGAAGACAGTCTTTAAACTAAGATGTTTAAGAAGACTTCTGAAGTGATTCTATTCGCACGGCACTATGAACAGGAAAAAAGGTTCTTATGCTTCAGGACATCTTCTATAGCCGTTCAAGTACGGCTAGCCAAGAAGACTAGTCAATAAAGTCCTTTTCTCTGAACCACCACAAAAAGAACAAGATGATATTCAATATATAAAACTATTGCAATTCCGTTTGTATCTCCTACAAGCTCGCCAACCTCCTCAAACAACACAATATAAGAGTAACATTTAAACCAATAGAATCTATTTGTAAACTACTAAGATCTCCAAAAGACAACCACTCTTTCTATAAATATGCTGGAGTTTATAATATTCCATGCTCGTGTGGCTCTAGTTACATCGGACAGACTTCGAGAAGCCTTGAAATCCGGCAAAACGAGCACATTGGCTATGTCAAAAACAACACACAGGACACTTCTGGCCGATCGTCTCATTTCTTTACAACTAACCATGTCATCGAGTGGGACAAAAGTTGTTCCCCTTACTTAGAGGAAGATTACCATTCAAGAATTTTCAAAGAAGCAGCCACAGTCGCCCGTTCTACTGTCAACCTTAACAGAAATCAAGGCCTAATACTCCCAGAGATATGGAAAACACTAATCAAATCTTTAAAAACAAAAGAAATCTTTGATACAAACTACAGAAAGTTCCTTAGCAACAGCTAGCTAATCTTGTACACGCGATACGTGTTTCACGCACGTTCGATACTATTTTATTTGAAATTATTCCAGTCAGTTTTTTTACAGATTCTTGTCAGTTTTATAGTTACATAATTGTGAGATTGTTTCAGCCTATATGTAAGTGCCCTGAAGACGCCAACAGTTAAAGTTTGGCGAAACTAGTTGGTTAAGTTGATAAAATTGATCACTATTTGATCTGTAAACCAAAAATATTATTACTAATTCTCAGGATCAAGAAAATAAACCTTCATTATGAAATACCAACAAATTTAAAAGAGATCACAAAGGAAACGGTAGAGAAATTTATTTTTAGTGAAATTTGTTTTGATCACTGCATGAAAAAAATACCGTTCTTTTGTAAATTACACGAAGCATCATGTAGCAATTACCTTCTAAATAGCACAAAAGTAATGTATTTACAGTGGCTGTTTTCGATGTTCCTGAAGAAAACCTCTTCCATCATCGATGGAAGTGCTGATTCACAGGACTGAGTGACTCTGTTACAGTACTGTCATTAATACTAAATATTTCAAGATCTCTCACTCTCTTTATATAGCAAGCCCATTGATCTACAGTTAAACCAATTGTACGCCAGAAATAACATCCTAAAACAAAAGTTATGAATGTGGAATAGTGACCTAGAAAAGTTGGACGTATGTTGATGTATGAGTCCATGGTACTGCTATTATGTTGTTATAAATTCTTATTTTCCTTCTTTTCTGCTGCAGAAATGGATAAACTTGTATTAAATCTGTAGATACATACATCGTCTGCTGTTTCTACCATTATATATAGAAATTCATCCCATTCATTTACATTATATGTAAGAAAGTGACGGTTCATAGACCCGAAATAAAACTAATATTTTTTATTTTGTTCATCTCGATTCTATATCCGCATCTTAGATGGATCAAGAGTAAATCTCTAATTAGGTCCATGGGCCATGATTTAATTATGATGATGTACACATAAAACAATGAGATACCATACCATGTTCTTAGGAGATGATGGGAAACACCCTGAAAGGGGAGGTGATAAAGAAATTCATTAACATACTTCAGGATCGTAAAAGCTTTGTTCAGTGCCTTCGTACAATTTATTGTAAGTAGATGGAAACACTAATCGAAAACTTATAGAAACTAGTCACTTAATAAGAATATAAAGGCAGAAGACACAATGTCATAAATTTAACCTTATTCTCTCTCTCTCTCTCTCTCTCTCTCTCTCTCTTTCAGCTATGGCTGGCATTGGGGACATGTTTCATTTTAGCAGTTCCATTCATGTATGGAGTTCTCTGGGTGTCATCGCTCTTTCACTTTGGACCATCATTCTCACTATTGGGCGTCATCTGGCTCATATATGGAACCTTTCTAAGACAAGGTAAGGCAAAATAATTATTTTTACTTATTAATTTTTGAAATTTTTTGTGAGAATAGGTATTAGTCAATGTTCAACGATCAAAACCAAATTTTTGGAAATCAGTAGACAGCCATTTAGAACTCTTCATCGCCGTGTAGTTGAGAAAACCGATTGATTTTAAAACTTGAGGTTAAGGGTTCGGCAAACAACTGCTGCCATCTTATTCCTAATGGAGAAAGAGACTTTGCCTGTGCCTGTGAAACTAGTACCGAAACATTATCTTAAAAGTTATAATTTTATTCACTTAATCCATTTAGTAGACTTAATAATTAGACTTTGCTTTAATGGTGCTATTGCTATCCACCTAAATTAGCAGAACTCGGTTTTAAAATCGTAGAGTCTCCTTTAAATTTTATACAAGTAATCCGAATTTCATCTCAATAACTGGAAACACCTGAAAACTATTCTGCAAAATCATCCGTCTTGTTTGTAGTATAACTAATGGACAATTGGTTATCGCCGTATAATTAAGACAAATTAAGAGAAATTAAGACGAATTTCATTATAATCATTATACTTTTTACCTCTTTCTTCTAAAACTGTAGATCCTTCGTTGAACTGTCTCGAAAGAGGACGTCGTTCACATTTGCTTTTTCTTCTAAACATCTTAGTTCGAATGGCACCTGGGATCACATCTTTTAAAAGCATATTTCAACCGAAGATACGTTAAGCAGCGTTAAAAATGTGAAGCATTTTTTAAGAATCTGGAAACTTGAGTTCTTAAAAAGACAAACCTGCTGAAGAACACATGTAACTAACAGACAATACACGGTCCTATTAAACACTAGCACGACTAATCGAAGACTGTCATCGATCGATCAGCTCGGAGCAACAGCTATCCATCCAGAATGCATTGCTAATTCAATTACACACTCACCTTAGATATCTTTGTACTATATCATCCATCAGAGTCTCGTGTATAATTCAAAAGACGTTTCTTCCTCACTGGCGTTTCTCTATAGCTATAATATACATATATGTAACTCTAACATTAACAGAAATTCTTATTAACAGTTCTCTAAATGCTGGTGAATACCCCCCCCCCCCAACCACTAAATGTCGTCATTTATCAACAGTAATTTCGTCACCATCAAAGTATATATCAGGCCACTTAGCAGTGGGGATTGATTAATCGCAAAAACAGTTCTTATATTATTTCGTTTAACATTAGAACAAAGAAATAGCATAGGATAAAATATTAAGTGACAAATAGTTCTGATTTGGAGAGTAAGGATGATAATGATAATAACGTTTGTTTTCCTTTACTTTAAAGATCCATCCAACAGAATATTGCAATATCCGTCTTTCCGACTGCTCTTCACAATCTGGACCATGTCAGTAACTGTGGTGGTAATGGCCTACTCGGGTATTCTGCTATCATTCATGACAGTTGCAATACAGGCCAAACCAATAGAAACTATCGCCCAGTTATCCAAAGCAGTAGAAGATGGAACTATTTCATGTGGTACCAAGATGAATACTTCTATGCAAAATTTCCTAATGGTAAGATTGAAATACCGTTCTCAAATTGCTTATTCCTTTAGCCTGTTTAATCTGCTTGTACAAAATGTTGTGCATAAGACGTGACCACTGAACTTTATTATACAAGGTGGCCATAAAATAAATGTCCCTCTTTGGAGGCATCTATAGCTAAAACCAATAAACAAAATGAGACCAAATTTTATATTAAGACTTTTCAAGGCATGGAAATTTCAAATTCCGCTAAAAAAACATTTAGTACCAAAAGTAGCCGATAGGGGAAATTTTGGCGCTGGCGGAGCCGAACACAGTCGCATATTTGCAGTAAACGCAGGTAAAAAGGATTATGCGAATTCTACTGTGCGTACGTGACATCAGCGCCACCAAGTCCACTTAAAAAGGGATTGGGAACGTTCAAGCAGTTATTGGAATGACTGACGAATTGTGCTCAATATGCGTCCTACCTTGCCTCAGCGTGCTTTACTTGTTAAGTTGCTTTACCTGAAACAGTGCAATGTCGTAGCGGCCCTTTAAGAAGGAATTTAGAAGGCTTCATAACCTGCGTACAGGTCCTATGTCAGCTGTAGCACTGAGAGCTATGATTAAGAACTTTGAAGAAACTGGATCACTAGGAGTTAGATCTAGTGAGTTCGACTGGATCACTGTATGTGGTCCATTGGACCGTGATTCTGATGAATAAAACATTATTTCCTGTGAGTTCAATCAGTATTAATTTCTGTGTCTATCGCAAGTTGTTGTTTTAGTTTAATTATAATTATTATTATCATCATCATTGTGACACGCCACATATCATCATCTCCCCATGCCTTCAAAAGTCATAATATAAACTTTGGTCTCATTCCGTTTATTGGTTTTAGCTACAGATGCCTCAAAAGAAGGAACGTTATTTTATGGCCACCATATATTTTAATAGACTTTGGTAGTCGCGATATGATTCATTTATTAGGTGATGCCATCGAAGGACTTTATCATAACAGAATATATTATAGATCTCCTCTTCTAGTGTTACAGATAAGGTCACATACACTAATCGATGGATAAACTTCATTTAAGAAATATTAACTCACAGTTAAAGTTTTATTCAAAACTGGTCCATTGCACTTTTTTCGAAATCCATTTTATGCATGGAGTCAGAATTATAATAAAATTAACATCCTTTATCTGCAGATTTGATTTTTTTTTTTATTTGCTAAATCCGAACGGTGCTAAAATTTATCACCACCTGAGTGATCGAATAGGTTCTCTTTGTAACTATTGGATTTCTTATGAATATTATTTTAATATTCAGATGTAAAATTTGATTATAATTTCATAACATATGATCACTGGCAATGCATCTCAAAGGTTTAAAACAACGGAATGGCAATTAACAAATGGAAAAATCGTGTGCACCAAATGAGTTGTGAGAAGAATGAGAGGAGCTCATTCTCTATGCCAATCGGTCCGAAGAGTATCAATGATTAATGCTTAGCAAAAATAAATGAATATTATATATAAATTAAATATAACAGTGACGGATATACTATTAATATTAATAACAATAATTACAAATCACATCCGCTTACCCATAGTACATACTAAATATCTTATCCTTCATTTAGAACTAGCCTCCGTAGCTCAGTCAGTATAGACGAA
This sequence comes from Typopeltis vanoorti, assembly GCF_054136105.1. Classification (NCBI taxonomy): domain Eukaryota; kingdom Metazoa; phylum Arthropoda; class Arachnida; order Uropygi; family Thelyphonidae; genus Typopeltis; species Typopeltis vanoorti. The sequence goes on along the minus strand of NC_143569.1, from coordinate 74,515,949 downwards.
GCCTTTGGTGGGAAAAACCTAGGTTCGATTCTCATCACTAACGTGAAGAACCTTTATCTGGTCTCTTTCGACGAAAGGTCAGTTAGCCGGTCTCATACGGAGGTAGGGGATTTTTTCATCCTGAAACTCGGGTTTTTCGTACCCTGAACAAGCAAACCGCCCCCGTGAACACACATGGATTACAGTCATGAATACGTCCCAGCGATATGCCGGTCCTGAGCCCGGATAAAGGGGGGGGGGAAAACAATGGTGAATTACCCTGTAAAAATATCACCAGGAATACTTTGTGGGCAATGCCTACAAAGTCACTTATGGTCGGAATCAACTGAAAGAAAAATCAGGATATGTAGAACTACCTTAAAAGGACTGCTACATTAATGGACTGAATGTGCAGAATATCAACATACAAACTCAGCATCACGGCATCAAAACTCTTGCTATCAACGGACATCATTCTATCTAAAAACTAAAATAAAAAATAAATAAATAAAAGCTTGTATATGCAAGATGCTTGGAAAGAAGGTGCAGGAGCATAGTTGAGTCAAAGTTCCAAAAAGAACAATGTGGCTTTCGTCCTGGTAGAAGCGCAACAAACCAAATCTTCACTTTAAGGCAAGTCTTTCAGAAATCTTGAGAATATGCCACGAATGTCTACACGTGTTTTCTGGACTTGGAGAAAGCATGTCACTGGGTTCCTCGAGATAAGATTTGGCAAGTAGTACAGGAGTATGGAGTGGATGGCCAACTATTAGCTGCCATCAAGTCCTTGTATGAATTCCCAGACTTTTTTCCTGATAAACATTTCAGGATAAACATCACGAAGTCTGAACCTTTCACAGTCGCCTTTGGTCTCTGCCAAGGGTGTATTCTGTCACTCTTCCTTTTCTTAATATTTATGGACTGGATTGATAGGCACAGCCCAGGCAGTGAGTCTGTCAGAAATCGAAGATGTAGCATTGGACGTTTGATTTTTGCAGATGACCTAGTTTTGCTTAGCTCTTCCACAGATGACCTCCAGAGGACCCTGGATAGGTTTGTAGCCGTTTGTGCAGAAAACGGAATGAAGATCAGTGTGGCCAAAACTAAAACATTTGTGGTCTCAAGACAACCATCCCAGTGCACTCTACATTTGAGTGGAGTCCCACTGAGGCAGGTGGAGAAGGTTAAATACCTTAGGTCCATATTCACGAGTGATGGAAACTGGGACGTAGAGCTAGATACTCGGATTGGCTCAGCAAGCGCAATATTGCGCGAGTTTGGCCGTTCGGTAGTATTGAAGCGGGGTTAAGTCAGAAGGTAAAGCTGGCTGTCTTCAATACAGTCTATGTCCCCATCCTCACCTATGGTCATGAGAGTTGTGTAATGACCGAAAGAATTCGGACACGTATCCAAGGAGTGTAATGAGGGTCATTCGAGTGGTTGCGGGGCTGGCAAAACTCGACAGAGTCAGAAACTCTGCAATTCGGAAAACCCTAAATACTCAACCGCTGCTTCTCCGTGTTGAAAAATCACAGTTACAATGGTACGGGCACCTGGTCAGAATGCCACAAGAGAGGCTCCCCCAGCTGGTCTTCTTTGCCAAGACAGAGAGTGGGAGGCCACGTGGAAAGCCAAGGACTCGCTGGATAGATTATATCCAAAACCTTGGGTGGACACGTTTGGGAGTTCCAACAGATCACCTGAGCTTGGTGGCAGAGGATCGTGACCATTGGAAGTCCCTCTTGCAGCTGCTGGCCCCAGAACCCAATTAGGAAAGGTGGGCCTTGAAGAAGAATGAATGATAAAAGCTTGTATACCACGAAATCTGTGATTCCGTGTTAACTCAAGTACGGTATAACAATCTAATCGAATTCTGAAAACAGCTATCGATCCAATTTTAGAAATTTGACGGAAGAATGGTTTCGACCATAATTTGAACTGTTGAGTCTGTTGACTAATATGCCCCAGACAATAATTCGAAACCATTATGACGATATAAAAAATCCTCAGAATTAAGAATCTGACACAATGCGTGATATTACTAAGAAATTCAATTGTCACAAGAGATGCATATTTCATATCACGACCTACCAAAACTCTACAAAAGCAGACACTATAAAAGCAGATGGTAGAGAGCATCTCTCACTTACCGTACTCAACAACCTGCCGCATAATGTAACACAATTACAAAACATTAAAAACGGAACTGTAGATTATGTTTCGATGTACATAGCAGAGTAGATAACAGCATATAATTAAGAAAACAAATACTTACAATCCATCCATAAAAAGTACCAACAGGATGCACAGTTGTGTGTTAATTCCAGTCTCTTCACAAAAGCTTACCCTATATTCGACGTTACGATTACACCAGCTGAACATGACTTCCTCTCCTTATCTATCAATCATTCCTATTCCTATTATTATTATTAGTAGTAGTAGTAGTAGTAGTATGCTATGATGCATATTAAATATGAATTGTAAATTATAACATTTGGACTGTAATATAATAGTGATTGTCTCTTATAAAATTAAATTGAATCTAGAAGTAATTATTATGATTATTATTGATAATTATGCATTATTATAATTTTATCGGTTAAAATATACCATTTCAAATAGTAATATTTGTATTCAGTTGTACACAACACATAAAAACGATAGTGTTGTTGCTTAAATCTTATACACGTAATTACCTGGAACAGAGAGAGAGAGAGAGAGAGAGAGAGAACAAGGGAGAGGATTAAACATACTTAACTCCTCTGACGAGTCCGAGTCTTATCGTGAGATGAGGATATTTATTCTCTCCATTACGGATTACACCACTTAATCGTCTTTCTACATACCGCACCGCTATGTCTAAACGCGATCACGTCTATTGCCAAATAATTGCATTTAATAGGACCACTTACCCAAATTGGGAAGCTTATTTAAGGTAGGATCCCGAATAAGAGCTTCGCTGCTTTCCAATCTTTCTATTGACATACTCATTTTTTGTAGAACTTTAGCCTTTGTTTTGAGACGACTCTGCGTCTCTAAGATACAACATAATTTCCAATCTGATTTCCATGACTCAAGGAAGAAGATTAAATTCTAGTATTCCTATTAACGTATCATTGCATGCTTAACCTTCCTTTGTGCACTTAAGGAAACCATCGTTGACAGCTCTAACTCATTGTCATCAAACGAGGTTCCTGCGTTATCCAAAGGTCTCAACTATGCTATCCCTCCTAAAAAGTTCAAATATTCGATTTTCTTTATAACATTGGTAAAGCCATTTCCAACCGTCTTCATCATACTAGTAGATGTATGATATGCTAAAGACAATCACTATGTTGAAAAAATTATTTGGAGACCTGATTGTGGTAAAAATCCTTTTAATTACATTTCTTATCAAGTGGGACCACTTTTAGCCTGAGTGGCAGCAGCTAATCTTCGGAACATGCTTTCAACCAGTTTCTGATACATCGAAACAGGAACAGTCTTCCATTCCGCGCGCAGAGCTATCCAATTCTTGATACTTATGACTGCCGCTGCAGTCTGGAGCGAATTCGGCGTTCTAATTCCTCCCAAATGTTTTATGGGGTTCAGATCTGGACTTTAAGATGGCCAATCAAATTCCATGTTGATTTGTCGAAACTAGTCTTGGAGACCCTGTGCAGTACGACATGGAGCAATGTCCTGTTGAAACATGCACAGGTCATTGTAGAAATACTTCCACAGCTTTGAGGGAAATAAAGTCGTTCAGAATGTCCGCGCAGCCATCAGATGTCATCGTTGTGAGCACGTCCACCAAACGAACAAGCCCTGTTCAACTGAAACCCCTCCATACCACTACCAAGCCTATACCAAACTTGAAAGATAGAATGATACAGTAGATTTCCAAGGGAACCGTTCCCTTGGAAATCTACAGATCCAAAGAGGGCCATCAATGTGAAACATTTGAAAGCGTGATTCGTCTCTCCACAAAACCCTTTTCCAATCATCAGGAACTGTGTGAAAACACCAGTCCAAACGTCGTTTGGCGTTGAGGGAGATGATGTGTGGTTTGTTCACAGCACCGCTGCCGTGGTTACCTAAAGCATGAAACTCTCTGAGCAAAGTTCTAATGCTAACAAATGTCCTTGAAGCATTTTCGATGTTGACTTCAAGGTTCGTCGCCGAACCTTGGGATGCACTCGGGATGAGACTCGAGAATTCCGAGACAGAGCTCGGATCTCAGTCAGTGAGTTTCAGTGCATTTCCTTGCTGGGGTAAAACCATCAACTTTCCATCAGAAAGACCATCGATATGACATTCAAATATCATCACACGTTGGAAATCTGTCAGTCCAGCTGAACGTGGCATTTTGACGAGTACAGTGCAAAATGTGCAACACATTCCATCCTTTATTAACATACTCGTGCAAACACTCCTGAATATTTCTGTGGGGTAGGATCCAAAAGTTGGATGGCAGGTAAGGTGTCTAAATATTTTTGTCAACATTGTATGATTCTCATTGCAATTTAAGTAGACATTTTGTATATATAAATTGTAAGAGATGTATTTCAATAAATATCTAATCCACTTCTTCAGTAGTAGGATTACTGACGACAGGATTAATATAACAGCGATGGGCAAATGATTCCTTCTCTTACATACTGCTGCATTTCATGAGATGCTTCTCAACCTCAAGGTGACACATTAAACACACTCATAGACAACTTCTAAACGAGGGATGAAGAAACAATAAAATATTAGTTTTTAGTATTTTGTACCCCCTAATACGATACAAGCTTTCCAAAATGAATGTAAGATGAAAATATACATCTGAGACTTAGATTGTGTAGGTAGTCCTCTGTTCAAATTTCATAACCACCGTCTGCAACACCTTCTTCCTGAACAGACAAATCTCCTACTAATTTATATTTATCCGACGTATATATATACAAATCGCGTAAATATGAAATGGAGCATTTTGAACATCCTGAAAACTAGTAATCAAAGTCCATTCTTCATTTGGCTTCATTAGTACTGGATGACACGTTTACATTTTGGGAAATCCCATCTAGAATCAGATATTATTCTTTAAAAAAATAACTTTATCCATTTTGACTGAAATTCACCTTAGTAGTAGAAGCCAATAGTGACTTTATTTTCTTAGATTCTGTAATCCTTAGACAGCCAAATGGAGGTTTAGTTTTCTGCCTACAAAAAAGAAAACCAGTATCGGAAGCGTCGTCGACGCAAATATTTATTATTTTCCGGTTATAAAATCTGGCAATCTGGAGAATGCATATGACCGGGTTCCTCGAGATAAGATTTGGCAAGTGGTACAGGAGTATGGAGTGGATGGCCAACTATTAGCTGCCATCAAGTCCCTGTATGAATTCCCAGACATTTTTTTGATAAACATTTCAGGATAAACATCACAAAGTCTGAACCTTTCACAGTCGCTGTTGGCCTCTGCCAAGGGTCTGTTCTGTCACTCCCCCTTTTCTTAATATTTATGGACTGGATTGATAGGCATAGCCCAGGCAGTGATTGTGTCAGAAGTCGAAGATGTAGCATTGAACGTTTGCTTTTTGCAGATGACCTAGTTTTGCTTAGCTCTTCCACAGATGACCTCCAGCGGACTCTGGATAGGTTTGTAGCTCTTTGTACAGAAGTTAGAATGAAGATCAGTGTGACCAAAACTGAAACATTTGTGGTCTCATATCAACCGTCCCAGTGTACTCTACATGTGAGTGGAGTCCCACTGAGGCAAGTGGAGAAGGTTAAATACCATGGGTCCATATTCACGAATGATGGAAAGTGAGACGTTGAGCTAGATACTCGGATTGTCTCAGCAAGCGCAATATTGCGGGAGCTTAGCCGTTCGGTAGTATTGAAGCGGGAGTTAAGCCAGAAGGCAAAGCTGGCTGTCTTCAATACAGTCTATGTCCCCATCCTCACCTATGGGCATGAGAGTTGGGTTATGACCGAAAGAATGCGGACACGAATCCAAGTGGCTCAGATGAGGTTACTTCGAGGGGTTGCGGGGCTGACAAAACTCTACAGAGTCAGAAGCTCTGCAATTTGAGTTTTAAGAGGTTTGATTTCCACTGCAGCCGTTGATTGAGAAATTAGCGCGAACGCGCGCGCGCGCACACACACACACACACACACACACACACACACACACACACACACACACACACACACACACACAATAATTTTGAATGTCTTGATGCATTGCTGAATATATATATATATATATTTTTTTTTTTGACAAAGGTTATTATCCTCTTCATATATACAAAATATTTACAAATATACAATTGAAGTATTATCATTACATTTTTTTCACTACAAATGGCCAATATTTAATGTTAAGTGAATATCTTATTTAAATACATTGTTAATAATAACTAACAATGTATTTTCCATTTTTCCATACATATTTACAATAATTCATTTTGTTAAGAGAGAGATATTTTTTCATATTAACGATATTGGTTGTGGAATATTTTTTTTAGATAAATATACATATTTTTTTTCCCAGCATTTTGTCATTTTCATTTATATTTTCATCTGCTGTTCAAGTAATTCTCAAATTATATTCATAGTTTCCTTTTTTGGTATCAGCAGAGAATGCTGAATGGATTCACATCACTTTTTCATAATGCTATTTTTAAATTGAAAAATAATATTGATAATATTTTTTTAAGTAATAATAACACTGTGTTTTAAGTTTGTTTTTCACATTCAGATTTACAATGATTAATATAATATGCTAAGAGTAATCTCTTTCATTTTGACAATATTGGTTATGGATTAAATTTGTATAAATATATACACTATTTTTTTCCTACGTTCTGTCTATTACATTTATATTTCAAAATTAACAACAGAGTGCTTGTGTAGCTCAGTGGTTGTGGCGTTTGCATACCACGGCGCTTGGCTGCACGAAGGAAGACTTGGTTTCGAGTCTAGTCGGCGACTAGAGGAAATTTTTCTAAGCCTTTTTTCGACCGGTTCCCGAGTTAGTCGATCTCTGGCAAGGGCAAGTGGGTTTTTCCTCCCTGAAACTCGGGTTTTTCGTCCCGTAAACTCAACAAAGTCGACCGTAGAACGCACATTATTTCAGACATTAAATATATTCTGTTAGGGTTAGGGACCGCGAGATGGCGGCACATTTGAGCCGTCTCTCTTCACTGTGTACCGCTTATCTCTGATTGGTACCAGCGGAGATTAAACTGCCAACTCAGTCTCCAAAAGTTAGATAGGGCTAAATGGCCTTGCCTACTCCGGGGAGTATACGGGAATAAAAAGGCGTTAGCTGAATTAACAACAGATAATAATAATAATAATTTTTTTTTTATTGTTCTTTCAAATATTTACATATGTACAATGATCATCTATTCAGTATATTATTTTAAAAGGTTCAGTACTTTGTGTTACGTATAATGAGATTTAAATAGTAATGATGATAATAGTTTTTTTTAATAACAATCATAATAATAATTTAAATTATATTGTTCAGAGTTACATAAGTTGTATAATATTACAAGTTGTAGTTTACTATTTTTTTTTCAAGTTTGAAAAGGTGTGATTATACAAGTATTTACACATATGCAATCTAAATATTATGTTTCCTTATTCTCACTAACATACGGTGTAAACTCATGATTTACATTTAAAAGAATTTTTTTTACATTGCATACATTTGTTACAGTTATTATATACAATACATACATTTGTTTACATATGATTCATCACTTACATTTGTTTAGATGTGATATTTACATTACGTGCATTGGTTTACATATAATACATACATTACATACATTGGTTTTCATGTGATACGTACATTACATGCATTTGGTTACATATGATACGTCTTGGATGAGAACTAATTTCTCTGCTTTCATCCTCGAAGCTTATATGTAAGCTTATCTGAGGATGACACCAATTGGTTATTATGTATTGTTTTTTTTTTTGCTGTGTTGGGAAGTTACGAAATCTATGAATAATAATAATAATAATAATAATAATAATAATATCTCAGATAAATTACATGTGATTATTACAAATATTTTTTGCATGTTTACACATTATACTGTACGCAGTTTAAGGCAAATTATTTCTTTTCAGTATTTTTTTTCTTTGGATACAAATTTATATATTTGTCCTTTTCTAAGCACCGAACTTAATATGTTTCATCTGTGAAGTTAAACTGTAGCGGCCTAACAGTTACTAAAGTGCATGTTTTTCATGTAACTTGGTGCATTTATTTTCACACCAGTACAGCCTTGAAAATGCTAGACATTAGCTAGTGAAACTTGTAGGCTCTTTGTATTTGTAATCATTAAATCTTATGGTCGTTTAACAATAAAAGTTTTCAACTTTAACAGCTTAGGCCAAAAATGAACAGTTTAACTTCACAAATGAAACACAAATGTATATACTATTTTTTAATATCAGCATCTTCATTATTATTACACATCGTACTAACTGTTCTGTAACATAATTTTCAGTTTATGATTATGAGGATTATGTATAGATGAGTGAGGCAGATTAATCCTGCCTATTTCGAAGCTTGCGTTACCTTTTATGAAGAGAGTGGGATTAGCTTTCACTCTTTATGTTGTTGTTACTGTTTATGTATGGGATATAGGCGTTGGATGCTGGTGATTTGTGATGTGTACATTAGTGTTAATTTCGGTAGTCAATCTGGGATAATCCTATTGAACATAATAAAGATGCCAGAATGGATTAAGGAAATAGAGTCTGAAGTGAAACAAAAACAAATGCAAAATATCATTGTCACCAAAGAAATGGTCAGCGCACAAGAAATTAAAACTTAAAAGAAATTAAAAATTAAAAAAAAATAGAAAGAAAACGCTACTTGGATTTAGTTAAATCCTCTAACTAGTCTACATAATCGAATGGCAGAACAATTTAATTATTTTCTTCTTGAATCCAAATAATTGTTGTTGTAATGTTGATGTTAGTTTTTCGATTCCCTCCCACACTCCTGGATACTAAAATCACTGCAAATATTTGTAATTAGAAAAAAATATACCTTCGTTTCTGACTGTTGTTATGATATCATGGAAAACAACTTTAATAGTAAATAATGAACGATTCGTAGATATTAGAATTAAACGTGAAATTTTCCAAGGTGATTGCTTTTCACCATTGATTTTCCACATATCTTCGATATCTTTGTCTATGATTCTGAATAAAACAAAACTTGAATATCAAATTCTTAAATGTAACATTGAAACTTGCCATCTGTTGATCTGTTGTATATGGATGACTTGAAGTTATATGAAAAATCTGCACAGTAAATAGATCCCTTACTGAACACCGTTCGTATTTTCTGTCAGGACATCAAAACGGAATTTGGTTTAGATAAATTCACGATTTTTTCTATTAAAAGAGGAAAAATAATGACAATATATTGCGTTTATACATTTCTCTTCATTTTGATCAAGAAAATATATAAAAGCAATTTCAGCTAACGAACATTATAAATACGTAGGAATATTAGAAACCAGTGATATTCTCCAGTGGAACTTTAAAAAAAAGGCAGCAGCAGAATACACTAAGAGTTTAAATTATTCTGAAAACAAAACTAAATGCATTAAACACAATTAGAGGAATGAATTCTTGGGCTATACCAGTGATCCGGTATACAGCTGGCGTAATAGATTGGACAAACGAAGACCTGGACAAACTGGACCGCAAAACTAGAAAATTAATGACTATGCATCATGCATTACATCCAAGAAGCGATGTTGACTGGTTATACCTACCAAGGAGAATAGGTGGACGGGGTCTGCCGCAACTGAGGCAGACTGTGGAAGAAAAAGAAATTAGTTTAAAAATTATATCGACAATAGCTCTGAGCAACTGCTTCAAGACAATACACAACAGGGCTTTCTAAAATGCAACAGGAAACAAATCCGATCACAAAACGAACAACAAAATAACCGAAATGTGCGCTGCGCAAATAAACTTGTGCATGACCAATTTCTTGGAGATACGCAGGAAAAAATTGACGTGAACAAGACGTGCCAATGGTTACAATATGGATATATTAAACAACGAAACAGAATGGTTTATTCTAGAAACTGAAGAACAGGCATTACAAACTAATGCAATCAAAGAAAATATTTTGAATATCAATAATAATAAGAACAGAAACCCAGATTATGCTATCTTTCTGCAGGCATTGATTAGATGTTCAACAGTCTCATCTTTCGGAATGCATAATCTGGATTTCTGTTCAAACTGACTATAAATACCCCATAATCAAGTGGCCAAAAAAAATTCATTGGCATACATGCAAAAATTATGGATCTCCTACTTCTGATAACTGGTGGCAGCGTAAAATAGAGACAGTATTGGAAAACCAAACATCAAAAATTCTCTGGGTCTTTGGAATATAAAATGATTGGTATTTGGAACAAAACAGACCTGATATCACAATTAGCGAACTTCGACAGGTTTGGATTACTTACATCGCAATGCCCAGTGATAACAACATTAATAACAAAGAACTGGAAAATAAATAAAAATATCGAGATCTGGCAATCGAAGTTGGCAGGCTGTGGCTTAAACATACCAAAGTCTTCCCAATAGTTATCGGTCCACTTGGTGCAACTTCAAAGAAGCTATCCAACTATTTACAGCAATTAAACATCAATGAAGTGACCCCATATGACCTACGCAAAAACAGCATTACTCGGAACAGTCCATATTTTACGACGCTACCTGAAGGACTATTCTTAGATTCGTGCTGCCTAGAATCTGAAATGCTCTGAATCACCAGTTAAATTGTTGTTTGAATGATGTCTTGTTTTGACGGTGATTCAATTATGTGAATAAAATACTAGTAGTAGTAGTAGTACTACTACTACTACTAATACTAATAAAAGAACACATTAAGAAAAAAGTGGTATTAAATCTGATTTCGAAATTGGATACGTTAAACCCAGCTGAGTACTTTTATATAAATGACATTACGAGTACTTACTCCTAAATACATCAGTGAGCCTCTGCTGGGCTCCTTGTTTAAATCGTGTAACTCTTGTAATAAAATTAATATGAAATCCTGCAAAATTAGAAGGTTTATGATCAGAGTCTGGAATGAATGAAAACATTAACATCCTGAATGGAGAAACTACAAAACCAGTAAGAAATTTCAACTCCTAGTCAGTCGCAATTTTTGTGAAGATGACAAGAGAAACATGAAAATAGACAACAGAATTAGGAAATCGGGAATCATTAGTCAAATGAATAAATGTATACGAAATAAGAAAGAAATTAGTCAAAACACTGAACTAGCTGTATAATAGACACAGTTCGAATCAAATTTAAGTTCTGAATATGGGCGGTGAATTAGAAATAAAACACCTGGCCAAAGAATGGAGACCACAGGTATGAAACTTCTGATAAGGATTATGGGACAAAACAGGAAAATAAGTTTGAGGGATTAAGAATATGTATTTTTTGACTGTGTGCGTGTGTTCATGAAGTCGAGTCGGTCTACCAGTTTTCACGAGCGAAAAGCCCTAGTTTCCCGATGAAAAAAATCTCTACTTCATGAGACCTGCTAACTCCCGTTTAGTCGAAAGAGACCAAATAAAGGTTCCGTTCCTCCCGTCATGGACGGTAATCGAACCCAGGTGTTTCCAACTAAAGAGCTTCATCTATACCGAGTGTGCTACGGAGACTCTCTGGCATCAATGGTAGTATCATATTAAAATCGAGGACCTAGTTGGATCAAACAGAGAAAGAAGTGTCTAAGAAAACCGACATATAACAACTGAAGATATTGAATCTTGTGAGATAAGATATTAATTTGGAGAAACCATGTATAGTAAGTTAGTAATGATACGAACTTCTCGTATCATACACACAAATAGCATTTAATCCTGTGCAAACAAGGTGGTATATATTAGGAGTTTGATAATGATGATTATGGTAATAGTTATATCGTGAAATAAAACCAAGTATTATAGATGTTTTGGATGGACAAAACAGTAGAAATAGTATTGAAATAGTATTATTATACACTCAGTGGACCAAACAGTAGCGATAGAGAAGAAGGGAAGTTGATAGTGACATCTCCCGCGTAGAGTGAAATGTATCCAAACCGAAAGTAGAAGGTAATTAGACAGACATCGGGCTTCCCAACAGTGTATCGCAATCGACGAACATGGGTAAATGTGGAAATCTTAGCGACTTTGATCGTGGACGGATTATCGGTCCAAGACAGATGGGTCATTCTCTCGCTCAAATGGTAAGAACCATAGGGTTCTCGATGGCATGTGATGGCAGACCACTCCATTGATGACCGATGTCGGCGTAGACTGTTCAGGGTCGTACAGTCCAACCGCTCGACACAAATCACATCCAGTTTCAATGTCGGAGGGCCAAGCAGCGTCAGCGAGTGAACGGTACGGCGTGTCATCCATAACATGGGCAACGGCAGCCGACGCCCTAATCGTGTGCCACTGTTAACAGCTCGTTATCGGGCATTGTGCCTTGTCTAGTGGCGTGACCATCAAAACTGGACCTGTGCAGAGCGGACCAGATTCCTATGGTCTGATCAATCCGGTTTTCATTTGTACCGAGCTGCCAAGAGGGTGAGAGTGTGGAGTCGACAGCACTAGGCTATGGCCCGTCGTGCCAGGTCGGCTCTGTTCAAGAAGGTGGTGTGTCTGTTATGGTTTGGGAGCCTTCTCATTTGATACGTTAAGTCCTTTAGTCTGGAGAGGTCCTTAAAAGCTGCGATGTGCTCACAATGTGCTGGCTGATCACCAGTACACTTTCATGACCGTTGCACATGTTGCAGCCGAATGTCTGTTTCAGTAGGACAGTGCGCTAACCTACCTGACCGCAATCACCCAGACATGGCTCGCGGAACAGTCATCCGCGAGTTTGGGACCATCCTGTTGCTCAAAGTCCCCGAATTTAAATCCGATGGAATCACTGAAATTTTGTAGAGCGAGACATCAGAGCCATGTATCCGGGATAGACGTCTAAGAGTGTGTTGTGGACAATCCTGCTACAGGCATGGCTGGAATTACCTCCGGCATCTGATGGAGTGAACGCCTTGGATAGTACAGGCTGTTATTCGCGCTAGAGGAGGACCGTCGCGCAGTTAGGTTGCTATCTCTAATGTTTTGTCTGTTGAGTATTTTTACATTTTATATATTAATTTACGTTCTATTTTACGTTTAACGAAGCAGCTGTGATCAACCTTACGAGCATCTTTGGTATAATTCATCGCAGTGATCGATTTCTTCCATTCCTGATTGATTATCGCTGCAATTAATGCTAATAAGTCCATTAATGCTAATTAAACTTTCTTTCTGTTTTTGTTGACAGACCACAGACAGCACATCCCTGCAATCCATTCGGCAGTATTTATTAAAAGAGAATCCTTTGTCTCTTTCCGAGAATGTACCCATTGGGATCCAAAAGGTTCTTCAGGGCAATTACGCCTTCATTTTAGGTGAAGATTACATCAAATTTGCCTGTTTAGATTACGGACTCGAGAATTTTTTTCTGTCAAAGGATTATTTTTATTCTCTTCCTGTGTCGATGTACATACAACATGGACATCCTTGCAGAGAATCCTTGAATATCATGTGAGTATGCGAAAAACTACTCTTTTAACTATACCTGAAGTTACGCCGCTTTGTGTGTGTGTGTGTGTGTGTGTGTGTGTGTGTGTGTGTGTGTGTGTGTGTGTGTGTGTGTGTGTGTGTGTGTGTGTGTGTGTGTGTGTGTGTGTGTGTGTGTGTGTGTGTGTGTGTGTGTGTGTGTGTGTGTGTGTGTGTGTGTGTGTGTGTGTGTTCAATGCAGTTCTTGCTAATGCGTCAAGTTAGCTCCATCTCAATCAAGAGGAGTGTGATGAATGTAATTGTTATTTAATCAGATCCTATTTAATATAATTCTATTTAATATTTCTATATTAAATATTTCTGTTTCTATATTTTATTATTTAATATAATTCTATTTAATATTATTATTTTATTATATTTTATTATTAAACCAGAAGGCAAAGCTGGCTGTCTTCAATACAGTTTATGTCCCGATCCTTAGCTACAATCATGAGAGTTGGGTAATGACTGAAAGAATACGGACACGAATCCAAACGGCTGAAATGAGGTTCATTCAAGGGGTTGCGGGGCTGACAAGACTCGACAGAGTCAGAAGCTCTGCAATTCGGGAAACCCTCAATATTCAACCGCTGCTTCTCCGTGTTGAGAGATTACAGTTACGTTGGTACGGGCACCTGGTCAGAATGCCACAAGAGAGACTCCCCAGGCAGGCCCTCTTTGCAAAGCCAGAGGGTAGGAGGTCACGTGGAAGGCCAAGGACTCGCTGGATAGATTATATCCAAAACCTTGGTGGACACGTCTGGGAGTCCCACCAGAACACCGGATCTTGGTGGAGGAGGATCGTGACCATTGGAAGTCCCTCTTGCAGCTGCTGCTGCCCCCACTACCCAGTTAGGAAAGGTAGTCCTTAAAGATGGATGGATGGATGGATATTTTGTTTATTCCAATAGACTATTTGGATAGTGGTTTAATGGTTTTAGATAACCCTCTGCAGTTTATAAAATTACCATACCCAATATCAAAGGGCATTTTATCTTTACTTGTATAAATGCCATTTTGGACAACTTATAGAAACTTCCACTGCTGTTTAACAAAATATGTATTTTATATCACGCAGCATCATGCCTTCCTTGAGAAACGTATCTGTAGTCGACATACTCTGGAGCATAAAATGGTCTAAGCAGTATTTTTCAAATTTTTCTTAGGAACCCACAAATATCCGAAAAGCGATAGAAGTTGTACAATGCCAGGCAACTCGTGCAAAAGGTGAAGCTTGTTCCTAGTACATAACCGCTTTCTAATAAATAAATAAATAAAATGCTTCTGTGACCTTCTATGGACCCATATCAACTATTAAACTGATATGAACACATACTACAATTTGATGTTAGCCAAAAGGCTGAGATACGAAACGTGTTCACGAAACAATACGCTCCTCACTACGTATAATAAAGAAAAATTAAACAAAGTTCCTATCAAACGTAATTTGATTGTAAATTAAACAGGATATAGAAACAAAAAATTCAAGCAATATAAAAGCAGAAACTGGGAAATATTTTATTTCATGAGTCGGATGTGCTTGCCATAAAACATAGGATTCATTTATATTCACAGCAATAAACACTTCTTTGCTCGCTACACCTATTCTCCAACAGATTTCTTCGTTTCTTCTTTCGTTTCAAGACTGAAACGAAAACGTCCCTGTATGGCGATAATCATCCACTCCCCAGCAGCCACTATATTGCACGTGAAAGACAAACATGTCCTTTTACTGCATCGCTAAATACAGTACGCAGACAATTCTATAAATTCTATAAACCAAACGCAGCGATAGTGTGTAAATTAGAGAAAACTGAAATGAAAACGACATTGCGCAATAAAAAAAACAACTTCTCTCCCCTCCCTTCCTACCAAATATACACTGCATACAGTTAAGCAAAACGAAGTTTTCTTGTAGGGCCAAACCCAGTATCTAACTAAATACATTGTCCTAACACTCTATTTCAAAACTTCATTTGCACAAAATAGAGGTCGCATCTGTTCCCAATGTTGTCATTAAGTGCAGAGACCAACGATTTTTGAAAAGGAATTACTTATATAACTTGAAATCAGAATTGCATTTCAGATCTTCTTCTATCATTAAGAAGGTCACTAATACTAATTTTACCGAATAAAATTCAATCGAAAATATTCCAAGTAGCATGCCGTATATATAGGGTGGCTCATAAGTAACGAAGTTGTTAAAAACTTTAACGACTTTATTTATTTATTTATTTATTTATTTCACCCTTTTTGTTAAAAGTGAATACAGAACAAGGAGATAAATAATTTATAAAAATCCACATCGCATAAATGATTTAATATTCGGGTTCAGAACCTGGGTCCTTTCCAAGACATGTTACATAAGAGTTTTTAATGGTTCTGGTTGTAGCACCCTAATTACTGCGCGAACATTCTCCTGCAGCTCTTGGATTGTCTGGGGCCAGGGATTCTTCACAAACACATTTTCCTTTAGGCACCCCCATGGGAAGATGTCGAGAGCCGTCAGATGTGGAGAACGTGATGGCCAATCAATTGCAGATCATCGCGAAATTATTCGCTCTCCAAAAATGTGCTGATTTTCAAAATAAAATCACAAGATTTTGATTCGTTGTTGGATTGCGAACTTTTCCAATATTTCCACATTTTAACTTGCTCTGTAGATGAGTTACGGACATAATGTGCACCCAATCGAGTTCCTGCTTGAAAGAAGCAAAAAATACACTGTCAAACGTGAACGTATTAAAGCTACGCAATCTGTTCCGATATTGATATTTTCAACTCTATTTTATTTAAAAAAAAATAACGTTGCTCGCGACCTGCTAAAATGATTCCATCACCCACTAACGGGTCCCGACACGCAGTTTAAATAATACTGTTCTAAATAATGCTTGCTTATATTTGAGAAAGATGCTCGTCCATTGTATCAAATACGCTTGATACAATGAACATGCATGCAAATGGACAAACATTTGATACAAATCGATTATTTCTAATTGTAAATTAGAGTTGATGTTTACCATTCACTAACAAAAATAATTCATATTCTGTCCTTTTAATGATCAGACTATTTATTAGTTTCTGACACTGATGTAATGAATAATCATTCAAACTTTGATCTCTGATTTGTGCATTACATTACAAATTTGTTTCCATCATTATATTCGTGTATGAACCACATCTTTGTCTACTAACAAAGGAATAAATAAAAATATATTGGATTTTTAATGACTGTCCTCTCCTATCAAGTCTGGAGGCAATTATGGATATCCCCATTTTCTATATTGGGTTGCTTTCTTGTTCTATGCATAGTTCATGCCCAGCCTTTATATTTTTGAACTGTATGTCGCTGTCTTCCTTTCTCTTGCTTATCTTCAATTCTTCCATCTAATAAATCTTTTTGAAGACTTTCATCCTCATAATATGATCCATATATCATATTTTCTTTTTTTTATATATGTTCTTTATTAGTTTCAACTGAGTACCAGTCAACCCCAAAGCTTCCATGAGATCTTCAAAGCTCTTCTGTACCTCAAGATATTGAAAATATCAAATTTTCTTCTGTCTGGAGTCCATCTCTCTGCTACATAGAGAAAAGTAAACCAAATAAGTCATAGAAGATTTTTAATCTGGTATTTTTGCATATTTTTCTTGATATTAGTACATCTTTCATTCTGGTAAAGATTGATTTCGCAATTTTTCTTCTCCTAATTTGCATTATGCATTTTGCATTTTGTAATCTGTTGAATTGTAGTTCTGTCTTTCCTAAATCCTGATTGTTCGTCTGCAAGGTATGCTTCCAATTGTGTTCTCAATCTTTCTGTCAATAACAGCATCATCATTACCTTACCAAGATGAATTGTAAAGCCAATTGTTCTATAATTTTTACACCCTAGCTTATTTCCTGCATTTTATTTTATTTTCATACCATATTCCATGCTACACCAATATGTACGGTGGAAAAAGAAACCCTTGCATGGCCAATTTCTTCCAGATACAGAGGACAAAGCTGACGTGAAGAAGACGTCTCAATTGCTATAATTTGAATATACTGACAAAGAAACAGAAGGATTTATTTTAGTGCAGATTAGACAATCAAAAAGACAGACTATAAAACATCTAATCAGTGCCTGCAGCAAGATAGCCAAACTGATTATTAATACCGGCAGGATCATGGGACCAAAATAATTCATTAGCATGTAAGCAAAAAAAAATACGGCTTTCCTGCTCCTGATAACTGGTGGCAGCATAAAATAGAGACTCTTTCTAGCCACGTTCTTTTCTCTGTTAACTCAGATGAAGGCCGCCAACACATTGTGAACTGGATACAAACTTCTAATATCCATGTGTGCTATGATGAACTTGAAATAAAGATTGTCGAGTCCAGAGAAATTGCCTTAGAATCTTCCCATATAAATAACTCCCTGAGTTTGAATCTTTCTGACGCACACATTGCCTCTGTTCAACACTGGCGCACTAGTGACAGTACGTAGTCAACTTTTATTTGGAATTCAAGCTAGCATTACTGTTTTCAAAATGTACTACTGCTTTTTGTACTAGTACTGCTAATGCAATTTTTAAGTGTCTGTTATTTTTTGTATATTTCTTTAATTGTGATATCTGAAGAAGTTGATCCATTCAACGAAACTAGTAAACTAGTAGTATCTTTTTAAATAAACCATGTCATCTCTTCATCTCTCGGTATCAGTCATTTAAAATAATTAATAATATTTTCTACCGAGTAAAAATGAATGTTCAGAATATATTTATATATATCATCATTCATATTTACTCGGAAGATAAATATGAACGATATCCAGGATAATATCCAGGAGTCTACAAGATTTTATGTGAATGTGGCAAACCATATTACGGCCAGACAGCTAAATCCATCCTTTTACGTATGGAAGAACACCAAAGAGACATATCCTATAATAGGACCAGGGCCAGCGCTCTCTCTAGCCACTTTCTCTATCAACTCGGGTGAGGACCGCCAACACCTCGTAGACTGGCCGCAAACTTTTAATATCCATGTGTGTTATGATGAACTCGAAAAAAAGAGTATTGAATCTAGAGAAATACCCCTTGATTCATCCCATATTAACAACAGTCTAATATCAGTATCTTCATTATTGTTATACACATTTTGTTACTTTTTTTGTGACTGTTTTGTTACATAATCTGCATTCTTTGATTATGATGATTACGTGTAGATGAGTGAGGCGTTTTAATCCCATTTACTCCGAAGCTTTGGTTATCTTTTATGAAGAGAGTGGGATTTAGCCTTCACTATTTATATTGTTGTTACTGTTTATGTCTGCGATGTAGGCATTGGATTCTGGTGATTTGTAATGTGCATATTAGTGTTAATGGTATATTAACTTTGTTGGTATATTTTCCAGAGTTTGTGTTTTAATGTTCTGTAGTTATCTGTGTGTTTTAATGTTCTGTAGTTATCTGTGTGTTTTAATTTTCTTGGTAGGTTGTCGAGTTGCGTGGGTATCTAATGTGATCTCACAAAAGAACCGTATGAGTTGTTTAAGGGTGTAGGGATGTAGAGAGTTGTTGTGGGCCGTGTTATACGATATGTGCCTCCGTTGTTTCCATAGTTGATGTTGAAGTAATTCCTTATTAAAGTAATGTAGTGTTTCAAGTTTTTAATGCTCAGAATTCTGTGTATCGCCATGTGCTTGTCGGATATTGTTTGTTGGATATAAGGTGTCCAAATCACTGTTGACAATATTTTCCTATGTAATGTTACTAATTTTGTTAGGTTGCTGTTTGATGTGTTTGTTTAGACTGTAATACCGTATCTGAGTAGGGATTCGCAGATACCGTGATACAGGAGTTTTTTTATATTGGATGGAATAATGTCTTTTACTTGGAAAAGTGAGATGATCCGGAGTTAGGTATGTAGGTATTCTATATGTGTTGTCCATTTAAGTTGGCAATATAGAAACCAAGGTATTTTGCATGTGTTACAGGTTATATAATAATAATAATAATAATAATAATAATAATAATAATAATAATAATAATAATAATAATAATAATAATAATAATAATAATAATAATAATACCGTATCTGGTAGGAGTTATTCTAGCAGCTCAAGAACAGGCATTACAAACTAATGCAATAAAAGAAAAAATTTTCAATATCAATAATAACCGCAAATGCAGATTATGCGATCAGAAAGATGAGACTGTAGAACATCTAATCAGTGCCTGCAGCAAAATAGCTCAAACTGACTATAAATACCGCCATGATCAAGTGGCCAAAATAATTCATTGGCATCTGTGCAAAAAATATGGCTTTCCTACTTCTGATAACTGGTGGCAGCATAAAATAGAGACATTATTGTATTGGAAAACCAAACAGCAAAAACTCTCTGGAACTTTAGAATATATAAGCTGATCGGCATTTGGTACACAATAGACCTGACATCACAATTATCGAACATCGACAGGTTTGGATTACTTATATCGCAATGCCCAGTGATAATAACATTAATAACAAAGAACTGGAAAATAAATAAAAATATCGAGATCTGGCAATCGAAGTTAGCCGACTGTGGCATAAACACACAAAAGTCATTCCAATAATCGGCGCACTTGTTGAAACTTCAAAGAAGCTGTCCAACTATTTACAGCAATTAAAAATCAATGAAGTGACCACATATGACCTACAAAAAAACAGCATTACTTGGAACAGTCCATATTTTACGATGCTACCTGACGGACTATTCTTAGATTCTTGGATAGAATGTGAAATTTTCTGAATCACCAGTCAAATTTTTATTTATATGATATCTTGTTTTGACTGTGTATCAATTATGTGAATAAAATAATAATAATAAAAATAATTCTTAGTAGTTAATTTTAATAATAATATACTCATTGAATATTAGTAATAAATACAGCAATCCCTCGATTAATGCGTCCCCGATTATTGCGTTTCCGATTAGTGGGTCATATTTTTGGTACCCCGACTCGATTAGTGCGCCTCTAAAATTCAATTAGTGCGCCGATATACATCTTAAAAATAAATGTTACAGATTTAAAAAATTTTCGATCTCTACATTTTTTATGGCTGACTATTTGAAAAAAAAATCGCTCACCAGGATGAAATAATTTAGTTACTGTTTTGAAAAATTTTACAAAGTTATTTTTAAATGGCATACTACACTCTTTCCATGTACACTATGTTCCAAATTTACCGCCAAACTTTATGTCGTCTACTTTACATAGCATTTTGCTGATCAGATCTCGTGCACTTGTTGTCCTTACGTTTTTATTTTAAATTAATTTCCTATGCTTTAATCAAGAGTAAAAGAATTAGTGAGCAAAAATAGAAATGTGAAAATGATTCGAAAAGTAATCCGATTGGAAGAAAAACTTGAAATAATAAAGAAAAATGAACAAGGCAAGTCCAGAACAAAGATAGGACAAGAACAGAAAAAATGGGGGAATCAACTGCTGAATACAAAGAGAAAGGTAAGACTACTTCAAGTTCACCATGCATGCACTCGAAATCCAAGTATTATAATGATTGAATTAAAGAGACTTCTTTTTACATGGATCGAAGATTGCAACTAAAAACGTATCCCGCTAAGCACTGACCTTATTAAATCAAAAGCATTGTCTCTTTGCAACCTTGAAAGAAAGGGCTATCAATGATGGAAAAGAAGAAGAATTCCACGCTAGTGCTGGGTGATTTGAGCGTTTCAAAAAGAGAAATAACCTACATAATGTTCTAATCACAGGCAAAGCCGCAAGTGCAGATAAGGAGATACCCAGAGATTTTGAAGAAAATTGTGTAAGAAGAGGACTATTGTGATCAACAAATATTTAATGTCGATGAAACCGGCCTTTTTTTGGAAGTGAATGCCTTTCAAGACTTTTCTAGCCAAATCACAGAAATTGTAGCCTGGTTATGAAGTCTCAAAGTGGAATGAAATTACTGCTAGCAATATGCGAGCCGTTTGGTAGCACATTGTTCCACATTGTGCAAATGATTTTAGAGGCTTTTCAAATTAATCTAATTAATTAAATCTTATTCTGAGAAATCGAGTGATTCCGACCTACTAAATTTTGATGCACAGCGGGAAGATCCCGAAGAATATGAAGAAAATTTAATCAATGACAAGTCCAAAGAGGATTCACAGAAACAATTTGAAAATAGTTTTCGTACAATCGAAGTTTTTAAGCAGCAGTTCTTAGAGACTGACCCTGGTGAAGAGAGAACCAGTAAAATTTGCAGAAGGGACAACAGGGCCATAAGTCAGTTGTATGAAAAAAATAAACAGAGAATGCCCGCTAAACTACGTCTGCTCAATTCTTTGTTAAGAAGCAGAATAATAAATTTATATTCTGAATATGTTTTATTGTCTTTCAGCTTCATGGTTTTCCTTTAACTAGGCCCTGAGACATACCCTAATTCTTTTATGAAAATATTAAGGGTCAAAAATAATTGAAATCATTTTTGACCCTTTTTTTTTTCATTTTTGATTAATATCGAAAAGAATCAAATATTAATCGAGGGATTGCTGTATCTTAATATTTCTTCGTTTAGTATTGGAACTCTCCCTCCTCATCTATGAAAATATCAGAAATGTGTTCAACCACGTTTTCTTTACTTCTCTTTCAAATACATTATTCTCTTTGTTCTGGATTGAAAACGTGTTATATGTCGTGACACTATCAATCAAATCTTTATGTGTTCGTAGTTCAGCGGCAATAACGTCTTTCTTATTCTATAAGTTATTGCTTTCGGCTTTTTGTCATAATCCAATTGGCTGGTAAAAGAATATTCTTACTACAGAATTCCTATAAATATCGTAATTGAATCACGATAATCGGTCTATTCTAACTATCTGTTCTGATCATGAACGGTATACAGGACACTCAAGGATGAGTACTTGGAGACTCTCAAATTTAAATCTAAATCTTTCTTGCAAATAATGAGTTTAAGGTTCGTTTTTGTGATAAGATGAATCCTTCCATATGGGATTTCTGTACTCAGTTCTTATTTCTAGCGCAGAATTCATACCCTTCATATACAGGGTGTTCGGGATAAATTTGACAGTTTCGTAAGGAAAAAGAAAATCTTCTTTGTATCTATTAAATTTAATGAATTGACAAAAAAACATTACAGGCAGAGTTAATTACAATACTATCAACAAGATTTACTCAAAATAACCACCATTAGCATCGATCACAGCTTCAATTTTGCTTCGGAACCTCGAACAAGCTGATGCTACAGTCTCCCTGGGAAGGGCCGCAAAAACTGTTTTAATTTTATCCATTAACTGGGCTTTTGTATTACTGGAAGTGCGATTGGTGTCTTTTTCAACTGCGCCCCATACAAAATAATCCATGGGGTTAAGGTCTGGGGAGTTTGGAGGCCAAACATTTGGACTGGTGAAGTCGTAGAAATTTTCAGACAACCATTTTTGACTTTTCCCAGAGGTGTGGCAAGGGGCCGAATCCTGCTGCCATACATACGGCCTACCATTGGCTACCCTTGTTATCCAGGGCTTGACTACAGTTAGCAACTCCACGAACAAAGCCCGAATTCCAATGCCAGGGTTCTTCAACACCTGTTCCTGCAGATTTGCGAGGAATTCTGCTGTACGAACGCAATCAGATCGTCTGCTAGGGATCTTTCTTCTTGCTACATCCTCGTAGTCACCATTGCAATTCTCTAGTTCATGCCTGATTGTTTTTACTGTATTCAGGGAGCATTGGGCAGCAGTCGTAATATCCTTATTTTGATGGCGGGCACGAATCATCATGATACAAGTTATTCTCTTCCATGATTCAGGTGGGTTCCAGCTATCCATCCTTTCTGACATCTTGTATATGAATGAAGAAGGGTCCAAACTTTTAAATGAAGAGAAGTGTGTGTTAATACATGTAACTTACGGAAAAATATAATTAATTATAAATATGTCAAATTTATCCCGAACACCCTGTACTTTGTCGTAGATATTATATCAAACTGAACTTTGAATTACAATGTATTTTTTTCTTTCTTTTTGATTTGAACTATTCAGCTAAATACAGTTGAGGAATTTATTGCAACACAACGTTTAAAATCTCTATCAAAATGAAAATAGAGATTTTAAGTGTATGAGGAAATCATTCTTAAGGTACGGTTAGAAGGCTGGATTAGATTAGTATCGTTCATGTGTAAAATAACGTTCTCTACCTCAATCTCAGAATGACCTTCTCAAATTCCAAACAAACATAGATGCGATTCTGTCCAAAGGGCTTCTCTGAATGTGCCTATCAGGCTAACATATTATTCCATGATGCGCGTGATAACCACAAATTTATATTAATAAATTAAAACTATTAGCCAATGCAGTTGGATGATGTATTGATATTTATTTATTCGTCACGCTATTTCGGTGAAAACTGTCCATCACTTGTGGAAACAAAACTCAATTTCTAATAAGAAGGTATTCAGTACATCAGTACTAATTAAACTTTTACTACATTATTACACTATTACTACAATTAGGTAGTGGTGGTGGCACCACTAGGAATCACGAAAATTGCTGATATATTAATAGCCTGAAGTATGATTATTTTGTAATATTATTTTCAGGATTATGAAGATCGTTGAAGCTGGTCTCAACATGAAGTGGATCAATACGTTGGTTTTTCAGAAAGAGTTGCCGCGACAGCTTAGAAAAGTTCCCACTCAAGAAAACAGGGCACTTGAAATGCAGCATATTCAGGGAGCTCTTATGCTGTTAATTTTAGGATATGGCTTATCCTTGGCATGTCTGATCGGAGAGATTTCGTTCCATAAATTATCTCGTTTTTCTTTCTGTAAATCGATGCCTAAATAGCGATATTAACTAGTGGTATGCAGCGTAACTGCATATGATTTTTGTATAAATCTATATTTTTTGATTTTCTAGTGAATAACTGTAGTTATTTTTATGTAGTTTAAAATTGAATACATAGTTTCATGATACGATTTTGTGAAATTAGTATTCGTAAAATTATTTTAAAACAGCAGTGAAAATAGGAACTCTTAAGGAAAATAGCAAATTCATCTAAAAAGAATGGTTTGTATTTTTAACCTGATCTAATCCAGTCTCGTATCCTCTACAAAAGCGAGAAGTGTCATCGTTGCATATATATTCTAGAAAATATCAAACTCGAATAAATTCGAAATGCAGTAGGTGCTTTTTAGGAAGTTATGAACGCTAATGTATGCGGCCATTGTGAGAACTCTCCCACAAAAATTATTCTAGACGGAGACTTGATTTGCTTGTCATGCTTAGAAAAATCAATGCAATTATTATTTTTAAATACTTTTTGCTGTCAAAGTATACAAAAACATTAATCTATTTTATATAGATACATGTTCTTTATTTTTTTTCTAATGTTCCTTTAATATTAAATAATCAGAAATGATCTCGATGATTACCCCATATCCACGCCTGAGACCATAATAATATATGTGGGTGAGCAGTCACACACACAAAGAGAAGGGAGGTGATAGTTATGATATATTTATATATATATAGCGAAACCTGTGGAGTATTCATAACTATGGAATAATACGCATATCACAGTAAATAACTTTTAATTATGTAAATATTTCGCTTATGTATCATAAGACATAATCAGTATACAATTATCGAATAACAACAGGAATTGAATTCAAAAAACAGTAGTGAGCTTTTCTCAATAATTTATATATATATTGGTGTCTCTTAAACACACACTTTTTTTTCTATAGCTCATCCGTATTTTCTTCTATATTCATATTCTAATTCAAGTTCATATTTTTTCATAATTCATCCGAATATTTTGATTTGTCTAAAATTAAGATATTAAAGTTCGATAAATAAACAAATCGTGTGTGAATTCACGGTGATTTCAAAAGTGTTCTTACTTAAACATACATAACACATCAACGACACTGTTTGTTCTATTAAGTTTATACATTTATTTCATAGATATTATTTACAATGCAATATGCAGAAATAGAAATTTACAGATATCACCAATGCAAATGGTGTTTTTCTTGTCGTAACATTTCTTTGATGAGGCATGTTTGATTGGATAATTTTGATACTACTTTGCCAGATGATTATGGCAATTTCCATGAACATTAATTATTATTATTATTACTATTATTACGGGCAACTCCAGGGAGTCATTGGACTCATCGAGGGAGGCCCCAAATCATATTCATCACAACTATTTGACATTCATACAGTATCTATCATACCTCGCCTTAAACTCATTCACTGTCACAGCATCCACCACAGACTCAGGGAGCGCATTCCACTCATTCACTACTCTAAAAGTAAAGAACCCAGCTCTAACACCTTTACTAACCACACTTTTGCCCAGTTTCCATGGATGTTCCCTAGTCCTCCCACAACCAGCCCTGTACTCAAAAATATCTTCTGAATTAATTTTATAGAAACCCTTCAGTAATTTGAATGTCTCAATCATATCTCCCCTCCTCCGCCTATCAACCAATTTTTGCAACCCACAAATCCTCAACCTGTTCTCATACGGTTCATTCCACAGACCTGCTATCATCTTGGTCACTCGCCTCTGGATCCTCTCCACCTCCTCCCCATCAAGAAGAAACCTAGGTGACCAAATCTGAGCACAGTAGTCTAGATGGGGTCTTATCAAGGCTCGATACAGAGGAACAATAACCTGCTTGTCTCTGCTTGTCATCGTATTCTTCAGCAACCAAGTGATTTGATGAGCTGTTTTGGTCACTTTTGCAATGTGTCCCCTAAATTTCAATTCCTTATCTACCAACACTCCTAAATCTCGTGCCTCATCAATTTCCTGGAGCACGGTTCCACCAATGCAGTAAACTGCCGCCAATCTTTTCACCCCAAAATGCATAACCTTACATTTTGCCACATTAAACTGACATCCATTCTCCTTAGCCCAGACCTCCAATCTATCCAAATCATCCTGCAAAATTTTGACGTCATCTGCATTCACTATTGCCCTACCCAACTTCGCATCATCCGCAAACAAATGAACTGTTCCTCTCAGATCATTTCCTACATCATTTATGAACAAATTAAACAGCAGTGGTCCAAGAACAGATCCTTGTGGCACACCACTAGTCACAGGCCGTCTTGTGGACTCCACTCCCGAGTAAACCACTCTCTGATATCTCTCCGTCAACCACCCTCCTATCCATCTCACCAACCCTATGTCCATTCCCATATGCTGCAATTTACTGATTAGAATTCCATGTGGAATCCTGTCAAAGGCCTTGGCAAGGTCCAGTAGAATCACCGTAAACCCATTACCCTTATCCAGTTCAGCCGTCACTGTGTTATAATACGTGAGCAAGTTACTGAGGCATGACCTACCCTTCACAAAACCATGCTGTCCCCGATACAGTATCCCATTTTCTTCTATCCAATCTTGTATTTTCCTCTTGACTATTTTCTCTAAGACCTTAACAATGATTCCTGATATGCTAATCGGTCGGTAATTTACTACAGCAGTCTTGGAACCACCTTTATGCAGTGGAACTATTTTCCCCTCTTTCCACCCGCTCGGGACTAACCCAGACCCGAGACTCAAATTAAACAAAATGGTCAAGGGTACTGACAATTCTTTAGCTGCTTCTCGTACAACACGAGCTGGTATACCATCCAATCCCACAGATGTATTGTCATTGAGGTTATGCAATAGACTACTCACCTCCACTTCATTAACCACAATTCCCGTATAATCTACTGGTTTATTCGTTTCTGCAATGTCACCACCTGGATGATATACTTTTGCAAAGTGCTCACTCAGTAACTCAACTATCTCAACTGATTCAGTTACCTCCCTACCATCGGCATTCTTTAAAATCAATCTGCCATGTACATTTTTCCTTTTACTTGCTACATATCTAAAAAACTGTTTAGGATTCTCTTTAGCCTGCATGGCCAATGTTCTTTCGTAATCCTTTTTTGCTTTTCTTACCACTGCCACTTTTGCGATAGTTCTTGATTTTCACCTGCAAAGAAAAAAAAAATCATTGATAGTAATGGAAAAGTTAGCAGATTACTATAATCCTAGTACGGTAGTAGTTTTGGAAGTATCAAAGCTTTACAGAAACATACAAATTTGCCACATGAAACCGTGAAAAGTTGGTTAGCAACACAACCCACTTATGTGAGACATAAACCATTAGAAGAAAGTTTAAACGCAATCAAATCAAAGTCCCGACACTTTTGCACGCTTTTCAATGTGATTTGGCAGATATTTCATCCCATGCAAAAGAGAATTGGGGTGTTGTTTCCTTCTTGTATGCATTGCTTGTTTTTCCCGATTTGCGTGGGTGCGAACACTGAAGAAGAAATCAGCAGACGCTGTTGTTAATGCTTTCGAGTCTATTTTTAAAGAGGAAGTGCCATGTTACATAAGCACTGATCAAGGAAAAGAGTTTTGCAACAAGAAAGTTCGTGCATTGTTTAAGAACCATAATATTCATTTCTACACCACCAGGAACGAAATCAAAGCACCCATGGCAGAAAGATTTATCAGAACAGTGAAAACAAAGATCTACAAATTTGTCACGTATGACGTATACTAAAAGTAATTGACGTAATACTGAAAGTTGATGACGTATACTAAAAGTAAAAGTTATACGGAAGTTTTGTCGACCCTTGTACATACTTATAACCTCACACCACACCGTACTATCGGTGTGGCTCCTTCGTAATTTAACCTTCACAACGAGGACCGTGTTTGGAAATGTTTGTTCGGAAACCAAGAGGAGATTGCCAAACCAAAATTTCAAGTAGGTGATAGTGTGGTTTTAAGTGATGATACCCACAAATTTAGAAAAGGGTATTGGAGTAACTGGACACGAGAATTGTTCACTATTGCTCAGGTTATTAATAGAAACCCTGTAGTATATAGAGTTCGGAGTCGGGACGGAGAGATAGTGGAGGAATTTTTCTAAAACATAAACTTTCTGTTTATGTTTTAATGGAATATTTCCACATAAAACATTTTTGCATATTTCACAGAGTGTGGTGATTTGGCTGGAAGTGCAGTGTTTTAAAGCATCATTTGCTTGTTTGGGAGAGGAATAAGATGATAAGTACTTCATGAGATATTCATAGCGTTTGAGTCTATCAGCCATTCAGGGATAAATACTGTATTGGGTTCTTCTCCTGGCAAAATCCGTGACCTTAAGCGTAAAATATCAGGTGTTTCCTGTCTAAAGTCTAAAACTAAATATGAGTGTGGTTCCCGTATTGCATCTTCATAAATCTGAACTAACACGTTCGTTTGTCCTGGAAATACGTATCCCTTCCAATACATCTCCTATCATATGCTGACCGGCTTTTAAGGCTTGACGACCGACAAATTGAGCTGCAGGTTTTAAAAGTGGACTTATAAAGGAGAAGGCACTTCGGAAAATGCTACCTAATCCATACCCACGCTGTATTGGGAGCCCGTAAACATTTGAGCCCCACCTGCCTGCAATGTGTAATATCTGAGATAATTAGTCATCCTTCACTTCTCGGAACTGCTATTTAATTATTATCTTGCCGCAATGAAAGTGGAACAACCCGCCGCTGTCAGAACGAATTTCAATGCTAATTGACTGAAATGTTTGTTTTCGTAACGGATAATAATCAGGTTGAGCAAAAACGAAGGAACACTTGGTGGTGCACTGAATAACTCGTAACAATGGTGCACATGTATCATAAACTATCTGTTCTTGGATTAAATCAGAATAAACAAAATATGCGGCTACACCCCTCTTTATATCAATTGGATATTTCCCTGTGATTGTAACTTTCGGTTTAACACCAATCTGATTAAAACCCTGTAGAAGGCACAAACCCGAGGCGCCTCCTTGGGAAAAAACAACAGGTTGTAATCTTTTGGGGCTGTCAGAGAAATAGTGTTGTTTGGGTTCTTTTTTCCAGTAAGCACAGAACTCACCTCAAACACTGCTTGAAGAAGTTCAGAGGGTGAATTGCAACTGCCATGGGAAATCTTGTACACTTTGTAAAATCTTTCTTTAGACTTTTCGAAAACTTTATTTCAGGTGATGTTGTTGTTGTCGATATTGTTGACTCCTCCTCCAAAATTGCACGTATCATATGAAACTCATCGTAACCGGAATCGATGTTATTAAATTCTCCCGTAAGATGAATTTCGGCAAGAGCAACTTCCCATTTACCTTTAAGTCTGATCTCGTGTGATAATTCCACTTGAAATTTCGTTTGCGTGTTTGTAGGAAACATTTTCATACTAGCGTTACTGGGAAGGGTTAAGTAAAACATCTTCGCTAAGCACCCAAGAATTACACGATGAGGGATAACCGAACCACTTAACAAAATACTGAAGCTTTCCTTTCTGTTTGCGGTGCTTAAGTACTTGTTCGATTAGATACACATCTTCCGGAAGTTCATTGGGTATATCGGCCTTTGGCAGTTGAGTTTCATAGAAAGTTCTCTCCACTATTTCTCCGTCCCGAACCCGAACTCTATACACTACAGGGTTTCTATTAATAACCTGAGCAATAGTGAACAATTCTCGTGTCCAGTTACCCCAATACCCTTTTCTAAATTTTTGGGTATCATCACTTAAAACCACACTATCACCTACTTTAAATTTTGGTTTGGTAGTCTCCTCTTGGGTTCCGTACAAATATTTCCAAACACGATCCTCGTTGTGAAGGTTAACTTGCGAAGGAGCCATAGTGATAGTGGGGTGTGGTGTGAGGTTATAAGTATGTACAAGGGTCGGCAAAACTTTCGCATAACTTTTACTTTCAGTATACGTCATCCATTTGTAGATCTTTGTTTTCACTGTCCTGATAAATCTTTCTGCAATGGGTGCTTTGATTTCGTTCCTGGTCGTGTAGAAATGAATATTATGGTTTTTAAACAATGCACGAACTTTCTTGTTGCAAAACTCTTTTCCTTGATCAGTATTTATGTAACATACACTTCCTCTTTAAAAATAAACTCGAAAGCATTAACAACAGCGTCTGCTGATTTCTTCTTCAGTGTTCGAACCCACGCAAATCGGGAAAAACAATCAGATTCGGTTTCTAAATGCCAGCTGTTCTTGTGTGAATGAGTTTATTATAGACTGAGAACTTGTAATTAATGGCTGATGGGGAGATTCAGTTTTCCAATCCCGTCTATTACATCAAGAATTTCAAATTGGATTGTTAAAAATCATCAATAGCCTTGACCTCAGTTACCCTTAATGAATGAACGTAGATGTAATATGATTTTTATAAAGTTAGGTTAAAAGAGCTGCTTCAGTGAGGTGGATTACTTCACAAATTCATACGGAATAACAGGATAATGCCCACATCGAATATTACATTTAGCATTGTTTATTCCATTTGAAGGCACTTGAATTCTCACTGATTTCTAAACAGAATGCTGAAAAGTCGCATTAGTCATCTCTTATCTACATTTGTTTCTTTGAAACTCTTTGTACTCTTAACTTCTGCGATGTTTCTGATTGACAAATGCAGTATTGCAGTGATTTGCTTTATTGATGGTTCATTAATGAGGCAAATTATTTCAGAATAAAATGATTCAGCTGTGATGAAACTATGAAAAAAAAACACACCATAGAATTAAGAAGTTGACAATCAGTGATATCAGAATGTTTAAAAATTCCAAAAAAGAAGTCATCGGCTGATCGCATTCCTTCGACTATGATCAAAGGAAATAATTATGTCCTTCGCGCCATTTCTCAGATGTCCCTCTCTTATTTTGGTGACTACAGAAAGATCACTCGCAGGATGTAACATCAGAAAGGTATGAAGAAAAAAAAAACTGAAATTTAACAAGTGGTTCCTTTTTATGACACTTCCTTGTCTTTCGCAATTCTGTCTTTGATATGAGAATGAAGAGGTCCTCATATCATATTTGTCGGCCTAAAAGAAGAAGCCTTGTCTGTCTGTCTCGACAAGTCAGCACCCTACTTATAATTCCACAAACCTTCTGAATTAGAAACGTTTACACCGTATTGCCCGAATCCGTTACTCCGAATTACAGCAGAAATGGGATTTGGAACATTTGATGTTGGATTACGTCCATGTCTGTGACATACCAGGCGTTCACAAGACATACCCTTAATTGGCTCAAATTTGACAAAATAAAGGAATTTGCTTGCGAATCTGTATTTCTAACATGTTCCATACATTCTTAATGGGTTGTTCAGATCCGGGCTTCGTTGTGGTTAGAGAAGATGGTGGAAGTCGCTTTCATGCTTGCAGAACTATTCCTGAACTATTTCTGCGCGGTTGACAATAGCATTGTCGTCCATGAAACAAACGTCACCTGCTGGGAAAAAAAGAAGTCATCACAGCAGGATGACCCGAACGGTCACAATTTTCAGATATTCCTTGGAGGACACCCGACCTTCCTGAAATATGAGCGGACCAGTACCGTACCAACAGTACATGTCCCACGCCATCAGTGGGGAACTCATGGGGGAAGGGTGCCCGCGCCCCTAATTAAACTTCATTTTTTATTTACGTTGTGTCGTATCTTCTCTTTCTACACTACTTATGAATTAGCGATCGCATAAGGTGGGAATACCCTCTAGCTCTCGGGAATCACGGCCTCTGTGAACGCAAGGCGAACGAGGTAGTGCTCGGACGGACCGAGGGCTACTTCGTTTGCTCGAGCCGGGTCTAACATTACTATTTCCGATCCTTCGCTGAAATCGGTGGTTTGGTATTTGCATGCGACTGCTCAAACCGATCTTTTCAATTCCCTGCACATAGTTCGTGAGATTTGGGTCGGGAACAGCCTTCAGCTTTGATTAATTATTGCGCACGCAAAGTTCTGTTTGTTCGTACAAACCTTCTGAGACGACGGCAGTTTCATTTCTTTGAATATACGAGGCATAAATAAAGTTGACATACATCTGCAGAAAGGTTTTTAATTCACTGGCCGTTACGTTTATTAATTACTGTTGCATAAAACGCATCATTCATATGAATAAAATGAAACTTTTGAAAAATATATCACAGATTATTATGAAACCTTTCATTTTTTATAAGAAAGCAAATTAAAATTATTTTATTTTATTTACTAAATATATTTATAAAGAAGAAATTTCATACACCACTTTTTATTTAGTATAAACGATGTTTACATTGAAAAGCAATCGTTATTTTTAAAGAATCAGAATTCATCAGTTCTGAGATTTCATCTCGGTAGTAATTTGCACAGTTAGTTTGTATCATTAATAAAAATGGATCAAGATTTTGAAAGAACATAAAATATTATATGTGATAAATAGAATAATATGCATTTCTCCACTTTGTGACTGAGAAATCTTTCTTGCATACGTTAATAGTGTTAGATCTTCCCTTCATGTTCATTTAATAAATAATAATAGGAGAACACCGATTGCATTAAAACTTCATGTACATTTATGACACTATACGATAATAACCACCTTTTTAAATGTTTCTCAGTCAATAAAGATATTCAATAAAATATCTTTATTAACTGAGCCTGTTATCTGGCTGTTTCTTGAGAGAAAAACTGGTTTCTCAGGAAAACTCTGCAAGCTCCTTACGAAAGACGAATTCAGCTTCCTATCCTTGGACAGGGATAGAATTCGAAACCGGATCAAGAAGAATTACAACAAAGTTGCTGAAATCATTACACCAGTTTTGATGACATAGACATTACATCTGTTTTGATGGGGAAATAAAGAGCTTCCAAGAGAAAAAAAAAAGTAAAAATAAAATACTTGTTGAAACATATTCAATTCCTCTTGATTTGAATATTCCTTATGAAGAATCCAACGATCTAAGAGAGGATTTCAATGAAGATTTTCCTGCGACGCCAAGCAGTTGAAAATAATATACGGAGCAAACATTAAAGGCGTTTTCTGATTTTTCCTTAATTATTGAACAAAATAATTAGTGTAAGAGAGTAAAAGTTTTATAAAACAATTTTAAATATTAAATTATTTTTAAACTATTTGGCTATATAATGAAATAATTAATTAATTATAGAACAATTATATTCCCATACCTTTAATTTTTTTTAAAAAGGGTTCTATGAAAATATGATTTTTATCTCAAGTATGCTACGGAGAAGAATGGCGGTTGAGAAAGTCCTTTTTAGAACTTCCAGGGTAACAAATGGTAAGGCTGAACCAATGAAGTTTTAACTGAGGCTCGGCTATTGCCGTTACCCAGCCATGACTAGAGCTTTTTAGCTCATAACACTCCATCCACACAGATTTACTTCATTCAGATGACGGGATAAAGAGTCAAGGACTCAGTCCATCCCCCAGTTCTTATAAGAACTATAAGTATGCTACGAGGATTCATTCAATCCAATACCTTGGAGGGTAATGGATGGTAATGCTGTAGCCAATGAAGTTCTAACTGAGGCTCGGCTATTGCTATTACTCTCCTGCCGTGATCAGAGCCTTAATTGCCCAATAACACCTTATCCCTACACTGTCCTCTACAGATAACGGGGAATATGAGAAGCATTCTTGCTTCTCCCCTTTAAGCCAGTCCTTATAAGGACTATAAGTATGCTACCAGAGTTTAAAATGCTACCAGTTTAAAAAGTCCTTTTTAGGACTTCCAAGGTAATAAATGGCAATGCTGTAGCCAATGAAGTTTTAACTGAGGCTTGACTATTGCCGTTACCCAGCCATGGCTAGAGCTTTTAGCTCAATAACACCCCATACCCACAGATTTTCTTCATGCAGATGACGGGTTAAAGAGTCAAGGACTGAGTCCATCGCCCAGTTCTTTTAAGAACTTGAGGTATGCTACCGGAGGCGATGATTTATGAGTGATGAAAGAAACCTTGGGAGGGTAATGGATGGCAATGCTGTCGCCAATGAAGTTTTAACTGAGGCTCGGCTATTGCTGTTACCCTCCTGTCATGATCAGAGCTTTAATTGCTCAATAACACCTTATCCCTACTCTGTCCTCTACAGATAATGGGGAATATGAAAAGCATTCTTGCTTCTCCCCTTTAAGCCAGTCCTTATCTCATAGTGATAGAATAATACATATCAAGTATCGTGTTGATAAAGATCTCTCGTTCGTAATCCTGTTGGTGATGGACGGCGATACGTGATTGGGAATGCTTGTATGTTACATAGTCTTTTGCTGAGAGATGCTGAGATATAATATATAGTAAAATGTGATTTAAGAAGTGTTTTGATTAGTTAATTTAGTAGTATTAGTAGTTAATTGTTGTTCTACCATAAACAGACGGTTTATTTTTCAAAGAGGTTTACCCAGGTAAGTCAACTGAATTTACAACAAGGGCTATACGCTAGGCCTACTGCCTTTAGTATCGCCATTGTTTCATATACTGTACCTGATAAGCAACTGTCTATTTATTATTGTAATAAGGGCAAGCAATGTCCTACCCCACAGCCCATGGAGGCACTATATGAAGAACTTAATTTCAAAGACCTTCTGGCTATCATCAAGCATGTAGGCAATCTGCACACTAAATGATCAGGAAACGTCGTGATTCATTAAATAAAAGAGATTGATACAAATGACCCTGAACTCTCAGAACTTCTTCCCAGCATCCCTCCCCCCAAGACAGCACCAGCGAAATAGCAACAACAGCTGATGATAATTCTCTTGCAGATCACAGTGATTACCAGGAGATTCGCGCAAGCAAAAATCGCAAAACTACAGCCTCTGGACCACAAAAGCGGATCGAATGGAATAAGACGGTCCTGTCCCGAACTCTCCTACCTCCTCAAGGGAAAATATACCTCCGATTATTCTGAGGATATGGATGTCCTCATTCGAACAAATGGATGTCTCTAAAGACTATGATGTCCAATCTACATATTTCATACAGTAAAGCGAAGAATGTCACAGATGGCATTAAAATCCAACCTAGGTCAGTGATGGATTATCGAAGGTTAACTGGTGAATTAAATGCCAGAGGTATACAGTACCACACATTTTCAAACATTTTCAATAGGATCAGAGAAACAACCCAAGGTATTAGAGGTATTTCAGAAGACGTATCCACAGAAGAAGTGTCTGCGGATCTACACCAGCATGACCTACCACCTGATAATATCAGTAGAATGACCGAAAAAGATACCACTCCAATGCCACTGGTTCTAGTAGAGATCAGTCAAGCTCATAAGCACATATATGACGTGACATCCATCTGTGGACTTAAATTACTATAGAAACATTAAGAAAAAGGGCTTCAACAACAAGTCAGTGCCATAGATATCAAAGACTTGGCGACGCCCAGAAAATGTGGAAGGCCGAATTCAAATGTTTAAAATGTGGGGTAGGCCACCCAAAAATACATGTACTAAACCAAACTCTACCTCGCCTAAATGTGCCAATTGTGGCTGTCTTCACACTGCCAACTACAAAGGATGCGCTCACAATCCAAGAAATAGAAAAACAGAAGTGGAAACATTTTCTTCCTCACTCAGCACACCTATGTGAGAGATTACTTCACAGCCTCCTGAAGATCAACATAAAGGGTCAGATGCCTATCTACCGAAGCCAGAGGTTCCCAAAAGAGTAACTACGCAACCACAGTCTAATACATATCGGATGTAACTCGTCCTAAACAGTCATCCCGGGAACAGCGAACACCACATACAAACCTGACAGCTATCATTACCTCTTCTCTCGCAATTATGCTGTTGGATGTTAACAGATCCAACCCATCACCAGGTTATACTAATAGATTTCTAAAGGATACACAATCCATTATCTCAGCGCTGACCATTGAACAGAAATAAATTCAAACCAGATTCTTTGCAGATCATAGCATGCAATGCGAAAGGCCTAAGGGATAAGGTCTTGAAATCAGATTCCTTCATCTCAAGAGCAAACAAGCTCGAACTTAACATTAGCTCTAACTGCTCACTTGTCATGCTGCATGAATTCAGCAAAGCAAGCACCTCACCATCTTCCAGAAGAGATTCTATCTAGAAACCCAATCCATATTGACAGCTCTCTACAATCTATAAAATTTCAAACCAAACTCCCAGATGATTATAGCATGGAATACTAACGCCCTGTCAAATAAAATTCTGGAATTACAAGAATTCGCAAACAGATAAAATTCGGACATAATCTTGATCAGCGAATCCCACCTCAGACAATCTAACAACCCAATTCCATATTAAGATTCCAGTACTTTCCCTCAGCTTGGAAAACTGCTGACATCATCCATTTGAAAAAACCTGGCAATAACTCATACCTAAACAAAAGATACATGCAAGTAAATTTAACGGAATTGTTTCATCAAGGCGCAGAACTCTAGTTGGTGTACCGTAAGGTTTCCTTTTCGCCGCACTACTCTTCCCAATTGAAGTATCAGACATCCCTCTAAATTCAAGAACGGCCATTATGGCCCTTTATGCCGACGACACCGCTATTCTGGCAAGGTCTTTCAGCCCTCGCCTGAAAATCAGTAGACTCCAAGGACGTATCAACGCACTATATAAATAGTTCACCAACTGGAGGATTCAAGTAAAACCCGTCAAAAACTCAGCCATGTTATTCTCTAGAAAAAGGTGTGCATTAAAGAAGACATCTTGCTCTCTGATCAAAAGATCCCATGGCAAACAGAGACCAAATCCCAGGTAATACTGGATAAGAAACTCATATTTAAAAAGCATATCAATCTCATTGGCTCCACGATGTCCAAAGCAATAGCTCAACTCTACCCAATGATCAACCCTAAGAGTAAACAGAACTTACAAAAAAAATACCATTTTACTGCATGGTTATAGGTCCAGTTATTACCTACACTTCACCAGCATGGAGTCACTCTTCACTATCAAACATTTCAAAACTACAAAGAATCCAAAATAAGTGCCTAAAGATGATTCTAGATGCCACATGGTTTATCAGAAATTCAGAGATTCATCGAGAAACCGGCATCCCATACATCTACTCCCGTCTTCGTGATTTCGCAGCAAAATCCTTCGTCAAGTCAAGTTCGCATTCAAACCCGCTGATCGTACAATCTGTCAATTACAACGAAACCGAATACTACAAATACAAAAGACCGATGGCTATTCTATTGACCATAATACGACTTCCCCCAGTGGGCGAGCTTAAAGTTCACAAAACTCCCTTTCCCGAATAACTTCCTTCATAGATACAGGGGAATATGAAAAGCACTTATGCTTTACCCATTATTACAGTAGCGTTATACATATGTTACCATAAGATTATTAGCGTAAATAATTGTCATTATGTTTTGTTTATTATTTTATTTACTTTGCAGAATGTGTTAATTTTGCTAGAGATATCAATATCTTCATCGTTACTTAAATTATAGCCCACATCATTAAAATTGTCGACTTGCAAGATTATTTTAGTCTATTACAAATTTAGTTCGTTTGAGCATTTTCCTTTGAGTTGCTCAGTTTTAATTTTTAATTGAGCAAGTCGCCTATTATATTGCTTTATTATTAAATTCAATTTATATTCATCTTTTACTGGATTGTCCTCAGTTGTTCCAAATATCACTTGGTCATCTGCAAAAAAGGAAAATATCTAATAGAAGATTATTTTTTATCTGAATTCCTTTTCTGTTGGTTAACATTCATTCGTTGATTATTTCAACGAATGAATTTTAACCAACAGAACTTATAACACATCTTAGAAACACATCTTAGAAAAATGACAAGCATAGAAAATGATAAATCTTAGAAAAATGGAAAATGATTTTACGATTTGAAAATAGCGGATCTTTAGCAGTGGGCAAGGACGAGGGCGCCAACGGATTATTCCTAACAAGTTACCCTTCAAGGCCCGTCTTGTTTTTCTATATGGCAGTACATACAACTTCGTAGGAGTCTGCGTAGTTCTGTCGGTGCAGACGAAGCTCATTGGTCGGAAAGACCTAGGTTCGATTTCCGTTAGTGACGTAAGGAACCGTTACCTGATCTCTTTCGACGAAAGATGAGTTAGCCGGTCTCATAGGGATGTAGAGGACTTTTTTTCACCAGGAAAATCGGGTTGTTTGTCCCTCAGAACAGGCAAACCGTCCCTCGAATACACACGAATCTACAGTCATAAAATACATACTTACTCACTAAGAGAGCTCAACGAACGGGGGGAAATCTCACATCAATCAATAAATAAAAGAATAAAATTTAATGCATTTATAAAAATATGAAAAGTTACAAACAAACATACGGTGTGTACAGAATGACCAGAAGAAATTCAAATCACCACGTACTGGAGTTTAACCCCATTGCGATGAATCTAATCACACACTAGGCGGGTGCTACTAGTAATTTCCACCTTAAACTGTCTTCTCTGCCCTCTAAAATTTAAAGGCTAAAATAACGGTTTAATATAATCAAAAATTGTGGCATCTGAAATAGTGCCAAGTTATGCAAGGTCGTAATCATGCAAGGTCGAAGTTATGCAAGGGCAAAATCACGACCTTGTTGTACATTTTCAAATTACGACGGGGGAGGGTCAAACGTGTGTAATTACTGCAATCAACCTCTCAACTGACTCAGTAGGACATCATACATACCGGCCACTGAATTAGAAACTTCAGTTTTCAGTATAGGCATGCATGCGACTGCCAATACTTCGTGAATTCCCTGCGCATAGTTCTGTGAAATATGGGTCGGGAACCGCCTTCATTAAATGCTGCGGCCAATTGCTGCACACAGGAAGTTCTGTTTGTCTATACAAGCCTTCTCAGAGGACGGCGATCTCGGTCCAGACAGACTGCCAGGACCAGAGTTACGCCTCTTAGAAGCGCAACTGTGGTCCTAAGACAGTTTGTAAGAAACTCGTAGCTACTCACACTCTTCTGTATACTTCGACTTTTGGCTAGAAGAGTTGTGGGTCATCCTTAAACTTATAATTATTGTATGGATGGCACAAGGTAAAAAATGCGTTCCATTTCAGCACGCTTTCTTACCATTCCGAAGAAATATTTTCATTGAAATTTGTAATTTTACATCGAGAAGAAAGAAGATCTGGTAATATGATAATAGATTAATACCATAGTATGTAAGTTTAATGAATTATTTCTACAACGCATCTAATTGAAAAAAATAAATAAGGTCTTAACTAACTAGATGTACGAGAGTTGAATTTCATTAACTCCAAAACCTTCTTGTATTAAAGTGGCTTGTAAAACAATAAAGTAGGAGATGCTGGATATCTTTAGAGAATCTCATTGTAACCTGTATCTTATCTCTCAGCGGAAATTCACTCTAATTCGAATGGGCTTACTGTCGACAAGTGTACGATAGCGACAAGTGTACGATGGAAATTTTGGATCTTTCTTCCGGTAGGGATGTATTGAGGTCCTGAGCAGTTGTAGGGTGGCGGTCACTTGACCTCATCCAATGTGCCTGTTCATTACCCACAGATGTTCAATGAGATCAGGGCTATATGGAGGCCAGTCATAGGTGGTGAAGTTCAAGTCCATAATACCCACAGTTACAGCAGCAGCAGCCTTATGTCATGCTCCATTATCTTGATCCAAGAGACAATGGTCAATTCCTTAGAAACGCAGCAAAGTAGGAACCATTGCGTTGTACAGAATGTTCAGATACCTCTCGGAGTTCAGCGTTCGTGTTGCCTCACTAAGAAAGATAGGAGCACACCGTCACACCATTAACTCCGAGTTGGGGTTGCACACTCTCGTAAGAGATGTTCAGCGAGATTGTCACACCTGTCTATCTGCTCGGTTTAGGATGTAGCGTGATTGGTCACCCCCCCAACAAACCCAGCTTTCCAACTTCCAGATCCCGATGTACGCGCTTTTTTTCACCTCTGAAGACGACGCTGCATGTTGGTTCGGGTAATTTTGACCTTTTATGTTATGGTCCTACGATGGAGACTCATGTTGTGAGCCTCGGCACAATGTTTTCGTGCAAATTGGTTTTCCAGAAGAAGCGCAGAATTCCTCATTTAACGTGTCGGCCAACGAATTGTGGTTTTTACGTATTATCCTTCGTGGTGGGTCGTCCACTACGGGTAGCACCAATTTTAGTCTTTTTTTTATTTTATTCAATTTTGATTGGTGTTTTATTTATAATTAGTATAAATTGTCAGGGCTCCAAAATGTTTTTATCAAAGTGAAAAGGGTTCCGCTGAACCGATGCTATAACGACATTTGGTGGAACATGTTTTGTCATTTACATTCGCAGTTGTGAGGACACGGCATTGCGGATCTTGTCAGCCATTCAACTACGTCAACCGTTTCTCAAGTTCAATAATTACAAGCCCTAGGCCAGTAATTTATTCAGTTCGGGAAAGCAGTCTCAATAGAGAATAAACTGAAACTACTGATGTCCATTAGTTTATCACATTGTAGCGGTTTCACTGAACCGAAGTTACTCAATAAAAACACTGCGTGTGCAGCGTTTGCATGGAATTGCCACTTGGAGTGTACTGTTTCTTAAAAAGCAACATGGGAAAAACTGATAAACTATTAAAGATAAGCGTTTATTACAAGCAGTAACAGTTCCGAAAAGAACAATGTAACACTCACTTTGACTACTGACGGACTAAACAGGATTATGTTGAATGATTTGTAGGCGAACAATATTTTTCTGATACCGAAATGATAAAACAACCATAGCGATATAAAAATAAGGGGATTTATATTACTGTATAATCACATTTAAAAGTTATAATATAAAATATACGACGGCAACTGAAAATAGCTTCACACACACACACACACACACACACACACACGCATCAGTATTTGCATTTATAATAACAGAATAGGAGAATTAATTGAAAGACTTGACTGACAAAAGAATCGTTAAACTATTAACAAATTACGATAAGAGAAACGACAACAAACTCTTACCCATCACTTAAAATTTAAATAAAATCATAAGTGAATATAATGAAAAATCCCCTATTAAATATATTTTCAAATTGGAAGTAAATCCAATATACATCTGAGAATCGTTGACAGGATCAACGTTCTTATAAATTGCAGAATTAAACTAGCATCCAGTTTTTTTCTCTTTTACTTTAACCTCACTGGAAGTTGCGAATTGAAACCTTCCAATATGGAGAAGGGTGATGAACAAGCTCTGATAATCAAACGAGTTGAAAGGCATCTTAAATGACAGCGGGAAGTAGAAGCACTGATGCAAACATGAGAGTCTCTTACGAAAGCCACGAGGCAATTGTTGAAACATATCAACAATAATTTAACA
Organism: Typopeltis vanoorti; assembly: GCF_054136105.1. Taxonomy (NCBI): domain Eukaryota; kingdom Metazoa; phylum Arthropoda; class Arachnida; order Uropygi; family Thelyphonidae; genus Typopeltis; species Typopeltis vanoorti. The sequence goes on along the minus strand of NC_143569.1, from coordinate 74,474,112 downwards.
GTTCAGAATGGAGCCTTCAGGACGGATATGATTCAAAATGGCTGCCGTGACATCTTCCAATCGCATAGCAGTATCTGCAGTAGGAAGTTCTTGATTTCTGCATCAATTTAGCAAAAGTCGCTTCGTGTCATGTTTTGGGATCAAGACTACTCGTTATTTCTCTGGCATATACCCGTTTAGAAGAGCTTGTTTAATACGCCTTAACAGCCAATCTAGTGTCGACGCCTAGCGGGAAAAAATGAAAAGTACATCAAGAATTCATTTTTTTTATTTGTGTAATATATCTTGTGTACTCTATTTGTATATCGTGCTTTTGGATTATTACATAATAATATACATAAAATATGTATAAAAATGCCTTTTTTGAAGCCTGAAAATTGTTTTCGAGCCACTGAGAATATACAGACGCACATTCAGCTATGGAAGTGATCCGTCTGCAATACAATAGGAGCATAATCCACATATAACGAGCGAAATATACTTATCAGTAATTTGCATTCTAATATAGGAGTATCTTACTTTTTCAGTATACGTGTTCATTGAAAACAACTGTATCCTAATAGTTTGTAAAGCATAGTACATGCTGTATATACAGCAGTTTTCGGAATTATTTACTAGTTATTTCAAGGTAAACAGGTGGCCCAGTTTACGATAAAGCTTTTGTCTATAATTACAGTACAAGGCAGCCAATTACGACCTCGAGTATTACAACAACTGCGTGCGTTCATTGATCTGATGAATACACCATATAGGTCACACTTGAGTTTCCATTCAACTTTTAAAATTGCACCCATCATGTCTGGAAGCTGTCTGACCATGAACATAAACACCAGGTTGTCTAAATTCTTCTGTTTACGGTGCTTTGTTTTTTATACGTAATGTTCGATCTTTACATTAAGTTTGTTTCCAAGTGTTCTGTCACGTCAGCCAGCGTGTCTGTGAATGAGGTAGCCCGTGCACGAACCACATAATGATAGTTATTACAAGACATTGAGCGTGGAATAGTCTCGCTTGGTATAATGCAAAGCTTTCGGTAAATGCTGTAATTGTCGGAGTAGCTGTTTTTTGTTAAAGAGTAAATACTTGCAACCGACAATTGAAGGTTTAGTTATCAATAATTCATTGACCTTCAGAGATGTAAAAACAGTCCAGTTGGGTAGATCGTAAGTGAAGAAGTTGGCCACTGTTATATGTTGTCACACTTTTGTTTTTCTAGTGAATTTATGGTATACTCTACAGTAAAACGTTTGAATTATTTTTCCCTTAAAGCACTCTGAAGAATCGAGAAATAACATGTAAAATACAATATTACTTATTCATCATTTATACAGGGGCCCATAGGTTATGATATGTAAGTTTTCGTTACGTTTTATATTAACTTTTTGAAATTTATAAATATAAATTTTTGGAATTTATAAATTCCCATAATTTCATTGTTTGATTGAGATCTGCATACAGGACAGCATGGTCGTATTTTACCAACTTACTCATGTTTTGCAACACAGTTGTACAAGGTAAATGGAACAATCCACAATTCTTTGTATTTTGCAAAAAGTATTTGATAGAATTCTACATATGATATTATATTCAAATTCAAAGTGATTGGTCTGCAAAGTAGGTTTGTGGAATACGTAGAAGCTAAAATTGTTTGGTATCTTTAACGTAAAGTAGGAGCTGAGTTATCTGACAAGTATCAGAGAGTGATGTATGCAAGAGTTAATTTTAGGAGAATGATATGGGTTACCTCAGTGTTCTCATCTTGGACCACTTCCGTTTAACTTAAATATTAATGGTATTGGGGTAAAGTAGAGGTAAATATTCATTTATATGAAGATTATGCAAAATTAGTTTTTGACAAAGAATCTTGCAGGCTGAATTCAATAGACATTTTGTGGAAAAATGTTGTAACCAGGGAGAGTATAATGTTGCAATATTTAGGGTTATGCACATTGGGCTGAAAACAGTAGTATATTGACTGGAATTTGCTAAAAGCCAGTGATGAAAGTAGAGACCAAGGAGTGGTGGTGGGTAGGGAGTTGAATTTAGAGGCTGCATTGCTACTGCATTAAAGACATCACCGATTACTCCAATGTTAAAATGAATACTAACTGGTATGAATAAGAAAGTGCTGCTTCCACTTTATATCCACGGACTAACTGAGAGGATATGATCACGAGGTACATGGAGATGAAAAAGCAGTCGAAAATATACGCACCCGTTAACCAAGATAACATCTGGCCTATGGAACATTACATGTGAAGCTAGACTGAGTAATGGTCAAGTTTGAGAAATAACAGGAGTAAGAGTGGAGATATAATCTTAGATAAAGGAGAAATTATGCAGCTCATGGCAGGTTGGAGAGAATTCTGGGTTATCTCAGCAAGCTAAGGTAGTGTGTGGTCAGGAGGGTACAGGCTCTCTTCATGACGTATGAATGGAATTAACTGTGAGAGGGCGGCCTATTCCATTGACAAGTATTTTTATCTTCTGTGAATATTTACGAGCGGGGATAATATAGGTGCTGGGGCGCATTTCATGATCAAGGGCCTCGTCCATTGACGAGTCTCCTGATTCCCTAAATCTGTGTATATAATATTTTTTTAAAATATCTTTTATTACATAGGATAAATAGATTGCATTCATTTGATTACATGATACATACTTGATTACATATTTTTTTTAAAAAAAATCAATCATTTTTTTTATTATTAAAATTATGTTTAATATTGTGATTACCTATTTATAACAGTTTAATTCTATTTTTTTTCTTCTAACAATGAAAACGGACAGACTTTTTATTTCTTTTCTTTTCTTTCTTTCTATTTTTTCCTTGTATAATGTAATAATAATAATAATCATAATTTTTTATTGATTTCTAAAATATTTACACACAATAAACATTTTGAGTGACATTGCAACTTACAATTTTACAGAATTCAGCACAAAGTGCTTCATTTTCTACATTGATTTGATTTCAACTAAAATTTTAATAGTATTTTTTGCCTTTATATTATGTATTTACAACACATGTTCTTCTAATATTTACAATAAAGATTATACAGAATTTCTGCATAATTTTTCATTTTTTTATTTTATTTTTATTTATTTATTATTTTTTTAAAGTTTGAGAAAGAGTGATTATATTCATACAAATTACTGCATTTGCTTATACGTATTATTTGTAGATGAGTGAGGCAAGTTAATCCCACCTACTTCGAAGCTTGGGTTAGCTTTTATGAAGAGAGTGGGATTTAGCCTCCACTATTTGTGTTGTTGCTACTGTTTATGTATGGGATGTAGGCATTGGATGCTAGTGATTTGTGATATGTATATTAGTGTTAATGGAATCTTAACTTTGTTGGTATATTTTCCAGAGTTCGTGTTTTCATGTTCTGTAGTTATCTACGTGTTTTAACTTTCTTAGTAGGTTGTTGAGTTGCGTGGGAATCTGATGTGATCTCACAAACGAACCGTATGTGTTATTGGAGGGTGTGGGGATGTAGAGAGTTGTTGTAGGTCGTATTATACGATATGTGTCTCTGTTGTTTCGGTAGGTGATGTTGAAATAATTCCTTGTTAATGTCATGTAGTGTTTCAGGTTTTTAATGCTCAGAATTCTGTGTATCGCCATGTGCTTGTCGAATATTAGTTGTTGCGTGAAAGGTGTCCAGATCACTGTTGACACGATTTTCCTGTGTAGTGTTTCTAATTTTGTTAGGTGGCTGTTTGATGTATTTGCATAGATTGTGATTTCGTGTCTCAGTAGGGATTCGCAGATACCGTGATATAAGAGTTTTTTTATGTTGGGTGGAATAATATCTTTAACTTGGAGGAGTTTTGCTGCGATGATCCGGAGTTTGGTGGGTAGGTATTCTATATGTTTTGTCCATTTAAGGTGGGAATCTATATAGAGACCAAGGTATTTTGCGTGTGTTACAGGTTTGATATCCGAACATTGGCAGGTATTTTTGCTGTTCATGCAGCGGTATATGTGACAATGTATCGATAGTGATTCAGGGCGTATATGATTCTTGGATTGTGTATTATCAACATCTGTGTTTTGGTGCCGTTGATTAGAATTGCATTTTGGTGGAAGTATGTTGTGATTTCGTTTAAGTCTTGTGCTTTGCAGAGAGCTGTGTTAGTGTCTGTGTGGATTGCTAGTAGTGCAGTGTCATCTGAGTATTGAAATATTTGACTTCTTATGGATATATTATGAACAACGTTAATGTATATTTTGAATAGATTGGGTGATAATATGGCACCTTGAGGTACACCGTGTTTTACTTGTATACTCCGACTGTGACAGGTACCTATTTTTGTTACTTTTCTTTTGTTTGAGAAGGAGTTCTTGAACAATGTATGCAGTGTTCCTCTTATACCTATTGAGTATAGTTTGGTGAGTAGTACATCATATTCAGGTGTGTTAAATGCTTTGGTTAAGTAAAGCAGTATAAGGACAGCGTACTTGTTTTTGTCTATAGCTTTGTTTATTGAGTCGCGATGTCTTCTAATAAAGTGATGGTGCTTTTTGTTTTCTGAAAGCCGTATTGGTTTTGTGAGATGATGTGGTACTTCTGTAAACAGTTCTGTAGTCTGGTGTGTGTTATTTTTTCTAGAATTTTTGAGATGACTGGTAGTGTAGCTATCGGTCTGTAGTTCTGAGTATCGTTTCTTTTGCCGTATTTGTATATTGGCGTAATTATCAGTTTTTAGTTGTTGTGGAATAATGCCTGTGTCGAATTTCAAACGTTTCACGAGTTTCAAAAGTATTGGATTTATTTGTTCAAAGTGTGTTATAAGGTCTGTGTGTCTTATTTTGTCTATTCCTGGAGTGGTCTTTAGGTTTAGTTGTAGGATTGCTTCTTTCAGTTCCTGTTTCGTTATGGGTGGAAAATACATCGTTTGTTGTTGACTTTGTGTACGTAGGTTTTTGCTAATCGTTGGTAGTTTGTCTTTTTTGAGTTGTGGGATGTTGTTTGTGAAAGCATGGTTGAATGAGTCTGCTATTTATCAATGGATTGTTGTCTGTTTGTCGCCTTGTCTGTGTAGGTTTTGTTGCTTTTTTGTATATTTCTGTGAACTTTAGTTGAAAATTCTCGTATAATGTTACAGGATCGTTTATTTCAAGTAGGGAATTCCAGTCTGTATTTTTTACTTGGTTATCTACAATGCTCTTTAGTATGATCGAGTTTTGTCGACTTTCGTGGTGGTGTGAGGGGGGGGGGGGTTGGAAACGTAATAAAACGATGTTGAGACAAAGTAGTGATCAGCAATTTTTACGTTAATTACTGATGATGTATACGTATGGATGGGAGCCCGTATGTTGATATGATCAATGCATGATTGTGTTAGTGAGTTATTGAGTATTGCTTCTCTTGTTGGGGAGTTAATGGTAGGGTTTATGTTATACTGACTTAATATATCAAGATATGTGTTAGTGGTTGAAGAAGCATGGTCAAGAGTATTTATGTTAATGTCTCCTATTAGGATGAGCCTGTGTGTTGTACGCGTTTCGATGACGCTTAGCCATGTTTCTAACTCGTGAAGAAAACTGAGTGGATTATTATCTGGGGATCTGTATATTGTGTTTATTGTGTATTTGATATTACTGTAGCTATTTGTGAGTTCCAAATTAGTGTTTCCGCAAGTTCGAAGTGAGTTTGTATTTCTGTGACATTGTATTTTTCTTTGATAAATGCCATAATTCCACCTCCTCTTTTGTTTGGTCTACATAAGTTGTAGGTTTGATAATTATTTATGTTGTAAGCGTAAATTTCTGTGTCGTTTATTGCAACTTCGGTCAGTATTAGCGCATCTATGTTTATCATGGTATAATTGAGCTGTGTTATCAACGTAAGCCAGTGTTTTTTTTATACTTCTTATGTTTGTGTGTATGATAGTGAAGTTGGTGTTGGTGGAAATGTTGTCTAACCATTTCTTCAAAGAGTCAAAGACATTGAAGTTTATGTTGTCTGACTGGATATGTTCGCCTATGTTTGAGATCTCCATTATATAGTTTTTAAATGAGTTCTAATCTTATTCTTAAGTATGTAAAGAGTTAGTGTTTTATATTGGTAGGCTGTGTACGTCGGATTCACTTGTAATTATGTATACTCGAGTGTTTTCATTCTTTCTCAAAAATATCTGAGAATTCTTTGTCCCCAGGAACTTGTTTTTTCTCTGATTTTGTCTTCCTTGCTTGGAATAGAAGATTTTTGAAGTATGGAGTCCAGTGTTCCGTTATATAGATTGGTGTTGGGAGTTTCTTATCAGATAGGATCGTTGTTTTCGGCCTTGTTTTCTTGCTTTCTGTAAGAATGGAGTCTCTTAGATTTCTGTTGGTAAAACGAGTGATGACTGGTGGCAGTCTCTCTTTATTTTTTTGTGGGCCTCGGTTGATATAGGTGATATCTGTGGTTGCGATTTGAATTCCAATTTTGCTGCCGATCAGTTGCATTATGTAGCTTAAGTCTTCTGTATTATCTTTCATTATTCGCTCAATTTGAAGTTCATTTTTTCTTTCTTTTTGTAGCATGTGTTCCATTTGACACTTGAGTGTGTTTCCTTCTTTCCGCAATTCTTGATTTTCGCGAGTGTTTCTTGCGTTTCTATCGCTACCGTTAATTTCGTCTTTATTTCTCCACGGTTCCTAACATTTCTTCAGAGGTCTCGTCACTGAACTGTATGTAATGTTCATACTCCTCGAATTTTTTGTTAATTTTATCCATGTGTGCATTTAATAAGTCTTTCACCATGAGTTTAAATGAATCAAAGTTATCTATAATTTTAGGATCCGGAAGCGGCTTAACTTGATGTGCGTCGTTACTTTTCTTTGGTGTCTGGTCGTTGTTGTTCGTTTTCTCACGGCACCGTTGACATCGCCATTCGGTCTGTTTCACTGCTCCTTTTGCTTTCCACGTGCTTTCTGAGATCCCTGAACAGTGGAAGTGTTGTTTTTTGTTACATTGGGAACAATGCGGCCCGTCCCCTTCATCGCTTAATGGCTTATTGAATTTGTTACAGCTCATTTTGTTTGAACTTCACTGTCTCCGTGGCCGTTAGCCTTTCTTCCCGTTAGCCACTATAGTGCGACTTTTAAAATGGCGACGTCCTTTGTACTTCGTATCTGGTGACCCTATGAACTTCGAACACGGAAAATTTGAACCTTACTTATCCGATTTTGGTCATTCGAACGTTTCTGTCTTCAGCGTGACTAGTAGAATTAAATAGTAGCACTTTCAAGTTTGAAACATGAGTTAATTAACACTTTAAACCTATAAAACCAGCAACAGCGATACAGCGTACATGCATCCGTCTGCCTACACAGCGCCCTCTGATAAATAATAATAATAATAATAATAATAATAATAATAATAATATTAATAATAATAATAATATGAAAAAACCGAAATAACAAGGATATCTGCAATAACTTTCTAATTAAAAAATATTTTTTACTTCAGCAATTCATAAATTGCCTTACTCTAAACTAAGACTTTACAAGGAATGAGTGAAAATAAAATCTAAAGAAAATGAGCACAATGCCGAAATAAATGTTAAAGTGGAATTATTAAAAGAAGGAAGCATAAAAACATGATACTAGAATACATTAAAACAAAAGTTTCGAGATAAGTCATTCAGCAGCGATAAATATGTAGAAGATAATTGGAAGATTTTTAAAACAAATGTAATTGAAAATAGTAACAGAAGTAAAAAAAAAAAAAAAAATCAGCTAACGCCTTTTTATTCCCGTATTTACAGGGAGTTGGCGAGGCCGTTTTTAGCCCTATCTAACTTTTGGAGACTGAGTGGGCAGTTCAATCTCCACTGGTACCCAATCAGAGTTATCTGGTCCAAGGCTATCACTAATTAAACGCACGCTGTGAAGAGAGACAGCTCTACAGGTGTCGCCATTTCGTGGTCCCTAACCCTAACACTCTTATTTAGTGTCTGAAATAATGTGGGTTCTATGTTCATTTTCTTGAGTTTACGGGACGAAAATCCCGAGTTTCCGGGAGAAAAAACCCGCTTGCCCATGTCGGAGATCGACCAACTCGGGAACCGGTCGAAAAAAGGCTTAGAAAAATTTGGTTTAGTCACCGACTCGACTCGAAACCAAGTCTTCCTTCGTGTGGGAAAGCGCCGTGGTGAGCAAACGCCACATCCACTGAGCTACACAGGCTCGCAACAGAAGTATTAGGGGTAAAATAAAGAATACGAAAATCAAGAAAATGGACTCCATGGTTTAACAAAAAAAAAATAAATAAATAAAAACATTAACAAAAGAAAAGAAAGAAAATCAAAAATATCTACAAATGAAAACAACAGATAGTTGGAACAAATATAAAGAAATAAGAAATAAAGTTAATCAAAAGAAAATTGAAAGCAAAACTCAATTTTGGGAATCATATACAAAAGAAATTGAACATAACTTCTATGATATACAGAAACAAATGCGGAGATTTATTAATACACGAAAGAAGGAAGGAGAATATATCCCAATATTAAAAGTGGAAATAGAGGGATTAGAAAATTACTTTGTAATTTTAATCAAACAGCTGAAAAAAAGTAGAACTAGGTAAACAAAGAAATCAAGAAGAAGAAATAAATAAAAAAGAAACGAAAAATAGTATAACAATACCAATACTTAAAAAGGAAATTAAAAAAAACACAAAATCATAGAGGGATAAATTATTAAATACTTCATTAAAAGTACTAACAAGAAGAATCCTAAATAATAAAATAGCAAAGGAAATTAATCTATTAGACGAACAACACGGCTTCAGTGAAGACATATCATGTACAGATACAATAACCATAATCAGTCAGCTGATAGAGGAAACAATAGAGTACAATAAGCAACTATGGATATGCTTTATGGATCTGGAAAAGAGCATTTGACAGAATATTAATTCAAGATATAATAGAAATATTTGAGAGAAGAAAATTATCAGAAAACGTAATATAAATAATTAAAAACACAAGGAAGTATAAATAAAGAGATTCAAATTAGTAATGGCATTAGACAAGGAGACTCTTTAAGCCCAACAATATTCAATATAATAATGGATGAAATAATACAAAAAGTTAATAAAATACAAAATTGTATAATATGAAGATATCAAAAACTAAAACAAAATGTATGAGAATATCCCAAGAACCGCAAAGATGCAAATTAGAATTGGAAGGTACTGTTATCGAGCAAATAACAAATTATAACTATTTAGATATAGAACTGAACTGGGAAGGAAGGCCACATCTTGGAAGTCAGAGAACAGGTTGCAAAAGCTGCAAAAATATCAGGATGATTGGACGAAACAGCATGGAAAAATAAACAACTTACAGTAGAGACAAAAACCAGAATTTAAAAAGCAGCAATTATGCGTATTTTGATATATAATGGAGAAACAAGATCAGACACTAGAAAAAGAAGAGAAATGTTAAACACCGGTAAAATGAATATATTAAGAAAAATATTAATAAAACTAAATTAGATAAAATAAAAAATATTTTGTCTATAGTTGGAAACCAAAGTATAAGAGAAGAACAGGAAGACCAAGAAAAAGATTAAAAGATACCATTAAAGAAGATGAAGTCTTGGTCGCAACAGATAATACATCTAATGCGTGAAGAAGAAGTCCTACTCTTTGAAACTGACAACCAATAATCCTCCGTTTCTTTAGTTCAAATTTTGTTTTTATAAGTATTTTCTTAGTTTTCATTTCACAGGCTATATTTATTTGTTGTATTTATTTTTGTTATTTCCATTGCTGTTTCATACGCGAAGATTAATGCTGTGTCAATATTATCATATTTTGACATCCGAAGACAAATAACGAAACAGATTATTCTTATATATATATATATTTTTTTAATTTATGAAAGATTTTTGTTTATTTAAATTAAATTTATGTTACATGTCTAACTGAATAATTGTTTTTTTCAACGCGAAAATTCATAGCTCTTTATATAGCCCCCCCTCCCCACCCGTCAAGTAATATAATTTTCGGACCTCGATCTGAAAACCGTGAGATTTTTAATATCCCCTCCCCCCGTGCATACGGGAAATCCATGAAAAAAAAAATATTTGTAATGCGATTCTTAATGCATCCGATGGCCTAATGATCTTTCATGTTTGGCAGAATTAACTGAGATAAAAAGCACCAATTTTATTTACATATTCATGCTGTATGTATCCACTAAAGCTATTCAGCTACGCCCACTCAGCAAATATTCGCTCTTTAAGCCTGAAAACTGCTATCAAAGAAAGGTGGATATTTATATCATTCTTAATACCCGTATGTACTTAACCAGATCACGCAATGTAAATATATTCTTGTAGCCTTGTTCACTGCGATTTGCACTTCTATAGCTGATGGTTATGCTTTTTTATATTTTTTTCTCCATTCTTTACCAAAAAAATTCTGTTCATTACCAGTTATCTGCTAATTGTATAAAAGCATTAGCGATCACCGAGATGTTTAGATATCTACAATATAACCGGCTTTGAGTGCAATTCGATGTTTTTATTTGAATTAGGTCATTACTCAGAAGAACGTCACAGCACGTGGGAGTTTTCATTGGTGTAGAAAATATTGGTTGTATATGCGCATTAAAATCTGAAGCAGACGAATCGATCAGACATTGTTCAGTTTTATCTAATTTCTTGGCCTATTTGTTTTCATTTCCAGTAGGGCAAACAGAGATTGTATTTCGCTGTTTCGTTCTGTCATTCAGCGGAGAATATTAGCTAACGCCAATAATATCAGAGTATATGTCAAGAAAAGATATACGCTTTCCAAATCTATGATAAATCGATAGCGTATCTGAATTTGATAGCATATCTTAAAATAGGTTTCATACTAGGATAATCATTATGAGCATCTTTTGGATTGTTTTGTTTGTACAAGTAATTTTGTTGTTCGTTTACTTGGACGTACGTGGCGTCACACCTCACGAAATAGGTAAGATCGTTTATCAATTCTTTTCTTTTTCTAATAATATTTTATAAATTCTGTGATAATTTATTGAATTGGTAATGTTCTAATTTTATGCAAAAATCGGATTTTTAAGCTAATTTGATAGTTTATTTTATTCTATGTTTTGAGAAAATAGATTTTTGCTTAAAATATTAAGTGTCCTTTGAAAGACGAATTAAGTAAATATATTGAATTTCTTCCCAGTATTATATAGTGTAGACATGAAAGATTCAGAAGAACAACTGTTGAATATAGTTAATCAGATTCCATCAGAAGTATTTTTGATAGATTGGTTATTTACGACTGTTCAAGATTCTTGTGATGTCTTTCTGGCGGAAGCCACAGGAAGTATGCGATGGAATACTACACATGAAAAATAAGACGATTTTTCCTGGTTCTGTCTACAGAAGATGGATTAGAAGAATAATGCAAGCAATGGAGTCGATTTTATCTTCAGCCAATGTTCCAATCTAGAATGAGAAGGAAGCACAGAAAAACAAAAGATAGGCTGGAATCTGCATGGCGCAGATTCCAGCCATTTCACTACTTCCATATCTCCTTGAATTCTTTGAAGGTGTTATCTGAAAATAGAAATATTGCTGTCGGTTCACTTTTCGTAAATCTTCCCCTCTTCTACTAATGCAGACATTAATCGTAAACGATTAATGTCTGCATTAGTAGTTGCAGATATCAGAGATCCGTAGATGACAAAGTACGGATTATACCCGTTTTTTTTATATGGGGGGGGGGTGGTACTTTGGTATGCAGTCAGAATTCATCAATTTAGCACCTCTGATACCTTCGGAAATTAGCAAATCTGTGGATCTAGTTCTAATTAATTCATTATTTTTAAATTTCAGGAAATTCAAGAATTAATGCGACCTCCATGCACCCTGATTTGATATGCAAATCATTGCAGCCCTTACGTTCTGCATTGAAAGACGCCAATCACTGGACAAATCCTGAGTTAATGATAATTTATTCTAGACATACAGGTATGTAGCTTATTAACAGATTTATTTTCCAGTAAATGCAACTATTTAATAATATTTGTTTGTTTTTTTATTGTAATCAAGCATTCTTAAAGTTGTTATAAAATTGTTGTTATAAAACAACAAGAATTAATTTTTATTTTTATTTCCACGACTGACTAAATTTTATTGTTAAGTAGTTCATTTTACTGTAAAGTTCATTTTACTGTTAAGTTCATTTACAGATGTTTAGTTCATTTACAGATCTTGAGATGGCGCTGTGCGTCATTAACAGTCTTCATGAGAAAAATATTCCAATACGAGTTTTTGTCGACTCAAAAGGTGTAATGTTTATCAATCGCATGGCCGATCCGTTTAATAAAGATTCGAACAGAATGCGTGTAAAAAACCAAGTTGTGCTCTACTTCGCTTATCGTACTGAAAGAGTGGTAGAAATGCTTAATATGGTAAGATTTTTTTTCAAATTAAAAATACATTCTTCGTAAATCTAATAATACAGTAATTTAATTTCGAAATATATTGATTTTTTGTATATAAAATATGTTAAACGTATATGTATACGTTAAAATATGTTAACTTTAATATTTATAATTTTATGTTGTTAATAAGTGAGCCAGTTTTACTAAACTTTTTTACATTGACATGTGAAGATTGCACTTTTGCGAGAGATTTGGTTTTTTTTAACTATTTATTTGTTAATTTCCCTTTCAGGTTCATCCCAGAGCAAAATTTACTAAAAAATGGATGATAATCACAGACACACAGTACAACCAGTTAATGGTGTCTGAGGAGCTTACTAACCATTTTTCTGGTATACATGAGATCGCATTTATTTCCAAGAATGTTTCTATACTATTTGAGGTGTGTACTTACTCTGAATATCAATAGAGATTGTTAGGTAGTTTAGAGAATGGAAAGACCTCGTGTATACTATTTCAATAAGGTCTCAAAAAATAGGTATTTTTTAGAAATAACAGTGCAAATTTTATTAATATTTTAAGTTATAGATAAATTTTAAAAATATTAATATATTTTTTAAATTTCTAAAAGTTTACAATACACCTATTTATACATTTCATATCGTAATTATATTAATCTGAGATTTTTAAACTAAACCCAAAAGCTATCCTAAATACTTGCAACAATGACTAATCTCAGTGCCCCACAGGGCGAGCTCTCAGCTCATAAATCTTTCCTTCAATTCATCCTCCTTATCAGACAACGGGGAATAAAAGCATCTTGCTTCACCCTTCTGGCCAATGATGTTATGTTATGATAATTTATACTAAACCAAGTTTGGAATAAAAGGTTAGCCTCTATCTCATCTTTATCACAAAATGAAAACAGATTTCTACTCCCCATAATAACAACTTAAATTTCAATCACTTGTACAAAATTCAAAGACAGGCTAGACATGCATTAAATATCCCAGATATCAGTGCTGACCATAATCATCTGTTGAATTATATGATATTATTAAAAAACTTAAGAACATTAAAGCTCCTGGACCAGACGGCATCTCAAACAGCGTGATCAAGCTGCTGCCTCCAGAAGCTGTAGTGCACTTGACTATAATAATAAATGCAACCTTAAGATTTCACTATTTTCCTTCCACCTGGAAACTGGCCGATGTAATTCCTGCACATTAGCGGGCAAGGACCTTCACCTGCCTCAAAAGTATCGTCCAATCAGTCTCATCTCCAATCTGATTAAGGTTGCGGAGAACGTCATCTTCTCACGACTCCACACCTCAGTAAATGACCTAAACATCCTCCCTAAAGAAGAACAGTTTGGTTTTCGGCAACACCAATCCACAGAATTGTCAAATACATCACCACCAGTTACAACTGGCGCCAGTGCACAGGAGCTGTTTTCCTAGACCAATCCAAAGCATTTCACAAAATCTGGCATTTTGGACTCCTGCACAAACTTATCTCAGCCGGTACCTCACTAAAAATGGTTCATCTAATCCATTCATTTCTTCAGAATAGATCAGTGCAAGTTAAAATCAACGGTTCTACATCGTTCCAGCGCCATATCTTTGCTGGAGTGCCGCAAGAATCTCTACTGGCTCCATTGCTGTTTTCTGTATACATGTGAGACATCCCACACAATCTGATGACTTCCATTTTGGCCCTGTATGCGGATGATACGGCAATACTAACCAGATCTCTCAGACTCCATTTCATTACCAGAAACCTTCAAGAAAACCTTCTAAAGTTGAAGGATTCGTTCTACAAATGGAGATTGGAAGTCAATCCCCTGAAAAGCTCAGCCGTTCATTTCTCAAAAAGGGCAATGTCTCCTGCAGGAGATGTGTTACTATTCAATACTAAAATTCCCGGCCAGACAGAAACAAATTACCTGGGTGTAATTCTCGACAAAAAGCTTTCTTTCAACCAACACATCAAGTCTGCGTGCGCAAAGGCATCTAAAGCCATAGCTGAAATCTATCCGCTAATTAATAGAAATAGCAAGTTCAGCAACAGAATCAAATTGCAGCTATACCAGATGACGATTCGTCCTATAATCACCTACGCCTCTCCGGCCTGCAGCCACACCTCTAATGCTAACATTATTAAAATACAGCGAGTGCAGAACAAGTGTTTGAGAATGATTCTGAACGCCCCGTGGTATGTTAGAAACAATCAACTCCACAGAGACACAAATATTCTCTATATTTTTTCTTTTTTACAATCATTAGTATCCAAGTTTTTCCTAAAGACGTCCACACATCCCAACGATTTGGTTCAGCAAGCTGCAGCATACAAGGCAACGGACATATTCAAACATAGAAGACCAAAAGCTATATTAATCTCCTATTGCGATGCATAATCTCCATACCCATTCAGAGCGAGCATACTGCTCGTAAATTTTACCCTCACTGTAACCACAAAAGATAGCGGGAATATGAAAAGCATCTTGCTTCACCCGTAAAGACATAAATGTCAATTGTCAATTGACGCTAGTGGGCAAGTTTAATTGACTTGTTCTTAAAAATTCAACTAATCTCAAAAACAGTAAAATCTTTAGAGAAAAAATAACTAAAATATATAAACGAGGAATGAATGTGAACGAATCATTTTGCATCCTTAAACAGAAATTTAAATTAACAGTTTTAAATTAATCTTGCGTGTTGAGTATATTAATTACTAATTGTGTTTGTCATTTTCAGCAAGAAATTGCTGTGTACAGACGACCTTTGTTTCCTACGGATTCGAAGCATTTTTTTAAAACGTTATACAAGCTGAAATATCCCAAGAACGTGTTCAGTCGGAAAAACCAGTGCAGTACTTTACAGAATGCGTTAGTGAAAGCTGCAACTAAGGAGGTGAGTGTTTTTTGTAAGAACGTCACATTGACGTTCTTTAATACGAATATTACAAGAACTTTTTTGTTTATAGATTCCGCCGTACTTGATGGTAAGGATGAACACCAAAGGGAAATTTGTGCTGAATGGGGGAATTTCTGCTCTTCTCTTTGAAACTCTGGCCGAAACTATGCATTTTAAGTGAGTAAGCTTGCGAAATTTTTATTAAATAATAATAGCGACACTTGAGAATATGTATTACTAAAATCCCGCTTTATTGAAGTTATTGATTTTAGGGTTTCGTTGTCTGTTTAATGCATATATTTCGATGCCTCCAATGAACGCGTGGTGATCTCACACTGGGCAATGAAGCTCATCTCCAACCTGAAGACAACAACAAACATCCATGTCCGCCGCTGGATTCGAACCCCCCGACCTATTCGTCAGTTTGCATACTCTAGGGACGGGTGGTGTCCAGTAATTAGGAGTCATGGCGAATTAATGCAGCCAAACCCGTTCTTCAGTATTCACCAAAGGCAAGTATTTATGTCTCATAAACCAGCCTCCGATTGGCCTGTTTTGAGGGACGAAAAACCAAAGATTTTGGAATACAAAACACGCCAATTATGAGACTGGCAAGCTCGTAATTTGACTGAATAGCGCATTCGAACTGAATCGAACTCGATTCTTTGAAACTAGAGGGCTCATCTATACCAACCGAGTTACAGAGGCTCTTCTTATGTGGCTTACACTTTTATAACTGTTAATTGTTCCGAAATCAACAGTATACTTTGTAGGGAAGGCTGTGGCAGATCGTTCTCTTGAGCGTGTCTATCATATGTTGCCTTAGCAGGTGGTGTGGGAGACACAGAATGCGAATGAATTAAAGAGCGTGCCATAAAGAGTATGACCAGCAATCGGTTCTTGTTTACAATCAAACTTCTTTCCAGAATGTATGTTGACATGCATTATGGGAAGCGTTAATAGCCAGATCGGTTTGGCTTTTATTGTGGCAACTTTGTTCGAATCCAGACTTAGGTACAACTGCTATTTAGGATCTCTTTCTTATTTTCCTGGTTCCAAAACTAGTAAGTAAGTCTGAATTTACGAAGCACAAAGCTAGGATCAACCTCCATTCAAAACGACTGTTTACTAAGTAAACCTCACAAGAGCATGAAAACAAACCTTTGCTCTTTGGGTTTTGTTTTCCAGCGGTTGGTTCAATGAATTTAATGGGAAAAAAATGAATGAATGGTCTTAATAAAATATGATATTTTAAAATATATTCCTCGTCAGATAGTGCGCAGGATAGCGGGTTTGAACCATTTCTTCTGGAAGCTGTTGTTGCAGAATATATTGTCTATCTAAATACAGGAATATAGTTTTCTTGGGAATGTTATACTTTGTTGTTATACTGGGATCTCAAATGTCAAAGGGATTTATTTTTCTGACTTTCCAATTGTGATAATTTGCCTTGTAGATTAAGCTGAAAATCGTGTGTTAAGTATTAAATCCGTAATAATTATGCCACTTAGCGTATTTGCACTCTTCACGTTTATCTATTAACGTTGCTAAATAAACGTCTTGCATAAGTAATCTTCCAAGAAAAATCCCTACTGCCGGAGACCCGTGGAATTTTAATTGATTTTCGTACAGAATATCATTAATAGTACGTCCTTCAGGTTGCTCTTTGAGAAAGAAATCCGATAGGATTTTATAGCAGAGTTTTTGGTGTTTATTTTTAGAATACCTACGATGTTGTGAAAATAATCCAATATTTGCCATGATGCACAGTAATATTCGGGAACCAGTTCTGCTTTTGGATCCAAATAATCGCACGTTGTTCGAGGTTAAATCCTAAAAAATAATACAGTATAGAAAACATAAAAAAGTTATACATATATACAAAAAATAATACAGTGTATATATATAAATATATATATATATATAATACAGTGTATTTTATATTTATACTATTATATATACACACACAGGGTGTCCCGAAATTCACGCAAGAAGCAATTTTGATAGAAAACAAAGGTTTTTAAATGAAAATTGTAATTTCTTATTGATTTATAAAGTATACAGTATTGGGTTATGCATGGAATAGCATATCGGGTAAATGGCCTCCACGGCTTTGCTGGCACATACGCACTCTTTTGTCGAAATTTTCGACATGACCGTTTTGCATAAATGTGGTCCAACGGTGTTAAGTCACATGATCTGGGCGGCCAATTCTGATCACCAAAATGGGAAATTACACGACCAGGAATGACTCATGCAGTAATTGAATTGTTTCTCGGGCTGTATGGCATGTGGCACCGTCTTGTTGAAACCACATGCCGTCTACATCCATATCTTGCAATTTAGGCACAAAAAACTCGATTATTATGTCGCGATAGCGAGCACTATTGACTGTTATTGCCTTACTAGCCGCATTTTCGAAGAAGAATGGACCGATGTTGCCTCCAGCCCAAAATCCGCACCAAAGAGTGACACGTTGTGGATGCATTTGTTTCTCAACAATCACTCGTAGATTTTCTGAACCCCAAATGCTACAATTTTGTCGATTAACGAAGCCATCAAGAAGAAAATGAGCCTCATCGCTGAAGATGATTTTGTTCGAAAAATAAGCATCCACTTGTTGTTGTTCCATAATCCATTCAACGAACTCTCTTCGCTGTGTGTGGTCATTTTAATAACCCTGAACCGTCCGCTGTCACGCTGTCCTTTTTTTCTTGTTGGCAACACTTTACCGCTCAAATGGCGCCAAATTTAAATCTTGCGTGAATTTTGGGACACCCTGTATATATATAAATTTATATATTTCATATTTATATTATTCTATATGGGCGAATCAAGAATGCTTTTCATATTCCCCGTTATCTGTAGAGGATAGTATAAGGATAAGGTGTTATTGAGCTATAAAGCTCTGATCATGGCAAGAGGGTAATAGCAACAACCTACCCTCAATTAGAACTTCATTAGCTTCAGCATTGCCATCCATTACCCTCCCTGGGTAACAATTTTAGTTGCCCCATACGACATGCATTAGCTATATTGGTGCTATTCTTATCCCGGCAACCACACGGGGAAATATACGGCATATAGTCCTTATCCTTATAAGGACTGGCTTAAAGGGACGAAGCAAGAATGCTTTTCATCTTCCCCGTTATCTGTAGAGGACAGTATGTGGATAAGGTGTTATCGAACTATTAAAGCTCTGATCATGGCAGGAGGATAAGAGCAATAGCCGAGCCTCAGTTAGAACATCATCGGCTACAACATTGCCATCTATTACCCTCCAAGGGTATTAATTACCGCATCTCACGGTCAATTACTCATTCAGCACATACAGCATATATATTGCATATTTGCATCAAAAATATCCTACAGATATGATATTTTATAGGGTGTACTGATGCCAGTCGAAAGCACTATAGCTACGTTTTGTGATAAAATAGCTGCAGTCCCTATATAGCTATTTTATCACAAATACTAACCATAACTAATAATACTAAACAGTAAATAGTAATCATATGCATATGTTATTAAACAAAATAAATATATTTAAGAATAAATACTATAATATAAATAACAGTAAATATAAATGTATTTATAATATTATTTGGCATAATTTGCAGGCCCTCTTTGTTCAAGTCATTTATGACCAGTGTTAGGATCTATATTTTAATATGGTTGTTTGCTTTTAGATACAAACTGGTTTTTCCACCGGACAACGAATTTGGCCTCGTAGTGAACAACAGTTTTACAGGACTCATCGGAATGATCTACAGACAGGTAATATTTATAAAAAGTTGCTCTTTTTTCCCGAAATTTTTGTGATTACTTTAAAGCCTAAGAATTCTCGAAGAAATAAAGATAATGGATTATACAAATAATAAAGTGTGCAAATATCGCTCTCAGATGAATAAATAACAGGGTATCTTATGCTAAAAAATAATATTATTGCCTAATCCTCTACAAAAAGGCATATTAGTTAAATAAAGATTCAAACAACAGCATTTTTTAGATTATGGTAAGAAAACTTGCATTTCTTGTTTATTTCTTTCAATGAAAATAAATAAACGATTTAAAAATAAATGTTTCCTTTCTATAAGGACGCTGATATTACTTCCATTCAGCTGACTCAGACTTACGATCGAGTTAAGGGTGCAGACGTCATCTATCCCCAGTCATATGATGGAATCGTTTTTGTAATGCGGGCCCCTGTGGCACATCTGCATCCAGAAGTGTTAGCCTCTCCTTTTTCGAAAGAGGTAAGAAATCTGATGACTTGAAATAGCTTCGTTTTTTTTTTCAATTAACACAAAATTAAACAGTTTTGGCATCATTCTACGTAACGTGTTTTACTCAATTACACTTGAAAGAATAATAATCGTTACGTAATATACACAATTAATTAACTATTAGTGTAATTATTAGTGTAAATTAGGGTAATTTATTAATTCAAATTTTGAGAAACGATTCAAATATTTATTTTAAGCTGAGAGTGCTTCTGCTCGATTTTTAATGTTTCTATTTCTTCGTATAATAAAATAAATGTTCGCGAATTTTGTTTTAGATTTGGCTTTTGCTGCTAATTACAACGATAAGTGTCAGCGCGGTGATGTATGCTGTCCCACTGCTGTCTTCTCGCTTCACGAGTGCTCCAAAGGTCAGCTTCTATTACATAGCCTGGCTTCTGTATGGAAGTTTAACCTTCAAAGGTGTGTGCTTGAATTTTTGTTATTCGTTATGAAGGGGAGCCAAAGAGATACATGACAGTTTTGAATGCATATTAAGGGAGGGGGGGGTGAAAAAGTCCTGTAGGGTGGGATTTCTAATCTCTTATCGGACGGGTTCACAATAGTTTTACGTATCATTTTGAAGAGATAAGGATTATTGCTGCTTTTGTGTCTTGTGTTGAATTATTTGATGCGAAAATAATTTTTCGTATTATCTTATTTATTCGATTTGCTTTATGTTACAGCAAAATGACTGTTTTGCTGTAATATAGAAGGAACACTTCTCTTTCCTGGCAGAATGGCTGGAAAGAGAAGTAGGAAGTATTTGCAGTTATTTTCCCTGATTTCTTGCCACTTTTAAAGCGGGATTAAAATATTGTTATCTGATTAGATCTGTATATTATCACGACGCAAAGAATTGGCTCTTTCTGAATTCCAGAGCCACTATTGTACAATCGGGTGCATGTATCTTTTCGGCTCTCATTTGTACTGTTCAGTGCTAGAAATGACACCAATCTTTACTTGATTTTCTATTTAAAAATTATATAAATTATTTATGAGAGTCCGCGAGGTTAGACTAGTGGCTTTGTGCTTCGCAACCATAGGCTTGGGGAAGGAGTGTCTTAGATTCCATTCCCGTCAACGACGTGAGGAGCTTAAGTTTCTTCCTCAGTCATAACCGAGTTAGCCGGGCGTGGGCAGAAGTGTTTTTTCAGCCAGTTTATCTGAGCTTTTATCCCGCAAACAGTCCTCGTGGGCACCTAGGATATAGTATGGCCAGGAAAGCAACGGAAAACCACCTTGCTCATAATCATCTCCCTAGTATGGTAGCATATAGCTGATCGCACCCCCGGCCGTATGGCAGAAGGGAATAGATAGATAGATTTATAAGAAATGCGCGTACTTTTGCTCTCTCTCGCGCGCGTGTGTGTGTAAATCAAAATGTAAGAAATCGATTATCACTTTATGCTTTTCCAAAATTGATTGTCCACATTGAATTATAGACGAGAGCTGTTTGGAATGTTTATTTCCCCAACCTTAATTAAAATACGTAGTCGCATTCATCAATAGTAAAGCAGATTAATTTTTTGGTATTGATCACCGAAAATTTAAAAGAGACAGGAATTAGCTATTAGCATTTTGCATGACCAGCTTTCACGAATTTAAGGCAAAGTGAATGTCAGAAGGTTGGCTGTTCTTTGGATGACGATGCTATAGTACGATTCGAGTAGAAGTATTGAGAGTAATGTTCAGACGTTAAGACAGACACTTGAAAAGAGACCAGAATAAGTGTCAGGCATTCGGACATGTTAAATGGTCTACTTTTTAGCTCTTTTAAAATAAATTCCAGGTATGTTGATAATTTTCCTGCAGATAATTTCTTATACAAAAAGCAAAGTTTGAATATGAATATGAATATGAACCTGGCTCTACAAGTTAAAAATCCGAAAGTATTTTATCGTTATTCTGCAAGTAAAACAAAGAATGAATTTGAAAGAATAACTTTAGTCCAGGAGGGGTGTTGAAGATTTTGGAAAAGTTGATTTGGGCTCGCATTCAGAAATGGTTTGACAGAGCATGTCTACTTTGAAAAGAACAGTATGGGGTTACCATGGGAAGTACATATTTGAGAAACTTGCTCGCATTCTATCATAATGAATGCTACCATTGAACTAGGCAATTGGAATGAATACACAATGACACTTTTGGATTTTGTGAAGCTTATGACAGAATTCTGCATGGTAAACTGTTGCATAAATTGGAGAATATGGGACTGGATTATAAACTATTGGCATGGGTGAGAAGATGGCTGACTGACAAATCTCAGAAAGTCGTACATGTGGGATCGTGAATCTTCAACATTCATGGTAACCAGTGGTGTGCCTCAAGGATCAATCCTTGTGCCACTGTTCTTCAATCTGTTTATTAATGATATTGGGAAGGATTTGGCAGGTGACATACAATTATTTGCTAGTGATACAAAGATAGGTAGGATAATCAGAAGTGATGTTTATATGCAATACATGAACAATGATCTGAATAGACTGGAATTGTGGGCATTGGAAAATGCCGTCAGTTCGATGTTAAAAAATGTACGATCGTGCACATTGATGTGATTAGATATCCACTGGCGTATTAGTTTTTGGAATTATGCCAAAAAACTGATCAGGCTAGAGATCTTGGAGTGTTAGTAGATAGGATGTTGAAGATCAGCGGCCATGTGCCACCAAAAATTGCAAATACAACTCAAAAGATAATTGTAATGCTGAAACGAACCTTGACATGTAAATGTAAGGAATTCATTTTGTCTGTTAGAAGGCCATTATAAGATCTCACTTGGACCATTGCACGCAGGTCTGGTCTCCTGTTTTACGTGGTGATTCTGATACAGTAAAGAGAGTACAAATTGAAAATGATATTAGGATTGTGGATTACTGATTAGAGACAGATTGAGACTTTGTAGACTGCAGACACTAAGAAACAGGAAAAAAGGGGTGATATGATTGTGACCTCTGAAAGCTTCACACAGGTATTCAATTGATGGGGGCTAGATTTTTATCTTACATGGGTGGGGCATGATTGGAATGGATTGCCATTGGATGTTGTGAGTGCAAGCAGTGTGAATGAATTCAAGAACATGCTTGACAGCTGGTGTGTGTAGAATGTGTCTCCATCGATGAGTTCGTATATCCCTGGATATCTGTCTTAATAATAATAATAATAATAATAATAACAATATTTTTTAAAATAATGATTATAGTTTTATTGATCTAAAATATTTACACCTACAATAGACAAATTGAGTGGCATTGCAACTTATAATTTTACAGAATTCAGCACTAAGTGCTGCATTTTCTAAACAATTAAAATTTTTAATAATACTTTTTTGCCTCTATATTATGTATTTACAACACATGTTTTTCTAATGTTAACAACGAAGATTATTCAGAATTTTTGAATACAGAATATACAGTTGTTTTTAAAAAAACATTTTATTATTTCACAGATAAATTACATACATTATATAAACACAATTATGCATAACAAATACTTTCTCGTACATAAAGTGTTTTTAAATAATAATAATAACAACAACTGTTTACAACGTATATTATTATAATATTCATAATGATGATTATTACAGATGTTTTTTTAATTATTAATTGACATTTTTTTAACATTTTATTATTTTATTTATTTTTTTTTTTTTTTTAAGTTTGAGAAAGAAAGATTATGCATACAAATTTCTGCATTTGCTTATAAGGATTACTTGTAGATGAGTGAGGCAGGTTAATCCCACCTACTTCGAAGCTTGGGTTAGCTTTTATGAAAAAAGTGGGATTAGCCTTCACTATTTACGTTGTTGTTACTGTTTATGTATGGGATGTAGGCATTGGATGCTAGTGATTTGTCATGTGTATATTAGTGTTAATAGTTTCTTAACTTTGTTGGTATATTTTCCAGAGTTCGTTTTTTAATGTTCTGTAGTTATCTACGTGTTTTAATTTTCTTGGTAGATTTGTTGAGTTGCGTGGGTATCTGATGTGATCTCACAAAAGAACCGTATGAGTTATTGAAGGGTGTGGGGATGTAGACAGTTGTTGTAGGTCGTGTTATACGATATGTGTCTCTGTTGTTTCGATAGGTGATGTTGAAGTAATTCCTTGTTAATGTCATGTAGTGTTTCAGGTTTTTAATGCTCAGAATTCTGTATATCGCCATGTGCTTGTTGAATATTGGTTGTTGCGTGAAAGGTGTCCAGATCACTGTTGACACGATTTTCCTGTGTAGTGTTTCTAATTTTGTTAGGTGGCTGTTTGATGTATTTGCATAGACTGTTATTCGTATCTGAGCAGGGATTCGCAGATACCGTGATAGGAGTTTTTTTTTTTATGTTGGGTGGAATAATGTCTTTAACTTGGAAGAGTTTTGCTGCGATGATCCGGAGTTTGGTGTGTAGGTATTCTATATGTTTTGTCCATTTTAGGTGGGAATCTATATACAGACCGAGGTATTCTGCGCGTGTTACAGGTTTAATTTCGGAACATTAGCAGGTATTTTTGTTCTTAATGCAGTGGTATGTGTGACAATGTATCGATAGTGATGCGGGGCGTATGATTCTTGGGTTGTGTATTATCAGCATCTGTGTTTTGGTGCCGTTGATTAGAATTGCGTTTTGGTGGAAGTATGTTGTGATTTTTTTTAGGTCTTGTGCTTTGCAGAGAACTGTGTTAATGTCTGTGTGGATTGCTAGCAGTGCAGTGTCGTCTGCCTATTGAAATATTTGACTTCTTATGGATATGTTATGAGCATCGTTAACGTATATGTTGAATAGAGTGGGTGATAATATGGCACCTTGCGGTACACCGTGTTTTATTTGTATATCCCGACTGTGACAAGTGCCTATTTTTGTGTTCTGTTTGAGAGGTAGTTCTTGACGCATGTATGCAAAGTTTCTCTTTTACCTATTCAGTATAATTTCGTGTGTGGTATGTCATGTTCAAGTGTATCAAATGCTTTGGTTAGGTCCAGCAGTATAAGGATGGTGTACCAGTTTTTGTCGAGAGTATTGTTTATTGTGTCGGCGATGTCTTCTAATAAAGTAATGGTGCTTTTTGTTTACTGAAAGCCGTATTGGTTTTGTGAGATGATGTTGTACTTCTGTAAATAGTTCTGTAGTCTGGTGTGTGTTATTTTTTCTAGAATATTTGAGATGACTGGTAGTGTAGCTATTGGTCTGTAATTCTGAGTATCGTTTCTTTGGCCGTGTTTGTATATTGGCGTAATTACTGCAGTTTTTAGTTGTTGTGGAATAATGCCTGTGTCGAATATTATGTTCAGGAGTTTCAAGAGTATTGGATTTATTTGTTCAAAGTATGTTATAAGGTCTGTACGTCTTATTTTGTCTATTCCTGGAGTGGTCTTTGGTTTTAGTTTTAGCAGTGCTTCTTTCAGTTCCTGTTTTGTTATGGGTGGAAAATACATCGTTTGTTGTTGACTTTGTATTGGTAGTTTTTTGTTGATCGTTAGTAGTTTGTCTTTTTTGAGTTGTGTGATGTTGTTTGTGAAAGCATGGTTGAATGAGTCTGCTAGTTCCTCTTGGTTTGTGTCCTGACCGAAGCTTTTTACAATAAAATCTTGTGCTGAAGTTTTCTTTTTTCAGGTTACTAATTCGATGAGTGTAGCCCATGTTTGCTTAATGTTGTCGTTATATTCCATGAATTTTTGGAGTTAGTCTATTTCTTGTGTTTTTGTATAAGGTTTGTAAATGTGTGTTACTGGGTGACTTTTTAAGTTTTTTCCATAGATTTTCTTTTTCAGTAATTGTATTTAGTATATCGTCATTTATCCATGGATTGTTGTCTGTTCGTACAGGATCATTTATTTTAAGTAGGGAATTCCAGTCTGTATTTTTTACTTGGTTATCGACAATGCTCTTTAGTATGATCGAGTTTTGTCGACTTTTGTGGTGGTGAGAGGGGGGATAGGAAACGTAATAAAAGAAGTTGAGACAAAGTAGTGATCGGCAATTTTTACGTTAATTACTGATGATGTATATGTATGAATGGGAGCCCGTATATTGATATGATCAATGCATGATTGTATTAGTGAGTTATTGAGTATTTCTTCTCTTGTTGAATAATAATAATAATAATAATAATAATAATAATAATAATAATAATAATAATAATAATTTTTTATTGATCTCTCAAATATTTACATATATACAATTATCATCTTGAGTAACATTCAGTATATTATTTTACGTGTTTCAGCACTAAGTGCTACATATAATGAAATTTTCATAATAATGATGATAACATAGTTTTTTTTTTGCTATCTTTTAAAATAACAGTCACAGTAATAATTGACAATTATCTAGTTCAGAGTTACACAAGTTATATGATATTACATGTAGTATACTATGTTTTTTTTCCAAGGTTGAGAAAGCGTGATTATACAACAGTATTTACACTTGTGCAATTGAAATACTATATTTCCCATTTCTCACGAACGTACAATGTAAATTCATTATATACATATTTTGTAATAATAAGAATAATAAATTACATTTTTTTCATATTTCATAATAATATTATATTAACGATATTATCACATAATAATCAGTATCTTCTTTATTGTCATGTAATTTACTGACTGTTTTGTTACATTTCTGCATTTAATTATAAGGATAAGAATTATATTAATAAAAGTAATAATAATAATAATATTTTTTTTTAATTATAAGAATCATTTTTACATTATTTTTTCATGTTACATAAGTGTATTATATTACTATTATAATTACTATTATTACGGGCAACTCCAGGGAGTCATTAGACTCATCGAGGGAGGCCCCAAATCATATTCATCACTACTATCTGACATTCATACAGTATCTATCATACCTCGCCTTAAACTCATTCACTGTCACAGCATCCACCACAGACTCAGGGAGCGCATTCCACTCATTCACTACTCTAAAAGTAAAGAACCCAGCTCTAACACCTTTACTAACCACACTTTTGCCCAGTTTCCATGGATGTCCCCTAGTCCTCCCACAACCAGCCCTGTTCTCAAAAATATCTTCTGAATTAATTTTATAGAAACCCTTCAGTAATTTGAATGTCTCAATCATATCTCCCCTCCTCCGCCTATCAACCAATTTTTGCAACCCACAAATCCTCAACCTGTTCTCATACGGTTCATTCCACAGACCTGCTATCATCTTGGTCACTCGCCTCTGGATCCTCTCCACCTCCTCCCCATCAAGAAGAAACCTAGGTGACCAAATCTGAGCACAGTAGTCTAGATGGAGTCTTATCAAGGCTCGATACAGAGGAACAATAACCTGTTTGTCTCTGCTTGTCAACGTATTCTTCAGCAACCAAGTGATTTGATGAGCTGATTTGGCCACTTTTGCAATGTGTCCCCTAAATTTCAATTCCTTATCTACCAACACTCCTAAATCTCGTGCCTCATCAATTTCCTGGAGCACGGTTCCACCAATGCAGTAAACTGCCGCCAATCTTTTCACCCCAAAATGCATAACCTTACATTTTGCCACATTAAACTGACATCCATTCTCCTTAGCCCAGAACTCCAATCTATCCAAATCATCCTGCAAAATTTTGACGTCATCAGCATTCACTATTGCCCTACCCAACTTCGCATCATCCGCAAACAAATGCACTGTTCCTCTCAGATCCTTTCCTATATCATTTATGAACAAATTAAACAGCAGTGGTCCAAGAACAGATCCTTGTGGCACACCACTAGTCACAGGCCGTCTTGTGGACTCTACTCCTGAGTAAACCACTCTCTGATATCTCTCCGTCAACCACCCTCCTATCCATCTCACCAACCCTATGTCCATCCCCATATGCCCCAATTTACTGATTAGAATTCCATGTGGTATCCTGTCAAAGGCCTTGGCAAGGTCCAGTAGAATCACCGTAAACCCATTACCGTTATCCAGTTCAGCCGTCACTGTGTTATAATACGTGAGCAAGTTACTGAGGCATGACCTACCCTTCACAAAACCATGCTGTCCCCGATACAGTATCCCATTTTCTTCTATCCAATCTTGTATTTTCCTCTTGACTATTTTCTCTAAGACCTTGATAATGATTCCTGTTATGCTGATTGGCCGGTAATTTTCAACAGCAACCTTGGAACCACCTTTGTGCAGTGGAACTATTTTCCCCTCTTTCCACCCCCTTGGGACTGACCCAGTACTGAGGCTCAAATTAAACAAAATGGTCAAGGGCACTGACAATTCTTTGGCCGCTTCACGTACGACACGAGCTGGTATACCATCCAATCCCACAGATGTATTGACATTGTGGTTCTGTAATAGACTAGTTACCTCTATTTCATTCATCACAATTCCAGTATAAGCTGTTGGTTCTTCCATTCCTGCAAAGTCACCACCTGGATGATATACTCTTGCAAAGTGCTCGCTCAGTAATTCCACAATATCGACTGATTCGGTTACCTCCCTACCCTCAGCATTTTTTAAGATCATTCTACCATGAGCATTTTTTCTTTTACTTGCAACATATTGAAAAAACTGTTTGGGAATCTCTTTAGCCTGCATGGCCAATTTCCTTTCGTAATCTGCTTTTGCTTTTCTTACCACCCTTGTTACCATCCTGGCCTGAGCTTTATACTGTTCCTGCGCCTGATGGTCACCCTTCTCCTTAAATTTTCTCCACAATTGTTTCTTTTTTTGCAGCTCAAGCTTAATAGTGTTATTCATCCATTTAACCCCTAATTGATTTATTATTCGGACTCTTGGTATACAGTCAACCATTGCCTCCTGCAAACAGTTCTTGACCACCTCCCATGCACTATCAACATCCAGCCCTTGCAGTTTTACATGCCATGGCATTGAGCCAAACACACACCTAAGCTTGTCATACTTACCAGCCCGGTAATTCCACATGTACCCTGTCTTAATTGTAATTTCGACTCCTTTAGCCACCTCCCAAGTCATGACTTTATGGTCACTCTCACCAATTGGTGGCAACATGGTCATGTTCATTACAGCCACATTCTCGGTTGCAATTACTAGGTCCAGCACTCTCTGCCGCCTGGTATTTTCCAATACATGTTGCCGTAGATAGTTGTCCCTTAATAACCGCATAAAATCCAATTCCTTCCTCCCATGTGCCCTCTCCTCTTTCTAGTCAATGTTACCATAATTGAAATCACCCATAATGTTTACCCTCCCCCCACTCATTTCTTCTATTTGCTTATGCATACTATCCCCACCATCCACTCCATCACCCGGTCTATAGCAGCACCCAATTGTATATTTTGTTCTGCTGGATTGTATCTCACACCAAACAGCCTCAAATGTGCTTTTTTCCCCATCATGCAGTTCAACTTCTATACTCCTTGGCTGAAGATCATCAGCTATCATCAATAACACTCCTCCCCCCTTTTTATTCACCCTGTCACTCCTGAACACGCTATACCGCTCGCATTCAATCCCACTAGCTTTATCATCTTCTGTCAGCCATGTTTCACTAATACCGACAACCTCTGGCCTGGAAGTGCCAACCATGGCCAAACATTCTTCCTTCTTGTTCCTAATACTCCTGGCATTAGTGTACATGAATCGCAAAGCCCACTTGTCCCATCCTTACTTTGATGCCTTATACTAACTATCCCATTCTGATTTGTTGTCCGTATTTCCCATTCTGATTTGTTGTCCGTATTCGTACACTTAACTGCCCCCCTAAAGTTATATTAATGATATTATCAAATAATTATCAGTATCTTCTTTATTGTTGTATACTTTATTAACTGTTTTATTAGAAAATCTGCTTCTTTCGATTATAAGGATTACGTGTGGTTGAGTGAGGCGAGTTAAACCCACCTCCTTCGAAACTTGGGTTAGCGTTTGTGAAGAGAGTGCGATTTAGGCTTCACTATTTATGTTGTTGCTACTGTTTATGTCTGCGATGTAGGCATTGGATTCTGGTGATTTGTGATGTGTATATTAGTGTTAATGGTTTCTTAACTTTGTTGGTATATTTTCCAGAGTTCGTGTTTTAATGTTCCGTAGTTATCTATGTGTTTTAATTTTCTTGGTAGGTTGTTGAGATGCGTGGGTATCTGATGTGATCTCACAAAAGAACCGTATGAGTTGTTGAAGGGTGTGGGGATGTAGACAGTTGTTGTAGGTCGTGTTATACGATATGTGTCTCAGTTGTTTCGATAGTTGATGTTGAAGTAATTTCTCGTTAATGTCATGTAGTGTTTTAGATTTTTAATGCTCAGAATTCTGTTTATCGCCATGTGCTTCACCGATATTGGTTGTTGCGTGTAAGGTGTCCAGATCACTGTTGACACAATTTTCCTGTGTAGTTTTTCTAATTTTGTTAGGCGGCTGTTTGATGTATTTGTATAGACTGTTATTCCTTAACTGGAATAATATATAATTTTTTAATAGTAATAGTAATTTATTGATTGCTAAAATATTTACTCATTAAATAGATATCTTGAGTGAAATTGCAACTTACGATTTTACAGAATTCAGCTCTAAGTGCTGCGTTTTCTAGAATTGATTTTAACTAAAATTTTAATAATATTTTTGCCTCAATATTATGAATTTACAACGCATGTTATTCTAATGTTAACAATGAAGATTATTCAGAATTTTTTTTGTATAATATTTTTTTGTTTATATAATTTTTTAATTATAAGAATAATTTATTACATTATTTTTATGTTACATAAGAGAATTACATTAATGATATTATCGCATAATAATCAGCATCTTCAGTATCTTCTTTATTGTTGTATACTTTACTAATTGTATTATTACATAATCTGCTTCTTTGGTTATAAGGATTACGTCTGTTTGAGTGAGGCAAGTTAATCTCAACTACTTCGAACCTTGGGTTAGCTTTTGTGAGAGAGTGGGATTTAGGCTTCATTATTTGTTTATGTATGGGATGTTAGCATTGGATGCCGGTGATTTGTGATGTGTATATTAGCGTTAATGGTATATTAACTTTGTTGGTATATTTTCCAGAGTTCGTGTTTTAATGTTCTGTAGTTATCTAGGTGTTTTAAATTTCTTCGTAGGTTGTTGAGTTGCGTGGATATCTGATGAGATCTCACAAAAGAACCGTATGAGTTGTTGAAGGGTGTAGGGATGTAGAGAGTTGTTGTAGGTCGTGTTGTAGGATATGTGTCTCTGTTGTTTCAATAGGTGATGTTGAAGTAATTCCTTGTTAATGTCATGTAGTGTTTTAGATTTTTAATGCTCAGAATTCTGTTTATCGCCATGTGCTTCACCGATATTGCTTGTTGCGTGTAAGGTGTCCAGATCACTGTTGACACAATTTTCCTTGTAGTGTTTCTAATTTTGTTAGGTGGCTGTTTGATGTATTTGTATAGACTTTTATTCTGTATCTGAGCCGGGATTCGCAGATACCGTGATATAGGAGTTTTTTTATGTTGGATGGAATAATGTCTTTAACCTGGGTGAGTTTTACTGCGATGATCTGGAGTTTGGTATGTAGGTATTCGATATGTTTTGTCCATTTTAGGTGGGAATCTATATATACACCGAGGTATTTTGCATGTGTTACAGGTTTGATTTCGGAACATGGCAGGTATTTATGTTGTTATTGCAGCGGTATGTGTGACAGTGTATCGATAGTGATGCGGGGCGTATGATTCTTGGGTTGTGTATTAGCAACATCTGGGTTTTGGTGCTGTTGATTAGAACTACGTTTTGGTGGAAGTATGTTGTGATTTCATTTAGGTCTTGTTGTGCTTTGCAGAGAGCCGTGTTGATGTCTGTGTGGATTTTTAATAGTGCAGTTCTAATCACGTACTGAAGTACTTGACTTCTTATGGATATGTTATGAACATAGTTAATGTATATGTTGAATAGAGTGGGTGATAATATGGCACCTTGAGGCACACCGTATTTTATTTGTATATCCCGACTGAGACATGTGCCTATTTTTGTTATTTGTGTTCTGTTTGAGAGGTAGTTCTTGACCCATGCATGCAATGTTTCTCTTTTACCTATTGAGTATAGTATGACATGTTCAAGTGTGTCAAATGCTTTGGTTAGGTCCACCAGTATAAGGACGGCGTACTTGTTTTTGTCGAGAGCTTTGTTTATTGTGTCGGCGAGGTCTTCTAATAAAATGATGCTGCTTTTTGTGTTCTGAAAGCGGTATTGGTTTTGTGAGATGATGTTATACTTCTGTAAATAATTCTGTAGTCTGGTGTATGTTATTTTTTCTAGAATTTTTGAGATGACTGGTAGGTTCAAAATATTTGCTATTGTTCTGTAGTTGTGGGTATCCTTTCTTTTGCCGTGTTCGTATATTGGCGTAATTACCAGTTTTTAGTCGTTGTGGAATAATGCCTGTGTCGAATATTATGTTCACGAGTTTCATAAGTATTAGATTTATTTGTTCAAAGTGTGTTATAAGGTCTGTGAGTCTTATTTTGTCTGTTCCTGCAGTGGTCTTTGGTTTTAGTTGTAAGAGTGCTTCTTTCAGTTCCTGTTTTGTTACTGGTGGAAAATACATAGTTTGGTGTTGACTTTGTGTCGGTAGTTTTTTGTTGATCGTTGGTAGTTTGTCTTTTTTGAGTTGTGTGATATTGTTTGTGAAAGCATGGTTGAATGAGTCTGCCAGTTCCTCTTGGTTTGTGTCCAGACCGAAGATTTTTGCAATAAAATATTGTGCTGAAGTGTTCTTTGTTCGAGTTACTAATTCTTTGAGTGTAGCCGATGTTTGCTTAATGTTATATCCCATGAATTTGTGGAAGTAGTAGCGTCTTTTTGCCCTAAGAAGTTTTGTTGTTAGTCGATTTCTTGTATTTTTGTATACGGTTTGTAAATGTGTGTTACTGGGTGACTTTTTAAGTTTTTTCCATAGATTTTCTTTTACAGTAATAGTATTTAGTATGGATTGTCCATACTAAATACTTATCCATGGATTGTTTTCTGTTTGTCGCCTTGTTTGTGTAGGTTTTGTTGCTTTTTTGTATATTTCTGTGAACTTTAGTTGAAAATTCTCGTATAATGTTACAGGATCGTTTATTTTAAGTAGGGAATTCCGGTCTGTATTTTCTACATGGCTATCGACAACGCTCTTTAGTATGATCGAGGTTCGTCGCCTTTTGTGGTGGTGGGAGGTGGGAGGGGTAGGTAACGTAATAAAAAGGAGTTGAGAGAAAGTCGTGATCGGCAATTTTTACGTAATTACTAATGCTAAATATGGATGGGATCCCGTATGTTGATATGATCAATGCATTATTGTATTAATAATAATAATAATAATAATAATCTTGGATTTGGCAGGAACAGTAAAGAAAGGTTTGGATGAAAGCCAGTTTAATTTTTCATTGGAACCCGTTTGAAAAACCCATTCTTAATTTCGGGATGGTAAATAAAATTGCCAAAACAATGAAATTATTTTTGATACGTTTAGAATTTTAATTTTAATTAGAATTATAATCGGGTTAAGTCCCCCATGGTGGACTTAACCCGAAGGAAGTAAGGAAAAAGAAATATTTGTTATGCAAATATTCAGAACTTCCCTGTCATTCTATTAATGAAATTCGGCTGCCATTGATTGATGAGACATTACCTCAATAGATATTGCTATTATGTTTTCCAAGCGGGTAGATTCACGACGGCGGATCAGTTAGCTTCTCTTGGGAAAAATGA
This sequence comes from Typopeltis vanoorti, assembly GCF_054136105.1. Taxonomy (NCBI): domain Eukaryota; kingdom Metazoa; phylum Arthropoda; class Arachnida; order Uropygi; family Thelyphonidae; genus Typopeltis; species Typopeltis vanoorti. The sequence continues at coordinate 74,440,864 of NC_143569.1, read as the reverse complement.
ATCACTTCGCGGTACTAATTTAGAAGACGATTATCATTTTCGAACAGAATTATGTATCACGAAGTTCTTCTTTGAGTTGCCTCGCTAACATATCCAGGGTGTTATGAACTGGCCGCTGTGTTTCAATTAAAATGTTTTGTATTTGATAAATTCAATATGCTAAACATAATGTCCTGTTACTCCTTTTATTCTCAAATACGAGTGGTTACAGTTCCTTTATCCCAGTGTGCATAAATACTAATGTAATTGAACGTCTCTGGAGATTTGTTTGAATGCTGTTAAGGCAACTAAGTCACACCACCGATATATTATCGGGTGTGTCCTTTCTGACTGGTTTTGTCTATCTGATAGGTTTAAAACCTTTACTTTTTGATCCCAGTTAATTTAGCTTCAGGTGTAAAGCTCATCCGTGAACTATTTCTCCTATAAGAGATTCGAACCTAGGTCTTTCCAAATGAAAGGTGAGTGTCGCTTTGGTACCATTAACTGCATCATCAGAGAAAAGTATTGAAGTATGAGAGACGTACCACAACTAGCTGGTTAAACATTATTATACGACATTATTCAGAAAATTAAAACTTTAGTATTTTGCGAATAGAGATATAGATTTAAATCTTGACAACTCCTTTTGGTATTTCACAAAATTTTACGTTTGCATTAAAAGATACCATGTGAACTGTTAGGGAACTGCTGCCAACAGTTGGGCATTGCAATCTACTGTACACCAACGTTTTACATAATTCATTGCTTCTGCCTGTACCGTTCCATGAATTACTAGAAGGGGTGCCTCTGTAATAATTTCTATCGTTCTTCTTAGGTCGAATTGGTGTACGAAAAAAAACTTTTAGATGTAAATTGATAGCTTAGAGCTGTTCCTAATTTAAAGGAATCTACAAGCATGGAGGGAAAGGGTATTTATGGTAGCATAGAAGTGAACCAATATGGCTAACTAGAGTGGCATGGTTATAAAAACATTACAAGAGGAATTTGAAGAAAACGACAAAATAGTGTGCCAAACATCGATGATAAAAATTAGGACGGTATAACAATATAATTCGTAGTTGGACGCAATGAGATCTCCAATTTATATATCTTTTGAACCATATAAATTCTAAGTGGCCAAGAATGGGAGTGAGCAATTTATAGCAGTCACATAAGAGAAACTTCAGGAAAGACCTTTCATTAAATTGACTCTAAGTGCGATTCGTTGTGATTGTGGTTTTTGGAGTCTAGAGTAACCTCACCAGTCAATTATAAAGATTATATTAAAATATAGTTCATTCAAGAATACTTAACATAATTCATAGATCATGATTATATTTCATTTATCTTCTCCACTCAAGTGTGTTCTTATTGCAGCCATGAATCCCAACCTCTTTCGCTACCCTGCATTCCGCTTGCTCGCTCTGTTCTGGTGGTTGTTTGCTATGGTTGTGGTGATGGCCTACAGTGGGGCCCTACTCTCCTACATCACAGTCCCTAAACTGGAAGGTTCTATAGAGACTACAGAAGATCTCGCAGTGGCCGTTCAAAACGAAGAAATTACGTGTGGTTCGTTGAAGAGCTCTGCTGAACATTCGCTGTTTCAGGTTAGCGTACTCAAATGTGTTGTTTGCTTCCTGTTATCTCGAACTCACATTTATAATTACGAAATTTCTTCAACTCACACACGATAGTGCTAGTTACCGATAACCAGAGTTCATTTCTGAAATAAAGACAAAATCGTTTCAATGATTGAAACGTCATTATGGATATTTCTGCTTCAGCACTGTTGGGACATTCCCAGAATAGTGTCCCGGAATTTTAGAATAGAATTCTGTAAGAATTCTATTCTACAGAATAGAATAACCTCTTCTAAGAGATTATGTTGTTCCATTTTCCAAAATTTAATCTCTTCTGCAAGAGGTTAGTTCCGAAAAATTATTTCTTTGGTGGAGGTGGTTAGAGATCGAAAAAAAATTATAATCTTTGAGTTTCTTGATCTGTCATAAGATTAGAAAAAAATGGTGAGAGAGAGAGAGAAAGGACAATTAAACAAGCAGAGGATTGAATATAGTATGGGCAATCATATCTTTCTGTCTGTAATATTGCAACGGACTTTTGCAGCAATTGCATCGTAAGGAGAGGTTTCGGTTATTTAATTATCTTTTTTTATTTAAAAAAATAAAAATAGATAATTGTTTTATATAGAATTCAAAATTAACTGATATAAAAGACAGAAATTCATTAGAATATTATAATTTTAAAAAAAATTCGATTAAGGTCATGAATTACTGAAACACCTATATTATTCTTTTAGACATAAAGTATAAAAATTATGTGTTGTGAAATACATATCGTGGATTTCCCAAAGAAGATATTCTCCTCGTTAACACAAAAATTCAGTGGAAAACAGAGATCAAGTATCTCGGTGTAGTAATCGACAGTAAACTGACTTTCAACTCCCATATCAAGACTCTCTGTGCAAACACATCCAAAACCATAGCCCAGCTCTATCCGCTAATAAACAGAAACAGTAAACTGAGCACCAGAATCAAACTTCTCATATACAAACTGATGGTTCGTCCAATACTCATCTATGCCTCACCGGACTGGAGCCATACTTCAAACTCAAATATCATTAAATTACAACGCATTCAGAACAAGTGTCTTAGAATGATCCTGGGCGCTCCATGGTTCATCCGAACTGTCCAACTGCACCGAGACACTGAGGTCCCCTATATCTACACCTTCATGCAGACTATAGCAACCAAATTCTTTTCAAAAGCAACTGTGCATCCTAACAGACTGATCCAACTGGCTGCTGACTATGATGCAATGGACTATTCTAAGCACAAAAGACCTAAAGCCATCCTCAACCCCTCACTGAGGATTAATCTCCTAGCCCTCTCAGGGCGAGCAATATAGCTCATAAACTCTTTCTACTCACAGTCTCTAATAAGATAGCCTAGAATACGAAAAGCTTTTGCTTCACCCGTTAAGCCAGTAATGTTACTAGTTACATATCGTGGATTCGGAGATGCGGAATTCAGTTTGGAATCGGGACTTGTTATTTTAGGCTGTGATGAGTTCTGAAGATTTTGCCATTTTATATCAGTGCTCTTCCCCAAGGGTTTACAAGATTTGCAGAAGTGCCGATCGGGCTACAAGTGCACAGTAAACGTTTTTTTTTTTAAGACAAACTTGACAGATATGGAAAAACAGCTAAACGAGACGATATTTGAGCAAGTATACGGATAATTCATTAGACTAGGTGAGCTACTCAACAATAATTGGCCGTGGAAAGTGAAACTTTACGATACGTCCTTCCCCCCCCCCCCACTCGTAAGTGTCACAGACGTTGTCGCCGAGAAAATAGAGGATCAGTTAGAATCGATGATTTCAACTCCTTCAGAATTCGGAAAGGTACGCGCACGCAAAAAGCGAAGAACAACTGAAGAACCACACAAAGACAATGAAATGAAACAAAACTGTCAAGTTTCGGACGCCCTGTTTCTCCTAAAGAAAAGGTGCCTCCGATCATACTGAGAGAAAAACACAGATAGGCAGCTCTAAGATCTGCAATGTCCAAACTGCACATTGGCTTTATAAAGGCCAAAAATATGGATGAAGGCATTAAGATATAACCAAAATCAGTGACAGATTACAGAAGGTTGACTAAAGAAATGGATGACAGAGGTATCCAGTATCATACCTTCGCGCTCAGCTCCGAAAAAAATTAAAAATATTCCTCCGTGGCGTCTGTGAAGACATTGATGCAGAAGAAATACCTGCTGATCTTAATTTACAGGATCTGCCCCAGTCAAGGTCAGCAGAATGTAGAGATCCGACAAGTCTCCCATGACGATGTGGGCTCATCGTCACGCCAGAACCACTCCGGAAAAGGGCATCTTCTGGCCAATGTCACAGGTGCCAAAAGTTTGGCCATGCCCAGAAACTGTAGAGCGAATTTAAATGTATGAAATGTGAGAATAGCCACCCAACCAATATCTGCACAAAACCAAAAACCAACCTTCTCAAATGTGCCAACTACGGTGGCCCTCATCCTTCAAACTATAAGGGATGTATTCAGCATCAAAAGAACAGACGGATGGAGACAGATAAACAGTCCTCCTCCTGCAGTACAAGAACGCCAGAGGCCCGAGCGCCATTACCGCAGACAAAGTGGCCACAGTCGGAGACCTTCAAAAATAATGGGAGCCAAAGGCTAACAAAACGCTATGCCGATGTGCTCCGTACAAATAAATCAATACCAGAAGAGAATCAGCCAACAGCACCTACAAACCTGACAGCTGTTATTACGGCCTCTCTAGCAAACATGCTACAAGACTTTAGTCTGTCAAACTCTTGAGCAACCTCCACTAAAAGATTTCTACGTGAAACACAGGTCATCCTCACAGCACTCATAAATGAATAAAAACAAACTTATTCCAGCTTCTCTTCAGATCATTGCATGGAATGCAAATCGCCTCAAAAACATAATTCTGGAGCTCCAGGGTTTCACATATAGGTATCAACCAGATGTTATATTAATTACTGATACGCATCTAAGACACTCAGATAACCCTAAACTAAGGGGTTTTCGCCTATACACAAACTACAGATTGTTCTATTAGGGCGGCGGAACTGCCATCTTCATTAAAAATTACATCAAGCACCATTCTGTAAACAGCACTCCAACCATTAACCTTGACAGTACAGGCGTGGAGGTATTCACCAGCTCGGCTGGCAGACTGAAAATCTACACAGCTTACAACCGACCCCTAAACACTCTACTACACTGTGACCTAAATGCCATCTTATGTGTCAGAGAACCCACCATTATAGCCGGGGATCTGAACTCCAAGCACCCTGCGTGGAATTGCACAACCAACAAGAATGGTTGCATCCTTTCCAACTACATAGGATCAATCAATTCTGTTGTGACAGGCCCCACCGAACCAACTCATCTCAGTACGTTTTGCACTGCTGACATCCTGTATATAGCTATCCTGCAAGATATTAAACTTCAATACAGCCTAAAATCAAAAAATGAGTTGTCATCTGATCATAACTCAGTTCTACTACAGCTGGGAAAACAAGAATACCTGTCTCCTCCTTCTCCCTCCTACATACCATGGGAAAGAGTATCAACAGCACTCAAGGATTATATTGGACCTGTTCCTCACATATGTACAAAAGAAGAAGTGGAATCTGCAGTTACAAACCTCACCCAACAAATTAGTTCCGCTATAATGATAGCCACCTCCTACAAATCTGCCCGCAAGCCAGGTGGTTTGCTCTAAGACATTATGAACTTGATCAAAGAAAAAACAGAGCTAGGAAAAGATTTTAACACTCGTGCACCACAAGACAAAACAGCTCCTAGTAGACTAAATGGGGCGGTGAGAGATCCACTCAAAGCTCATAGAGACCAATTATGGGAAGAAGAGTTAGCCTCTATTTCACTGAGTGATCAGGGAACCTACTGATCACTCTCTCTGGGGACGAGAAATATCAAAAACAAAGACAGATCCCTTTCCACAATATTCTCTGACCAGGGCGTTGTGCGCACAGATGTGGACAAGGTAGAAATCATAGTAAACCGTTTAGAAGAGCAATGCAAACCTTCATTTGAAAACCTAGACTTTCATAACTAGTATAAAATTCACAGACAGGTCAGACACTCACTGAAACTTCCTGATACCAGTACTGATATATTGCACCTGCTGAAATATATGATATTATTAAAACTTTAAAGAATAAAAAAGCTCTTGGGCCAGACAGCATTAAAAATAGGATGATCAAACTGCTTCCCCAAAAAGCTGTTATTTATTATTATAGTGCACCTGACCATAATAATAAATACAACCTTAAGATTTCACTATTTTCCTTCCACCTGGAAACTGGCCGATGTAATCTCTGCACATAAGCGGGACAAAGAACCCTCACCTGCCTCAAAAGTATCTTCCAATCAGTCTCATCTCCAACCTGGGTAAGGTTGCGGAGAATGTCATCCTCAATCGACTTCAAACCTCAGTAAATGACCTAAACATCCTTCCTAAAGAACAGTTTGGTTTTCGGCAACACCATTGTACTACCCATCAAATCCACAGAATTGTGGAATACGTTACCACCAGCTACAACTGGCGTCAATACACGGGAGCTGTTTTCCTTGATCTATCCAATGCATTTGACAAAATATGGCATTTCGGATTGCTACAAAAACCTATCTCATCTGGTATCTCACTGAAAATGGTACATTTAGTTTAATCATATCTACAGCACAGAACCATGCAAGTGAAAATCAATGGTACTACCTCATCTCAGCCCCATGTCTTGGCTGGAGTGCCGCAGGGATCCCGTCTGGCTTCATTGCTGTCCTCTGTATACATATCAGATATCCCGCACAACCCAATGTCATCCATCATGGCCCTGTATGCGGATGACACAGCATTGTTAGCCAGATCTCTCCGACCACGCTTCGTTACCAGAAAGTTTCATGAAAACTTCTAAAGTTAGAGAGATGGTTCTCCAAATGGAGAAAGCAAGTAAATCCTCAAAAAAGGTTAAGCCATTCTTTTCACGAAAAGGTCGATATCTCCTGACGGAAACATCTTACTATTCAACACCAAAATTCCCTGGCATACAGAAACATAATACTTAACTGTCGTCCTCATCAAAAAATTAACTTTTAATCAACACATGAAGACCACGTCTGCAAAGGCACGTAAAGCCATCATCCAGATCTACCCCCTAATTAACAGGAACAGCAAGCTAAACATCAGAATCAAATTGCTTTCATACCAGCTGATGATTCGTCCTATGGTCAGTTATGCTTCACCAGCCTTTAGCCATACCTTCACTACAAATATTATCAAACTGCAACGGTACAAAACAAGTCCTTGCGAATGATTCTAAACGCCCCATAGCTCGTCAGAAACAATCAACTTCATCGAGAAACAAATATTCCTTATATCTTCTCTTTCCTACAACCTTTAGCAGCACGGTTCTTCCTAAAGACGCCCATTCATCCTAATGTTCTAGTTCAGCAAGCTGTAGCCTACGAGCCAACTGATGTATTGAAACATAAATGACCAAAAGCCATTTTAACTTCCTGTAGCGATTCATAATCTCCATGCCTTTCAGGGCAAGAACACTGCTCATAAAATTCTACCTTCACTGTAGCCATAACAGATAGCAGGGTATATGTAAAGCTTTCCGCTTCACCCCTAAAGACGTTAATGTCAATTGTCAATACATATCGTAAGGAAATTAACAGACATAGAGAGAGCATGCTAACGGGTGACGTATGGCAATACTGAAGCCAATGAACTGAGCCCCGGCTATTGCCGTTAGCCATTTCTTTACGTTCGCAGACAGAGGGTAACGGATGGCATTGAGGGAGCCAATGAAGTTTTAACTGAGGTTCGGCTATTACCGTTACCCAGCCACGACCAGAGCTTAATAACACCTCAACCATACGTTTTCTTCTACAGATAACGGATAATATGAAAAGCATTACTGCTTCAACCATCTATTCAAAAAATAAAAATGGATATCGTATGTTGGCCCCGATATTGTTTGCAATCTACATGGCAAATGTCCCACAGAATCCCATCACGGTCCTTTTTGCAGACGACACAGCAGTATCAGCTAGATCTCTCCATCTTCATCATGTAACCAAAAAAACTACAAGAAAACATCTTAAAGGTAGAGAAATTGTTTTCTGGCTGGAGACTGCAAGTGAACCCTCAGAAAACTGCAGCCATATTATTCACTAAATGTCTAGCATCTCCCAAAGGCGACATCATTCTATTTAATAGCAACACTCCATGGCAAATAGAAGCCAAATATCTAGGAATATTACTAGACAAGAGATTGTGCTCCAACAGCCATATAAAGAACATCTGTGCAAAAGTATCTAAAACTATCGCGCAACTCTACTCTTTGATTAATAGACAGCACATTAAAGGAACAAGCTACTAATCTATCAGATGGTACTCCGTCCTAATATTACCTATGCCTCTCCAGCTTGGAGCCATTCTTCCGATGTTAAAATACTTAAACTGCAGCGAGTGCAAAACAAATGCTTGCGTATGATACTAAACGCTCCATGGTTCGGTAGAAATGATCAGATTCACCAGGACACAAATATACCATATATCTCCTCATTCCTCTCTGACCTCTCAGCTCGAGTTATATGCTCCTAAAGATTTTCCTACCAATGTTTTTCTGTGTATCAGAGAACGGGAATATTAAAAGCGTTAAGCTTCACCCTCTGAAACAGTATGCCTTATGCGTAGATATCGTATGTGATGTCTGTGCATAAGAAAAAATACTGCCCCAATAAACTTAACTCGTATCCACGAAGTGGATACGAGTTAAGTTTATTGGGGCAGTATTTTTTCTTATCATCTTTGTAATTCGTTTCCGTACTGATGTAGGAAGACATCCGTCCTGAATAAACCCGGAATGCTATGACCAACAGTGGTACAGAGAACTTCGGAAGACATCCGTTGAACTGTGGATTCATAGCCGGTTTCCACTAGTAGTTTCGATCCTGGAAAAGCTTATATTTTTTTTCAGTCAAAGAATTGGTTTCCTCACTTGGTCGGGAAATATTTGGAAAATGCTTTTAGAGATGAATCTGAAAGGTTCGATGTTATGCGCAGAGAGACCTCTCCTCTGCATTCTTGCTGAATTTGCGCAGGGAGTGCTGAGTAAGTTGACCAGAAGAAATGTGAGGTTTTCTGCCTCTTATGGAAGAAGTCTCTTTAGGGATGGATGGTTAGTACCTTGAAGATGACATAACACGCCAGCCACCATCTGGGTGAACTCCAACTGACTGAATAACTCACTAGCTATGGCCAAATGAGCCAAATATAGTTTTAGGTCGATTCGTAAGTGGTGTTAAAGCAATTATGTCCTTCACCTCACCATTTAGATTCGATCAGAAAGCCAGTTCTCCTTTCCATTTTCATTCCCACAAGTGTTTCTTTCGGAGTTTAATTTTGTGCATAATGTCTCGGTTCCGTATGGATGGTTTCAAGTTTTTCCCATTGCGAATTAAAATGGCGACATCTGCAGCGTATCCTGAAAAGATGATTTTCATCTAGAATGTGATTTCATTTGGAGAACATGGCAATGTAAATTTTGGTTTCGGGGGGGGGGGGGGCTCAGTGCATTCTTTGCTGTCAGTGCATCCTATTATTGTAAGTAAATATTTAATATCACCTATATACAATAGTGTACATTTGTGTTTTAAGCTGGGTGTATTTCTGTAGTCCGTATCCGGTTACACATGATTGGATGATGGACTCGGGATTACTACAGGAATTGGTAAAAGAGGGTTATTCACTTTTTAACATACTTGATGGCTTTTTGCACCCTGAAATAGCGACAACACGATTTCAAATAATTGACTATATAAGTATTTCTCACTCGAGTTTGAAGCAAATACAGATTGTAGTACAAGGGATACCGGTTAATGATATGCAAATAACTAAACTAACAGAATTCTTATCAGAATAGGTTGGAATCTGCAGTAACAAAGAATATTTAGTGATCACAGGATTTAATCATCTACCATAAAATCTTCATAAGTTTATTAAAACATAACGAAAAATTTATTCCACTACAACGCATTTAAAAAAAAAACTTAAGGATTTTCTATAAATCTTTCTCTAAAATCTATGTAATTACAAAACACCGAAATAATTTTTATAGATATAAAATACTAATAAAGACTTTCACAAATAATCAGCGATTGCTCTCCCGTGTGGTGGCCTGGATAAGAATAGCCCCAGTGTTGCTCATGCATGTCGTACGAGGCGACTAAAATGGGTACCCACGGAGAAAATGAAGTTTTAATTGAGGCTCGGATATTACCGTTACGCAGCCATTACTAGAGCTTTTAGCTCAATAACAACCCATCGACACTTTCTTCAATCACATGAAAGAATAAAGAGTCAAGGATTCAGTCCATCCCCCCCTCTCCTCCCCAAACAAAAATACACATATAGCAGCGATTGTTGCTTGTCTGTTAGACGACAGTAATTTGTTTCTAAACATTTTAACAGTTTTATGTTATTTGGCAGTTTGAATGATTCTCTCCCCATTCTCACAAGTTCTACTGAAATAAACTGGCTAATAATGTGCTTTACCAGTATTTTTGTTTTAGCCTAATATTACACCTGTTATCACGAAAATAGGAACTCACATTTGCTTTCAAAATTCATTATATTTCCCTTATAAATTTTCAGATATTTGGGTGTTTATATTTACAAGATAATACATGATAGAAATTTCTCTTTCTCTGTTCATTAATACCTCATTTTCTTACACGAAGTCGATTTTTCCCTTTCAGAAGGCACAAAGTGGTTTGCTGGCTACGGTGAGCCGTCAAAGGGGAAACAGGAAACAAGACGTGAGCACAGTTCAAGAGGGTATGCAAAGAGTGTTGCAAGATGGGGGGGGGTGGGGGGGGGGGGGGGTGGGGGGGGGGGGGGGTGGGGGGGGGGGGGGGTGGGGGGGGGGGGGGGTGGGGGGGGGGGGGGGTGGGGGGGGGGGGGGGTGGGGGGGGGGGGGGGTGGGGGGGGGGGGGGGTGGGGGGGGGGGGGGGTGGGGGGGGGGGGGGGTGGGGGGGGGGGGGGGTGGGGGGGGGGGGGGGTGGGGGGGGGGGGGGGTGGGGGGGGGGGGGGGTGGGGGGGGGGGGGGGTGGGGGGGGGGGGGGGTGGGGGGGGGGGGGGGTGGGGGGGGGGGGGGGTGGGGGGGGGGGGGGGTGGGGGGGGGGGGGGGTGGGGGGGGGGGGGGGTGGGGGGGGGGGGGGGTGGGGGGGGGGGGGGGTGGGGGGGGGGGGGGGTGGGGGGGGGGGGGGGTGGGGGGGGGGGGGGGTGGGGGGGGGGGGGGGTGGGGGGGGGGGGGGGTGGGGGGGGGGGGGGGTGGGGGGGGGGGGGGGTGGGGGGGGGAAAGGACCGGTGGTGGGAGTATGGTTTATTAGGGAGGTAGGTTTCACTCTGTGGCCAAGTGAGTTTTCGACATTCCTTTTCCCATTTATTAGGGTACGATAATATTAAAAGTGCGGTTATTTCGCGCGTTTTCTAACGCTTGATTTTGCTGGCAGGCTTTTACTGCTGCGGGATTCTCTTTGTGGGAAAATCACAGATTGGGTCTACAGGTTATCTATGCAGACTCAAGGACCCATGATCATAGGCAGTGATTTCACACCTTGTTCTCCCGGTATGAGTGGGATTGACGCCGACGCCCTGGTGGAGTCACTGGACAGAGGACTAGCCATAAACATTCTAAAAATGATCCTCACAAAATTTGAGTTTAACTTATATTCTACTATGTCTGTGGATGATGACGAGGAAGACGACGGTGCTCTAGCGGACGAGAGGCGGGACTTGGTGATCTCCGCCCCTCACACTTCACGGAGGTCCGCCCGCGCAAGAAGCGCAAAACCACAGCCTCCAAAAGAGGATAGAATGGAGGAAGTCAGCCCTATCTCGGACTTCTCTACATCCAATAAAGAAAAGATACCTCCAATTATTTTGCGCGAAAAACGGAAATGGATGTCTCTAAGAGCTACCATGTCCAATCTACAGATATCTTACAAATATGCAAAAAATGTCACTGACGGCATAAAGATTCAGCCCACCACAATGATGGACTACAGTAAACTTTCAGTGAAATGAATGCCAGAGGCATTCAGTATCGCACCTTTTCACTTGGATCAGAGAAAAACATGAAGGTAGTGTTTAGAGGAGTATCTGAAGATGTATTCACAGAAGAAGTGGAGATCATTCTGCTGATCTACACCAACAAGACTTACCACCTATTAAGTTCAGCAGAATGATCAAAAAAGATAAGACTCCGATTCCACTAGTATTAGCGGAGATCGGTTAAACTTATAAACAATATACGACCTGACGTCCATCTGTGGACTGAAAATCAGCTTAGAACCCTTAAGGAAAAGAGCTTCAACAGGATAGTGCCACAGATGTCAAAAATTTGGACACGCCCAGAAGATGTGTAAGGCGTTTAGATGTCTAAAATCTGGGGACAGCCACCCAACCAACATCTGCACAAAGCCAAAAACCACCCCGGCTAAACGTGCCAACTGCGGCGGCCCTCACACAGCCAACTATAGAGGATGCATTCAAAACCCAAAAAAACCAACGATCACAGACAGATAGACACTCTTCCTCCCCCAGCAGATCTACGTCAGAGGCTCCACCTTCACAGCCTCTCAAAGATCAGCAAAAATGGACAGAAGCCCATCTGCCACAGCCAGAGGTCTTCAAAAGAACAACTCAACAAAGACATAAGCGGATGTAGTCCGTTCTAAACAGATATCCCATGGACAGGATCAGCCAGCACCACACGCAAACTTGACAACTATTATCACTTCCTCTCTGGCAAATATGCTGCTAGACTTTAGCAGATCCAACCCCTCACCATCCTCTACTAATAGATTCCTAAAGGATATACCAGCCATCATCACAGCACTCACTCATGAACAGGAAAAAAATAAATCCAGAATCACTACAGATCATAGCGTGGAACGCAAACGGAATAAAATCTTGGAATTTCAAGAGTTCACTCAAAGACATCAGCCGGATGTACTCTTGCTAAATGAAACGCATCTGAGACCATCAAATTCTACGTCAACCCCAAAATCAGGGGATATCAGCTGTACAGAACAGATAGACTGACCCACAGAGGCGGCGGCACTGCCATTTTCATCAAGAATTACATCAGTCACCACTCTATAAATATCCCACCTACTACCAATGTAGAGGTTATTGGCATAGAGATTCTCACAAGCTCGGCTAGTAGATTAAAAATCTTCCACTAAAAACATTAATGTCCTCGGATTTGGACGCCGTATTGGGCATCAGAATGCCTGTCATCATTGCCGGTGATTTAAACGCTAAGCATCCCGCCTGGAATAGTCGAACTACCAATAAAAACGGACACACACTTGCCAACTATACAGGATCCAACAACGTGGTTGTGGCAGGTCCCACTGAACCTACCCATCATAAAGTACATATGGCAGGGATGATGCCTTGGACATAGTCATACTGCAGAATGTGAAACTCCCCCCCCCCCCCACACACACTCATTCATATCATGGGAAAGGTTGACAAAGGTACTCCGAAATATATTGGCCCAGTGCCGCTTATAAAATCCAAAGAAGAAACTGAAACAACTGTAAAAGATCTGACTCAACAAATTAACATAGCCTGTGCAGCAGTCAACCTCAGGCCCAACCACTTACCTGAAGATATCATGAACCTGATCAGGGAGAAAAACAAGGCAAGAAAGAGATATCATAATACCCGAACACCACAAAACAAACGAATCTTAAACAGACACAACTCTGCAGTGAGAGATGCCCTTAAAGCACATAGAAGTCAACTTTTGGAAGAAAGCCTGAAAACCACTCCATATGGAACCTAATCAGAAAGATCAAAAACAAAAACAAATCTCTCCAAACAGATCTAGGCCTTGTCCACACTGATGCAGATAAAGCCGAAGCAATAGCAAGAAATTTAGATAAGCAATGTAAACTCTCATGTGAACATCTAGGCTTCAATCACATCTACAAGATCCACAGACATGTCAGAAGTTCATTAAAACCTTCTGTAACATGCTCCAATCAAATTGCACCCACATCACCAGTAGAAATATATGATATAATCAAGAAACTAAAAAGCAAAAAGGCTCCTGGACCTGAGGGCATCGCCAACAAGGTGATAAAATTACTACCACGTTTAGCTATAGTTCATCTGACCAACATAATAAATTCCATCCGCCGTTTTAAACATTTCCTTTCCTGCTGGAAGGTGGCGGATATAATTCCAATTCATAAGACCGGAAAAGACCAGCACCTGCCTCAAAGTTACAGACCAATCAGTCTCATCTCAAGTCTAGGTAAAATTGCAGAGAAAGTTATTCTTAACAGGTTCCAAGCCTCCGTACAAAAGTTAAATATCCTTCCTAATGAGCAGTTTGGGTTCCATCAACTCCATAGTACCACACAACAAATATATAGACTAGTCGAATACATCTCCATTGGATACAATTGGCATCAATGCACTGGGGCTGTTTTCCTTGACATAGCCAGTGCATTCGATAAAATTTGGCATTTCTGACTACTATATAAAATGATCTCAACTGGAATACCATTGGAAATGATTCACTTAATCAAATCATACCTTTTAGATAGGCGTATGCAAGTTAAGATCGGCGGCGTGCTATCTACGCAAAAATGCATCTTGGCTGTAGTCCCACAAACATCCCTACTGGCCCCGATTCTTTTTTCTATATACATGTACAATATCCAGCACAATCCATTGTCATCTATCAAAGTCCTTTACGCGGATGATACAGCGATATTAGCCAGATCCCTACAGCCTCATCTTGCCATCAAGAAACTGCAAGATAACCTACTACTGATTGAAAAGTGGTTCGCCACATGGAGACTGCAAGTGAATCCCCAGAAAAGCATAGCCATGCTATTCTCCAGAAGACCGATGCTTCCTAAGGGGGACATCCTCCTATTCAACACAAAAATCCCGTGGCAAAGAAAGATCAAATACCTTGGTGTAGTGTTGGACAGAAGGCTGACTTTCAACAGCCATATCAAGACTCTCTGTGTAAAGTCATTAAAAGCCATTGCCCAGCTATATCCTCTGATCAACAGGAACAGAACAGCAAGCTGAACACCAGAATCAAATTACTTATCTACAAACTGATAGTCCGTCCCTATACTCACTTACGCTTCTCCGGCCTGGAGCCACACCGCTGATACTAATATTCTCAAGTTACAAAGTGTGCAAAACAAATGTCTACGAATGATCCTAAAAGCACCATGGTTCGTACGAAATGTGCAACTCCATCGGGACCCAGACATCCCCTATATTTACACTTTCATGCAAACTATAGCAACAAAGTTCTTCTCAAAAGCATCTCTACACCCCAACAAATTGGTTCAACTAGTTGCAAATTATGACGCAAGAGACCGTTTCAAACACAAAAGACCAAAAGCCATCTTAAACTTCAATTCTGACGTTTAATCGTCAAGCCCGCTCAGAGCGAGCAATTGGCTCATAAATTTTTCCATCACCGTTTCCTTACCAGATAGCTGGGAGTATGAAAAGCATTTGCTTCACCCTTTATGCCAGTAATGTTGATCGTTGATCGTTCTACGTTCTTTAATCTTAATTAAAGTTTTTTCTAGATCTTTCTAGTGCCATTTAAAAAAAAAAATAAAGTCAGTTCTTCTTCTTCTTCTTCAAGTGTCATCTCCTAGAAGGAGATTGGCAACCAAGTCACGGAACCTTTTTCTTTCTTTTGCTGCTCTGGAACATTTTTGGTAATTCAAGCCAGTCCAGGCCTTAATGTCTTCGAACCACATTCTCCTGGGTCTACCTCTCCCTCTTTTTCCATCCAATTTCCCTTCTAATATTAATTTCTGAATGCCTTCTTGTCTGGTTAGATGTCCAAAATATTTAAGTTTTCGTTCTTTAATTATTTTCATTAATGTTCTTTTCATTTTCGCTTTCTTTAAAACATCTTCGTTTTTCCTTTTCTCTGTCCATGGTATTTTCAACATTCTTCTGATGGTCCACATTTCGAAAGCTTCTAATTTTTTTTCTCTGCTTCTTTATTTAGAGTCCAAGTTTCTCTGTTGTAGAGAGGGCTTGACCAGATATAGCATTTTATTAATCTTTTTCTTGTGTCTATATTAATGTCTCTGGATGTTAGAACAGTTTTCATATCAATAAAGGCGTTTCTTGCTATCTCTATTCTTCTTTTTATTTCTTTAAGGGAATTTCCTCTGTCTGTAAACATTTGTCCCAAATATATAAAAGACCGAACCTGTTCAATTTCTGACAAAGTGCCTTTTATTCTTAAGTCAGTTCTAGTAAACACTATATTTCTTGCTTATAATAAACTCAACAATTGTTCCACATGCATATCTTTTCAACTTATTCTGCAAAGAAGTGGATTAAAAAAAAAAATCCTGAACAAGCGCCTCCGTAGCGCAATTGGGAAAACGACGGTACGTTCCGCCCTTCGATTAGAAAAGGCCTAAGTTCAATTGTCGTAGTGAAGGGAGGAATCTTTATATGGACTTTTTCAATCGAAGATGAGTTAGCCGATCTCATACGGAGGTAGCAGGGTATTTTCTCGCCGGAAACTCGGGTTTTTCATCCCGCATACAGACAAATCGGTCCTTCAGAACACACGCAATTTACAGACAAAAAAATAGTAGCTGTGGTGGTTAGTTGTGGGCAGTAGATGACGTCGATGTTGGTGATTGGTGGTAGAGGTTCTGTATTAGTAGTGGAAACGGAGAGTTGTACAATGGGTGTCCTCCCGCGATGAGTCTTCGGACCCCTTGGAGGTGTCACGAATAATAATAATAATAATAATAATAATAATAATAATAATAATAATAAACATCAGCAAATAGCGCAGTTTGATTGTTTTTCACAAGAATTTTCATATTACATGAACAAATCATGTTAAGCATCTCATTTTTTTTAAAAATGTACTTCATATTTAAATATTTAAAAAATGCTCAGCTATATATTAGTTTTTACATTCCTTCGTGTTCAGGAATGTTTTTGGATTCTCCGACGTCCCCCCCACCTCAATTGCAATAGTCTCTTTCGAATGATATGCATTAAGTCCACGCACAACAGTACTAATTCTATTCATTCGTTATCATTCTCCAGGTTACCCAATACAAACGTAGCGCTACTTATCATACAATCATATCCATTGAATTGTTGTTTATCTAGGTCAGGGGTCGGCAACCCGTGGATCGTAAGACGCACGCATTTCTTAAACAGATTACATGTGATTCTTATTATTAGTATCCACAACGAACAAAAAATTATGAATATTGATTTTTCAGAATTATAATTAAATAGTATATTAATCATCTTAAGTATGTCATTATATATAAGTGTAACATAAATAATAATAATAATAAACCACAATGAGTTTTATTGGAAAAAGATTTTAAAAGGAATAAAAAAACACACAAAAGCATGATCACAATTTTCTATTTCGTTGATTGCATTATCACTTTTTTCTCTCCGATGTCAGTTCCTTGCAATTTGTTTATAAACACCTAGAATATGATTTAAGTTGATTAGAGGTATAGCTAATTAATTTATCATTTCAATAAAATATTTTTATTTAAAGCTAGAATTCTAGAAGTTTTCAGAATGATAATAATACTTACTATTTATTTTTTAACACTCTATATAAAAGTTCTTTCTTTTAACTCAGAAAACTATAAATTAAGAGCTATATTAAGAACAATGCAATTCACTGTTTATAATTCCAATGTATAGGAGATTAATTCCATAATGAATTTCATGGAATCTTCTCAGCTCCCAAATGCCACAAGCGCAATATTCGAGAGGTATTATATTATTAATTCTACAGCTGTGCCATGCTTTTACCCAGAAGCTTGTGACTTTTTTTTTATATTTTTCAAATTCTAGTTGTATCTAGTGAATTAAAATCTTTAAAACAGCGTCAGAAGTGTTATATATTATCTACTATAAATTTTACTTTTTTTAAAAAATATTCTTAATATTTTAAATGTCACGTTTACAAAATTTAACTTATTTTCAGTTTCTTGAGTAATTCTGATCTGCTATAGTATTACGCCATATCTTAATTAAATACCATTTCATTTTTTGTATGTAAAATTTAATAAGAAAATTAATTGCAAAAGGATTTTGTTTTGGCAAACGTTATATAATTAGTTATTCTAGGATGTACGTTAAAGTACTGATTAAGGTATCAATATGCAGTAATAAAATTGCTTATTCCCAATTAGAATGGATATGTTTAAAACAAAGGTCTGTTTTTACTGATTTTCTTCCTTGACTACTTGTATAATAACTAAAACACTTTTTTGAATGTTAGTCGAGTGGGGTTTTAATTTATTGTCCTACATGTTTCGCCGATTTTTGCTATCGGCATCTTCAGGAAATACAATTGATAACTTTTTTTTTTTTTGTAAGTCATATTGGTCTGTTGTGTAATGTATAGCTCTTTTCTTAAGCATATGGATAATGCTAAGTTTCTGGGATATATGATGAGACGAGTTGAAATGGATGTAACGTCCAGTATTCATAGGTTTTCTATATACAAATAGCTTACCAATTGTATTCCCTGAAGAGGCCGATAGCAAAAATCGGCGAAGCATGTAGGACAATAAATTAAAAACCTACTTGACTAACATTCAAAAAAAGTGTTTTAGTTATTAAAGGTCTGTTTTGTTCAAGAGCATATCTGCGTTTTGGATATGCTGACTTATTCATGATTAATGGCCTACAAAGGTTTGCATTGCATGAAGAATAGACTGTTTGGAGAAGTATCTCCAAACAGTCTCCCCCCCCCGGTTGAATGCTTATGACTGGAAGACTACAAAGCAAAATATTATGTCTGGTAATTTGATGTGATATTCGGGACGTTTTGCCTAATTTTCCAGTTTAAGAAACCCAATTTTCAGTAGGGAAAACTCTTCCACCTCATTCGTATGAGATCAGCTAACTTATCTCCAGTCGAAACGCCTTTATAACAGTTTCACGCATCTTAGACGTGATTCAAAAAATCCATAATATTTCAATCGGAGGCAAAGAGTCTTATCGTTCTATCAACTGAGCTAGGAGACGTCGTAATGATAGTAAGTATAGACAAAGTTGGGAACTATATAAATCATAAGGAAATGCAGTAAAACAGATTGAATACGACACTGAATTGCTGTACTGTGGTATGTGATTAATTTCTAATATCTAGTTCTTTTTTGCTCTGAATCAAGCAAATAAGTTGTTGTCATCCTGTGAATTTGTGCGTAATAACCAAAACGACCGAGGCTTCTATCATTGAGAAGATTAAAAACAACATCAGTTTCCACCTAGATTGCAAGAGGATATCCGTGCCTGAAAAACTGTCCTACAAGGAAGCTTTTAGAAAATCGCTATTGTTTGTCTGAAAGTTATAAAATTTTCCTTCAACTTTGCCAAGTAATAAAAGTGAATGTTATGGAAGTACTGGTTTTTGACTTGAACATCCGTCTATAGCACTCTTTAAAGCCTTTAGAACTTTCATAGAAGACTGATAAACAAAAAAAATTGTTATGCTTCATGAAAAGGAGTAAACATTAATCTTAGAACTTTTTTTTTTTTAGACTCTGTTATTCAGCACTGACAGATGATAAATCTGAAGCAATTTTTAAAAGAGAGAATTAGAAGCCTTTACATCACGGAAGAGACCAACACTGTGCGGGTATCAAGCGAGGGATCTGTTATTGAATGCTCTTTCGAGTTAAACTGTCACCTAGCATCCCATTTCCTTTTGATAATTAGTGGAATTGCTTTGTGCAGTTGACAAGAAGGTAATATCTAGATGGTGACCCCTTTTTTTTTGTCGACTTTATTTATAAGCACACATAATCATAAAACACGCTATAGTGGTTAATAAATGTAACTACTATAGAATTGTTTTAGGAATGAGTAATTTTAATTATGTGATAAATTAACGGATTTACTTCGTAATTAAACTAGCTGTGGTTAATTATTATTAGTATTAGTATTATTATACATAGACCACCACCTTAAATAGGTGAAATTACACTAAATCTCACATATAATTGCAAGAAATCTTCCAAACAAAAAACATGATGAGAATTAATTTAAAAAAATCATATATCATGGTAAAAAATCATGTCACTTAATAACTTAATCCGCAATATTTTTGTTATATTGTGGATGAAGTTATTAAGGAAGTATTTCAATAATGCTTATTATAACAAAGAGTCAAAACATGCTAAAACTCTCTCAACCAGGCACTATAGTACCAATACATAACGATGCAGCTATGAGAGCATCTTATACTTACACTATTCAACAAACTTCCCCACAGGCTAAACTATAAGCATCTAAACTATTGAATTACAGATACAAATAATAATAAAAAAAATGCGAACTGTGGAAATTGTAGAGCAAGAGCAGACAATAACATCCACACACTTAAAGCACGGAAAAATTAATAAGTTAATATTAATTGTATAATTTTCGTTACAAATGTTAAAATGCAGCTGCAATATCAATGCAAATTATTATTTTTATGGCTAATATAACCTACTTTCGTTTAGGAGTGCCCCTTTTTTATAATGTTATTAGCTCTTTACTCAAATATTAGCATTATTGATGTGTTATGAAACTAATATATGTAAAGTAATATAAGAGGAAAATTTGGACATACCTTTTTTGGATATTGTTTGCTGTCTCCTTATCCCGGCGATGTGCAGTCATCTGCTGTTAAGCTGTCAAAGGAAGGGGTTTTGGGTAAAGTAATGTGAGGGAAATTTATTTGAAAAAACCCGGGTTTTTTATATGTATAATAATATTATTATTAAGGGTGAGTAATGCAAATACAAAAAGGTCAATGCAAATCTTTATAATGTTGTCCCAGCAAATTATGTTATCATGACTTTATTATACGAATCTTCATGTGTGTATATGTACCCATTCTCGAAACTAATAAAGATGATTCTTCTTAGAAACTTTATTATCATTTATCCATAAGTCGAACAGCATTTAGCCAGAAGAACAGAATATTAATCACAATTTGACTAGTGATACTATTTTCGATTTAGATTTTATCCAGGAATCAAATGAAACCTGTCAGAGGAACTTCCTGTTATGCTACAACATTTATATTTTCATTTTTTCATTTAATGACAAGAATTGCAGCCTCAATCCCGATTGCAACTTAAATCTCGAATTTCATTTTGGTATTGACTGATGTAAGATTAATTATGGTGTGATTAGATTTTTTTATATTATTATGAAATTCTAAAAAAATACAGCTAGATAAAATTAATAATTCAAAATATTTGATTTACTTAATTACTACAATAAATACAATAATTAATATACAAAGAAATAATTCTTCATATATCATTTTTAATTTTAATTCTTTATTTGAAGCTTTTTAGTATTAAGTATTAATTTTTATTTACGAATACTAAGAAGAAATAGTAAATAGCAATATTATCACGCCTAAACTCTGACGTATTTTAAGCGTGCAACATGATTGGTGCATTGTCATTTCCATGATAAGTATCCAGTTAAGTGATGGTTTATTTGCTCATATTTAAAAAAAAATAACGATCTAGTGACCATAAAGTTACTGATAAGAAATTTTCTTAAAGATGATCATTCTTGATGGCGATGTTTTGCAATTTCTAATCATATCCATGAAACAATTCTTATGAACTTTTTTTTTAATTATTATTCTAAGAAAGTATGACAACTAATGTCATTTTGTGTAGCACATCGAAATTTAGGTAAACGATTAAGATGAAAAGAAAAAAAAAAAAATTATAAAATAACTTTAATCGAAATTATAGATAATAACCATTGAACAATTAAACCAATAATTAACTACTGTTATTAATAGTCGCATTGTTTCATATTAGGATGTGATACACCCCTTTGCATCAGGGACTGGGGCATTGGAGCAACACGTATCCTTAGGGGATTAGCAAGAGAGAGAAAGTAAAAATATAATAATCTAATCCCTGTAATGAAGTCATCTAGACCTTCGTTCGTTTCCATGGGAACTTGTCATAGTCAATTGTTCCAGATCAAGTGACAAGTGTACACTGAATGACATTCAATTATTGGGACAGTTACAGTCAGACAATACGTGTGTCATTCATATGTCCACATGATGGATTCTTAATTGTCCTCATTGTATGACCTAGTTTAGACTTGGACATCCAAACAATCAGTAATAACAGAGACTTTATCAGTATGTTTGGAATATTTCTGGTGCCTCTGCTTTTATATATATCAACCCCATACACGACAGGTTGTGTAAATCATATCAGTGTCTTGTATAAACAACGGTTAGCGGAAAATATCGATACCCCTATTGAAGAATTTCAGGTTGAAGTCGTTGGGAACATTTCTTGAGAACTGTTCGAGAGAATACAGACTTACTTTCATCAGGGCAAAGCCTTTCAAATAATTATCGACTTCCATAGCCTATCCTGTCATTGAAAGACACTAAAAGTTAAACAGACTCATTCGGATGACAGTGATAAACAGGACATTGTATTTTCATTACTCTCTTTCTTAGACATAACTCTCACTTTTTGGTCTTATTAAAGTACAAAAGGGTTATCATATCTAGACGTGGTTATTATTAATATATCCTGGAAGCCCAATTCCGTCATGAAGGATGAAAAATAAAGCACAAAAAACACGGAAAGATTATTAGCCTTTCAATATATCCAAGCATTTTGAGTATGCAGCTAATTTATTTGTAGACAGCCCTTTGTCTAGTGGGTACACTTTGTTTATTTACCATCCTAGTTTTCCTGGATGTTGAACTTTATAATTAGATATAGGCTATTGTGATCATTCATCTAAAGTATTGGCTTGATGCTATTTTTGGCTTGTCAAGAACCAGCTGTAACAACTAGCTCAATGATCAATCCCAGTAAAAATAATTTTGAATTTCATTAACTAATTAATTTATAATAAAATGAAACCAAGAATTCGAACAAAAATGGAATTTTGTTGTTTTAATCATCTCTTCTTACCATCTGATTTGTGTTTACTTTCTTTACTTTTGGTGTATTTCTTTTACCAGAATCATTACAGGATGTGAAACATTAGCTACTTCATTCTATGAGACTGGTTATCTCAACTTTAAACG
Organism: Typopeltis vanoorti; assembly: GCF_054136105.1. Lineage (NCBI taxonomy): Eukaryota > Metazoa > Arthropoda > Arachnida > Uropygi > Thelyphonidae > Typopeltis > Typopeltis vanoorti. The sequence goes on along the minus strand of NC_143569.1, from coordinate 74,418,109 downwards.
AAAAGCTCTGATAAAGGTTCTTTGAGTCCTTGACTGGTTCAAGTCGATGTCTTTCCAGCCTAAGTTGACTAAAGAGGCTCTCTTAAGGAAGAAGTACTGTATATTCACAATTTTGCGTATCATTCTTGGAGACTTTTAAGGGCTTCTTGTTGTTGTTGTTGTTGTTATTATTATTATTATTATTATTATTATTTTATTCACATAATTGATACACAGTCAAAACAAGATATCATATAAACAAAAATTTGACTGGTGATAAAGAACAATTCCGATTCTACCTAAGAATCTAAGAATAGCCCGTCAGGTAGCGTCGTAAAATATTGACTGTTCCAAGTAGTGCTGTTTTTTGTAGGTCATATGGGGTCACTTCATTGATGTTTAATTCCTGTAAATAGCTTGATAGCTTCTTTGAAGTTGCACCAAGTGCACCGATAACTATTGCGATGATTTTGGTATGTTTAAGCCACAGTCAGCCAACTTCGATTGCCAGATCTCGATATTTAGTAATATTTTTCCAGTTCTTTGTTCTTAATGTTGTTATCACTGGGTGCTGCGATATCAATAATCCAAACCTGTCGATGTTCGATAATTGTGATGTCTATTGTGTTCCAAATGCCAATCAGTTTGTATTCTAAAGTCCCAGAGAATTTTTGCTGTTCCGTTTTCCAATACTGTCTCTATTTTATGCTGCCGCGAATTATCAGAAGTAGGGAAACCATATTTTTTGCATGCATGCCAATGAACTATTTTGGCCACTTGATCATGACGGTATTTATAGTCAGTTTGAGCTATTTTGCTGCAGGCACTGATTAGATGTTCTACAGTCTCATCTTTCTGATCGCATAATCTGCATTTGCTGTTATTATTGATGTTGAAAATTTTTGCTTTGATTGCATTAGTTTGTAATGCAATGCCTGTTCTTCAGCTGCTAGAATAAATCCTTGTTTCTTTTTTAATGTATCCGTGTTGTAGCCATTGCCATGTCTTGTTCACGTCAATTTTGTCCTCAGTATCTCGAAGAAATCGGCCATGTAAGAGTTCATTTTTCCAGCGCACATATCAGTTATTTTGTTGTTTCTTTTTTGTAATCGGATTTGTTTCCTGTTGCTTTTAGAAGGCCCTCTTGTGTAATTGCTTGAAGCATTGGCTCAGAGCTATTGTCGATGTAATTTCTTAAACCAATTTCTTCTTCTTCCATAGTTTGTCTCACTTGCAGCAGCCCCCGTCCACCTATCCTCCTCGGTAGGTACAACCGGTCAACATCACTTCGTGGATGTAATGCATGATGCATAGTCATTAGTTTTCTAGTTTTGCGGTCTAGTTTGTCCAGGTCTTCTTTTGTCCAATTTATTATGCCAGCTGTGTATCGGATTACTGGTATAGCCCAGGAATTCATTGCTCTAATTGTACTTAATCCATTTAGTTTTGTTAGAATATTAGAATACAACAAAAGAGTTAGAATATTTCTAACTCTTTTGATGTATTCTGATGTTGCCTGTTGTTTAACTTTCGAGTGAAGAATATCATTGGCTTCTAATATTCCTAGGTATTTATAGTGTTCGTCAGCTGAAATTGCTTTTATATATTTCTCTTGATCAAAATTAAAACTGCTAGTGTCTTTAATTTTTCCTCGTTTAATAGATAAAATTGCGCATTTATCTAAACCAAATTCCATTTTGATCTCCTGACTGAAAATATGAGCTGTGTTCAATAAAGAATCTATTTCCATATAACTTCCATATAATTAGGAATTTCATAACCAAGTTTTGTTTTGTTCTGAATCATAGATAAAAGTATTTAAAAAATGTTGAAGAGCAATGGTGACAAGGAATCACCTTGAAAAATTCCACGTTTAATGCTATTGTTTATTATTTATTATTAAATAAATTATTTATTATTCATAAATTATTTATAAATTATTTATTAATTAATTACTAAATAAATAATTTATTTATTTATTGTACAGTATATTTATTAATGCTGATTATTATTATTATTATTATTATTATTATTATTATTATTTCATTCTCTGCGGATCTGACGAAACTAATAAACGTTAACTGTAGTTTTCTGTAGCCTTCTAGAATGTTTGCTATTTAAATAATTAATTCCTTTTATTTTTTGTGATTTCCAGCATCGAAAGGTCCTTAATCTATAGTTAGAATTGTGTGGCTGGTTAAGTTTTTGCTCGTTTTTTATATTTTTATTTACTTAAGTAATTCGAAAGCCCTGCTCTAAAGACCAAACATGAACATTTTTCATGCCATTTAACGCCCCCAATTTAACATCTTCCACCTAAAGACATTTGTAAAACATCCATAACCAAAGCGAGATTCGAATTCAGCCTGTTTGTTGCAGAGGAGATTATCCATTCGGCCAACAGTATTGGCGATTAACTTAATAATTAAAAAAAAAAGACAATATTATAATATAAATGTTTATTAAGACAGAATTAATATGAGTAAAATATGCAAATCACTTTTATTTTTCAACATAAAATGATAATCATAAGAAAATCATAATCATTAGTTAGTATTTTCTCTCCCGAAATATAGCCTTAATTTGCTAATATGTTCCTAGTGTAAATGAACGAAGATATGTAGACTTTAGTACATATGTGTGCGTGTGTCTCCCCTGTACCTCGCAGATGAATCAAGACTGGTCTTTCCTTCTGCCCAGTGACCTTTCTTTGCCCGCCTGATAGTGACGTAAACTGCAACATAAAAACTCTTAGCTGTTGATAGACGCTATCCTTTCATTGATGACATCTAGAGTCACTTGTAAGACTGGTGTCGACTGTAAAAAAAAAAATCGTACTGAAGAGAGCTGCAGCATGCGACCAAACTGGAGGGACTCATAAAAACTAAATATTTAATATATATTCTTTGTAGATGGAATTAAATTTGGGATGTTTTTATATCCTTAATCTACTATATTTATAAACTAGACATTCAATTTTAAATGGGTAAATTAAACAAAAATGATAGGCAATTTATTATTTATTATGTAAAAAAACAAACAAACGGAAATGTGAATTTTAGTATTAATTAAGAGAGAAAACATAGTTCTCTCTCTCTCTCTCTCTCTCTCTCTCTCTCTCTCTCTCTCTCTCTCTCTCTCTCTCCAAACATTTGTCAAATCAATTCACAAGTTGTTAAGGGATGTCTGCAAAGAATATTTTCGATAGTTTTTGCAAAAAAAATATACGTCTTTTACACAGTACTCATTTTTTTTTTATAAAAACAAACATGTGATAATCGCTTGGTGTTGCGTTCGGATTGTAAGGTGAAAATAAATGCATATTTAAGTTCTCCAATTTTTCAATTTGTTACTCGGCTGAATGAGATTAAACGTGTGTATCTGCTAATAGTAGGTTTTGATTTCTCTTTTGAACTCACTCACTTCGCACTCTTTTGTTTGACTTATACACATTTCACTATACGGTGCTAACGTTCTTCTATAAATCGTGGTATTGACCCTTTCTGACCACAAAAATATGATGATATCACGTTCTTCACTAACGGTGGAATCGAAAAGCAAATCTTAGGTGTTTAGCCTTCGGATGCACGAGGCACAGTGATCGCTGGTAACTGGGAAGACCCGCTTAAACCTGCTTATTTAAATAAGATGACCTAAACTATACCCGTGTACAATGAAATCAGCAACATCTCAAATAAAATACGTAAAATAGTGTAAAAAGTATTGTTAATGATGCAATGAGTTTTCAAGAGATTGAGATTCTTCTTCTTTTAGCTCTACAACCCTTTATAGGTTTTGGCTTGCTTAACAATATTTTTCCATCCTACTCTGTTCAATGCAGTACTTTTCCAATTCTTAACTTTGAAAATTCCAAGGTCTTTCTCCGTCTCATAACCATGTCTCTTTAGGTCTTCCTATTCTTTTTTGTCCAATTATTTTCCATTTATATATATTTTTATCTCCTCTACTTTCTTCCATCCTTTCTAAATGCCGGCCTGGTTGGCCGACTGGTTAGCATATCCGCTCTCCGCCAAAAGGCTGCGGATTCGAATCCAGGCGTGGGCATGGATGTTTGTGAAAATACTGTTGGGGGTGGTGATGGGCGGTAGATGGCGCTGGTGTAGATGATGATGGTAGTTGTGGTTCGTTGTAGTTGATGGATTGAGTGGTGGAGACAGAGAGCTGTAGAGGTGACCTCGATGAATCTTTGGACTCCCTGGAGAGATCACGTAATAATAATAATAATAAGTGACCTATCCGTGCTATTCTTTATGCCTTAATAAATCTAACAATATCTTCTCCATTTATTAATTCGTTAATTTCACTATTTGTTCTTCCTCTCCAATTGTCATTCTCTTTAATTGGTCCAAGATTAAGATTAGGCTTAAATAGTGACCATCAGACATTTTTATTCAGGGTTTGGAAGTCTCAGGGATGTCATAGACTGAAAGTGAAGAAATGAGCGAATAGCAACTTCACCATAAAAATGATCGTGTATACTAATTTGCGCTGCTGTAATACGACATCCTTGGTACCTATCATTGCATTATTTCACTTCACAGTATAAGTCAGCCCTAAAACCCAAAGGTTTCACAATGTTCATGGAATCAAATAAAATTTTTACTGATATCAAAACTGCCTTCGAAAATGGTTTCAGTTTTCGTCTTAATCCAGACTCCAGATACTGAAAAAGATTAAACCCCAGATTGGAGAACAACACTTTGGCCTATACAGCTTTCATGTTGATAGTTTCATAATGACACCCCACAAACTGATTAGCTATGGATTACAAATTGTAAATAAAGTAAATATATTTTATTGAGAAAATGTAGGAATTCTATTGTTCATCAGTATGCAACTTTATTGTGAAATATAATTAATAATCTATCTATCTATATTTATTGATTTAAAAAATAAATTAAATTAACTATTAATTAAACAAAATCTAAATTAACGGTCAAATCTACTTCCACATGGATTTTTTTTTTAAATTTTAATAGCAATATTTTTCGCTTCGTGTGATTTTATAACTCATTACTTGTTATATGTTGTAGCCAAAATAGTTTTAATATTTTGCTAAACACTTCTTGGTTTATAAACTATTTATTGGCTTCCTGTTTTTCTATATCATCCATATAATATCCAAACTTTTACATTGCTATTAAAGGTTTTTTTTTTTTAATTTCGATTTTATTATGATATTTGGATGCTATTCCATATATTACTGAATATTCTGAAAGCGGTGTTTGCATTTGCCAATCTTTGTATTATATCTTTGGAAGTTTAGCACTAAAGTTTAAACTCAACTTATACTGTACGTTGATTAATTTTAATTTCTTTCTGGCATTTCTTGTTTAATTCAAGAGCTTTTTTCTTATTCATATGTACTTTTTTTTCCAACTGTCTTATACAAAATTTCTGATGTTTCTTGTATATGAGTGTGTTTGGATGCTATTAAAACTATGATATAATATTAATATCTGTATAATCAAGATCTTCTAACTGTCGCGAGAAATACCATTCTTTTCCTCCCCTTTTACTAATTATAATGTCAAATCATTCGCCATTATTTCAAAGCCATTTCTAACCACAATGGCAGATATTTATTGTTATTCTTCACTTTCAAATCTCGCATCCTGCGACTTTTCCAAAACTCAAATGGGTACTTTTAAAAGAAAGATTTGTTGGCATCATCACATTAAAAAAATAATAAATAAATAAAAATAAATAATAAAAGTTATATTTAAAAAATACAAATGCGCAAATGATGGGCAGGATTGGAAGTATCTTGAATGGATTAGCATAGGATATCAAGTCAATCTTAGAGAAAAAAATAATAGGATTAGGGATTTTTTTTTTTAAACAAAAATAAAGAATTCTATTACATATAAAATATATTACGCTTTCATATAAATAAACATTAAGGTGGGATTATCATATACTAGTCTAAAAATTCGCATTCAACCGAATGTCATTTGCTTTTTTTTTTTTTTTTTTTTTTTTTTTTTTTTTTTTTTATCCCCCTGGCAACAACCTATTGACTTTGTTGCTCTGATATTATATTATGATATTATAAATACATCCATATTTTAGAGCCAAATATTGAAAAAAAACTTAAAAGTTTGAAATTTACTAGAAAGCTTACGAAGATGCAATTAGTGCATACTAAGGCAACTCGATGCCGAAAATTACATATTCGTAAGCTATATTTAGTAAATTTCGAATCTTTCATTCTATATTTTTATAGAATGACTTTTCTAAATTTGGCTATAAAATATGGGTGCATTAATAATATTATTTAAATTAATTTATTACTTTTAAAAAATTTCTGCATTTTCATTCATTATATTTTTGTTATTAAATATACCTTTTTAAAATTTATATTATAGTAATATATATTATTGCATGAGGTAGTAAAGGCGTCCATACATCTTGAGTGGTTAGATCTTGGCAGATTCCGCCAGTCAGCGAATGAGTACAGACGTGTTTATCAGCGCTCCTTGTAGTTTTACAGCAGTGAAGTTAAGTTTTGTTTTTAAGGCTTAATTCAGAGTTATTTCATATCTATCTTGAGGGGAGAGCAGTTCAATCGGAGTTCACTACTGTACCGTAGGTTCGTGCTCGATAAACAGAGCAGGTAAGACTTTTAGTTCTATTTCGTTTTCATAAGCCTAGCCATGGACAAGTCCTTCGACGATCTCAATTTTCAGGAACTTTTGACGCTATTCAGGGATTTAGGCAACTTGCTACATAAAAAATGGCCAGATAAAATCGGAGCACACCAGATCCTTGAAGCGGAGACAGAGGATACCCATCCCTCTAAACTTCCTCACCCTTCACATGACAACGCCTGCGAGCCAGCAATAACAACTGAAGACATCTCTCTTTCAAACTCTAGTGGCTTTCAGGAAGTTAAACGGAAGAAGAGAAAGAAAAAATCCCCTGCAACAGATCCTGAAATAATACCTCAGACGTCGGAAACTACAGCTCCAATGGATACATCAGCGCTAGCTGATGAAAGAACAGGGACATTGACACAGCCCAAAGAGAGGATTCCGCCAGTAATCTTGAGAGCTAAAGAAAACTGGTCGTCACTTGGAGAGACGATGAAGAACAATAACATCAAGTTCTCATCAGCTAAAAACACCGATGATGGAGTCCGCATACAGCCCGAAGGAGAAACGGACTACCGCCAGCTCACCAGACTTATGGATGAACAGAAAGTCCCATATCACACCTACAAGCGATAAAAACCTTAAGGTAGTCATCAGAGGCTGGCAGAAACCATAACAACTGATGAAATAGCTACTGACCTCAGATCACAAGGTCTTGAACCAATTAAGATCTCGCGCAGACAAGCGCCCCATGCCTCTGGTCTTAGTGGAGATCAGTAAAGACCACAGAGCAATTTACGACCTTACTATAGTCTGCAACTTAGTCATCAAGACCGAACCACTCAGAAGAAAGGCATCCGCCGGTCAATGCCACCGCTGCCAAAAATTTGGGCATGCACAAAAGTTATGTAAAGCAGATTACAAGTGTGTAAAGTGTGGTGACAACCATCCCTCGCACACTTGCACAAAATCATCGTCTACACCTGCTAAATGTGCGAATTGTGGCGGCCCCCATCCAGCAAATTTTAAAGGCTGCTCAATTCACTCATCTAACCAACGGAAGACAAGAGCGGCGTTGGCTCCGCCCACTGAGATTCAAGACACGAAACCTTCGCCGGAAGTCACAGTGCGGAGTGTTCCCGCCGATAAAACATACGCTTCTGCGGTCTCTCCGCGGATTTTACCCGTAGCCTCGACAGCTTACAGTGAAAATTCTGCACAGATTCTTGCTGCCTCACTAGGGGAGATGCTAATAGCCTTTAGCAAGATGAACCCCAGCCAAGCCGACACTAAGAAATTCCTCAGGAATACTCAAGTCATCTTCTCCATGATCACCCAATGACATGCTCTCCTGCATCTCTGTGCTGATATCCCAGATATTTCCACACTGCTTCGTAACACTACCGCTACTTTTTCACCTAAGCAGCTTTTTCATTCCAAGCAACTCATTCAGGAGTTTTCTAAGCGCCCGAAAGCTGCACTACCTTTCGGCTCAGGCGCTTCCGCATTGCCCTAATCAGGGTGAGCCGAGTGCTCGCTAACCTTTAAAATAAGTCTTTTTCATACCGATGACGGGATCAGAATCCACGGGATTGACATCCATCAAGCCACAGAAGTTAACAGTTAACAAAGGCGTCCATATCAATAGACTTCAGATAATACAGAATAAATGCCTAAGAATGGCATTTAATGCCCTATGGTTCATCAGTTACATCAAAAAGCCAATCTTCCAGATATTAAGACCTACATGACAAGCATTGAGGAGAAATTCTTCACAATCACTGATAATCACCCAAATCAGCTAGTTCGACAGGCAGCGGATTATAAGCCCTCAGATCGTTTCAAACATAAAAAACCGAAATCCTCCATCGCAAGAGAAAGCTGATACAGCCTCAATGCTCACAATGAGCGGGTAAATTACCCACAATCTAACATCCAGATGAAGGGATAAAGAGTCAAGGACTCAGTCCATCAACCAATTAAGTTCAAAGACTTCCATGCATCCCAATGATTTGGTTCAACAAGCTGCAGCATACGAGGCAACAGACATATTCAAATATAGAAGACCAAAAGCTATATTAGCCTCCTATAACGATGCATAATCTCCATGCCCATTCAGGGCGAGCAAACTGCTCGTAAATTTTACCCTCACTATAACACAACAGATAGCGGGGAATATGAAAAGCATTTTGCTTCACCCTTAAAGACATAATGTCAATTGTCAATAAGATATATATAATATATATATATACTGATGGGGCAGAGGAAAATGGTCCTTTTTAGGACTTCCAGGGTAACAAATGGCAATGCTGTAGCCAATGAAGTTTTAACTGAGGCTCGGCTATTGCCGTTACTCAGCCATGACTAGAGCTTTTTAGCTCAATAACACTCCATCCACACAGATTATCTTCATTCAGATGACGGGATAAAGAAAGAGTCAAGGACTCAATCCATCGCCCAGTTCTTTTAAGAACTGGGCGATGGATTGAGTCCTTGTCCACACTCATCGATGGATTGAGAACTTTAAGATAATACTGATGGGGAAGATGGATCGACCGTGAGATGCGGTGATCAATACCCTTGGGGGGTAATGGATGGCAGTGCTGTAGCCAATGAAGTTCTAACTGAGGCTTGGCTATTACTGTTACCCTTCTGCCATGATCAGAGCTTTAATAGCTCAATAACACCTTATCCCTACACTGTCCTCTACAGATAACGGGGAAGATGAAAAGCATTCTTGCTTCGCCCCTTTAAGCCAGTCCTTATCCTTATAAGGACTATAGATATAGATACTGATGTGCAACAGGCTTGTTTTCCTGTTTTGATTTATTTGTGTAATTTAATATGTATGTAATATCCATTTTCATTGCTCTTTTGGAACGAAATAAAAATGTAATTTTGAGAATGTGTTTGGTTTCTTTAAACATATACATTGACTCATCATTCTTTAAAAATAGCATTTTATTTATAAAGCTAGGACGAAATACGATACATAACCAACAATAAAAGACAAACACTGGAAAATCACTGCACACAACTAAGCCCGCTTAACAAATACATGAAAGACTGCATAACTTATGTGCTAAATGACTATTAAAATAGCTGCACAACAAACTAACTCGCACGTTCTTAACTTCCTCAGGGAATACTGGAAGGATTTTGGTCCCTTAAAACACTTTGATGCTCGCAACATCTCTTGGAAATCCTAGCAAACGGATTTCCATGGATGTAGACCGGAGGAGTGCCATCAAAAGTGACCAGACAGATGCACAAGCGGTACCTTACATAATGATAAAATGACATGGAAAACCCGCACAAACATATAATGCCCGTCTTGGATTATTCAACGACACCATTAGCAACTAATGTTCCGTCGAATTTGAGGTTAATGAACTTTGACACGATGTTACACTTCAGTAGGATTTTGATTGACCTCCAAAAGATGATTTAGACTGGTCAAGAGATCCGAATCCTTGTTGGCCGCCATAAGCTCCTTGACCTCCGAAGCCTCCTCCCTGTTGACCTCCATAACCACCTCCTCCCAGTTGGCCTCCGTAACCTCCACCTCCTTGTTGACCTCCATATCCTCCTCCTCCTTGTTGGCCTCCATATCCACCACCTTGTTGGCCTGCGTATTGAGCCACTACGTGAGCGGGAGGTGCTTCGGCTGTCATAAACACGTCGGCAGGGTTTGCGTTGTCTGTACCTGGTTCGTTGGTCTTGATCCAAGCCTTGAACCCGGATGCGTCGGCGACATAGTTGACCTGTCGGTAGATGCCATTGGAATCTGTGTATCCGTAAGATCCCGTCTTAGAGCCAGCTTCGTCACCCTTTTCTTCTTGGAAGATGGTGGCGCCCTCTTCGGTTTGAATGTTGTAGTTGAATTCGTAAGGTTTGGGTGGACCAGCCTGAAATAAAAAGTGAAAAAAAAAAAAATAATAATAAATGACAAGAATGATATAAGGTCATTGAATTAGTTATGAGCTTGAGATCCCTTTGCCTAAAGCGTTAACAGAAAGAAAATGAAAGTAATATTCCGGATGACAGATTCCTGTATTTTAATGTGTTCATATTTTTAATATAGAAAAAATTTTAGTTGTATTGTATTAGTTCTAGATTCTCTCTCTCTCTCTCTCTCTCTCTCTCTCTCTCTCATTTTAAAAGATAAAAAAAAATACATTTTGGTTTGTGATTTGAAAGATACGAAAAGGATATAAGATGAATTCGGCCAATTGTTATTAATACTGAACATTCACCATTAACATAGCTGGAGAGAAAGAGTGAATTAGAAAGTTATGCATATGTTGGTGACAATTATGTAAGTAAAATATAGGTATGTAATGAAAATAAGAACATTAATTACCTCATCACCGTAGCCGCCACCGTATTGACCGCGTCCGGCTCCTCCACCATATTGGCCACCTCCAACTCCTCCACCATAACCTCCACCTCCGAGAGCTCCATTACCTCCATGTCCTCCGCTACCTCCTAATCTGACACCACCTCCATATCCTCCGCTACCGCCAACTCCTCCAAAACCACCTCCAGCACCTCCTATTCCTTTGCCGCCAGCACCTCCTCCATATCCTCCAGCAAGTGCATTTGAACCGCCAGAAAACCCTCCTCCGTACTGACCACCACCACCACCTCCACCTACTTTACCGCCCCCTCCGATTTGACCGCCGCCATTCTGACCACCGTAAAATCCACCTGCTTGTCCTCCGCCGAGATGTCCGCCTCCTTGACCACCATAGCCACCACCACCACCTCCTTGTCTACCTCCACCATAACCACCACCAGCACCTCCTCCGAAGCCGATGGCTTGAGAGGCGACCACTATGCAGAACAGGAGTACAATCTAATGAAATAAAAAGGAAATGAGAATAAATATACGTATCGACAAATTTAGTTTGCATATATTAGCTTTTCCGCGCACTGCTATTAGTCACTTAAATGTTTCGATAATGCGGTAGATGGCGCATTGGTAGGTGCTGAGACTAGAACGTCATCAGATAGATTGGCATTATGAAATGAACTACAGCACGCGGTCAACGTGGTGCATTAACGCATTGATTGCGTACTGTAGTTCATTTCAACAATGAAATCAACAATAGTCAGTTTAATCATGAAATGCGTTATTCACAGATAAATTCTATTTCAGCAATGTAAATATATCATGAAATTATCATTATAAAATAAATAAAATATTCCGCTATGCTATGCGTAGTTATACATTATATGTTATACATAGATTGTAGGACTAAATTTTAGTCAGAACTTTTAAAGCAAGAATCAAGAATTTTAAGTTATCAAAAAATCCTAAAAGCCATTGTACATTATGAGAGACTAAGGCTATCGCGAGAACAATGAAAGAAGCGAAATCAACTCACCTTGGCTAGCATTTCTATGTTGCTGATAGACAAACCGTACAGATAGAGAAACTCTGATGAGTCTGTTTTCTCATCCACTGACCATCCGTCTTCCTATATATACTACTAGCTGCCCTACAATTCTTTTTCTTCGGGGACAGAAGGGGGCGGCGCAAACCAAATAACAAGAAAAAAATGTTCCGTAGGATAAAAGAGAGATGCAAGACATCATTCCAAGGATGGACGCACGTGATGCTCTTCTTACATAGTTAAAGAACATCCCGATTGACCTGATTAGAGGAAGTAGGGGGGAAAGGGAGGCGGGGAACTATGAAAGTGAGGCAGTGAGAGGGCAGCTACAGAGAAAGCGTTCAAATGTGGAACAAGTGGGTCTTCCAATGAACACGCAGTTTCCTGGACGGCCGTAGTGACATCTGTCCTCAGGCATCTCATCCTTTAGGAGTTTTATTAATGGCTTCGGTCCTAGTTTCTTTGTTCTAATCCCCGTTGCCGCCCCCCCCTTCCCTCGTTAACATGAAGACATGAACCTGCTCGGTCGCTCATTGTAGAGCACCGCATTCTTCGTGCAGCGGAGTTACGATAGCGGATTCCACAGGTGGAAAGAACGGGGAAAGTCTAACGGTTCTCAAGGTCATCTGTACTTAAGCTAGTGAAAGGAGAAGGTGTTTTTTTTTTGAGAGAGAGGGTTGTGCTTCTCCGTCGTATGGGAGTGCAGATAGCGAAAGTCTGGGCAAGAGAGAAGACACAATTCGATAACATTTTGTGTAGCTCGTAAAAATACAGACAGAATCTGACGACGGGGCATGCAATGATACAACATATCAAGATTCTAAATTTTTGGAGTTTTAATATCCCTAAAATTTAGAAATAAAACATGATTATTTTAATGTTTTAATATGTAATTGTACTCGCCATTCGAATACTAAATGTTTAGTTTTTAAATACTTCATTTCATAATACTCTTAAATTAAGGGGATAAAAATCCCTTATTATTTTACAGCCAGTATGCGAAACTCTGAGATCGAAAACTACGATATAAGAGTTTCATGCAGACGAACTATCGGCGAATCCAAGAGTAAGTGACCACCTGGTAGTACCACACCAAGCCAACTCGAAGCAAAGGTGGAGCAAGCTCCCTCACTATCCTTGATATTTTCTCATAATGTAAAAACACACAGCTCCTAGGAGATGTAATAATGCTTTACATTATGAGGAGAAGTCACTACCCAGACCGGTTTCAACCTTTTTTTGAGTCTCAGTGAATAGCTGGACCTGGATGATATGGATGAAAACCAAGTTTAAGTGAAAAGAACTTACATATCTTCACTATACGAATGCCAGAAAGGTGTGCCCATATATTATATTATAACGTATTATAACTAAGATGAAAGCCAAACGGCTATTTTTTTTCTGGCGAAGTTAAATAAATTAAGGGGATAAAAATCCCTTATTTTTAATAGCTACTCACTGATGAGACCTCAAAAAAGGTTGAAACCGGTCTGGGTAGTGATCTCTCCTCATAATGTAAAGCAGTATTACATCTCCTAGGAGCTGTGTGTTTTTACATCATGAGAAAATATCAAGGATCGTGAGGGAGCTTGCTCCACCTTTGCTTCGAGTTGCCTTGGTGTGGTACTACCAGGTGGTCACTTACGCTTGGATTCGGCGATAGTTCTTCAGCATGAAACTCTTAGATCGTAGTTTTCGATCTTAGAGTTTCGCATACTGGCTGTAAAATAATAAGGGATTTTTATCCCCTTAATTTAATTAACTTCGCCAGAAAAAAAATAGCCGTTTGGCTTTTCATCTTTTCTTCATAATACTCTGTCGGGTACGTGGAGGAAGCGGATAGGCACAGTAACAAATAGACACCGCTTGGGAGAAAGTCAAAATCGTATTTAAAGGGCTATAAACCCTTTCACCTATAGAAAGTATATTTTTTCAGTCTGTGCCAACAGTTTTATCGCTGCCTGTTTTGTAGCTATCATCTAGAGGCGCCGAATAAATTATTTATTGCAAAAATATAGATTGTGTGCACGTGCGCCTATTAAAACTATGAAAATTAAAACTATAACTATATTAATTATAAAATTTTAAAAAAACCTTGTTTTACTTTTTTAAGCTAATCTGGTTGGTCAAATGGTTAGCGTATCTGCTCTCCAACCAACAAGGGACGGGTTCGAATCCCGCTATGGATGTTGGGGATTGTCTTTAGGTGAGAGATGAATTTCATCTCCCGGTGTGAGACCAGATGTGTGAAGTGGCTTGAAAAAATTCCATGTTTAGTCTTCGATTTCCGGACGATGTTAAAAATTAATAAGAATGTTAAAATATTCATTAAAAAAATACTTAACCTGTCCATAGTACTAATGTACTATAGGTTTTAACCTTTCATGGGCGGGAGACATAAAAAACTTGAGGGAAACTCACCACTAAAGAGAGAGAGAGAGAATAGACGAGCTTTCTTTAAATGTTGAAATATTAATATTCAACCTTTGGTAGATCCAGAATCATCTTAACACCTCCTACTCGTACAATAAAATTTTTGGAATGTTCAGAGTTTTAGCTAAAAATGAATCATGCGTATGAATGCGAAAAACCAGTAACTTCCCTACCAATCAGTCAAACGATAGACTGCTGAGATAACTCGATGTTTTTGAGCTGTTTTGAAGTAATGCAAATAACTCTGAGATACAAACGAGCGAATTCACTCTAAGATAATGAATGCCTTATGAGGAACAAATAGTAGCGATTAAAAAAAAAATGTTTATGTAAACAGCGAAGATATCTTATCCAATATATTCAAAGACTAAGGGCCCTGTCTTTTATCAATAGTTGTAGCGAGATAGGGATTGCATCGTAAGATATGGATAAATGGGAGGGTTCTTACTTTTTCTTTTTTATTTCTTTTTTTTTTCCCCTACAAACTGGAATATTACTACAGTGGATGGGTTTAAGGTTGTGAAGAACTTCATCAAGTTTAGATTTTTTTTATTGAAAAATGCGAATAATGAAGTATTATATAATAGAGTAGAAGGAAAGTTATTTCTTTATGTCTATTAATTTCACGTGTTCTCCGGGCAATATGTGTTGTATAGTATGATAAACTTTAACACCCCCGTATGAGACCGGTGAACTCATATATATATATATATATATATATATATATACAGGGTGTTCGGGATAAATTTGACATATTTATAATTAATTATATTTTTCCGTAAGTTACATGTATTAACACACACTTCTCTTCATTTAAAAGTTTGGACCCTTCTTCATTCATATACAAGATGTCAGAAAGGATGGATAGCTGGAACCCACCTGAATCATGGAAGAGAATAACTTGTATCATGATGATTCGTGCCCGCCATCAAAATAAGGATATTACGACTGCTGCCCAATGCTCCCTGAATACAATAAAAACAATCAGGCATGAACTAGAGACTTGCAATGGTGACTACGAGGATGTAGCAAGAAGAAAGATCCCTAGCAGACGATCTGATTGGTTCGTACAGCAGAATTCCTCGCAAATCTGCAGGAACAGGTGATGAAGATCCCTGGCATTGGAATTCGGGCTTTGTCACGTGAAATGAATGTTGCAGCCTCTACTATGAAGCTTGCACTCAATGAAGACCTCCGCTACTACTCATACAAGCGCCGCAAAGGTCAGCTGCTTACAGAAAAGGCCCGTGAAAAACGTTTGATAAACGCGAAGAAACTTCTAAGCAAAGTGAAACATCCTGCGGAACCACAAACAATCTGGTTCTTTTCCGATGAGAAAAACTTTTGCCAGGATCAAAAACACAACACGCAGAATAACAGATGGCTTGCATACAGTACAAAGGACATTCCTCGTGTAATGCAGACTAAATTTCCCCAAACTGTGATGGTTTTCGGATGTGTATCCTCTGAAGGCAATGTGATGCCTCCGCATTTTTTCCAAGAGGGCCTCAGGTTGACTTCAGATGGCTACGTGGAGTTGCTAAACACTGTAGTCAAGCCCTGGATAACAAGGGTAGCCAATGGTAGGCCGTATGTATGGCAGCAGGATTCGGCCCCTTGCCACACCTCTGGGAAAAGTCAAAAATGGTTGTCTGAAAATTTCTACGACTTCACCAGTCCAAATGTTTGGCCTCCAAACTCCCCAGACCTTAACCCCATGGATTATTTTGTATGGGGCGCAGTTGAAAAAGACACCAATCGCACTTCCAGTAATACAAAAGCCCAGTTAATGGATAAAATTAAAACAGTTTTTGCGG
Source organism: Typopeltis vanoorti (assembly GCF_054136105.1). Classification (NCBI taxonomy): domain Eukaryota; kingdom Metazoa; phylum Arthropoda; class Arachnida; order Uropygi; family Thelyphonidae; genus Typopeltis; species Typopeltis vanoorti. The sequence goes on along the minus strand of NC_143569.1, from coordinate 74,401,867 downwards.
CCCTTCCCAGGGAGACTGTAGCATCAGCTTGTTCGAGGTTCCGAAGCAGGATTGAAGCTGTGATCGATGCTAATGGTGGTTATTTTGAGTAAATCTTGTTGATAGTATTGTAATTAACTCTGCCTGTAATGTTTTTTGTCAATTCATTAAATTTAATAGATACAAAGAAGATTTTCTTTTTCCTTACGAAACTGTCAAATTTATCCCGAACACCCTGTATATATATATATATATATATATATATATATATATATATATATATATATATATATATATATATATATATATATATATAAACCCTTGAAAATCACTATATATATATATATACAGTATAGTGATTTTCAACTTTTTTCGTAACGGCAATGGGGGTTGGTATAGGAATAAATTATTATTTCGTCTAAGAGTGATCATAGATAGATTTTCGTAAAAAAAAAAAAAGTATAAAAATTCATAGGCAACATACGTAAGGGTGCATTAGTGGTTCACTTGTCCCATACTTAGCGAACATCTTTGAATAAATGAGCATCTTTTCAACAAGATTTGTATTTTGATGTCATATTGGAGACTACGAGAACAAATAGGTTTGTAGGGGAACTGGATATCTTGATTGTTGAGGTTATCTGAAACCCAACAATCAATGTCGACACATTTCAACTCGAATACTCTTAAACCCATCACACTACATGACACGACTTTATTTACTATACTTGACTTTCCTTGTTTTATTTAATCTGGGATTATAATAAAGGTGTTTTGAGAGCATACCTGTTATCAAAGTCTCGTAGTGTGTAATAGAAAGATGGAATTTATGTTTTCCAGATGAGCGCTCGGAAACTGGAAATAAAAGTAGGCTACCCCCCTTGAAAAACGATAGCCATTTACAATGAAATATGAAATGAGGATTATCTAACAAATACACGTTTGTCAGTTATGGGATTGGCTTCTGTTTGTAATCATTGAGAACAACTCATGTGTTGTTTGGTAAAAACCTCATATAATGAGGTTTTTACCAAATATTTAGTGAACGAAATTTTGGGAAACAAACCAACTATCAAATTTCATTAAGGACAGAGAGAGAGAGAGAATGACTGACTGATAAAAACAATAGCAATAGGTATTTACTGCAGTCGAGAAATGTTCTAGATAACAGACCGACGCTGTAATACAAAATACGCAGAAAAATAAATTCTATTTTTTTTTTAATTTATAAATAAAAAATAAATCATAGAAAGGTAATACAAATATGTAAATAATACAAAATCTTGTGGCACATTCTGAATTTGAAAGTAGTACTCGATCACTCTTTAAGATGAAAAAAATAAACGTTTGGTTCAAGTTCCTATTTAGAAAAAAATGTAACATCATAAACGATAGCTGGAATTAAAATATTGCTTAGTGCCTCCTAGTGATTTCTTTGTTTTTTTACGAACAAAAAATATTATCAGATATCAAATTTCTTATTAATAGTATCATATATAAAATATTAATTTAAAAAAGAAGTATTATATGTTGTCAGGTGTGCTTCATTATGATTGAAGTATGATCTCTTCTTTCTTTCATTAAGTGGATTAAATATCCCAAAATAACTTCCATGTAACCATGCCAAAGAAATAAAATTAAAAAAAAAAAAAAAAAAGACAGAGCAGCATCGATTGAAATGTGAAGCACTTTACGACATGTATTAATTCGCGCAGAACGACAAAAGAAAAAGACAGAGACAGAAATAACTGTGTATATAGGAAGTGGGGGGGGAAGGTCATACATAATCAGAATAATTTGCTACACATAATATCTGCCTTTTTTTTTTTTTTTTTCAATTCTTTCTTTAAGCAAAACTCTGGTACGATAAATATTGATTAGTTTTAATTAAAAAATAATAATAAAATAAAGAAATAAGCAGTGGTAAACGAGGAAGAAAGAGAGATGAGAGTAAGGAGAAAAAGAATAAAATAAATGCAAATCGAAAAAGAGACAGAGAAGAGAATATGCAAACAGCAATGCAGGTCATCAAAGATAACAGATTCCATTTTTGTCGCTACGGAAGTTGTACTAACTTGCCGTATCTGAACACAACAAAAAAACAATCCTTGAAATGTTTTTGAAGACCAATGTTACACTCCTTCCTACTACAAACTCTCTCTCCCCACTCCCCCCCGTAATCACTAAAATAATTACCTGAAAGTGCACTAAAATATTTCCTTGTGTGTATATTGATTGCTTTTTTTTTTTTTTTTTTTTGAAAATCGTTTGGCGTGTACACGATGGAATCAGAAGAGAAGATTGCTCTTTGATGTGTCCGAGAAAAAACACTCAAGGACATGACAAGATCATCAAGAGAAAAATGTAACAGGAAGATATTTATATTAACAGCTGTCTGGAGCTGCGTGGGACTGCAGAAAGTGTGGAACATCACTAGCATAAACTATAATTATGTTTTTACAAGGCCGAAGTGTCTTTTTGAAGGGTGGACACGCGGCCTTCGAATCATTTGCATACAGAATGACCCATCAGAGAATCGCTCCCCTTTTTTTTTCGCTACGTGGGCATTTTTCTAGTTATTCTGACCAAAACCAAGAAATCTTAGTAAGAAAAGTTTTCTATTTATTCTTAGAGATGAGAAAGGTTAGCGATCTATGATGGCCGCCATCTTGGATGGCGGCCATCATGGATTGCCGCCGTTATCTATTGGGCGGTTCTTGGTTACCGAAATTAAGGTGTCATCATCCAACACACTCTTCTCCGCCTCCTTGACAGCTACAATTTCTTTTCGTATGCACCGAAGACCCACTTAAACAGAGGGCAATATGAAGCAACCGTGCGAGCACCTCCTAGCGGGATAGCAGAAAGGTGCGAATCCTTCCATCCGTCTTTATTACCTAAAGTCCCGACATCAGCACGTCTTTGTGTTTGACTACGTAAATGTGGGTGTAGTTCGGGCACACGTGAATTGCAAGGATTCGCGTGTTCATGACGAGATGAAGATTCTCGATGACTTTACCTTAATTGCATGCGAGATGTTCCAGATAATCTTGGACAGCGATCTCGAGTGCACATGCTGGCTTAGCACTCGTCACGTAGCTAGCTTATGTGGGTGAGAGAGAGGGAGAGACAGAGAGAGAGAGAGAGAGAGAGAGAGAGAGAGAGAGAGAGGGGGGGGGGTTCACCTATCTGTACAAGAGAGCTTGGGTAAAGCACTGTTAACACAAATGCAAACAAACAAACAAAAAAAGAGAAAAAGGGTGAGTGAGTAGGTAGACAGAGAAGATCACAGAACTGATAGAGCGAAAGTATAATATATAAAAACGTTGACCAACTTATACATACTCAGGAGACACTTTTCTTTCATTCCAATGATCCCCCCCTCCCCCCCAGGGACAGAATATAATCCTCAAACGAATTTAAAATTTAAATGAGCAAACTGGAACATTGTAATTGGACGAAGATGGAGGGAAAGAAGGAAAGTTTTAGAGCATTTTTAAATGCAATTTTCTTTCTTTCTATAAGAAAAACTATTTATGGGATAACTAGCTTTTGGCGCACTCTCTAAGCTAAGAATATCTAGTTCTTTTTTTTTTTTTTTTTTAAGAATATTTAGATCAGACTCGGGTCTATTTTATCGTTGACTAAGTAATAAGAACCGAGCTGGACACCCATTATTCCACATCTGCCTTGACAAAGAAAGAAAATCTTTTAATACTGAAAAAAAATTGTCTTCCTATAATACAAAATAATACATCTCTTCTCTTTTCTCCCTTGATCGGAGAGAAGAGAAGAGAGATAAATTGAGAGACGGGAAAGAGAGAAGAGATAAAGCCCGCAAGAGATAGAAAGAAAGAGAGAAAGAGAGAGAGAGAGAGAGAGAGAGAGAGAGAGAGAGAGAGAGAGAGAGATTAATAGAATTAAAAAGAGGATAAAACTTTAAACATGAAGATAAAAATTTTAAAAAAATTAAAAGTAAAAAAAGAAGTAAAATTCAACTGAGAGATGATAACATCAAGAAAATTAAAAACAAAAAGAAGAAAAAAAGAAAACGGATGCGATAAATTTGGCCATGGGGAATATAAGAAAGTATTGAGTGACAAAAACACGATATGTGGTGATTAGAAACAAAGAAGCGCAAGGAACACACCATTCTTGCTATTAACAAGTAGGGTGTTTAACAGTAGGGTGTGTTTGTATACACCAGCTGGTACTTCACGAGGTCTCCTTCTGACCTACATCTGTCTTCAGTTTCTTACACGTCTGTTTACTTTTCATATTCTTTATGGCTTTTGTTTCATCTCGAGAATTCTCCTCCTCCTGTTGCTAGTTCTCCTCCTCTCATCTTATGGTTTAGAGAGAGACCCCCCTCACTCCCACCTTACATTCTTATGTGTTACTCAAACCACTCCTTTGCGCATTTTGGTATTTTGACAGAAAGAGCCCACTCCAATGCCACCTCTTGTTATCAAGGACTTAAAGAAGGATGGGAAGGTGACAGTTCACGGATAGTGATTCACCACACCAAGAAAAGAAGACTTCTTCTTGAGAATTAACTTTTGAAGTGCATTAAGTATCTTACATTTATGGTCTCGGTGTATCCTCCGTTTTACAGCGCTTAGTTGAGGTCATTCATATAATTCTAAGCATTCCTAAAAAGGTTATGAATCTGGCTGAGAAGAAAATGTAGGTGGAGAGTTAAAAATTTGAATAAAGCGGACTTATATTAGAATACAAAATTATGTACAAAATACGCAGACGATGTTAGAATTAGAACAAAATGAAATTTAAAAAATAACTTGAAACATCTACTCATGAAGCATGCATCATTGTTGAAATCTATCATAAAACTGAACATTCTAAATGCAATAGAATAAATAAAAATAATAATAAAAAAAATCGTGAACGGAAAATGACCAATCATTGCAGAACAAAATTAACATTAACAGATCCAACAGATCATTTGTAGCAATCACATTTTTTCTTCTCATTTTTATATAGAAAAAAAAAAAAAAAATACCACACAAATGGCGCCAGAAAGAGAAGTCGTGATATTCCAAATTATACACTTCCCATTTGCGAAATATGTTTTGGTAATTTCGACAAAAGCGAAGTAGGAAATGTCTTGGAAATATGAAAAAAAAAAGGCATTACTGTAGTCTTATTCAGCTGCAGGCTGTGAAATGATTGTTCTTCTGTTCTCAGTAATGATCTTAACAGTCGACAGATGGCTAACGGTTAGCTGAAATCACTACCACTACCATACGTCAAATTACGGGGATCTTGTGTCGTTGTCGTAAGCAACTGAGCTAAATGATATTCTCCCACTCCTACGGACTTCCTTGTGTGACTTTGTAATGGTACTGTAGCATTACTGATGCTGCGGCAAGGTTAAATCTATTGTTAACAAAGTTCAACGTTATTTAACAGTATGGGCACCATGCATTTAAAATAAGATAAAGTAACACAGGATTTTGAAATACTTTATTTTAGAGTCTTAAAACTGGAAGGAAGATATGATATTCTGTGTAATATGTGTCATGAAAACGCTTTGGACAGGCATGTAATAGTCATATTCTGCATTGAACTTAGGTGTCAAGATAACACGGTTGCTATGATAAATATTACGCAACAATTGACCGAGATAGCTATCTCTGTAACAATGACTACGTTGCTAGGCCACAATTGAGTACAATAATTGCTCTAAATCTACAGTTCTCAGACTTTCAGCCGACGAGGAACAATAAAATTTTAAAAGAAACATTCAACTCCCGCTCCCCCCCCCCCCGAAAAAAACGTTAATTGCATCTAAATGAATTCTCTGTATGCTATAAAACTGTTATATTTAACAATGATAGGGAGGTTCCAATTTAATGATATTTTACTGATTGTAAACAATTAAAGAAATGTGATCACATCATCTAAAATGGCAATGCACATGCGCACAAGAATTGGCAAGTGTCAATCATTGTCATGAGTGTTTAAACGATGTTCCCTAATACGCAACTAGCCTTCAATATTTATGGCTTATAAAATTATCTGAAAAATTATGAATAATAAAAAAAATGGTTATTAAACAGTGGCTTATCATTTGGAATTACAACTTAAGAACGTATTTAAAAAAAAATCGAAAAGTAATTGATAATATCATTAAACTTGCTTAATCTTTGGAATGAGTTGCCTTGGTCTTTCAAAAATTAAGTTATTTAATTAATTGTTGTCATTTTCGGTAATTTATATTAATAAGTTACAGAACCACATCGGCCACCGATTAGCATATTAGCTTACTCCTAATGATATGGTTTTAGCGTTACAAAAAACGACCACCATTGCAAGGTTTATAGTATACCAACCATTAACCGCATACATTAAGTGTTCTATTTCTGAATCAAGTTTTATATTGTTGATGTGAGCAGACATACTAACGATAGGTAATAATACCAGACTGGCATTTAACAGCCAATGTTGCTCAATATGCAGAATTATTCATTTTATTGCATTCTTCAAAATCGTGTCTATTTTTATTTTATTTGTTTGATGAAGGCGAACTTTGTAGGGTGAGGAGGATTAGCAATTGACATAAATAAGTCAATTAAAAGACCAATAGTGCCATATGAAAATTTGTTCAGACATGCGTAAAGAGCTCACCATGAACAGTACAAGGTATTTAAGGAGTTATTAGTAAAAAGTGAATGTATGTCAAGGCACATTCAAATAGAAAATTGTTCATCGCTAAATGCATACTTTTAAATCCCTGTCAGCATACCGATCAGAAAAACCACTTAAGACAGAGATGCATTCCACATGATTTATCCGAAACAGTTGTACAATGGCTAATGTCAAGTAATTATTGCAGTCCAAATAATCCGCATTCTTAACCACCACGGGAGCGTCCGTTTGGCACAGACAATTGTCCACGTGATCACAGTGCCAGAGATTTGAGTACTTGTGCTGTGACCATTCATTCAAAACCTGTTTATGTATTCTTTATGACTTCGTTTTCTTAGCGTGTATGCGCGCATTTATTGGCTAACCTGCTGTGCGACATCCTTGGTGATATCCAGCTTCATCAAAATCATAATGTTGTGCTATAGTTATTGTTTATCGCAATCTAATATAACTGGTTGTCATAGTAATCATTGTTAAAATGTAAAACGTAGGTAAAATGAAATGTATAAAATTACTATAGCAACCATGTACATTTCTATTTTAATTGTAAAAGCAATCGACAATGCGATTATTATTACAATTTCATGTAACCAGAAAAAGACACAATATGGTTGCTATGACAATCATACTAGCAAATTTAGTTTGAAAGCAATTGACAATACGATTGCTATGACAACCGTACTGGAGAATTTACTGTGAAACCAACTGACAACGATTGCTATGGCAATGTTTTTTTTTTTTTCCCTGCAAAATAAGAAATATGCACAATACGGTTACTATGACAACCATACTCTCAAATATATGCAGTTTTTTTATTAATAAATTATAAATTGACTTTCCATCCATTACTTCGTTAATGACATGTCTATAGCAGAATAAAACAATGGAAAAAAATCAAACAATTGAACACGCATATTAAGAATTTACACAGACTTTAGAGCCTTCAGACTCCTATCATTAGCCAAACTTTGATCATGTTTATCCACGTGCATTTATCTCAGCTTTAAATAAACAATACTGAATCAGAGATTTAGCCATTGTGCGTAATATTCCCGATGTTCACTGTCATTGAGAAAGAGAGCGTGAACAGTGAGGAAACCTTGAATGAGTTAGTGAAGAAATGGCAAATTATTTCATGATTTGGAATTTCCTCATCTGTAATTGGAATCCGTGTGCGTAGTTTTGGGGAGATGATGTAAAACGGGTGAGGGAATTGGAGTTCGTGCCGGACCTCAGTACATTACTATTTCATTAGGTGACCTCAACGGACGACCTACTTTTTTTTTTTTTAAATCATCTGCCGTGATAGATGACTGAAATGGACACTAGAGGTCGCGTCATTTTTTTTCTATCGTAAATAGATTGAGTATGCTGTTGTGCTCCGTATTATTATAATTAAAAACAAATACTTTTTTTCTCTGTCTGTCTTCTTTTTTCTTTCTTTTTTCTGGTCCCGTTAACTTTCTGTTTTTACTATACGAAAGAGTTTGCTGCATGTACATATAGAAATGAAGGCTTAGAACCTTTCTTCGTGCAGGCAACAGTGCACCGAATTTATAATATTCTTATAAGGCAACTCAGCCATTAGCTAATTTTTCTCGAGGGCATTTCTATGTGGTGATTCAGAAAGCATTCGTTTTTTTTTTTTTTTTTGTATGCTCATTAATGGTGCAATTTCATCTAAAGATATATGAACTCCCCTGAGAGCATTGTATGCTCTCTTTTCTTGCCAGAACATATTTATATTAGCCACAAACATAATTGAGTATTAGTCGGTGATTACATGCGGTTGTACAGATAACTAACGTTCAATTTGGGTTATCTAACATCTGTTGCGATCTACCTGAGGCGTTGGACTTTCTCCAAATAAATGTCACGTCTGAGGCTATGCGACCCGAACAGGGTGGGGAATATACTACCAGTGGAATAGACCCACGAGAAAACGCAACTCTAATAACAAGCTTCAATAAACAAGATTGGTAATAGGCAGTCAGGATTTCTGCCTAGACGATTGATTAAGATCTCAATTAATGTCGAAAATTAGGAACGCATTCGTATTTTCCTCTGAAATTTATTGAAGTCCACCTTAACTGTCCCTTTTGTAAATTAGAAAATAACCACTTATCTCTAAAAATTTTTAAATACATTTCTAAAATTTATTTGTAATTATTAAAACTTAAAGTGTAATAATTTAATTTTAAGAAGAGAAGATAATTTATTTTTAAAAAATGTAATAATAACAAACAACTATTTTAGTAATAAATAATTTGTTCTTAAATAAATTTATAAAGACAGCTCTCCCCGTGTGGTTGCCGGGATAAGAATAGCCCAATGCAAATCCAAGCATGTCGTAAGAGGCGACTAATTGGACGCTGAGTTTCGAACGTTTCAGTTTCGCTCTCTTAAGGTTTTTGCCTTGAGGGAGCAATTCGACTCTCCTGGGAGGGTGTTCTCCGGCACGGCCAGGTGAGGGGCTTTGTCGGTGGATGCCTTTCCCTGGAATCCCTGGAATATGAGCGGTTCTGCTCGGTGGTGGGGGAGCCCGTCACTGAATGGAGCCAACGCTGAGTTGGACGGTCTTTCGGCCACTATGGAGTGGTCTAGGGATCGTCCTAATTTTTTTAGTTGGCTTTACTTAATTATCGATCATGCATGTCGTACGAAGCGACTAAAATAGGTACCCTGAGAGGGTAATGGATGGCAATGCTGTAGCCAATGAAGTTCTAACTGAGGCTCGCCTATTGCCGTTACCCTCCTGCCATGATCAGAACTTTAATAGCTCAATAACACCTTATCCCTACATTGTCCTCTACAGATAACAGGGAATATGAAAAGCATTCTTGCTTCGCCCCTTTAAGCTAGTCCTTATAAGGACTATAAGGACTTAAAATGCTGGTTGTGTTGTTAATTGGAATATCAGCAAAAACATTTAAACACCAAAGCTTTTCTTTTATATCATTTTTAATTTTACGAACAAATGAAGGGATTAATTTAAAGAGCATTTATCACTCTTTTTCAGCATTTTTTTAAAATAAACAAATACATAGTTAGCTTGATCATATGTGAAATTCTTTTGACAGTGATTAATCCATCCTCAAATTCGAATAAGTCTGTTGTGTTTGCACCTATTCTAGTTTGTTATACAGTGCAAACTTAAAATATATGTTTCGGAATTGTAGAGTAATCGTATCCAAATATTTTTTCGTTTTGTTCTTATTTAAAACGTAATAATTAATCCATACGAAGACATTCACCCTTTCCTGATACAGTGAAAAAATGTAAAGAAATAAAATCTCATAAATAAGAGTTTAATATATTGAAGCATATATGAAACTCTTAATATATGTGTGTGAATATCTTGAAACATGAGATAGGCAGATGTGCGTGTGTGCGTGCGCGCGCGCCTTTCAGTTGTAAACTGCAAACGCCACCTAAATAACTCTAAGGATGGTATGAGAGTTGGTTTTTGTTCATATTGACTAGTGCAGCTCTTCTAGTGATGTGATTAGTTTCCAACCACCAGATAACAAATTTAGCAACGACACCAGTTTTTTGTTAGTTGTTTTGCACTAAAAATATAATATACTTCAAAATATAAAACAAGACAATTACTTCAAGTATTATATGTATAGGTAACAGCGTAGCTATTTTTTTTTTAGCGCCTGGCAAATTCGTAGTGAAGCGCCTTTTATAATGCGACAAGTTCGCTAATTATTAAAATATCCTGCCACTAGCTCCCTATAACACTAGCCTTTGGCAACAACTACCCCAACGCCTCTGGGTATGGATAGACTTGAGCGTTTTATAATTCAATCTTTAGGAACGATAGCTATCTCTGATTAATAATAAGAAGGAAATCCGAACAGGTGATCACGAACATAATAAAGTATTGAGCTATCTTAAAAATATATAAATTAAAAGGGAAACTCAAGAAATATGTAAACACCAGGAAACAAAGCTAACTGACCTGTAAATATTTGATATATTTAATTAAGATTTATTTTAACCCTAATTGCATAAATAGAATAACAGACATTAAAATACTATGCGAATTTCTATACGAATCTGAAAAAACAAAAATACAGTATTTCATTTGCTATATCACTGTTTCTCTCTCTCTCTCTCTCTCTCTCTCTCTCTCTCCACGGCATATTAACTGTTAAATATCGTATATACTTGGACTGTTAATATGTGATGGTGACCCAAATGCTAAAGGCTATAATTATCGAAAATCTCGGAGAGATTATCACCATTTTACGGTAGTTAGATCAATTCTCTCATCCCCCCCCTTTTTTTTTTGAATCAATCGTCAATACACATGCACCCTACACTACTTAGTAACTTTAACCCGATTTGACTGCATGCGTGCTGGACTCTAATACTTGTCATGTGGAAGTCAATGGCCCTAGAGATAGTCATTTGAATTACAGATGTTGCCTACATAATATTACAGGTTCTAACTTAAATGGAAGTAGGTGTTTATCATGCCAATCAGCTGATCCTCTTACGACCCCTTAATAGGAGTCTTTGGAAGAAGGGTTTGTAATTACAACACTCATGATCCAGTTAAAATTTTTTTCCTCCGACTTTGGGATTTTAAATTATAGATTGGGTGTAAAATAAAGAACCCGAGATTCATTAATTTTAACTTGAGTTTTTAACATATAAAACGGGTTTGCTGAGTGTATCTGCGAAAGCTCCAATTCTATACACACCCATCAGTGTTATTCTGTGGAGTTATTTCCTACATCATGATTATTTAAATTGGTTGGCGTTGCTTAAATTCTTCGTATAGCTCAATTACTTTAATTATTACTCACTCTACATTAAGTATTTACATTTGGGCAATTTTTTTTTTTTTTCCATTTTTCTTAGTGATTCTTTGTAGAGACGGTAAGGAATTTAATGTTGTAAAGATTCAACTCTCATGAGTCAAAATATTATAACTATCCAGCTTGTTTCCACCTTAATATCGCACTCTTTTTTATCTGTGTACTACACTCTACCTGTTTTGTTCCGCAATGACAAGTTACAGTTGTCACATGTTACTGAGATCTGCGCAAGCTGCAGATGGCTTTAAGTAAATCAAGAAATAATCCAAACGGATTCTGTCATAATAAATCAAAAAGTTTACTAAATGAAGCATAACATTTGGCATTGCTGAAACCATGGAAAATTACAATGCACAGTTAAATATAATTAGTGCTCTGTTTTGTGCTCTACCCGTACTGTATTCACCTGTTCGTTAAAAATGAAGAGGTGAATGACTAAATATTACTACATCCAGCATCTGTCTGGTTATTTTAAAGCCTTGCCCATCTCCAAAAGTCTCACTGCTACAAACGCAAACATTTTTTTCCCCCAGTAATGTTACTTCCTTAATTTGCACAATTATCATATTCCAAGTGAATTAATTAGTTTAAATAAAGGACGCACAGCTCATCCATTGTATTCGCAACTAAACCAGTTAAGATTTTTGTTTGTTGCTTTCTTGTAAAATGGCTGCACTGTTGTTCTTTGTTGAACAGACAGCAAATGCTGTTAATTCAGGATGTCTAGATGTTTCAGATATGTTTAACACGAGATCACAACTATTCATTCAATAATTAATTTAGTTATTATATTTATCCGACAAAAAAAAAATAATTGTTGGATAATTTCATTTAGCTCATATTGTTAAGCCTCTCACGTGATACATAACTAGAATGAAGTGCATTATTTATATTTGATTGTTATTACTTTCGTGCGTGCATGTGGGGCGGAAGGTTCGGCTTGCGACCACAAAACCATTTGTGTTGACCTCCATATTTGTTATCATGTCGCGAAAGGATTCTTCGCTGAGCCTTGTTAAAGAAAGTATGTTGAATTTAAAAATTTCGGAGGTGCCATTATTCACTTGTACTATGTGCATTCTTTATAGAAATGCTAATTTGTTGGATTAAATATTTACTTATATTTCTAAAGTTGTTATAAAATCGATTGTGGCGCCGTCTTAGGTCAGATATGATGCAAGTGACGTCACGAAAATTTCTTTATGTAGATTACGAAAAAAAAAAAAAAGAGAGAGAGATAATAAATATTTACTGATATTTTTACAATTGTTTAAAAATCGATCGTGGCGCCACCTTATGTCAGATATGATGCAAGACGTCACGAAAATTTCTTTATGTAGATTACAAAAAAAAAAAAGAGAGAGAGATAATAAATATTTACTGATATTTTTACAATTGTTTAAAAATCGATCGTGGCGCCACCTTATGTCAGATATGATGCAAGATGGCCCCATGGAATTTTTTGATAAGCAATTTCAGAGAAACAAAACCAAGGTAATGAATTCGAAGAAATGCATTTATTCCAAACAAAAATCACATATCCACTAAACTGCACACATATCTCAAACTTGGCTATAGTATTTCTAAGATATATTAATTTTATTGTACATTAGCGATATTAGAAGTATTCTATAAGAATACTTTGTGGTTTTATATAACAGGAAGTAAAGTACTCTCCTCGTGATATTTTATAATGTAAATAATTCCTGCATTTCTACATCATAAACTGAAATTTTCTAAACCTGAGTAGGGTCTATCACACATTGAGCTGCAAGAATATACAGAGTAACAATATACAATTCACTCGATTTAATAAGTCCATATTAATAACCTAAAATCAGCGGACAGTTTAGGAGATTTCTATTCATATTCATAAGGATAGTAATCATATTTAGGGGCAGGTGGTGAAGGAGGATATTCCTGGTATTTTGGCACAGGTTCGTAAGACTTTGGAGGTTGAAGAGAAATGATTTCTACGTCTGCAGGGTTCTGGTTGGCCGTACCAGGTTCGTTGGTTTTTATGTGAGCCCTAAAGCCCGTCTTATCTGCCATGTAATCTACTTGACGATATAGTCCGTAGGCATCCCAGTAACTGTATGACCCTTGAACATTTCCGTATGAGTCGCTTTCCTCATGCCGGCTTTGTTTGTTGCCATATTTATCCTTAATCTCGTAGCCGAATTTATAAGGCGAAGATTTTTCCTGTGAAAATAAAAATAGTGAGTATTTAGTTAGGAAATCCAAAAATGCTAATTTTATTATCGCGTTCGTATGTGGAAAGTGTTTGGATGAAAATAGATGTCGTAAAAATGTTAAATCCCACGGTTGTTAACCGTTCGTTAGCATGAAATATTTTGAAGTTGGAATGCCCTTAAACAAAACACGCACAACTTTGTGTATGAATGGGATTAGTAGTAAAATAAAAACTGGAAACTGTAAGGCAAAAATGAATAAAATAAATATGGTGGCAATGACTCCTTGTTTAGCCTACAGAAAGATAACGTTCCGCATTCCAATATCTTTAGAAAAGGTTTATTACCAAATGCTCTAATAATATACATTATTCGTTTGTTTGTTTGTTTTTTTAATGGCGATCCTACATGCAAACTTTGAGAACCTGCACAATTCAAAATTTTCGCTTTGTTGTTTAATTTATCAATTTTCATATATTTATATGACTGTTGTTAATTTATACTATTCCGCTTTATTTATTGTTAACTAAATTTTTAATCAACTTAATTAATTTTTTTTTTCGTAGAAGTATTCAGATAATTTTGCATTAGACAAAATGTGTCTCATACAAAGATTGCATTTATATAATTGCGAATAATCTTATTTGAAAGAGAATTGTTACAAATCTACTAAACTTGAGTTAAAGTAATTATTAATTACTAGAAAAGCATTGCGTTTGTTATTTTAATAAATATTAAATAAAAATATTAACATATTTTTTAAATTTCTTTTTTAAAAGTTTTAATTTCTTTATACACCTTCATTTTTTCTTAATATTTCAGATAGAAATTCGGTTTAATTCCTGATTTGATTGTCAAGATTACATATCTTGACAATCAAAGGGTTTCGCTTGGTTCTTAATTGTTTCATGATTTCAGATGATCATAATAATTTTTTATTGAGATTTCGTGAAATTTAATTTGCTGATGTTTAATGCTAAGAGAAAAACCGAGTTATAAATTACGAAATTTCTCATGTGCTTTCTATACTTGGCTATGAAATATGGATGAATTCATGATATCTTCCATTTCTTTTCTGGTTCATGCCAAATTAATGCCCTCTTGCTCTATATTTTAGTATTTAAACTCCAATTTTATACTAGTAAAAATATGAAAGAAAATCACAGTGGCATATACCAAAGCATTTAAAACTGAGCATGGTAAATGAACAAAATCTTTAAGAAATAAAAACCAAAGAGGTTACTTCGTTTTGTTTAGTTTTTTTATAAACTTGTTTTATTTGTTTATTCATTTATATATTTTATTCACTTATTTATTTTAGTTATATTTATTTTTTATTGAAATGTAGGGTTTGGTATTTATATGCAATAAATAGTCTTGTGCAAATGTGAAAGACTGGCGCAAAAAAACATAACGCCTGTTGTCAGAGATCTTAGTTGCACTGAAGTTAAGTAGATTATCTGTCACGTGGTGGATTAGAGGTCACGATTAAGGACTGCCATCATTTTTTTAGGGGGGGGGGGAAACAAAATTTATTTATTGATTTATTCAAGTATATCACCAGTTTTCCGGCACCCTTAGATTCCAGAGCTTTGCCAGAGAATTTGAATTATTATTACGGAGGTCATGTAATAATAATTCATTAGTACGCCTTTGACCTACAAATCAAAGCTCTCGCACTTCTCTAAATCAACGTAGACTGCTATAGTGTAAGTGGGTATGAAATTGTGCTTCCGCTTGATACCGCCAATGTTAACTGGCTAATGCATAAGAACCCTAGCCAAGGGTATGTATACAAAATAAGCTAAGAATAACTAAAAATTAAGAGATACTCATCCGTTCGAAATTCAGCTTATAATTTACAACATTATTAAATTAAATGCACAATTTCAACTTGAACATTTATTTTATATATGCTTTATATTATATATTTTTAGGATTATAAAACTAATTAACTGGTAAAGTTAATTATAACTTAATTTTTATTAATAATAAAATATAATATTTATTAATTATTATGCATTAAATTTATATAAAAAATATGTAATTATGCTTTTGTCATACATGTGTGTGTGTTGTAATATACTTACGTGCAGATGAAGGAATACAGCAAAATGTTATAACTTACTTGACAATTCGTTGTTATAAAGAAATACAAGTGTTCAGAACAGAATTGCATCAACCCTCCAAAGACTTTTATTTTTGTTTTATTTATTTACGTAAGTCATTTTAAAAGTTTTGCGCATGCGTTTCCAGTGGGATAATGTAATAGTTTTTATTAATGCCAATTGTATGCCTGACTCTTCATTGCTCGTTTGTTCTGTTTCTGGTGTTGTTGTTCAACGAAATGATACATCAAAATGATACATAACTTGTGCAGGATATTGTTCATTTCACATGATAATACAATTCAAAACTATATATAATTCGAAAATTTATTTATAAATCCACTTATTTCTCATTTTTATGAACTAATACTATTGTAATGAATCAGGAAAAGTTCCTTACTTGGTACGTGGGATAAGCAGGAGGTGGATAAGATTTTGGTGGAGGATAAGCACCTCTGACCAAACATGCACTCAAGTGAACTACCAAAAGTGCACAGATAGATGCTTTCTATAAAAATAAAATAACATATAAGATTGAAATATTATTCTTAATAATATTAATTGAATTAGTTTTTCCTTTAAAAAAGTTGGGGCACTCTCTATTCCCCAGAATTCACGGTTTGCGCTACTTAATTCTTCACCTACACACTGTATCATCACCTTGCATCTACATACTACATCACTATGTATAGCACACACATCTCCCATCTACCTCTCACTAATAGTATTTTGTCTGTAAAGTGCGTGTGTTCTTTGGTCGATTTTCGGTATGCCATAAAAACTCGTGTTTCTGGGAGAGAGAAAAAAAATTGCATATATAGAAATAATTAATGAACGAAGGGAGTTAAAAATGTTAGTTTAGACACTTCAAATTCTGCGATGGGTGTTAAATTGCCAGCCGAACTAAAATTACACTAAGCATCAATTATTTTCATTCCACCATATTCATTATGGTAAGAAAACAGTAACTGCATTATTGTTACTTGGTATTTTTTTATTCAGCTTTCAGAAACTCGTGAAACGGATTTGTACTCAGTTCCCATTCGTATATGAAGGATTGTTTCTATGAAGAGCCTAAGCCTATAAAGTCACAATGCCGGGTGGTCTGACTGGTGTTTATTTATTATGAACTAATGGATGACATCACTGATACATATTCAATAAGACCAATTATGATCATTAGCAACCTTGTCATGCCCTTTTTTTACAGAGTGGTGTCTTAAGGTAGGAATGAACAATGGATATACCGTGATCGATCCTTGAATTCATTGGAGATAACTGGGCAGTGAAAAACTTCAAACAGGAACCACCAAAGGAATAACACCCACCCCACAAATATACTTTCCCCCGCGTTGTCTGATTATTTCATGCAAAAAAATATTCTTCTTTTAATGAACAACAAGGTGCTCAGAGAACATGTATTCATTCAACACCTGCAAGTTGCAGGAAGCAGCTGGTGTCGCATGGACGTCATATATAATGCGCATGTGCAATAAATTGCGTAATAGAAATATTGCAAGTGGCTTGTAGAATACCAGTGCTTCTAGATGATTGCGTTTATGACCATCAAAGGTTTCTTGTGTAATATATCATTATGTTGTCACAATGATAAATGATGACTTACTTTCAATGTAAATTTTTATATTAAATATAGAAAGAATTAATGCTATGAAACTATTTAAAAAAAAATAATAATAATAAATAAATAAATGAAAAAATCGTTGAAAGGTAATTTATCGAAAGAAAAAAATTCTAATCATCATGAAAACAGTACATCAAAAGATATTTAATAGAATATCCATGTTCTAGTTTAAAAAAAAAAAAAACCGAGAAGTATACATATTTCGAAAATTTTGGGTTTTTATAATTACGTTTCCCTCTTTTTCTGATTTTCTTTATATAACAGTGAGTGCCATAATGTTAATTATAGATATGTTTTTTTTTAAGTTGTACTCAATGTGATATTAATTATTTTCATTTAAATTATTTTTAAGATTGTTTTCAACAATAGCTTACATATACATTGGCCCAAGTCGTGTGCTTTGGATTTCCCGGAAAAAAAAAAAAAAAAAAGACTTCAGTAGTTTTCGCCATCCGGTAAAGTTAAGTCGGACTACATCTTCAACGCTGCGAAGTCATGTAGTCTTAACAGCTTAGAAGAGTTCAGTGCTGTACCCGATGGTAGAAGCTTAGAAGAGTTCAGCTCAGTTCCACTGGTAACAGTGCTGTACCCGATGGTAGAAGCTTAGAAGAGTTCAGCTCAGTTCCACTGGTAACAGTGCTGTACCCGATGGTAGATATCATTACAGATTTATGTTTTATTCGGATTTTTTCGTGATGCTTTTTTTTTTAAAGTACGTTACAGAATTAATATTCGCTAGTTGGCCGCTCTCCGTAGTAAATATCCTTTCTCCTACTACCGCCAGTAAAATAAGATGATACTTAATTTATCACCCATTCTCCAGTTGTTTAAGTGCTTACAACAAGTAAGATATATTAATATGATCTGAGCGGAATAAAAGTTAACATGAATAACATGCACTTGGAATATAGGATTGTCAGAGTTGATAACATCAGCGAATATAAATCTACCATTGTTTGTAGGAAACGTTTGGTATCAAGGACTCGATGGATTAATTGAACAGTTAAATAAAACTTACCCAGTAAGTTTTTTTTTATTTATTTCTTGAAAATAAACTGTCATATTCTTTATCAATTAACCTCACGATCAGCAACTTCTTTCCTACAGGGTATCCCAAAAGTCGCCACACATACGAAATGCAAAATGCAATTACTTGCATAACAACAGATATCTTGGAACGTATTCGCCATGAGTGGGAAAGAAAACTTTGTGTGTGTGTGTGTGTGTGTGTGTGTGTGTGTGTAGAAAGAGGCGGCCAACACGTAAAGAATATTTTGTTAATAAATGGTACATTTAGCTACAATTTCCATTTTCCCTATGTATGGCGACTTTTGGGACACCCTGTAGATTGTGCCTTATTGTTAAATTTTATTTATTTATTATTATTATGTTTTGGGTCTTTACTTGAGAGGTTGGCGTAACGATTTCTACTATCATTTCTCCACATCGTTAAACATTTGTGCATTAAAAAAACTGAAACCAAATGAAATCAAACGCCATCGTAACAAATTATTAGTACAGTATTTTCCTTTATATCCAAAGATTGAGTTGTAGTGAACTGATTTTATAAATAAAATTACAAACCAATTTTGAATTTTATATAATAGCAGGGAAGTTTGATCTTCTTTATGATAAAAAAATTTCGTAATTTAATTATCGCAGATCACCATTTAGATTTAGAACAATTATCAAGATACACCTCTTTCTAAACACAGTAAGATATAATTAATTGTCACTTAGGGATGTGCAATTTAGTCAAGGCCAAGAATGTGATTATTAAAAAATACCCTTGGAGGATAATGGATGGCAATGCTGTAGCCAATGAAGTTCTAATTGAGACTCGGCTATTGCTGTTACCCTCCTGCCATGATCAGAGCTTTAATAGCTCAATAACACCTTATCCCTGCACTGTCCTCTACAGATAACGGGCAAGATGAAAAGCATTCTTGCTTCACCCCTTTAAGCCAGTCCTTATAAGGATTATAAGGGCAATTTAGTCAAGATAGGTGAGGAACAACAATCGACCGTGAGATGCGGTGATTAATACCCTTGGAGGGTAATGGATGGCAATGCTGTAGCCAATGAAGTTCTAACTGAGGCTCGGCTATTGGTGTTACCCTCCTGCCATGATCAGAGCTTTAATAGCTCAATAACACCTTATCCCTACACTGTCCTCTACAGATAACGGGGAAGATGAAGATCATTCTTGCTTCGCCCCTTTAAGCCAGTCCTTATAAGGATAAGGCAATTTAGACGTTGGCAAGGTAAGAAAGAGCATTATGGGTTTTTTTTTTTTTGGTAATGTTATTATGAGACTGAACTAAAAAAAGATCCAACTTAAATCCACTCCATAATGGGAGAGAGAGAATTTTCAGTCATTTCAAGGACTTAGAAAAACTAATCCAGTCTTTTATAGAATTTGAATTTTTGCGCTTACAAAACAAATAAGCATTCTAATGAATACATAACACACTGAGGCCCCGTGGTCCTACAAATGCAAAGAAATGTATGTTAAAAACCACTAGGAAAGATCAAACCCCCCTGTATGTTGAGAAAACTGAAGAAATTATAGCGATCATTAATTTTAAAAACAACTAAAGAAACTATTGGAGACATTCTTAAAAGTGTTAAAATTTTCAATAGTATTCTTGTGTGATAATCGTTAGAACAATAGTTGGGCCTAGAGTACTTCATTCAGTTTATTTGTTGTGTGTAGGAGATAATCTTGTAGAAGGGTGTATAATTTCGCTCGTAAAATGTTCCAATTGAATCGAAATTGAGAATATTCAACAGATTTCAATAAAGATCTCAACTGCTAAACTTTATCGAATCCCATCTAGTAAGAGTGGTGATATTACTATCCTATCGAAGTGTTGTGCACTGCATATTTTCACTAAAATAGGTTCGATTTAAAACAAAATTTGGGTAGTTGGCCAGAAAATAATATTGAATTCTATCTAGCCAGAGCAGATGACCTTCTGTCATTTAGCGATATTATGTCAAAGTTATACTCACAGTCAAGAAGACTCGACAAATTTACGTTTAACGTTTTCAATTCCAAATTTCAGTAAAATCCTATCAACTAGATCTTTAGAATAGTTTTCGTACTGATGGGACGAATGAAACAAATGAAGTAAGGTTGTGTAGGGTGGTCACCCAATGCCGCATATATACTATTGCTATAAGAATTAATTTTTACTAAAGTAAGAAACCATGTCTTACCTGAAGTGACATGGCTGCAGGTCTTCTTTAGCTAACATCAGACTAATACAGACTGATGGTTTGTGGTACTTTTTATAGTAAATACTAACCCAATTCTGCACCTACAAAGATGGCATTGACTCTCGCAGGAAGAGTATGACCAACAGCGCCCATCCCGAGAAACTCAAGTTGATCGTACTGCGTTCATTACCTAATTAATTACCTTTATTGGCAGAGGTGAGGAAAGGGTACGAAATTAATTTACCAATTTTTTCGCATCAAAGAAGCGTTTTCACAGCAGGAAACGAACGAGGAAGAAGTAATGTGGGTGAACTAGAATTTCTCTTTTTTTCCTAACAAAAATGTTTTTCATGTTTTCATTCGACCTCTTTGAAGAATTCCGAGACCTTAATCAACGTATATAAATTTTATATAATTACGTAATTATTCAGTGATTAATATGCATAATCTCCTAGCAATCTAAAGTCAAATCTATATATTTTGTTCATTTTCAACTGGACCGGTAGAGGGCGGTTCGGTTCTAACAATATGAAGTTCACAGTGGTAGCTTTTACTGTAATGCGTTTATAAACATCGTAGAAATACGTGTTGAGGTAATTTGTTTATCAGTCTCGCTGTAACGAATCTCGATTAACCGAAAAAGTGTCTTTCACTACTCTACAAACTGACGAACTTGTAAATTTCTACACAAACATACATACACGATCTTGCGGCCCTTCTGATCATCAATTGACACATTTACTATCAACAACAAGAAATAAATATGTCCATTTATTGTCCCACTGACCCGAATCTAGTAAACCATGTATGTCCACCCTTTTCCCTATCGCTACGAGTATCTTCTCCACCCTTTCGGTTTCAACCCTTTAGTGACGAAATTATGAGCAATAAACGAATATGCAAATACAGTCACGGACTGTACACTTTGTATAGTCGTAGGTGATTGCGCGCTTTGTGAATAACAAATGAAAATTTGAGACATAAATTATACATCTGACCTCACATAAAAATGAATGTAGAAGAAGATATAGGCTTCTTCTGTTCAAGATTTCCATTGATGTATAATTCTTCGGAGGGTATATTCGTGACTAACTGGTGGAACTTAAGATCATCTACCGACATTTTGGGTTAGCTCCAGGATACAAGTTCATCGACATGAATTATGCTACCATTTACACGACTCGGTGACCTCCGCAATGTTTGAATGTGGCATAAATGCGGCATTAAGCTTCCAGTGAAAACATCCAAACAAGTAGAAACATATCTTTGCATTTGTTGCTCTCCTATGAGGTCATCTGCCGAGAATAATTGTTTTAATACAGCAAGTTCCGAGATTATTGTGTACTTTGATGTCAACGGGTCATCAGTGAATGATGTCACACGTTTAAGTAGAGGGGGGGGATTGGGGAAAACAAGTATAATATGACATTTTGGAAGAGTATATCTAGAATGGTATGTCACAAAGAAGTCAAATCGTTTTCCCAATCTTTTTTTTTTAGTTTTTTTTTTTTTTAGTTTATCACATTAAAAAATTTAAAAATGCTAAACTTAAAATTCTTCGAAAAGTCGAAAAATTACTGAATATGAATAGAAGAATCCAATTATTGATTTATTTTGGAAGTTGCAAAATATTTTTTTGTTATTATTGAAATTTTAAAAAATATGAATAAAATTAATTAAGTTTTGAAATCTATTGCATAAAGTCTGCCTTCTTTTTAAAATAGACACCTTTCGTAATGTTCACATGGAATGTCGAATGATTAATGACATTCTAGGCAACCAAAGCCATGAGGTGATCATGTTATGGCTGTTAACTGAGTGTGTTCTTCGGCTGGTTTGTTTCTTTTGCAGGAATAAGAACTAAGATTTGGCTAATCCTTTTTTGTTACAAAATATCACATGGAACTTTAAATTCTTTCCACACTTTACATGTGTTTCCGTAGATTAAAAGGGAAAGTGAAGAATTTCCGTTTTTGTGCCTGTAGCGTTCTTTTTAATACGTATTTTCTTCATTTATAAAAATAATATTTATACATTTTTCGGTTATTTCAAATAACGAAAACTTTTGAACCTATAACACATTTAGTGCCTTGGGTGGGGCTAAGAGGTAGTTAATCGGAGAGCTAACCAAACACAGATTTTTTTTTTTTTTTCAGTCGCTTCAGACCTCTAAGCAAAGTAATGATCTCACTCCAGGATAAATGAAAGTCATCTACCACTTAAAGACTCTCACAAACATCCGTGACGTAGTGGAATTCAAAACCACGGTCTGTTAGTTGAAAAGCGGAGATGCTATCCATCACTAAACTGAACACACACACACACACACACACACACACACACACACACACACACACACACACACACACACACACACACACACACACACAACCAGTATTATCCGCGTAATATCGGACGAGCGCGTGTGTTTAGGAGTAATATAGGGTGGGCGTGTTAATTTCTCTTTATGTTTTCATGAGCATAACTTAGTGTAGCAGTTCCCTCCCCATTTTAACACATTCTAATAAACCAAATCCTCCTAAAAGTTTTTTAATTAGAGTTCTTTATGAAACCCACTTTTTAGGGGCGGGGGGGGATCACACAAGATACACACTGTTAATTTAGGATCTGGAAATCAGCGGTGTGATATCCAGTCCCAAATAATTATACCTTTAAAAATATTAGATTTAATATTATTTAAGTTATGAAAAAGAAAAGAATGAACCATCTGACATACTAACATTCGTCTAATATCTTGGTTAGAGTCCAAACAACCATGGGGACTCTGAGCCATTCCTTAATAAGATGTTAAAATCTTATTAACTTCATACGGCGGGAAGCAGAACCAACCTTTGTTTATTAGATGACAACAGAAACAAAAACATGATCAGATGTTTCATTTAAAAGAAGCAGAAATAATAACCAGCCTAATATCGATTCCCCAATAGACTTGAACAGCTCAAATTCTTCGAGCAGAATTCATCCAGTACATTTTCTCATAAGGAAATGTGTAACATTTTGGATATTAGTCTTAATAAAGATCTCTAGCCAAAGGTGTTCCCAACTTTTAGGAAAACGTCGACATTCAGTGTTGCAATTACCAAAGTAGATGCACAATACCTCAATTTAAATGCGGGATAACTTGATAAACAACTAAAATAATGAAATAGCAAATAAAATAATATCACGATAATTTTTATATTACCCCCTCCACACACACACACATACACGGAAAAGTTGAAAAACCTATAGCACCAGCATGTCGTGTGAGTTAGTGGCTTTTGCAGGCTTAAAGGAAATAATTCCAGAAATTAACTGTGTCAATGTCATCTAAAGGAATGACTAATACATTCAAAACGTAACCCATCTACATCTATTTGTTTCTGGAACTCAGATCTTGCTGAAAAGTCTGTTTAATTTCTAATAAATATATTTTAGAGAGTACTGAATTTACAATAATTTATTTGGAAAAAGGGACATCGGATTTATAAATAATTAAACAGAAGGTTTAAAAATTGGATGTTTCCGAATGGTTTAGTCTCTTAAAAAAATGTTCCCTATTAAAATACATGGGACTTCCAAAAGAAAGTATATTTCGACGAAATGATAAAAATTACACTTTAAAATACACTATTAATTCTGAGATTTAAAAAAAAAAAGTATTTTTTCTAAAAAAAAAATAAATTCCTGAAAGATTAGAAACAAAATGGCTGCTGGAACAAAATCGCAGATACTAACTAATGGACGTTTGTAATTTTCGATTGTTTAAAAGAAACATAATATATGGAAATTGTATGCAATATTGTCAGTGTACAACTAAAGGAATGTCACTAGTAATTTTACTCTGCCTGTGTTTTGAGTTATGGCCTAAAAATATTGCTAAAATGTTAGAGTAAAACTGACTTCAAAAAACGTAGCAACTACTGAAAGGAGGTAGTCTTAACCTGGAGCGAAAATTAGCTTTGATTTTTTGTTTATTTGTTTGTTTGTTGTTTAATATATATATATATATATATATATATATATATATATATATATATATATATATATATATATATATATATATATATATATATATATATATATATGACGATCTGTAATATTAACTCGGAATTTGGATATGTTCATATTTATATATACTGACTACTTAGATCCGAGAACTAGAAAAAACAATTAAATTTATTCAAAACGCAACATGTTTCATCGGATTGTCCGACTTCTTCAGGCGTGGGAACATAGAAAGCAAATAAAAAACACTATAAGAAACATCGTATCACTATAAAAACGACTATTATAGAATTCAGTTAGCTTTGAACTGTAGCTACAGTCCGTGTTGAAGTTCTATTGTTAGGCAGCTGGGTGCGTCTGACTTCACGCGTGTGCCAATATCGGATAACAGAGCTGAAAGAGTCCGGTAGATTATAACCAAGGTTATTATTTATATGATGAGGGTCCATAACAATTTCCTTAGACTCGACTATGCGGCGTTCTACCTCGTCTTGGCATATATGAAGGTTTGAAGTTGTTGTCCAGTTTATCTCATGTTGACGGCCTTCATCTGAAGTCAGACGCACGCAGATGCCCAACATAGAACTTCAACACGGACTGTAGCTATAGTTCAAAGCTAACTGAATTTTATAATAGTCGTTTTTGCAGTGATACAATGTTTCTTATAGTGTTTTTTATTTGCTTTCTATGTTCCCACGCCTGAAGAAGTCGGACAATCCGATGAAACATGTTGCGTTTTGAATAAATTTAATTGTTTTTTCTAGTTCTCTGATCTAAGTTAGTATATATAAATATGAATATATATATATATATATATTTGTTTAATATATATGTAACTGCCTAAAACTGCTTTTTAATACATAGCGATGCTCTTCACAACAAAAATTCCTCTTCTGTGGAAATTTAGTATAGAAAAAACTCGCTTGCGCTACCTCAAAAACTAACTAAATCCTAGAAATCACCTTTAGCAAAATGTAAAAAATGCCTTCCTGATGATGATGCTGATAATCTACCCTATATATAAAATGATAAGGTCACGTTTTTTGAAACTCAGGGGCTACCCTGAGTGTCGAGTCATCAGAATTCAAGAAGAACCGGACTACCAGTCGGAAACTCGGGGGGTTCGGCTCCGTAGGCGTCGGGGGGAGAGAAACTCCCCCTTTCGAGTCTTCAAAATTCGAGTCATCAGAATTCAAGGAGAACCGGCCTATAGTACGCCCACAGTTTCGAGACCCTTCGACACTTCTGCGCATGTGAAAAGAAGGAGAATCCATTCCCATTATAGGGTAATCAATCGGTCTTGTGGGATGGGTTGTTTATTACTACACGTCGGAAAATTAACTTCTCTTTTATGATCATTGTAGTTTTTAAAGTGATAACTTTAAATTTTGTACGCGTATTTTTTATTTTACGTTTTATTATTGTACGTAGAGTATTTTTAAGTTGAAAGTGAATTAGCCAATTTCATTCGGGAGTGGCAGTATTTTGCATCCCTTCCAAAAAAAAAAAAAGAAAAAAGACAGGTGTTACGAAAACACATACAATTAACAGACCAACATATTGCATTGCCCCTATAGCTTTAGTCATCCTCTGTATCTGTCATTATCGACGAGGCCCTTTGAGTGGAAAGACCTGGGTTCGAATCTCTTCCATTAACCTTTATAAGAGCTTTTCAACTACAGATGAGTTAGGGGATTTCATATGTAGGTGGGAGGATTTCCTCTGGAAGGCGGGTTTTTCATTCTTAAGATTTGGAAGTGACGAGAAGAACTCATGTTGGAGGCTTTGGTTGATTGGGAAATATTAAAAATATTATTTAATTTTTCCAATATTTCATCTCAGTCACATAGACATCTTCAGGGAATACAATGCTAAACTTATAACACACACACAGAGAGAGAGAGAGAGAGAGAGAGAGAGAGAGAGAACACAAAATTAAGTGAAACACGTGGAAGACTAGAGTTCTAAGGGGAAAACCTCTGTTAGCAACCGTTCGTGACCTTCGATGTAAACTGGGATCACAAAATATAAATAAATATTAGTGCTGTCAATATTTTGGGAAGTTTAATGCATCCATAGTTATCCAGGTTTATTTATCCAGAGGAAAAAGCCTAATGTATCTAGACCATGACGACTAACAGAGAACACATTATCTACATATCTTAGCCAAATTGAGGTTTGAGAGGGACTGAGCCAAGAGCTTCTTTTTCGAGGTGTTTCACGAAAAAATTGACGACAGAGGTGAGGGGGGAGGGATAACCCATAGCAGACGTACCTTCCACCTGTTTGTAAATGCCATTCTTCCAAGAGAAATATCTCGAATGGATGGAAAAGATATCTGTGAAATAAGTAGAAAAACATTTTTTTAAAAGTTTTAAGATTTCATTTAAGGGAATACTGGTAGATGTCAAACCTGGCCAAAATATCTGTATTATTTACAATTAATTTTCAATAGAAATGTTAAAATAGGTAGACTTTTTTTATTGGAAATATTGGAAGAATTGAATAACATTTTAATGCTTCAAGCTTTGAACATCACATCCCACAGAATAATCAAACTGTCCTTCATAATTTCAGCTGCTTTAACTGCAATTCCGAATAGCTTCAGCATATTAACAGCTCAAACCTCTCACATCCTAAGAATTCATGATTTGTGAGAGTAAAAGAGGTCTTATATTCTTTATTTCGGGTAACGTCTCCTGAATTGTTATAATTAAAAGTATTAAGGAAAGTTCAGACAAACAACAGAATAGAATTAAAAGCTTAAGATTCCCCCCCCCCCCCAGAGTATAGTTCTTTCTTTTTTTTATTTATGGAGCCTAGACAGGAACATTGTGCTTGTGCAAGACATTAGCACTAGTCTATGTAGGAAGGCTAAGATAGATCTGTCATGGTCAACAACAAGATTACTATAAGTGATCTGAGAGGTTAGGAAAAGAAGGAAGCCCGAATGAGAGGGGGGGGTGACAATATCAAACATCTTAATTGGCTTACAGCTCCATGAATCAGAAGTAAGAGTTGATAATTCATGGAACAGTCAATCTGCTCAGATTTCCGTAACAGTTGGTTTCTTGAGGAGCATCATGGCATAGAAAATCCAATCCAAGATTTATTTTAGAATGCTTATAAAGAAACTTTCTGAATCTTTTACCCTGCAGGAACCAGCGTAAAAATATTGAGTAAGAAAAATTGTATTATTATTCCTCCTCCAGGTAAAATCTTTTTAACCTGGAATCATAATCATCATAATAATTCATCATCATCATTATTTATAGAGCCTCCGTAGCTCAGTTAGAATAGACGAAGCCCTTTGGTAGGAAAGAGCTGGATTCGATCCCCGTCAGTGACGTGAGGAACCTTTATCTGGTCTCTTTAGACGAAAGCTGAGTTAGCCAGTCTCATACGAAGGTACGAGGTTTTTTCACCCGGAAATTCGGTTTTTCGTCCTTCAAAACAGGCAAACCGGTCCCGTGAACATACGCATCTTCAGACATAGGAGACACTCCTGTTATAGGATTGACCGACATATTCATTGGGATTTCCGATTTCGATCGTAATAGGAAATGAAGTCTAATACGTAACAGGCCACTTGGCCTAATACGTAAGAAGAAGAGAATTATTATTTATACGATGGTTATTATTATTATTATTTATTTATTTATTTATTTTTTGAAATCACAATGTCTAGCAGAACACTAGGATTCCGTGACCCAGTTTGTAAACCCTTGCTATAAAGTGTTATTTTAAGTTTTAAATAGTATTTTCTGTCTTGGATCTTTGATTTTTTAAATATTAATATTAGTAATAATAATCCATTTTTGTAATGTTGGATGTAAACATAGACTGGAAAAAATATAATTGATGATGTTTGGAAGAGAGGAGGAAGAAAGACGACATGACGGACACTTATAAAATTGATGAGAGGATATTGCCATTTATTATTTGGGATTATAGCCAAAACTACGAAACATATGAGGCCAGTGTATTATATGTGTTCATTTCATGTGTTTTGAGGAAAATTCTGACAACTTCGTATGAGATCGGCTAATTCACCTTCAGCTGAAAAGTCCCTATAAAGGTTCTTCGAATTTAGACGAGATTCAAACCGTGAAAAGTGCACCTTCAAAATGATATATGGTACGTTTCAACTGTAATGTGCAGAGTGGATAAACGTCTCTCAGTAAGTCTTGAAACTTCACAGATAAAATTGCTAGGCACCTTTGAAACAGCATATATATCTCATAAACTGTACAAACGCGTAGTGAAAATATTTCGTATTACATTTAATTTTAGTATCGCTTATAGGCAGTATACGGACTCAGATAATTATCTTCTGACAATGTAACAAAAAGTTGGTGTGCAACAGACATTGTTGTAGTTCTATTCAAAATAATCTGTTTAGCAGTTATTCTACTTATCAGACATTTCGAAAAATATCTCAAACAATTTACTCTAAGCATATACATTAATTAAATTTCACTACTTTGATAATTAGTAGTAGTGAAATAAATTTCACTACTACTCCATTAATATCGGAGTGTGCACACACACACACACGCGCGCGCGCGCGCGCTAAAATAATATAACATAAAACAAAAGGTTTTTGCCTTATATGAAGGCAAAAACCTTCTCAAGATAATCATTGAGAATAATTTATTCCTGTTCTACAAAAATGGATTTGAGAAAGTTGTTTAAACGTTTTTTCTGTAACGAAAGTAATGTATGAAGCTACTATTGATTTTCACAATTGCTTCAAACAAGAAAAGTAAACGATTAGAAAAGATTCCCGAAGAATGCTACGGCATACAAGAAAACCATGCTTATTTTCACTCTTCGTTTCAAATATTGCTAACCCCGTGTGGTGGCCAGACTAAGAATAGCACCGCTGCACCCATGCATGTCGAAAGAGGCGACTAAAATGGATGCAGAGTTTATCTCTCTTAGGTTTCTTCCGGAATTGAAAATGAAATCTAAGTCCCCCCCCCCCATCACCGGGAGCATTCTGGTGATGGGGGGCTTAGATTTCAGGGAGGTTTGCCCTGAGAGAATATTTTGAGTCTCCGGGGAGGGTGTTTTCCAGCATGGCCCGTGTGGGGCCTTGTCGGTGAATGCCTTTCCATGGAATATGAGAGGCTCTGCTCGGTGGTAGGGTGAGCCTGTCACTGAGTGGGCCAACTCTGAATTGGAACGATCTTTCGGCCACTATGGAGTGGTCTAGGGATCGTTCTAATTTTTAAACAGGGCTTTACTTAAAAATCCACTGTAGTCCATGCATGTCGTAAGAGGCGACTAAACTGGGATGCAGAGTTTCGAGATTATCGCTCTCTTAGGTTTACAGATCTCTCTCAGGTTTAGATTTTGGGGGATTTGCCCTGAGAATTTTGAGTCTCTGGGGTGGGTGTTCTCCGGCGTGGCCCGTGAGGAGCCTTGTTGGTGGATGCTTTCCCCTGGAATATGAGCGGTTCTGCTCAGTGGGGGGGGGGGAGTCACTGAGTGGAACCAACGCTGAGTTGGACGATCTTTCGGCCACTTGTAGGGAGTGGTCCGGGGTTGTCTTAATTTTTAGAGAGGACTTTACTTACATACGAGCCCATACATGTCGTAAGAGGCGACTGAAATGGGAGGCAGAGTTTCGCTCTCTTAGGTTTCTTCCAAAATTTTGCTCCCGGTGAGGGGGGGGCTATATTTCGTGGGGGTTGTCCTGAGAGAGCATTTTGAGTCTCTGGGGTGGGGGGTGTACTCCGGCGTGGCCCTGAGGGGCCTTGTCGGTGGATGCTTTTCCCTGGAATGTGAGCGGTTCTGCTCGGTGGTGGTGGGGGCCCGTCACTGAGTGGAACCAACGCTGAATTGGACGATCTTTCGGCCACTATGGAGTGTCTAGGGATCGTCTTAATTTCTAGAGAGGGCTTTACTTACATACCAGCCCATGCACGTCGTAAGAGGCGACTAAAATGAGTACCCTGGGAAGGAAATGGATGGCAGTGCTTTAGCCAATTAAGTTTTAAACGAGGCTCGGCTATCGCTGTTACCCTCCTGCCATGATCAGAGCCAGACTCTATATATTACCCTATCCATACATTTTCTTTACAGATAATAACGGGGAATATGAAAAACATTTTTGCCTCACCCATCTAGTCAAAAAAAAAAAAAAAAAAATATATATATATATATATATATATTGCTATTACATTAAATCCAAATTTAAATTTTAAAAAGTAACATCAGCATTCATATTGTGTCATAATAACTAAAAGAAAAAAAAATTAAACTAAAAGTCCTTAAAAGGACGAAGCAAGAATGCTTTTCATCTTCCCCCGTTATCTGTAGAGGACAGTGTAAGGATAAGGTGTTATTGAGCTATATAAAGCTCTGATCATGGCAGGAGGGTAACAGCAATAGCTGAGCCTCAGTTAGAACTTCATTGGCTACAGCATTGCCATTCATTACCCTCCCTGGGTACTCATTTTAGTCGCCTCGTATGACATGCATGAGCTACGTTGGGGCTATTCTTATCCCGGCCACCACACGAAAGTTGTGAGAAATATTAATATAGTTATCTATTAATATTTTTTATAGAGTGTTATCCTATTCTCAAAAATCTTTGAAATTTAAAAATTTTCTATTTTTTTTTTACATTCCAAAATGTAATATATTATAGTTTATAATAGAAGATATATTTATTTTTAACAAAGTCTATGATAATAAGATTTAAAAAGCAAACTCCTGTGGACCGTTTCTTTCGTCAATTGCTAAACAAAACTTTTAAGTAATACATTCCACATTAAGCAAAGAAAGCAACGCTATGTTTTGGTATTTATATTTCATTTCATTTTAATGATTTTACACAAGATTTCATTTTAGCAAAGCATGTTGAGGATTATCTTCAGCACTATTTTACAAATAAGATATATATAATTATATAAAAGTCACTTTTATGGAATATAAATCTCTCTCTACTATTCTTTACAATTTTTGTTATTTTGTTGATCTAGTTTCGTACTTTCATCGAATCGTTTGGCCTAAATTTGATATCGTTAATTCAATCTATCAGGTCACATGACGTGGATAAAATTAACTTTAATTGGTTAGTTTGACTAGGATTAGTATAGCTGGATATATTCGCATCATACACATGTCAAAGCATGTTTAAAAAAATTAAAATAAAGAAGCGTTTTGAAGGTAATAATTTAGGTGTCCAGTGCCGTAAACACACCAACACAGAATGAAATAATAAACACACAAAAAAAGATCAATTATAGGGAAGTCTTTGGCGAACGTTTAGGAATGTCCGATATTTTTATCAGATAGATACGACATGTCATAGAGGGAAAGATCATTAACTGCACGAACTACTCCAGCATGTCATTGCAAAACAATACCTTTAAACACTCTCAATGATGACTTAAATCGTGTCCGAACCAATTGAAGTCTAGACGTCAATTGGTTCCGACAACAGATGCTTCCTCGTGAGCTATCCGACAATGAAACGCCAACTTCATGGTCATACAATGATGGATGCATTCTGTAAATGGTTCGCGGTATTTGACTGTGATGCGTGTATTTTCATGACACCCCCCCCACCTCTTTTTCCTTTAGTTGGGTGGGTGTTTGAGGGGGGGATAGACAAAAGACGCAACGGTAGTAACTTCTAGATCACGCTTCGTTAAACAGTTATCGAGAATTGGATTTAGAATAGGATGCCAACTGTTTAACCCATCGCTTGGAAACAATAAGAGGTCGGAACAGAACGTACAGACAACCCAAGTGAAAGGTTATGAGCTGGAAGGAGATATTTAATGAGAGGTTACCGTTACGTATGTGGGACACATTGCAATTATGCTGACAGAGCGTGATGTTTATATATAGATATTCCCTTTTGAGTTGGGAATTTCTTAATCCCCGATATGTGGCAATGGTTCTCTAATGTCGCAATTTTAAGTTCTTTACCAGTGGCGCTGATTTCAACAGCTCTTATGTACACATTCTGTTAGC
Organism: Typopeltis vanoorti; assembly: GCF_054136105.1. Classification (NCBI taxonomy): domain Eukaryota; kingdom Metazoa; phylum Arthropoda; class Arachnida; order Uropygi; family Thelyphonidae; genus Typopeltis; species Typopeltis vanoorti. The sequence continues at coordinate 74,369,223 of NC_143569.1, read as the reverse complement.
AGCCATCAATTTAAAAAATGCCTTAGAAAGGGGCTTCGTTTTGATGTGTAAGTAAAATATGTCTTTTAAACTTCTGAGATTCGTGATAGGTTTTGTTTTGAGACTTACTGGTTGGTTCTATTTTTAATATTACGTGAGTTAACAAAATTAGCCTGCAAAATATGGATTACATAAGTTAAATAATGTCTGAAGTTATGGCCTTCGAAAGCTTTATGTATTTCGTTATAGATTATACTTTTCTTTCTTTCTTTTTTTTTTTTTTCAAACGGGTCTCTTTATTTTCATCTACGACATAATATTCGTATCCTTTCAGGATAACAAGCTCAAAGTATACTCATAAGTCTGTTTTTTTTTTCTTATTTTACTCATATCTTTATATAGCATAATCATATTATGTAGGCGTATAGTTATAACTAGTCGAACGTATTCCCACCATGCATACATTATGTCCCAAAAATGATACCCCATTTTTCTCAAGATTTAGTGGAAAGCCTATCATCTGTATCGTGGCAAAAAAAAAAAAAAAAAAAAAAAAAAAAGGAGGACAATGAATTCAAGTTGGGGGAAATAAAGAGTTTGAGAAATATTTAGACTCGTAGAATTTTTACGATATAGTATACATGGTTCATGAGGTCTGAATATTCTGACAGTGTTGTTAATTTTCTAACTACTTTCAATAGTTACTTCCATAGATTCTATTATCACATCTATATTATTAACAAAACTGAGTTGTTGTTTTCCTTGTATATATATTACGGTTAGTGCGCTAACATCAAAAGCATGAGTTCAATCACCTCCTGTGATAGTTGAGTATCAGGGGCGAATTCTCCATGCGAATTCTCACTCGAGAAAGAAGTAATATTTATTTCTTAATCAATGCATGCATTTATAAACATTACATTCAGGCTTTTATTTTTATAGACAGAAGCGTCTTAAGCTTGCGTGGCAATAATCGAGCTTTGCGTTGTGTATCGAAGGCCGATGATTGCTCTTCTAGTCAAAGCTACCTTGGCTTGCTTGGTTGTGGGAGCTTCCAGGTCCTCGCTACAGCACTGTGATTTTATGCGCGCGCATAGCCATTTCCGCTCCGTTCATGTGGTCTTAAACACAGGCCATACGCAGTGAAAGTAGCTGTAGCCAGTGAGCTTCAGCCAGCCTTTACAAATGTGCGTGTTGCTTGGGAAAATTAAGTTACAACCAACTTTTTATGACGATGTTATTGACCAGTTCGTAAAGAAGAACCGTAGGGTGGAATTTGTATTCAAGTAGCTAAATTGAAAAAGATAGAATATCATTTGTAAAATAAATGTTATATTTGTATGATTAAATGTACATAAAGTTCTAAATATATAGTTTTAAATGGTCAGTAATTTATTATTCCGCTAATCAGACTTCAATCACAACTCTCACTCCATGAATGATAACAAGAGCAAGTGTGAATTTCAAGACCAGCATTCGTTCCTGTTGAGTATATGTCGTAACTGTAATATAGATCTATTGTGCAAATACGAAGTAATAATATAATAAGAATAATCTTGTTATCGTAAAAATTGAATGCAGGCATAGTAATAAGCATGACATATTAATATTTGACTTTTAGGAATTCTGATAAAAGCATTCCCTAAACATTTGAAGAATGTGAGAAATAATTAAGTCTATATAGCAAATATCGTGGCATTTGAATTAAATAAAAAACAACACAAAAATCTGAACTTCACTTTTTTAATTGCCATTTTTTTTCTGTTTTTACAATGCAAGACCCACACAGAATTTAGCATTAAATAAGGAGTTTACCACCATACCCAGAGTCCTTCACCAGAACTTGCAAGTAATGTCCATGGAGAATGCACATTCAGTCAGCTTATTAGTAACTTGATTTCTGTTTCTACCGATTTTGTTCCCGAAGAGTTTTAATTAATTGAGATCCGTTGCATTATTAAAATCAAATAATCGGTTGTTTGATCATTCTAAAAGGCTGGATTCATTCAGTGTCCATCTCCTCTTCTTAAACAGAAACATTATAGGTTCTATTATCTTCGAAATATATCCTCTAATTTTCAAGTTCTTTCTTTTTCTCTTCTCCCTCCCTCTCTCTCTCTCTCTCTCTCTCTCTCTCTCCCTCTCTCTCTCTCTCTCTCTCTCTTTCTTTCTTTCTCTCAAAATCATTCTTTCATATCACTTCTGTTGTATCGGTAGCAGTTCCATCATCAAGCGATTGATGCTTCATTAAAACTGAAATTGCCGGAGACATTATAGCCCAAATGTTTCGGAGATGACTAGTATGAAGCTACTGCAGACCAACATGTGCGCCATCTAACGGCATTCATAAGCATTCTTCAGAAGACATTATGCATCAAAGTTACCAATCATACATAGATAGGGGAATGTCGTAGTATTCCAGCGGTTCGTAAGAAAAGACAGGATATTCACTCGATGGGAGTTCTGGAAAATAAGAGGATAAAAGCTCTGGTGGGTATGCAGGAGGTGTTGCCTTTGCCGATTGTAGTCTGTACCCATATTTCGGTGGCGCTGGTGGTGGAGAATATTCTTTTGGAGGAGGAGAAGGTGGTGGCGGCGAAGGGGGAGGATACTTAGAGGGAGGTGGTGCAGGAGGGAATGGATAGTTTGGCGGTGGTGATGGATATTTTGGTGGGGGAGGAGGGGGTGGATATTTAGTTGGAGGCGGTGGTGGTGGATAATTTGGTGGTGATGGAGGAGGTGGATATTTTGATGGTGGTGGATATTTTGGTGGTGGTGGAGCAGGTGGATATTTTGGTGGTGGTGGAGGAGGTGGATATTCTGGCTCTGGTGATGGCTGAGGAGGATATTTAGGTGGTGATGGATATTCAGGTGGCGTTGAAGGTAGAGGAGGTGGTAGGTATTTTGGTGGAGGAGGTGGTGGATATTTAGGTGGCGGAGGTGGGTATTTTGGTGGAGGAGGAGGTGGTGGATATTTAGGTGGAGGAGGTGGGTATTTTGGTGGAGGAGGAGGTGGTGGATATTTTGGAGGTGGTGGATATTTAGGTGGCGGAGGTGGAGGAGGTGGGTATTTTGGTGGAGGAGGAGGTGGTGGATATTTTGGAGGTGATGGATATTTAGGTGGAGGAGGTGGAGATGGAGGTGGATATTTAGGTGGCGATGGTGGAAGCTTGGGAGGTTCAAGAGCTGTAATTTTAACATCTGCAGGATTCTGATTTGCTGTTCCTGGTTCGTTGGTATTCACGCTAGCTCGGAAACCTCCATTATCTGCTATGTAGTCAACCAGGCGATATAAACCATAAGCGTCCCAATAACTATACGATCCCTTGACCGTTCCATAAGAGTCTCCCTCTTCCTTCCTGTCCTGCTTGTTTCCTTTCTCATCCTTAATTTCGTATTCAAAACTGTATGGCTTCGGAGATTCCTAGAAAATACAGATTATATCAGCAGAGTGATCAAATACATTTTAAGCTAAGGTACATCAACCATCACTATTATAAATATTAATCAATCTTACTGACATATTTCTTCTAATTATTAACTTATCGAAGAATCTAATGAATATATTGCTAAGTACGGTATACATCAACAGTCCAACATTAATTGTAAGTAGAGTGTTTGTTAATAACATACCTTTGGCTCTGGAGGCGAAGGTGGATACTTTGGTGGCACTGGAGATGGATACTTAGGTTCTGGAGGTGGTGGAGGTGGATACTTAGGTTCTGGAGGTGGTAGTGGAGGAGGTGGATATTGAGGAGGGATTGGAGGTTCGTATTCAGGCAGTGATTCATCAGGAGGATATTTCGAGTCAGAATCGTAGAGGGACCACTGCGATTGCACCCCAAAGAACAGGATGCACAAGAGGAATCCCTGAAAAGTATCAACTTTGAGCAATGGAGCCTGTCCAATTGGAAATTTAAAAATTTTATTCTTAATTTTAAGTCAATTTTGTTAGTTTTTATCACATCACTGTCAAATAACCTATTGAGCCAAATATTAAGATATCATTATAACTTTATCTCTCTCTTGGTTAACTCTAAATGGAATATACAGGGTGTTCGGGATAAATTTGACAGTTTCGTAAGGAAAAAGAAAATCTTCTTTGTATCTATTAAATTTAATGAATTGACAAAAAAACATTACAGGCAGAGTTAATTACAATACTATCAACAAGATTTACTCAAAATAACCACCATTAGCATCGATCGCAGCTTCAATTCTGCTTCGGAACCTCGAACAAGCTGATGCTACAGTCTCCCTGGGAAGGGCCGCAAAAACTGTTTTAATTTTATCCATTAACTGGGCTTTTGTATTACTGGAAGTGCGATTGGTGTCTTTTTCAACTGCGCCCCATACAAAATAATCCATGGGGTTAAGGTCTGGGGAGTTTGGAGGCCAAACATTTGGACTGGTGAAGTCGTAGAAATTTTCAGACAACCATTTTTGACTTTTCCCAGAGGTGTGGCAAGGGGCCGAATCCTGCTGCCATACATACGGCCTACCATTGGCTACCCTTGTTATCCAGGGCTTGACTACAGTTAGCAACTCCACGAACAAAGCCCGAATTCCAATGCCAGGGTTCTTCAACACCTGTTCCTGCAGATTTGCGAGGAATTCTGCTGTACGAACGCAATCAGATCGTCTGCTAGGGATCTTTCTTCTTGCTACATCCTCGTAGTCACCATTGCAAGTCTCTAGTTCATGCCTGATTGTTTTTACTGTATTCAGGGAGCATTGGGCAGCAGTCGTAATATCCTTATTTTGATGGCGGGCACGAATCATCATGATACAAGTTATTCTCTTCCATGATTCAGGTGGGTTCCAGCTATCCATCCTTTCTGACATCTTGTATATGAATGAAGAAGGGTCCAAACTTTTAAATGAAGAGAAGTGTGTGTTAATACATGTAACTTACGGAAAAATATAATTAATTATAAATATGTCAAATTTATCCCGAACACCCTGTATATATATATACATTTATGAAATATTTTCTTCTTTCTGATTGATGAAATTTTACGTGAATTATATACTAACAGAAGTTTGCAAACTGTGTTGAGTACAGTTTTCAAAATTCTTTTAGAATTTTTCATCATATAAAAAGTTCAAGTGGAGCATTGAATATTTATGCCAGATATTTTATACAGAAATGCCTGTTCTGATCACGAAATACATGCCTTGAATTTGTCTGTTTACAAGGTTGAAAATATTTAATCAATACGTACAAATATGTATCATATTATTGGGAACGAATTCCTTTTTTGATTAACTAGAAAAGTGTTGTACGTTTTAGCATTTAATAACATGAAAAAAGAGGGAAGTAAAGTAACCAAAAAATATTTACCTGAAGCAACATGGCAGATTAAGATAATTTTTACCCCATGAACTGAATCGATACTGTCTCATAAGATTCTGCAAACTTTTACCAAACCGCATGCACTTTTATAGTTGCCGATGGTTCAGATATCTGGTCATCGCAGGATGTGGGCAGAGGAAAGTATTAGGAGTGCAATACCTAAGGAAAACGACAAGCAGCGAACTCTCCCTCTTTTTCATCTCCCTTGGGAGCCTTATTAATTGAAACCACTGCAAATAAGCATGGGAAAATTCTTTTAGCAGGAGATGTGCCAATTGCGAATCCTGAAGGGTGCCAGTAAATGGGAGCACATTATGAGGCTTGGCTGCTAACGCAAGATCAATCTTCAGACGTAGTTGAAAATTGAAATAAAAAATTTAAGCGAAATTTATGGTAAACACCCTCTGAATCGTTCAGCTCTCCAAATCAATCAGAACATTCCATAAAAAAATTAAAAGCGCTAAATATTCTTATATTATTCGTGTAATGAAGTTAGGTGTAATATGGAATAGTTTCAATATCTAAATTACCACTTTATTTAGTGAAATTCAATTAACAGTTTGAAAATACTTTTTTTTATTTTTATTACTCCAGCTTTAGTTTTTCTTGTTTCTAAAAATTAATCTAAATTAAACTAAAATAAAATTAGATTAGTCTTAATCTAATTTTATATGCGATAATTGTACTTATTTAAATAAAGTGTAAATGTAATCTAGTTGTAGTTGGTGCTATCTAACCTGGGAACGAAATAAAAAATTCGGTTTGAAAGAACTTAGTAAAGGCAGGAAATATATATTAAATATACAATCATTCGTGATTGTATATCACGAATGATATACAATAAATCATGATCTATAATGGTTGGTTCTCTGCAAATTAGTTTCATTTGTAGCTTTTATATTATTAGTTGTATATTATTATTTATTTGTATTATTAGTTTTTACTTAATATTATATTATATTATTTATATTACTATTTGTTTTATTTTTACGTTTATATTATCATTTATTTCTTATATTCATTTATTATCATATATTCATCGATGATCTGTTTATATCATCAAATTATTCATAAATGGCGTAATAGCCGAAAAATTCAACAAAGAAAGAAATATAATCATCCCTACACACCTCATTCACGCAGAACATTGCTGGTTTGATAGGTGAAGCAACTAATGCTTTTCATATTTCCCTTTGTCTGTGAGGGAGGTTCTTTGAGTGGAGTGTTATTGAGCTCTAGGCTCGCCATGTGATGGCATTGAGATTAGCTGCATTCAGCTGAGTGTAAGATTGATTTCGGTCTTTTATATTTGTAGTATTCCGCTTCATTGTGGTCCGAAGCTTGTTTAATCAGCGGGTTTGGATGATTACTTGCCTTGATGAAGAACTTTTGTGCTAGATCGTGGAGAAGGGAGGAAATATAAGGAATGTTGACTTCTCTGTGAATTTCTTATGAACCACGGAGCATCCAGAATCATCCTCAGGCATTTGTTCTGTATCCTCAGAAGTTTTTGAATTCTTTTTTGGCCAGATGGGCGAAGCAGAAATGCTTTTAATATTCTCCGTTATCTGTAGATAACAATGTAAGGATAGGGTGTTATTGAGCTATGATCATGGCAGGACGGTAACAGCAATAGCCGAGCCTCAGTAAGAACTTCATTGTTGGCTACAGCAATTGCCATCCATTACCCTCCCTAGGTACCCATTTCAGTCGCCTATCCCAACCACCACATATTCTTAAAGTTCTTAAAAGAATTGGGCGATGGACTGAGTCTTTAAGTCTTTATCCCGTCATCTGAATGAAGAAAATCTGCGTGGATGGGGTGTTATTGAACTAAACTGCTCTAGTCATCATGGCTGGGTAACGGCAATAGCCGAGCCTCAGTTAAAACTGCATTGCCATTTGTTACCCTGGTTAGTAATTAAAGGGTAAAGGGACGAAAGACCGTCCATATCTCAGCGTTGGTTCCACTCAGTGACGGGCTCCCCGACCACTGAGCAGAACCGCTCAAATTCCGAGGAACATAATTCACTGACAAGAACCCCTCAGCGGGCCGTGCCGGAGAACACCTTCCCCGGGGACTCAAAGTGCTCCCTTAAGGCAAAAACCCTAAGGGAGCGAACTCAAAAACTCACACCCAGGATAACAGCAACAGCCGAACCTCAGTTTACTTCCTTGGTTCAGCATTGCTAATTGTTACCCTGATTAGTAAGTAAAGGGTAAAATCTCAAAAAATCGGACGATCTCTAGGCCACTCCATAGTGGGCGAAAGACCGTCCATGTCTCAGCGTTGGTTCCACTCATTGACGGCCGCCCCGTCCAAGCACCCCGACGGGCTCCCCGTTTAAGCAGAACCGCTCAGCGTTGGTTCCACTCAGTGTCGGCCGCCCCATCCTAGCACCCCGATGGGCTCCCCGACTCCTGAGCAGAACCGCTCAAATTCCGAGGAAAATAATTCACCGACAAGAACCCCTCAGCGGGCCCTGCCGGAGAACACCCTCCCCGGAGACTCAAGGTGCTCCCTTAAGGCAAAAACCCCAAGGGAGCAAACTCAAAAACTCATCACCCAGGATAACAGCAACAGCCGAACCTCAGTTTACTTCCTCGGTTCAGCATTGCTAATTGTTACCCTGATTAGTAAGTAAAGGGTAAAATCTCAAAAAATCGGACGATCTCTAGGCCACTCCATAGTGGGCGAAAGACCGTCCATGTCTCAGCGTTGGTTCCACTCATTGACGGCCGCCCCGTCCAAGCACCCCGACGGGCTCCCCGTTTAAGCAGAACCGCTCAGCGTTGGTTCCACTCAGTGTCGGCCGCCCCATCCTAGCACCCCGATGGGCTCCCCGACTCCTGAGCAGAACCGCTCAAATTCCGAGGAAAATAATTCACCGACAAGAACCCCTCAGCGGGCCCTGCCGGAGAACACCCTCCCCGGAGAATCAAGGTGCTCCCTTAAGGCAAAAACCCTAAGGGAGCGAACTCAAAAACTCACACCCAGGATAACAGCTACAGCCGAACCTCAGTTTACTTCCTCGGTTCAGCATTGCTAATTGTTACCCTGATTAGTAAGTAAAGGGTAAAATCTCAAAAAATCGGACGATCTCTAGGCCACTCCATAGTGGGCGAAAGACCGTCCATGTCTCAGCGTTGGTTCCACTCATTGACGGCCGCCCCGTCCAAGCACCCCGACGGGCTCCCCGTTTAAGCAGAACCGCTCAGCGTTGGTTCCACTCAGTGTCGGCCGCCCCATCCTAGCACCCCGATGGGCTCCCCGACTCCTGAGCAGAACCGCTCAAATTCCGAGGAAAATAATTCACCGACAAGAACCCCTCAGCGGGACCTGCCGGAGAACACCTTCCCCGGAGACTCAAGGTGCTCCCTTAAGGCAAAAACCCCAAGGGAGCAAACTCAAAAACTCATCACCCAGGATAACAGCAACAGCCGAACCTCAGTTTACTTCCTCGGTTCAGCATTGCTAATTGTTACCCTGATTAGTAAGTAAAGGGTAAAATCTCAAAAAATCGGACGATCTCTAGGCCACTCCATAGTGGGCGAAAGACCGTCCATGTCTCAGCGTTGGTTCCACTCATTGACGGCCGCCCCGTCCAAGCACCCCGACGGGCTCCCCGTTTAAGCAGAACCGCTCAGCGTTGGTTCCACTCAGTGTCGGCCGCCCCATCCTAGCACCCCGATGGGCTCCCCGACTCCTGAGCAGAACTGCTCAAATTCCGAGGAAAATAATTCACCGACAAGAACCCCTCAGCGGGCCCTGCCGGAGAACACCCTCCCCGGAGAATCAAGGTGCTCCCTTAAGGCAAAAACCCTAAGGGAGCGAACTCAAAAACTCACACCCAGGATAACAGCTACAGCCGAACCTCAGTTTACTTCCTCGGTTCAGCATTGCTAATTGTTACCCTGATTAGTAAGTAAAGGGTAAAATCTCAAAAAATCGGACGATCTCTAGGCCACTCCATAGTGGGCGAAAGACCGTCCATGTCTCAGCGTTGGTTCCACTCATTGACGGCCGCCCCGTCCAAGCACCCCGACGGGCTCCCCGTTTAAGCAGAACCGCTCAGCGTTGGTTCCACTCAGTGTCGGCCGCCCCATCCTAGCACCCCGATGGGCTCCCCGACTCCTGAGCAGAACCGCTCAAATTCCGAGGAAAATAATTCACCGACAAGAACCCCTCAGCGGGCCCTGCCGGAGAACACCCTCCCCGGAGAATCAAGGTGCTCCCTTAAGGCAAAAACCCTAAGGGAGCGAACTCAAAAACTCACACCCAGGATAACAGCAACAGCCGAACCTCAGTTTACTTCCTCGGTTCAGCATTGCTAATTGTTACCCTGATTAGTAAGTAAAGGGTAAAATCTCAAAAAATCGGACGATCTCTAGGCCACTCCATAGTGGGCGAAAGACCGTCCATGTCTCAGCGTTGGTTCCACTCATTGACGGCCGCCCCGTCCAAGCACCCCGACGGGCTCCCCGTTTAAGCAGAACCGCTCAGCGTTGGTTCCACTCAGTGTCGGCCGCCCCATCCTAGCACCCCGATGGGCTCCCCGACTCCTGAGCAGAACCGCTCAAATTCCGAGGAAAATAATTCACCGACAAGAACCCCTCAGCGGGCCCTGCCGGAGAACACCCTCCCCGGAGAATCAAGGTGCTCCCTTAAGGCAAAAACCCTAAGGGAGCGAACTCAAAAACTCACACCCAGGATAACAGCAACAGCCGAACCTCAGTTTACTTCCTCGGTTCAGCATTGCTAATTGTTACCCTGATTAGTAAGTAAAGGGTAAAATCTCAAAAAATCGGACGATCTCTAGGCCACTCCATAGTGGGCGAAAGACCGTCCATGTCTCAGCGTTGGTTCCACTCATTGACGGCCGCCCCGTCCAAGCACCCCGACGGGCTCCCCGTTTAAGCAGAACCGCTCAGCGTTGGTTCCACTCAGTGTCGGCCGCCCCATCCTAGCACCCCGATGGGCTCCCCGACTCCTGAGCAGAACCGCTCAAATTCCGAGGAAAATAATTCACCGACAAGAACCCCTCAGCGGGCCCTGCCGGAGAACACCTTCCCCGGAGACTCAAGGTGCTCCCTTAAGGCAAAAACCCCAAGGGAGCAAACTCAAAAACTCATCACCCAGGATAACAGCAACAGCCGAACCTCAGTTTACTTCCTCGGTTCAGCATTGCTAATTGTTACCCTGATTAGTAAGTAAAGGGTAAAATCTCAAAAAATCGGACGATCTCTAGGCCACTCCATAGTGGGCGAAAGACCGTCCATGTCTCAGCGTTGGTTCCACTCATTGACGGCCGCCCCGTCCAAACACCCCGACGGGCTCCCCGTTTAAGCAGAACCGCTCAGCGTTGGTTCCACTCAGTGTCGGCCGCCCCATCCTAGCACCCCGATGGGCTCCCCGACTCCTGAGCAGAACCGCTCAAATTCCGAGGAAAATAATTCACCGACAAGAACCCCTCAGCGGGCCCTGCCGGAGAACACCTTCCCCGGAGACTCAATGTGCTCCCTTAAGGCAAAAACCCTAAGGGAGCGAACTCAAAAACTCACACCCAGGATAACAGCAACAGCCGAACCTCAGTTTACTTCCTCGGTTCAGCATTGCTATTTGTTACCCTGGAAGTCCTGATTAGTAAGTAAAGGGTAAAATCTCAAAAAATCGGACGATCTCTAGGCCACTCCATAGTGGGCGAAAGACCGTCCATGTCTCAGCGTTGGTTCCACTCATTGACGGCCGCCCCGTCCAAGCACCCCGACGGGCTCCCCGTTTAAGCAGAACCGCTCAGCGTTGGTTCCACTCAGTGTCGGCCGCCCCATCCTAGCACCCCGATGGGCTCCCCGACTCCTGAGCAGAACCGCTCAAATTCCGAGGAAAATAATTCACCGACAAGAACCCCTCAGCGGGCCCTGCCGGAGAACACCCTCCCCGGAGAATCAAGGTGCTCCCTTAAGGCAAAAACCCTAAGGGAGCGAACTCAAAAACTCACACCCAGGATAACAGCAACAGCCGAACCTCAGTTTACTTCCTCGGTTCAGCATTGCTAATTGTTACCCTGATTAGTAAGTAAAGGGTAAAATCTCAAAAAATCGGACGATCTCTAGGCCACTCCATAGTGGGCGAAAGACCGTCCATGTCTCAGCGTTGGTTCCACTCATTGACGGCCGCCCCGTCCAAGCACCCCGACGGGCTCCCCGTTTAAGCAGAACCGCTCAGCGTTGGTTCCACTCAGTGTCGGCCGCCCCATCCTAGCACCCCGATGGGCTCCCCGACTCCTGAGCAGAACCGCTCAAATTCCGAGGAAAATAATTCACCGACAAGAACCCCTCAGCGGGCCCTGCCGGAGAACACCTTCCCCGGAGACTCAAGGTGCTCCCTTAAGGCAAAAACCCCAAGGGAGCAAACTCAAAAACTCATCACCCAGGATAACAGCAACAGCCGAACCTCAGTTTACTTCCTCGGTTCAGCATTGCTAATTGTTACCCTGATTAGTAAGTAAAGGGTAAAATCTCAAAAAATCGGACGATCTCTAGGCCACTCCATAGTGGGCGAAAGACCGTCCATGTCTCAGCGTTGGTTCCACTCATTGACGGCCGCCCCGTCCAAGCACCCCGACGGGCTCCCCGTTTAAGCAGAACCGCTCAGCGTTGGTTCCACTCAGTGTCGGCCGCCCCATCCTAGCACCCCGATGGGCTCCCCGACTCCTGAGCAGAACCGCTCAAATTCCGAGGAAAATAATTCACCGACAAGAACCCCTCAGCGGGCCCTGCCGGAGAACACCTTCCCCGGAGACTCAATGTGCTCCCTTAAGGCAAAAACCCTAAGGGAGCGAACTCAAAAACTCACACCCAGGATAACAGCAACAGCCGAACCTCAGTTTACTTCCTCGGTTCAGCATTGCTATTTGTTACCCTGGAAGTCCTGATTAGTAAGTAAAGGGTAAAATCTCAAAAAATCGGACGATCTCTAGGCCACTCCATAGTGGGCGAAAGACCGTCCATGTCTCAGCGTTGGTTCCACTCATTGACGGCCGCCCCGTCCAAGCACCCCGACGGGCTCCCCGTTTAAGCAGAACCGCTCAGCGTTGGTTCCACTCAGTGTCGGCCGCCCCATCCTAGCACCCCGATGGGCTCCCCGACTCCTGAGCAGAACCGCTCAAATTCCGAGGAAAATAATTCACCGACAAGAACCCCTCAGCGGGCCCTGCCGGAGAACACCCTCCCCGGAGAATCAAGGTGCTCCCTTAAGGCAAAAACCCTAAGGGAGCGAACTCAAAAACTCACACCCAGGATAACAGCAACAGCCGAACCTCAGTTTACTTCCTCGGTTCAGCATTGCTAATTGTTACCCTGATTAGTAAGTAAAGGGTAAAATCTCAAAAAATCGGACGATCTCTAGGCCACTCCATAGTGGGCGAAAGACCGTCCATGTCTCAGCGTTGGTTCCACTCATTGACGGCCGCCCCGTCCAAGCACCCCGACGGGCTCCCCGTTTAAGCAGAACCGCTCAGCGTTGGTTCCACTCAGTGTCGGCCGCCCCATCCTAGCACCCCGACTCCTGAGCAGAACCGCTCAAATTCCGAGGAAAATAATTCACCGACAAGAACCCCTCAGCGGGCCCTGCCGGAGAACACCTTCCCCGGAGACTCAATGTGCTCCCTTAAGGCAAAAACCCTAAGGGAGCGAACTCAAAAACTCACACCCAGGATAACAGCAACAGCCGAACCTCAGTTTACTTCCTCGGTTCAGCATTGCTATTTGTTACCCTGGAAGTCCTGATTAGTAAGTAAAGGGTAAAATCTCAAAAAATCGGACGATCTCTAGGCCACTCCATAGTGGGCGAAAGACCGTCCATGTCTCAGCGTTGGTTCCACTCATTGACGGCCGCCCCGTTCAAGCACCCCAACGGGCTCCCCGACTCCTGAGCAGAACCGCTCAAATTCCGAGGAAAATAATTCACCGACAAGAACCCCTCAGCGGGCCCTGCCGGAGAACACCTTCCCCGGAGACTCAAGGTGCTCCCTTAAGGCAAAAACCCCAAGGGAGCAAACTCAAAAACTCACACCCAGGATAACAGCAACAGCCGAACCTCAGTTTACTTCCTTGGTTCAGCATTGCTAATTGTTACCCTGGAAGTCCTAAAAAGGACTTTTTCAGTCAGGAGCTCACCATCTCCAACCACCACATGGTTGGGTTTTTGGATTTTAATTATGTTCTAAATATGAAAATAAAAATGGTGTGGGAAAAATTGTATAAAAATAAAAAAAAATCTTGATAGAAAACTTTATTTGTTTATAAAAATTCAGGTTTAAATTATATTTTACATGTTTCCTTTAATTAAAAATATATTTTCTTAGTACAACTTCTCCTGCTCTGATAAATTACGATAGAAGGCAATGCTTTCGCTGTGAGCAATAAAATTTATTTTATGTTTGAAAGAACGTGGCGTGTGAAATTTCTCAAACTACTAATCAAAGTGAAGTAATTTAAGTGTCAACAAAATTATGTGCGCTCACTTCCGCTGATATGTTCACCGATATGCGGTCCGTCGTGTTTCCTTATCAGAGGGTGTTAACTGATGTACGATAGATACATTTTAATACTTCCGGTTTGGAGAAAGGTAGCTTGAAGCGGCCACCAGAAGGCGTTCTCTTTGACTCAGGGGTAAAATTAAAAGCGAAAAAGATTCCTGTTCACTGTTCGTTGTCTTTATTTTACTTGCTGTATTTGTCCGGCACGTGAACTTGGAAGTTCTTAATGCTCATTATAAAGTCTAAAGAGAGTTGAATTAGGGCACGTCCCACAGCTGCTCCAATAATTTGGGCCGCGCCTTTCCCCCTTTCCTTAACGCTTTTAAAAAGGGGGAGGTAAATAGCAACGGGTGAGTGAACTGCTTTCGACAGAAACATGCGGAAATTAAAGAAAGAACGATGCAAATAAACAGATGGAAGAATTAAGTACCTACGTCTCTGGGATCGCATGCAGAGAGAGAGGATGGAGGAGAAACAGGAGAAAAATTAGTTGAACTAGTTAACCAAGTAATAAATTAGACTTGGCTACTTGTGTCAGTGTGCCAACTAACCTCTAATTAGACTCCAACAGCGATATTTTCCAGACAGAAGAAGTAGCTATTCATTTGAGTGCTTATTACCATAATAAAACAGATTGAGTCACGCCTGCTCGCGCACGCACGCGCGCGCGCACACACACACACACACACACACACACACACACACACACACACAATGTGGTCGGAAAAAACACCCATTCAAAACTATATTTCTGCGCATCTCCAACGTGACAATTGTGACTTAATGGCACTTCTGCGCAGACGCACTGCAAGCTGGGATTGGTGACTTATAATTCTTGATTCAGAATAATCTAGTAAGGATGAGCTAGTAGATTTAAAAAAAAAAAAAAATGAAAAGTTCTCTCTTTAATATTTAATTATCAACCGAAGACCCGTTCATACACTTACTTAATTTGTGTATCGGTTATAAATTTCAGTGCTATATATACATATTTTTCAAACATTTTTATTTTATTGTATTGTATTCTATTTATTTATTTTTATGTTTTATTTATTTACTTATTTTGCTTCTTGCGTTGTGATAAGCCATTAAAAGTATTACATTAATAAGGAGTCTACTACTATGTAATATAAATCTCTTATATATATATATATATATATATATGTTAAAGATACCAAGCAATTTTAAACCTGGTTTTACTCCATTTCCCAAGTAAGCAAGGAGTAAAACCAGGTTTAAAATTGCTTGGTATCTTTAACATATTTATACCCAAGGCAAAAATACTTTCTACATATATATATATATATATATATATATATATATATATATATATATATATATATATATATATATATATATATATATATATATATATATATATATATATATATATATATAGTAACTGGTATTTACTCGGATTATAGACATTTTAAATCATAATTTTACTGACTAGGAACACCGACATAAGATAAGATAAAAACTTTAATTAAAACACAACTAGTTTCGTCGGAATGTCGACTTCTTCAGGTGTACAAATGATCACAAACTGGAAACTGGAAAAATAGCAAGATAAAAACATGGACTTCTCATATACTGGAAACGAGTCAGGAATAACAACAGTCAAATTTGAACTGGCGTCCGCGTGGCAGGTCTAGCGTGAAGCGTTAGTGAGTGGGAAGTACAATATCTTGAGACCTCCAGAACTGAATTACTGCGTTGTGTGAGTCAGGTAAGCTATAACTTAAATTGCTGTTCATGTGTGAGAGGTCCTGAACTATTTCTTTTGATTCTAAGATGCGTCTTTCTAGTTCGTCAGCGCATTTATCGATATTAGTAGTAAGATTCCAGTCTATCTGGTGTTGACGCTCTTCTAAATTAGAATTGGCAGAGAAAAGGACATGACTGGAGGGGGCGCTTGCACGGGTTCTTTTGTAAGATATATCACGTTGATGCTCTTCGAGACTTAGTGAGACCGACTTATCAGTTTGCCCATAATATGGTTCTCCGCAACGTGTTGCGGAAAATCATATATATATATATATATATAAAATAAAATCTAATAAATGAAATTAAAAATAAAATATCTTTTATGAAAAAGGTGAGTAAGTTAAAAGTGAATATTCAACAACGCCTCTTTATTTAATTCTTCACTTAACTTATAGTGAAGCAAGAGTTACAAAAACAAATTATGGTATTGGAATTTGGAATGGAATCGACCGTGAGATGCGGTGATTAAAATACCCTTGGAGGGTAATGGATGGCAATGCTGTAGCCCGAATGAAGTTTTAACTGAGGCTCGGATATTGATGTTACCCTCCTGCCATGATCAGAGCTTTATATAGCTCAGTAACACCTTATCCCTACACTGTCCTGGGAATATGAAAAGCATTCTTGCTTCGCCCCTTTATTATATATATATATATATATATATATATAATAAAGGGGCGAAATCCCTTTATTATATATATATATATAATAAAGGGGCGAAGTTTTTGTCCTTATAAGGATAAAAACAAAAATAAAATTGTGAATTCTAAAGCGTCCAGATCCAGGGTAACGGATGGCAATGCTGCAGCCAATGAAGTTTTAACTGAAGCTCAGCTATTGCCGTTACTCCGCCATAACTAGAACTTTTAGCTCAATAACACCCAATGCAGATATTCTTTCAATAACACAGATATTCTTCATTCAGATGAAGGGATAAAGAGTCAAGGACTCAGTCCATCTCCCCCCCCCCAAAAAAAAAAGATAGATTTGGATAGAAAACAATGTGCGACGTGAAACGACCAACTGTTCGATTCTGCAGAGAAATAGGCTTAATTTGATCATCGAAGCACAACTGACAGAAATTAAACACAAGGTCAAATGTTGGCTTCTAAGATTCTCTTCTGGCAGAAATTGAGCATGTCTGACAAAGGGTCATATGGTATGGAAACAAAGTGTACAGTAGCGATCCATGGATCAATTTCACAAAAAAATGCCGCGAGAGTGATAAAAAAATTTAGTCTAGGGGAAATGCGAAGGTTTTTCATCCCTTGGGCTCAATCCGCCCGCAATGGAACGGAGGAGAAACCCGTACGAATAAATAAATGACACTTTTGGCAACGTGATAGTATATTAGATTTCATTTAAAATTATACATATTTATAGCCCTTTTCCCAAATAGTTTTTATAGTGTAAATGCACTCCAGGCCCTTGTCTCAATTTCTTGCGCAATTCTCCGTTTTTCATTACTGATAAATTTTTATAAACGTTTTGAAAAGCTTTTCTTCTTCCTCTTTTTTTTTTTTTTTTCAATTTTGAAAATAAGAGATTTTTTAAGCAATTATACTTTTTTTTTTTTACAAATTTATTACATGCAAATCAACATGTTCTTTATATATATCATATATTCCTTATATAATATAATAAAAACTGATTTAAAGGAGCGAAATCTTCCCCATTATCTGTAGAGGACAGTGTAGACATATAATAATAAAGTATTATTGAGCTATTAAAGCTCTGATCATGGCAGGAGGGTAACAGCAATAGCCGAACTTCAGTTAGAACTTCACTGACTAGAACATTACCATCCAATATTCTCCATAGTATCAATATCAATCACCGCATCTCACCTTTTCAAATCACCATTTAAAACCAATTACTGTTTTATAATTTTAATATCTATATTATATATTGGTGTTAGTTGGCATATTCAAAAATTCATTACCTTTTCCTTATTTATTTAATTTTAAATTAAATTATTTTATAAATAAACGTTTATAATAATATACAATTGAATGTTATAGATGATAAAGAATAAAATTTTAAAAAACTCTACTCCATGAGCTTAAAACGTCTTTCGTTAAACTACTATCATTCGGATAGTAGTTTAACGCCACCACACAAAAATGGTATTGCTGACACCCTTTTCATGACTGTCTCGAATGACTTTAATGCTTGCTTTTCCTTATATTTTTCATTGAAAAATCAAAAGGAAGTCAGAATACAACATTTTATGTACTTTTTGAAGTAATTTTGATACGTGTACATTTTTTTCTCTATATTTCTACATTCTTTCATGTTTACCATTCCTTCTCACTTTTCTGTTTCCTTTCAACACACAAAAGAAACTGTTAGAAAGAACCCTTTAACCTATATAAGAAGACCTACTGCAGTCTCATAAAAGAACAAAATTGGCTTAATAGACAGATAACGCGACACCACACCGTCCTAAGAACAATGAAGAAAAGGAAAAATGCTCATAATTTGCACCTGAAACTTGAACAATTGAGTAATAAAAGTTAATACGAAGACTACGAAAACGGAAAAATTGAAAATGAAACAAACATTTTTAATGACAAAAACACAGAAAACATCATTACGAAAAATAGGTTAATTATAGGAAAATTATTGTTTTCACATGTTTTCTGATGAATATATAATGATATTTAATGATACATGAGAAAGCATTGCAACAAAGATTAATTTCAACTTTAGAAAACAAAAAATATGTTAGATCAAATCTTCGACCCATTACTTTCTAACAATAAGCGTCTTGTTTTCGTTACCTCCCACAACGCGTTTAGCTTATCGTAATAACAAGATTAACTTTTAATCATACAACAAATTGGAAACGAAACTGTTGCTAATATATATATATATATATATATATATATATATATATATATATATATATATATATATATAAACAGAAAGCAAATATAATTACTAAATTATTTTATTTATTAATAAAATTATTAATTATGAAGAACATAAAATAATAATAACAATCCTTAGCCCACGGTACTAATGTATTATAAATTTACAACCGTTCTTGACTTTCAACCACACACACACACACACACACACACACACACACACACACACACACACACACACATGTACAATAAAATAAATACATATAAAATAATAAATAAAATAAATAAATATAAAATAATAAATGAATATAAAATAATAAATAAATAGAAATAGAATTTAGTCAGAACACTAAATTAGCTGTATACAAGACAGTGTTCAAACCAGTTTTAACTTATGGATCTGAGAGCTGGGTCAGAAGTAAAACACTTGACCAAAGACTAGAGACCGCAGATATGAGAGTCCTGAGAAAGATTAGAGGCGTGAACAGATGGCATCAATGGCAATATCATATTAAAAATGAGGATATTAGGAAAGAACTTGACATTGTCAGCATCCAGGAATGCATTAGCAGAGCTAATCTCAGGTGGTATGGTTAGTTAAAAAGAATGGGCGAGGAAAGATTAACAAAACAAGTGTTCTCTGCCAGGATGGCAAGAAAACGACCCAGAGGAAGACCAAGATATAGGTGGTTTTATAGGGTACAAAGTGCTTTAGACGACAGAAATATAAGATCTGATAATATTGGAGTCTTGACAAGTAACAGACTGATTTGGAGGAAAACTGTAGACAGGAAGTTAGTAACGATGTAAATTTTTCATGTAGTACTATCATATCCTGTACACCCCTTGAGGGTACATGGGGAATTTGATGATGATGACGAATATAAAATAAATAAAATATGAATAAAGTATAAAATAAAATGCTTAGTTTTCATTGATTATTTTAATAGCAGTTAATCCTAAAAGCATTTATGTATTTCTATATTCCTTTCCTTTACAAAATACAGGTTAAAATTTGTTTTCTATTTATTTATTTATTTTTTTTTTTTTTATTCTTAATCGCAATATTAGCAGTTTTAAATGACATATATTAACAGTGAAAATTATTTTAAAAAAATTAGTGTTATTTATTTATTTAGATATTAGATTGCTGGAATCATCTAAAATCAAAATTTGATTGTTCATATAATCATTTCATATACTTTAATTATATATTATTTTATAAGTTTCATAATTGTATATTAAACCTTAATTTTTTTTCTTTCAAAATGATGTTATTTTTTGTTATTGTTTTCATTTTAATCTTAGAAATGTTACTATTTATATAAACACCCTATTTTATCATGCATAGATATGTTATAACTCTTCATATCCAGTGAACGTCTGTGAATTGGCAGGATTGATTCACTCAACCCAATACCCTTAGAGGATAATGGATGGCAATGGATGGATAGTCAATGAAGTTCTGACTGAGGCTCGGCTATTGCTGTTACCCTCCTGCCATGATCAGAGCTTTAATAGCTCAATGACACCTTATCCATACACTGTCCTCTACAGATAACGGGGAAGATGAAAAGCATTCTTGCTTCGCCCCTTTAAGCCAGTCAATTCCCTTGGAGGGTAATGGACCTGAACAAACCCGGACTGCGAAGGCCAACATCGAGGTGGTCCCAAGCCCTTTTCAGGGCGGGGTCTTCCGGGCCAGGTCATCTCCCTTCTTTTCCTGGTTATACTGTTCTGGGTTTGCTCGGCAAACTCATTCCTCTATAGAATTGTCTTCCACATAGTCTTTAGATTTATTTACACTTGTTAAATTTGCTTAGTCTCTCCTTTTTTTTCCTTTTCAGGATTTTTCCTTTTTTAAAGTGAAAAATCAACGACCGTTTTAGAAGCACCCCTGGGGGGGGGGTCAACAGCTAAAACAGGTCAGCTGAGGCCTCATTCATCTACTCTACTACTATGCACTCTATCTTTAATTCCTCTACTACTATCTGCTGAATCTCAGCCTATCTTACTCCACAGGCCAATGATGAGATACGTTGAACTCACAAATTATTATTATACCCTTGGAGGGTAATGGATGGCAATGCTGTAGTCGATGAAGTTCTAAGTGAGGCTCGGCTATTGCTGTTACCCTCCTGCCATGATCAGAGCTTTAATAGCTCAATAACACCTTATCCCTACACAGTCCTCTAGAGATAACGGGGAAGATGAAAAGTATTCTTGCTTCGCCCCTTTAAGCCAGTCCTTATAAGGACGTCTGTGAATTAGTAAGATAAATACACCTGACTTTTACAGGAAACAAGTTGAAAAACCAAACATTTCCTAATTTTTCAAGTATCGAAGTGACAATCGTTTCCCTTTCCTGTCTCGCTGTGTCTGCGAACGAAAGCATCTATCAGGAAACCTATAATTAGAAGCTGTCAGGTTAGAAAAACCACCGATTACCAAGCGTCTTTTGGCTGACAAGGGGTAATTATGAAAGAAAAGAATTGTCTCTCAAAACCAACAACGGTGTCTGTTCGATGAAACGTTACCAAAGTGAGTTCACCATTATTTGTAACTTGCTGTTTTATATTGGTTCAACAAACAAATGTCAAGAAGAGAAAACATACTTGAGAGTGTCGAGTGGTTAGGTCCGTGTGTACCGAAAGTGACCTCTTAAAACATTCCGCAAAGATGCCGTCATCTTAGAAAAGTACACGCAATTACTTCCCTTGTGGTGCAATTGCAAGTCTATTACAACAATGGATTCAATGCGATGTTTATCTAACTTGCCATTGATTTTCCCCATATTAACTTCTGTTACACCGTTGATTGTAATGGAAGATTTAGAACAGTGCTCCCATTTTCTTGAGACCATCATTAGGGTTTGCGTTTCACCAGTGATCCGCAGACTACAGTTAAAGGGAAGAGTATTGGAATAAGATTCTAAAATCTTCGAAATTTATTAAATGTTTTAGGTAATTTTAAATATTCTTGGGAATATAAATGTTTATAATAATATGCAGTTGAATGTTATAGATGATAAAGAATAACATTTTCAAAAACTCTACCCCATGAGCTAAAAACGGCTTTCGTTTGGACCTGTCTATAAAAGATGTTAAGTTGATAGTTGAGATAGAAGTGACTCATTAACTTTTACAGCTTTTATTAATTTTATTTCTTTATAAAATAATAGCAAAGGATATATTTTATCTAATTTTTAAAAAATAAATTATAAATAAAATATATTTTTCTAAATTTTAAGAGAATTAAATACACCTTTAAATATTTTATATAATAATAACTAAAGATTTTTGGCGAAATGAATTTTCACCATGGAGAGATCGTCGAGGATTGATTCATTCAATCCAATACCCTTGGAGGGTAATGGATGGCAATGTTGTAGCCAATGAAGCTCTAACTGAGGCTCGGCTATTGCTGTTACCCTCCTGCTATGATCAGGGCTTTAATAGCTTAATAGCACCTTCTCCCTACACTGTCCTCTACAGATAACGGGGAATATGAAAAGCATTCTTGCTTCGCCCCTTTAAGCAAGTCCTTATAAGGACTTTCACCATAAACCTTTAGTTATTAACTTTGGTTTGTAATCCCTGTGATCCTTTCTGCGAAGTATGCCATGCAATTGAAATTGTAAGGCACCTCTTCTACCAGTGCAGCGCATTTGGCGAAGGCTGGCTGAGGCACTTACGATCCCAGTGCTGACTTTTGCCGAAGTGACACTATTACAGTCCCCCCCACCACACACACACACACCGGTGACCAAAAACAAAAAACACTTAATCTTTCTGATCAACGTCATAAAACATCACATATGGAAAATACACACACAAAAAAAAAAACATCTGCTCACTAAGGAAAACCGAATATTGTGAATTAGGAGCTGTTTCTACTATCTCCATCGGTTCCTAGAGCAAGAAAGGTGTCTGCTAGGGGAAGAGGGTTCCTAAGGAGATGGTGCAGGCCACTAACCATATGCAAGATCACACACACACTTGGGGAATTCAAGTGTGTGTGTGTGTATATCTGTGACACCACTGTCCTTATAGCCTCTGAAATTCAGATTTATATTTGTTATCCTAGTTTAAATTTTCTTTCTATTCCAATGTAGGGTTTGCCTGAATAAACCCGGACAGGGGAGGCCAACATCGAGCTGGTCCCAAGCCCTTTTCAGGGGAGTGATCTCCCGGTCCTGGTCCTCCCTTTTGGTTCACGGTTTTTTATTGTTCCTTTTTTGTTTTTCTGTCCATTTGTTATGTTCTACAAATTTTTATACTTTGTGGATGGGTTTTACAGTACCTTTAATAGTCCTTTTGATATATTTATTCATGTTAAGTCGATCTTAGTTTATCATATTTTTTCTTTTTAAAAGTGATAAGTCAGCGACCGATTTAGAAGTACCCCCGGGGGGGGGGGTCAACTGAGGCCTCTTTATCTCCTCTAACACTGTACATCTCTATCGTTTATTTTCCTCTCCTACTATCTGCTGAATCTCAGCATCATCTTTACTCCAAAGGCCAATGATGAGAGACTTGAACTCACAAATTATTATTAAAATTAGGAAAAGTTTATCATATCATTCTATAAAGTGATGGACATCCAATTCTAGAATTTGAAATAAAAGCGATAGACGATTCCTTTCTCTCCCTCTGTCCTCGGTTATTTATATTGAAACTACTGTTCTGATGATCAGAGCAAATATAGATATTAAAAGAATGGCTTTGCCTTGTTTAACTGTTTTTTCCTATTGTTTCCTTTTCGCAGATAATATCGCTGCACTTAATGCAAACAAAATAGAAATGGATATTTACTCTGTTGGATCCTCCTTTGAAGCCTTGAAAGTTAATTACAAACCCAACGGATGCTTTGGATAGGATCCGCCCTCCAAATAAATATGACTTTTAGGTGAAGATAATGTCTTAAAATACCGGGTTGGAAAAAAGGCTATATTAAGTTGATAATAATAACAGAAATAAAAGAAATGAAATACACAGATATGCAGTATATACTTATTTAAACGTTGTATATAAAACTTTCGGAAAATAAAAGAAATGTGTTACGACACTAACTATATAGCACAAAATGAGCAAGAACAGGGACTGATAAATCCGTTTATTAAGTGTTAGAATTATAGACCGTGAGATGGCAGCAGTTGTGCGCCATCCTCTTCTTCCCGGATATCTTTGGATCATCGATAGTCTTAGGCCAGCTATTAGTGACAGCTAAAATGTAGAGATTGACTGCTAACGATCTAAAAAAAAAAAAAAAAAATAGTTATGGCTAAAACTGTCTTATTTACTCCCTTCAGGGAATAAAATACGTTAGTAGATTTATTTTATTTTAATTTTTAGGGCAGAAATAAACAGATCCATGCTATTAAGGGTTGTCGTGAGTATTATATATACTGATTACGTAAAAAGGCGAGAAAAAACGTGCAATACGACTGTCGATAGGGGAGAACTGATCGTGCAGGAAGTACATTTAATAGTTATTCAAAACTAAAAAAAAAGTATGTCGATGAACCGATCTGCTTTGATTGATTTCCATTCTTCTTTCTTTCAGCGACGTTAAAGCAGAACAGAAAACTTTAATGAATGTAATAACAGGGGGAGGCATCAAAAGTAAGCTACAAGAGAGTAATTCTTCTCTCTCTCTCTCTCTCTCTCTCTCTCTCTCTCTCGAACAGGAATATTCATTCCATTTCTCTGTTTGAGGAAGTTCGATAGAATTGTAACTTCCCTATTGGTAGCAACCCTAAGGCAGAACAACAAATAATGTGCACATCTTGAAGCTATCACGCATTCCAGCACCCTCATAAAATTAAGATCACAAAATCGCATAAGTATTGTAAAATGCACGATCTTGCAATTTTCTTAGTTTATTATTATAATTTGCATTTCATAGTTAATTAAAATATAACTTAAACAGTTGTACGATGAATCTGAACTAGTGATCTCTTTCGCTCATTGGTAGATAGTTTTAACGTGAAAGCAAATTTACTTGCTACCAAATTTTGTGTCAATTAAAAATAATGCCTATCAAAACGATGAACATTTTTTAACAAGAAAGATAATTTAATCTTTATGAAATCCAGAAAAGCAAAATATACAAATTTTAATAATATTTTTCAACTTACTTTCTTTGTTTTTTTAAATACAGTAGTTGTTAAATTGGTTCATAAGCTTCTTAATTCAGCTTTAGAAGAATGTTTTCTGTTGTCCTTCTACCAAACACTATTTGACCGCGATCCTCTGCATCACTCTGAGCTTTCCCACCGATTGGTTAATACAGTTTTCACCAAACTGTATTAACGTTCTAAAAATTTTGATTTATATCTATTTTGTTTATTTTTCTACATTTTTCATTCTTAATTTCGATAATCCAATTTGTAATTTTTTGATGGCAAGAACGTGATATGCTTTTTGACTGAACGGATAAGATGGAAATAAATTCCCTGGTTTTTACTCCTTAAGTCCGGTATGGAAAGATTGACAGTTGGGATGGTTGATGGCGTAGAACTCCTCAGTTGTGAACTGTAAAAGATGTATTGCAGGAGAAATTCGTGTAATTTTTTTTTTTTTTTTTTGACTAGATGGGTGAAGCAAGATGCTTTTCATATTCTCCGCTGTTACGACTACAGTGAGGAAAACATTTTATGAGCAGTTTGCTCGCCCCGAATGGGCATGGAGATTATGCATCGCTACAGGAAGTTAAAATGGCTTGTGGTCTTTTATGTTTAAATATATCCGTTGCCTCGTAGGATACAGCTTGCCGAATTAGATCGTTGGTGTGTATGGACGTTTTTAGGAATCTTCGGTGTATTTTTTTTTTTTTTTTTTTTTTTTGGGAGATGGACTGAGTCCTTGACTTTTTATCCTCTCATCTGATTGAAGAAAACCTGTGTGTAATGAATGTTATTGAACTAAAAGCTCTAGTCATGGCTGGATAACGGCAATAGCCAAGCCTGATTTAAAATTTCATTGACTACAGCATTGGCATCTGTTACTTTGGGTTTCATATCGAAATTATAAATAATGATATTATATAAATAAAAAATAGCATTCTAAATATAAATCCTTTATTACTCTAAAATTTGAATTACAATAATTATTTTCATTAAAATTTAAGTTAATATTAAAGTTATTATATTTAAATATATTTACTTAAATATATTTCAAATTTATTTTAAATATATTTCTTAAAAATACAAAAAATAAAGTAAATGATTGTAATAAGCATTCGCAAATATGTTAATGAAATACAAAAATAATCATACTATAACAGTTTCAATAGAATTGAAATAATAATAATAATAATATGATATATTTAAAAAAAAGAACCAAGAATTTATTCTAGCCACTATTCTAGAAGAACAAACTAATGCAATCAAAGCAAAAAATTTTAACTTCAAGCCAGCAAAGGTTGGTCGATTGATAGAGCCTCTGCTACTAATGGCTCGCAAAAACTTAAGCAAGTTTGAGCTCGGCTAGTAGTTGTAAGTGGATCAATCGTTCGATGCTGTAGGCACACTCTTCCTCGATGAGTCTTTGGACTCCCTGGAAGTGTCACATAATAATAATAATAATAATAATAATAATAATAATAATAATAATAATAATAATAATAATAATAACAGGACAAATGCAGATTATGCGAGCAAAAAGATGAGACTGTAGAACACCTAATCAGTGCTTGCAGCAAAATAGCTCAAACTGACTATAAATACCGTCATGATCAAGTGGCCAAAATAGTTCATTGGCATGTATGAAAAAAATATGACTTTCCTACTTCTGATAACTGTTGGAAGCATAAAATAGAGACGGTATTGGAAAACGAAACAGCAAAAATTCTCTGCGAATTTAGAATACAAACTGATCGGCATTTGGAACACAACAGACCTGACATCACAATTATTGAACATGGACAAGTTTGGATTATTGATATCGCAGTACTCGCCGATAACAACACCGACAACAAAGAGTTGGGGAAAAAATGACTAAATATTGAAGCTATCCAGCTATTTACAAGAATTAAATATCAACGAATTAAATATAATGATCTGAAAAAAACGGCTTTACTCGGAACAATCCATATTTTACGACGCTACTAGTCTATTCTTAGATTCTTGAGTAGAATTTCAATTGTTCTGTATCAGTCTAATCAATCAAATTGTTGAATGATATCTTGTTTTGACTTGTGTTTCAATTGTGTGAATGAAGCAATAATAATAATAATAATAATAATAATAATAATAATAATAATAATAATAATAATAATAATAATAATAATAATAATAATAATACATTTATTAATGCATCATTTATCAATACACTCCCATAAAATTCAAAATAATTAATCATAGGATCTATTAACACACCTCCTATCAACACAGATGGATGAAACTACTAAATATAACTTAATAAATGAAATTCTTCTTGAACGATATCAACCCAGTCCTTTTTAGGACTTCCAGGGTAGCGGATAGCAATGCTGTAGCCAATGAAGTTTTTACTGAGGCTCGGCTATTGCCGTTACCCAGCCATGACTAGAGCTTTTTAGCTCAATAACACTCCATCCATACAGATTTTCTTCATTCAGATGACGGGATAAAGAGTCAAGGACTCAGTCCATCGCCCAGTTCTTATTAGAACTATTAGAACTTCTTCTTGAACGACTTCCTCGGAAGCAAATGAACTTTATCCTAAACAATTCTGGATTCTAAAAAAAAATCTGGATTAGCAGGAATTCCTGCTAATCCAGATTTTTTTTCACGTTATAAAGTTGTGCATTTAAGGCAACGAAGATTTACAAAGTAGTCTTCTATCATTCAAATCGAAGTAAAATATGATGAAATCGTTTAAAAATAATGAAAAATTAAATAACAAATATATAAAATATTCAACAATTAAAAAAAAAACGCAGGTATAGTGTCGCCATCTACTGGTGGAACTAAAAACAAGATTGTATGCTAAGGTTATGATAAAGATATGGTCCATTAGTAAGAAAAAAAAAACCTGCTACTACGTAAATATACTTAAGAAATGTATATAACCTCATTAATAACATATTTCGAAAATGAAACTGGCTTATTGCTGCCATGATTTTATTAATTTAAATTAATTATTTAAAGTAGAAGTAGATGATCGCGTTGCTAATTATTATCATATGTTAAGTTATTTATTACACCAATATTTTATTGACTGCATTAATTATTTATAACTCTTATAATGGAAGCATAGACTCATTCTTATACACTTGGTTAAGTCGTTCATTTTTTTAATTTTAATTTTATTTCGAATTTAATTTAATTTTAATTTATTTATTTCGTAGAAAATATGATGATTTGTGAAACAAATGTCGAATTGAGCTGCAGCTGTTTATTTACTGTGAACAAAAATAATGAATGTCAAAATGAATTATATATATATATATATATATATAGGACGAACATTAAAACCATTTTGAATTACTTAAATAAACTAATTAGTAATTAATTATTAAATGATAACTATTATTTTTAGTATTTCTAATTATTTAATAAAAGTATTTATTTTTAAAGAAATAATAGATTCTTAAATAATAATAATAATAATATGGGAGTTCATATCTTTCATCACCAGCCTGTGGAGTCTAAAAGTTGTGCTGAGGGTCAGCAGATAGTGAGAGAGGAAGAGAAAAAGGTACAGTAAGATAGTAATAGGTATTAGAGAGGCCTCAGTCGCCCTGTTTGGCATTTTAACCTATTAAGAGGTTTGTGGCCAAACAGGTCTGCCGACATCATCTCCCTATATCCGTTCGTACAGCTTTTGAATTGTCAACCATCTCTTCAGATGTCTGACAAACGAAAGAAGCAAAAACAAATAAAAGAGAAGACTAAAACAAAAAGAAACCTAGAAGATAGGACTAAAAAAAAAAAAACACTCAAAACACAAAGGACAAGTGAGTTACAAATTTGGAACTAAAAGGAAGGAGGAAGAGCCTGGCCCGAGTGATGCAGCCCACAAGGAGCTGCACCACCTCGCTGTAAGCCTTCGCCGCTCGGGTTCTCAGGTCTACCCCTTCCTGTGTGAACTAAAGACTGGTGAAACTATACAAGGGAATCTATGAGGTGGTTATTGCTTCCTTTTTTGCCAGTAAGGAGGAGTAGAGTTTCTTTGAATTTTTCCAAAATATCAGGGGTCTTCTTTAAGAAGAAACTTAAGGTTTTTCCTGCTTTCACGTGGGGGGAGGGAGAGGGGGGGGGGTCTTGGTAGGCAATCTCTTTTTCTACCAGTGTGCTGTTATCTGATTTGGTCTTTTTTGCTCCACCTTCCACTGGGCTTATCGGCCGTTTAGAAACGTTGTTGCTTGTTTCAATTGTTTTATTTTCATTCTCTTCTGTATTTTTGGCGGTGCCATTGTCCTTGTTGGTTTCTTTGGTATCGGCTTGATTTTTGACTGTTTCTTCTGTCTCTTTGCAGATCTTTTCTGCAGCAGGCTAAGCAGCGTTTTTTTTTTTTTTTTCTATCTTATAAACATTTTGTCGCTGTTGGCTCGAGTGCGGCTTCCAGAATCGGAAAATCTTCCTGTTCTGTATCCTTTGCCTTTTCTGATGATGATCGTGTGGCTAGCGTGATAGTACCTCAAATCTTTTCTGCGTAGGTTCTCGACGGGCAGGTGTCAACTTTGTGGTCCTTGGACCCACATATTAGGTAAACCGTTTGACATTTGTCCAGTGCATGGCTTGTTGTAAGGCAGTTTTTGCATCTAATTTTTGGTCAGTTCGCCCCTAGGTGGTCAAAGGATCCGCATCGGAAGCATTGCTTCTTTACGCCAGGGTAATTGACCATTACCCTGGCCGATAATATGACAACAAAATTTGGCACTTCTGCCTTCATGTCGATCACTACCGTGACTTCACCAGACTTCCAATCTGGGATATCTGGATCATTTGCCACCTTTTACTACTCCCCATTTTGAAAATATTGTCTTAATAATGTCAATCCCTTCCTCTAGGAATTCTAGGGGGAACCTATCCATTTTTAAGGTCTTCTGAATACTCCCTATTACAAATGGAAACACTCTCTTTCCTTGGCAATCTAACTCTCGCAGTTAATAGAACGATACCAAGAAATTTTATACTTGGTTTAAATCCTTTTCTTAAGTTCTTAAAAGAACTGGGCGATGGACTGAGTCCTTGACTCTTTATCCCGTCATCTGAATGAAGACAATCTGTGTGGATGGAGTGTTATTGAGCTAAAAAGCTCTAGTCATGGCTGGGTAACGGCAATAGCCGAGCCTCAGTTAAAACTTCATTGGCTACAGCATTGCCATTTGTTACCCTGGAAGTCCTAAAAAGAACTTTTTTCCCTATATATATATATATATATATATATATATATATATATATATACTTGCATGAGAAGGAAAAAAAGTCCTTTTTTTTCCTGAGAGGGAAATTAAATTAATTTGTGAGTTCAACAAATCTTCATCATCGGCCTGTAGAGTAAGATAGGCTGAGAGTCAGCAGATAGAAGGAGAGGTAATAAAGATAGAGTGCATAGTGGTAGAGTAGGTTAAAGAGGCCTCAGTTGACCTGTTTTAGCTGTTTGCCCCCCAGGGGCGTTTCTAAAACGGTCGTTGATTTTTCACTTTACAAAAAAGGAAAAATCCTAAAAAGGAAACATGTAACAAAACAAACAAACAAAAAAAAGTGCACAGAAAAGCAAAAATTGAAAGGTAAACTTAGAGGTGGAGGAAGGATCTGGCCCGAGTGATGCAGCTCACAAGGAACTGCACCGCCTCGCTGTAAGCCTTCGCCGCTCGGGTTCTCAGGTCCTCCCCCACCTGTGATAGCTGAAACCGGTGAAGCTGTGTACAGAAACCCCACAAGGTGGTTACTGTTCCTTTCTTTTGTTGTGGGCAGTTATTATTCTTTTGGCCACCTCACTTCCCTTGGCCATGTCTAGTTTGCAGAGAGCTATGAAGAACGCCGAAGCTGCCTCCTCGTCTAAATCCTGGGCTACCTCTACCTGCTCAGGGGTGACTTTGCTGATGTCATCAACGAAAATGTCACCCCATTTTGCGCTGACGATGTCAGATCCATGTTCCCCTGTGAGGAGGAGTTCAGGTTCTCCTATTTTTTTCATCGCTTCTTTGAATTTTTCCGCCATCCCTGGGATACCTCTGATGAGATGGCTGAGAGTCTCCCCTGCTTTCGCGTGAGGGACTTCTGGGTGGGCGGTCTCAGATACTTTTGCTGTTTTGGGCGTTACCAACTCTTATTCCTGTGGGCTTAATGGCCGTTAGGAGGTGTTGGTGTTCACCTCCATCTTTCCTTCTTCCCTATCTATATCTATATCTGTATTAGTATCTATATTGGTATTGATGGTTTCAATAACGACTGTTTCTTCTTGTTGGATTTTACTGCTGTGGAAGTTTTTTTCCCCTTACGGTGTTTCTTAGACGTGGAGGTATGGGTTTCTGTTATATCAGGAGCAGCCTCGAAAGGAGAAACTTCCTGTGCTGTGTCATTTCCATTGCTTCGTGGAGTTGCTGGCGTGATTGCACCACCCATCCTCTCAGCAAGGGTTCTGAATGGGCATGTGTCCACTTTGTGGTCAATGACCTCACATTTCAGGCAAGCTGACTCAGTTTTCTTGGTTGTGGCCTGCTTTGAGGCAGTTTTTACATTTCACTCTGGGACAGTCCGCCCCAAGGTGAGTGAAGGCACCACATCTAAAACATTGTTTTTTTACACCAGGGTAGTTTATCATTACTCTGGCGGATCCAATAATAATGAAGTTGGGAACGGGCGTTTTCATCTCGAGAGAGATGTGGACTTCACTCGACTTCCATTTGGGGTTTTCTGCGTCATTTAGGACTTCCACCTTGTACAATGGGAAATGATGTGGACTTCACTCGACTTCCATTTGGGGTTTTCTGCGTCATTTAGGACTTCCACCTTGTACAATGGGAAATATATAAATATATTATATATATATATATATATATATATATATATAGATCCTTATCCTTATAAGGACTGGCTTAAAGGCGCGAAGCAAGAATGCTTTTCATCCTCCCCGTTATCTGTAGAGGACAGTGTAGGGATAAGGTGTTATTGAGCTATTAAATTAAAGCTCTGATCATGGCAGGAGGGTAACAGCAATAGCCGAGCCTCAGTTAGTACTTCATTGGCTACAGCATCGCAATCCGTTACCCTCAAAGGGTATTGGATTGAATGAATCAATCACCGCATCTCACGGTCGATTGGTCCAACCAATCTGTGTTACAAGCAAACCAAATAGTCCTTATAAGTACTGGCTTAAAGGGGCGAAGCAAGAATGCTTTTCATCTTCCCCGTTATCTGTAGAGGACAGTGTAGGGATAAGGTGTTATTGAGCTATTAAAGCTCTGATCATGGCAGGAGGGTAACAGCAATAGCCGAGCCTCAGTTAGATCTTCATTGGCTACAGCACTGCCATCCATTACCCTCCAAGGGTATTGGATTGAATGAATCAATCGACTATGTAAGTAAAGGTTCAATCTCAAAAATATCTGTCGGACGATCTCTAGGCCACTCATTCGTGGGCGAAAGACCGTCCAAATCTCAGGGTTGGTTCTACTCAGTGAAACTCGATTACCGAGCAGAACCGCTCAAATTCCGATGAAAATAATTCACCGACAAAGCTCCTCAGCGGGCCGTGCCGGAGAACACCTTACCCGGAGACTCAAAGTGCTCCCTTAAGGCAAAAACCCTAAGAGAGCGAACTCAAAAACTCATCGCCCAAGTGGGTAACAGCAACAGCCGAACCTCAGTTAAACTTCATTGGTACAGCTTTGCGTTGCTATCCATCACCGACTATGTAAGTAAAGGTGAAATCTCAAAAATACGGACGATCTCTAGGCCACTCTATAGTGGGCGAAAGACCGTCCTAATCTCAGCGTTGGTTCCACTCAGTGACGGGCTCCCCGACCACTGAGCAGAACCGCTCAAATTCCGAGGAAAATAATTCACCGACAAAGCCCCTCAGCGGGCCGTGCCGGAGAACACCTTCCCCGGAGACTCAAAGTGCTCCCTTAAGGCAAAAACCCTAAGAGAGCGAACTCAAAAACTCGTCGCCCAAGGGGATAAGAGCAACAGCCGAACCTCAGTTAAACTTCATTGGTACAGCTTTGCGTTGCTATCCATCACCCCCAAGGGCATTAATGAATCAATCGACTATGTAAGTAAAGGTTCTATCTCAAAAATATATGTATGGACGATCTCTAGTCTCTAGGCCACTCATTCGTGGGCGAAAGACCGTCCAAATCTCAGCGTTGGTTCTACTCAGTGAAACTCGATTACCGAGCAGAACCGCTCAAATTCCGAGGAAAATAATTCACCGACAAAGCCCCTCAGCGGGCCGTGCCGGAGAACACTTTCCCCGGAGACTCAAAGTGCTCCCTTAAGGCAAAAACCCTAAGATAGCGAACTCAAAAACTCATCGCCCAAGTGGGTAAGAGCAACAGCCGAACCTCAGTTAAACTTCATTGGTACAGCTTTGCGTTGCTATCCATCACCCCCAAGGGCATTAATGAACCAATCGACCGCATCTCACGGTCGATTTGATCCCCAGCAAACCAAATACAAGCAAACCAAAATCATATACATATCATATACAAGTAGACAAAAGGTGCTTGAACTTCTTAATAAAATCTTTGGAATAGAGAAAGATATAGAAAGATTTTTACCTTAGGTATAATATATATTAAAGATACCAAGAAATTTTATAATTAGTTTTAATTCCTTTCTTAAGTAAACAAAACAAAGTTTTGGCGTGAAATATATTCACGTCTGAACTACTTGTATGTAGAGGCTGATGACTTTATATCATTTGCCTTAGTATATATCCCATAATGCAAAGACCCCCCCCCTTTTTTTTTTTTGTATATGAGATATATATGACTTCTGCATTACTTCAACCTTAGTATCTCTCCCGGGTTTGGCTCCCACTAGCCTTACGACCTCAATAAAGGTCGTAAGGCTAGTGGCCCTTCCTCTTATGCATTACATTATACACGCCTGAAAGGGGGTGTGCTTTGCATTATGGGATACATACTAAGGCAAGTGGTATGAAGTAATTAGCCTTTATATGCAAGTAGCTCAGACGTGAATATATTTCATCCGGAAAACTTATCATATACAAGGAAAAAACTTATCAAAACTTATCTTATCTTATCAAACTTATCATATACTTATCATAAACTTATCATATATAATTACTAGGGGAGCCCCCTAGTATATATATATATATATATATATATACTAGGGGAGCCCCCTAGTATATATATATATATATATACAGGGTGTTCGGGATAAATTTGACAGTTTCGTAAGGAAAAAGAAAATCTTCTTTGTATCTATTAAATTTAATGAATTGACAAAAAAACATTACAGGCAGAGTTAATTACAATACTATCAACAAGATTTACTCAAAATAACCACCATTAGCATCGATCACAGCTTCAATTCTGCTTCGGAACCTCGAACAAGCTGATGCTATAGTCTCCCTGGGAAGGGCCGCAAAAACTGTTTCAATTTTATCCATTAACTGGGCTTTTGTATTACTGGAAGTGCGATTGGTGTCTTTTTCAACTGCGCCCCATACAAAATAATCCATGGGGTTAAGGTCTGGGGAGTTTGGAGGCCAAACATTTGGACTGGTGAAGTCGTAGAAATTTTCAGACAACCATTTTTGACTTTTCCCAGAGGTGTGGCAAGGGGCCGAATCCTGCTGCCATACATACGGCCTACCATTGGCTACCCTTGTTATCCAGGGCTTGACTACAGTTAGCAACTCCACGAACAAAGCCCGAATTCCAATTCCAGGGTTCTTCAACACCTGTTCCTGCAGATTTGCGAGGAATTCTGCTGCACGAACGCAATCAGATCGTCTGCTAGGGATCTTTCTTCTTGCTACATCCTCGTAGTCACCATTGCAAGTCTCTAGTTCATTCCTGATTGTTTTTACTGTATTCAGGGAGCATTGGGCAGCAGTCGTAATATCCTTATTTTGATGGCGGGCACGAATCATCATGATACAAGTTATTCTCTTCCATGATTCAGGTGGGTTCCAGCTATCCATCCTTTCTGACATCTTGTATATGAATGAAGAAGGGTCCAAACTTTTAAATGAAGAGAAGTGTGTGTTAATACATGTAACTTACGGAAAAATATAATTA
Source organism: Typopeltis vanoorti (assembly GCF_054136105.1). Classification (NCBI taxonomy): domain Eukaryota; kingdom Metazoa; phylum Arthropoda; class Arachnida; order Uropygi; family Thelyphonidae; genus Typopeltis; species Typopeltis vanoorti. The sequence continues at coordinate 74,334,499 of NC_143569.1, read as the reverse complement.
ATTATAAATATGTCAAATTTATCCCGAACACCCTGTATATATATTAGGGTTACCAAGTAATTTTATAAACTTGGTTATTTTACTCCTAATCCCATGTAAGCAAACAGTTATGTTTGCGCCTGAACGTAGTTCAAGTCTAAAAGTGGTGCAATACTAGGGCAACTCATTGTACATAATACAACAATACATTGTAAATATATATATATATATATTGTTTAATAAAAATATATATATTACATAAATAAATTAATTAATGACATAAATGTTGAAAGTTTATGTTTATTTTTCACTTGGTTAGACTATAATAAATTTAGTTTAATCCTTTATTCAAGTGTAAGCACAACTCGTAGCAAAGGTGGACCAAGCTAACATCATTCCTATCCCAGTATCTCCCATAATGCAAAACACATCTCCTTGCGGATATGTATAATGTTATACATTAAGGGATTGGCCACTACCCAGACTAATTTCGAGTTTTATTGAGGTCTCCTCAGTGGGAGCCAGGCCCAGAGGTGGAGATGCCACCTCTGGATAAAGGATTAAACTAAATTTATTATAGTTTAACCAAGTGAAAAATAAACTTTCAACATCTTTCTCTAAATCCAGAGTAATTTAATAAAAAAGGTGGCACACCTTTTAGCAACTCCTATAGGTAAGGATGACCTTGTTATTGCTTCGGCATGGTAACTCCACAAATTCGGCCTAGCTTGGTCTACTCAATGCACGCATGTTACATGTTACATTTGTAAATTATTTTTATAACTTTATAATTTACAAGAAAACCAAAATATTTTCTAATTGTTTTGAGCAGTGTATTAACATAGCACAGCCAAACCATTGGTTTGAGAGGGGATGTATTTATTGCTTGTTTTTCTAAATGTTCTTGTAGAAATTGGCTAAATGGGGAGAAAAAGGAGAGGGGCCCATAGTTGTTTTTATATATTTTTCATTTCCACATGAAATAACCAGCATGCATCATACTTCACAGGATCATTTCTGTAGTATGATTAGCGTTCATTTTTGTGAACTTTTCTCATAGGTAATTAGCAAATTGTTTAGCTAAGCGCAAATTGTAGTATATGTTAGCTCAGTTATTATCGACAAAGCGTCTCATAGAGGCACTTGATAATAAACTACAGCAGCAGATACAGAATAAACCCCGGACTGGAGCAAAAATAACACACTCGGTGGTGGGAATAGCTTAGGCCCCCCCCTCCCCCTCACCAGCCATGGCTTTGCCGCGTACGCGGACCCTTGGAATCGAAGTTGAAGCAGACCTACGACCTCGATGTTTGGCCAAAGCCCTCATCGAAAGCGTCGGCGCTGAGCAGATTTTTGGTTTTACTCCCTTTGGTGGTGGCCGCTTCCAAGTAGTAGTAAGGAGTGAACAAACAAGAGACAAACTACTTGCAGGATTCGAGTGTAATGGAAAAACAATAGTTCTATTTTTGGTAGGGAGCATTACCAAACTACTTAGAATCCCCAGATTCCCTTTAGAATATATTGAAACCGATGTAAAGATCATCCACGAAATATTCGGGAAATGGGGCGTTGTACACAAGGTGGAAGTCCTAAATGACGCAGAAAACCCCAAATGGAAGTCGGGTGAAGTCCACATCTCCCTCGAGATGAAAACGCCCGTTCCCAACTTCATTATTATTGGATCCGCCAGAGTAATGATAAACTACCCTGGTGTAAAAAACAATGTTTTAGATGTGGTGCCTTCACTCACCTTGGGGCGGACTGTCCTAGAGTGAAATGTAAAAACTGCCTCAAAGCAGGCCACAACCAAGAAAACTGTGAGTCAGCTTGCCTGAAATGTTGGGTCATTGACCACATGTGTCCACTTTGAAACAAGTGAAACAAGAACATGTGAAACAAGAACCCTTGCTGAGAGGATGGGTGGTGCAATCACGCCAGCAACTCCACCAAGCAATGGAAATGACACAGCACAGAAAGCTTCTCCTTTCAAGGCTGCTCCTGATATAACAGAAACCCATACCTCCACGTCTAAGAAACACCGTAAGGGGAAAAAAACTTCCACAGCAGTAAAATCCAACAAGAAGAAACAGTCGTTATTGAAACCATCAATACCGATATAGATACTAATACAGATATAGATATAGATAGGGAAGAAGGAAAGATGGAGGTGAACACCAACACCTCCTAACGGCCATTAAGCCCACAGGAAGAAGAGTTGGTAACGCCCAAAACAGCAAAAGTATCTGAGACCGCCCACCCAGAAGTCCCTCAAGCGAAAGCAGGGGAGACTCTCAGCCATCTCATCAGAGGTATCCCAGGGATGGCGGAAAAATTCAAAGAAGCGATGAAAAAAATAGGAGAACCTGAACTCCTCCTCACAGGGGAACATGGATCTGACATCGTCAGCGCAAAATGGGGTGACATTTTCGTTGATGACATCAGCAAAGTCACCCCTGAGCAGGTAGAGGTAGCCCAGGATTTAGACGAGGAGGCAGCTTCGGCGTTCTTCATAGCTCTCTGCAAACTAGACATAGCCAAGGGAAGTGAGGTGGCCAAAAGAATAATAACTGCCCACAACAAAAGAAAGGAACAGTAACCACCTTGTGGGGTTTCTGTACACAGCTTCACCGGTTTCAGCTATCACAGGTGGGGGAGGACCTGAGAACCCGAGCGGCGAAGGCTTACAGCGAGGCGGTGCAGTTCCTTGTGAGCTGCATCACTCGGGCCAGATCCTTCCTCCACCTCTAAGTTTAACTTTCAATTTTTGATTTTCTGTGTACTTTTTTTTTTGTTTGTTTTGTTACATGTTTCCTTTTTAGGATTTTTCCTTTTTTGTAAAGTGAAAAATCAACGACCGTTTTAGAAGCGCCCCCTGGGGGGCTAAAACAGGTCAACTGAGGCCTCTTTAACCTACTCTACCACTATGCACTCTATCTTTATTTCCTCTCCTACTATCTGCTGACTCTCAGCCTATCTTACTCTACAGGCCGATGATGAAGATTTGTTGAACTCACAAATTATTATTATGCAAGTAGTAATTTTGATAGAAAACACAGGTTTTTAATTAAAAATGGTAATTTATTATTGATTCATAAAGTATACAGTATAGGGTTATGCATGGAATAGCATATCGGGTAAATGGCCTCCACGGCTTTGCTGGCACATACGCACTCTTTTGTCGAAATTTTCCATGACCGTTTTGCATAAATGTGGCTAAATTTCGTTGATACAGCGCTCAATTCCTCCTTAAAGGCGTGGGTGGTCGTGGGCTTGTTGTCATAAATCTTAGACTTCAAAAAACCCCAAAGAATAAAGTCCAACGGCGTTAAGTCACATGATCTGGACGGCCAATTCTGATCACCAAGGGAAATTACACGACCAGGAAATGCCTCATGCAGTAATTGAATTGTTTCTCGGGCTGTATGGCATGTGGCACCGTCTTGTTGAAACCACATGTCATCCACATCATATCTTGCAATTTAGGCACAAAAAACTGTTATTGCCTTACCAGCCACATTTTCGAAGAAGAAAGGACCGATGATGCCTCCAGCCCAAAATCCGCACCAAACAGTGACACGTTGTGGATGCATTTGTTTCTCAACAATCACTCGTGGATTTTCTGAACCCCAAATGCGACAATTTTGTCGATTAATGAAGCCATCAAGATAAAAATGAGCCTCATCGCTGAAGATGATTTTGTTCGAAAAATAAGCATCCACTTGTTGTTGTTCCATAATCCATTCAACGAACTCTCTTCGCTGTGTGTGGTCATTTTTAATAACCCTGAACTGTCAGCTGTCACGCTGTCTTTTTTTTCTCGTTGGCAACACTTTACCGCACAAATGGCGCTAAATTTAAATCTGGCGTGAATTTTGGGACACCCTGTATATATGCATTCCCTTCAGCACCTCAAACTAAGTCACAATACACCAAATAATAATAAACGAATTTTGACCCATTACATGCATATTTTAAAGTTTTTCACACATCAGATACCTACATAGTGAAGATCCAACTTATTTAAATAGATCGCAGGTAAGAATATGCTGACGTTGGATTATATCAAAAGTCACTTAAAAGGGCCCCCTCTTCAGGAATCATTTCTCAAAATTTTAAATCTTTATCACATCCTGATATTCTTACAGAGAAGTACATGATGGTAAGTATCTCTGTCTCTTGTAGACATCCTATTTTGTGAATAAGTTTATATCCAACATCAACAAGTATTGTACCAATATAGTTAGTACCCTCAATAAGGAATTTTCTGATGAAGTATTTAATAACGTCTTATAGTTCAGTTTAGTTTGAATAATAAAAGAGCAAACCCAACTGAACTATGTCTTAGGTTATGGAGAAAATTAAAAAAAAAGTTTCAAAAAATTGCATGAAAAATGCTTGTCTTATCTATAAGAGAGATCTTTGTTATCCCTGCAGTGAGTTTAATGAAATTCCCTCAAATGGAAAGAGATTTATTATTGTTATTATTATTCCTGAACATATTTTCGAGAAATTAGTTGAAGTGATGAAAGCATTTCGAGCTATTACGTGCAATTGGATGTGGATCTTAAAAATTTTTTTCATATATTCTAACTTGTTATGTCGTGCTTTAAAAAATAAAAAATAATAAAAAATAAAAAATAAAAAATCTTTTTTTTCACAGGCGTTATATAAACCTATTACAATGAAACAGAAATAATTTGTATTTATTACTGTTATCGCATAAAGGTACTAAATTTATATTTATAATTAAATAATGATAAATTAAATTCTAGTTTTAAACTGACATATCTCCACGGTAACATTTTTTCATAACCCCAACAGAAAGGGCACTTATCATCTACTGCTCTTTCCAATTTACATAGTAAAAGTGTTATTTTTTTGTATAATGTTCTTGATTCTTTATGAATTTTTGTGTAGGTACGTGACTGATCCTACTGAAGATAAAATAAATGTCCCACTTACCCAGAAGTAAAATGTTTTGTGGAAGGACACTTTAAAGCAGGTTATAACTAAATTCCTATTTCTGAAACCATTTTTTTGTTTTTATTTATTTATTTATTTTTATTTTTTATTTTTTGAAAAATATTTTGGGAAAAAAACATATATGTGAACACTGAAAACGACATTAAGAAAAAATAGTGAAATATCTATTTCAAAAGCTGATAAAGGAAAAGCTCTAGTGGTCATGGATAAAGCTGACTATGAAAGAAAAGTAACCTGCCTTTTACAAGATACCTCCATCTATCAAGAAATCAATCATAATCCTAGAAATTCGCAAATTAAACAACTGAATAAGCTTCTTGATGAAGTTATCAGTTGGGATCAAAACACCCTGGATAAACTGCCCAGTCATTTTGGAAAAACTCCTCGTTTATATGGCCGCCCAAAAATCCATAGAGATGGTTATCCAGTAAGATCCATCGTGAAATGTATTGACTCTCCCACTTATCGAATTGCTAAATTTTTGTCACGATCATTAACCGCTCATATTGGACATTCTAGATCATTCATCAAAAATTCGACACAATTTCTTGAAAAAATCAAGGATGTTCAAATCAAAGAGTCTGACTTGTTAGTCAGTTTTGATATTGTTTCCCTTTTTACCAATATTCCATTAGCTGACACTGTCAACTTATTATATGATGATTACCCTTGGGATATTGCAAAGATTTGTTTTTGAATTTGCTATACATTCAGGATATTTCAGCTGGAAAAACAAGATCTACAAACAAATTGAAAGTATTGCCATGGGTAGCCTTCTGTCTCCACCTTTGGCAAACTATTTTTTGAACCATCTGGAAGATACCTTTTTCTCATCCATTTATCCCCAACCCTCTCTTTGGTTTCGTTATGTCGATGATGTCTTTGCTATTTGGCCACGTGCTGAAGAGGAACTTACCACATTCCTACAACAGATAAATAGCCTTCACCCACACATTCAGTTCACCATGGAAAAAGAACAGGCTGGTAGTTTACCATTCTTGGACTCCTCCTTACACGCACATCCTCTGGTACTTTATCAACAAGTGTCTATCGAAAACCTACCTTTACTGGCAGATACATTCATCAAAAGTCTGCTCATAACACCTCTCAAAAAATCGGTGTTATCAAATCTTTAATTAATAGAGCAAATAAAGTGTGCTCCTCCTCCTTAAGCTTACAACAATAATTTTTCACCATAAAAAGTTAATAGAATCTAATGGTTACAACCCTAATCAAATCCAGCAGATAATTGACTCCTATGTTCCAACACATCAGGATTCTTCAACAGACTGCAGAGTTCCAATCCCTTATATTTCAGGCATCTCAGAACCTATTGGCAGAATTTTGAAGAAGTATCATCTTATTCCTACATATTTTCCTATCAACAAAATTTCTCACTCGTTGCCATCGACAAAAGACAAACTGGCACCTCTATCATTAGCTGGTGTTTACCAGATACCGCGTGAATGTAATTTATAATACTTTGGACAAACAGGCCGTTCTTTGGGAAAAAGAATGAAGGAACATCAGTATTATATCGAATACATGAAACCTCATAAGTCTGGTCTAGCACAACATAGTATTGACAGTAAACATGATATCCAGTGGGATAAAGCTTGTCTTCTCCACAGATGCAAATTTAAATATGAACGCCTTTTCAAAGAAAGTTCCGAAGCCCTATTACATCGGCCGAATTTGAATCGAAATGACTGTCTCTCCCCCAAAAGTTTGAGAGACTCTTCTCTTATGCAACCGTCAATGAAAGTTTTTAAGAATTATTTAATAATTTATTAATTTCTGGCACGATGCAACAATTTTCATTGTTAATCCACCGACTGTTTGTACTTTGTATTCCATTCCTTTAACTGTTTGTTCTACACTGATGATATACTGTACTGTTACTTTCAGTACGAAATATTTGTATTTGTACCTTTAATGCATTAAAGTTTATTACTGTTGGTTTTATACGTGTTAAGTTAATATTTAAGGGTATTGGATTGAAAATCCTATCTCAATACCTGATGTGACAGCTCTATCAATGAAAGCTTATCAATTTATTTTATTTATTAAAATGATTGGTGTTGGAAGGATTAAAGTAAATAAAATGAAAGTGTTTTAAGAATTTTAACTAATAATAATAAAAGAAATTACAATTTAATTTAATACAGTAAAACATTTATTATTATACTGTATAAAGGGAATTTATTCAAATATACAGGTAATAATATAATACGGTATTTTCTTTCTTTATGAAATACAGTGAACTATAATATTTGAATAATTACTAATATTATGTTTACGCATTCGTAAATATTATTGCCATAATAATAAAAATCTTACAAAATCTTTTTTGGTGCTTATTTGTGGACGGCGTTTGAGATTATAGAGATACAGAATTGTTTTAAATTAATGAAGTCATCTTACTGATGAAAAACGACAGAGCGATACAGGTGTAGCAGATTTTTGTCTGGTATATTTGCAGAGTAATAGCGGAAGATTTCTATCCGGCAATTACATGCAAAAACAGTCGACTTGAAGAGGAAGTAACAGTATGAGTAAAATGCTCAGATTTAACCTTTAGTTCTCCTGCTGCGTATATTTTCTTGGATAATAACTCGTTATTTATCATCGCATGCCTTCCTTATAGATATTAGTCATACTTAATATTCAATTAAGCGACTAAATGAGCTGTTTTTGTAGTTGATAAAACAAACCTTACCAGTTCATATAAACACGAATCTGATATTTCCTTCCACTAAATACACGTGCAAACCGGTAGCGCACGTGTTTTGCAATTACATGGCGCTAAACGGGAAACTCGGACAATTTTCCGGGAGAGTAGTAGAGGAGGGAATGAAAGAAAAAAAAAAAAGAAAAAAAGTGATTAAAATAATTCCTACAAGGAAATGAACCAAGGTCTTTCGCCTAGTTCGTGACCATATTAAATCATGGGGTGGGTGGAGTGGGTAGAAACAGTTACAGTATTTTTTTTTCTTTACTCGACGGGGCTATTTTTTCAATGAGAAATTATTCAAAGGGCAGTATAATACTTGTATAGACTATATTCGCATACGTGTGAAACGAAAGTTGCTTTTGTACACTCAAATTCCATTTAGATTTAGAGATTTTATGCCTTTAAGAAAATCTGAAAGTAAATTCACGTTCTCTTTCTCTTGCAATCCGAAAGACATTCATTTCTTCCTTATAAGTTTATTTTCCTTGTCAGAAGTAGGTTTTCTCTACTTCAACAGATGAAAATCCGTCCAGAGCAGCTTTTCCCCATATTTGACATTTATTATTTTCAGTATAATTCTTGAATCCCATCATATATAGTATATGGACATGTATGCATGTAGTTGGTTATATTAAATAACTTTATAATAAAAAAAAATCGTTTTTTTAAAAAATTTTTTTTTTACAGATAATTGATGCTATTGGGTAATGGGTCCGATCCGGAAGTGTATTGTCTACGCATGTTTTATTAAACTGGAATAAACGATAATTAAACCTTCTTAGCCTTTAATTTAATTTTTTTTAATCATATGCAGCTAGAGTTTTCTTAACCCAACATTCAATGGCTAAATGTGAAATTTTATATTTTCTAAGAACTGGTAATTGTTTCCAAGGGGAGCAGTACACACTTTGAGAAATACTAGAGCAGAGGGTATGTAAACTCCACGATACGTGGAGTTTACATACCCTCTACATCAAAGTCTAGATAGTTCACATACTATTCTTAATATAACTGTATGTGAACTATCTAGACTTTGATGTGCATTTGTATTAATAAATGCACTAAATAAATATGAAATAGAATTGAATAAGTATTCAATGACTTAATTGTTTTTCAGTTTGCTCTTATTATGTAAATAGGCATGTCAAACTCGTTCACCTCAAAGGGCCAAATTAAGAATGACAGTATACATCAAGCCGCAGGCCGCAACGGAAACAAAATCTCAAAATAAAGAGGAAATAGATTTTTTTTTAATATTAACATTAGAGTATATAAGTACAAAATACGACCATGTTACAAAAATACATATAAAATACGAAGTTTACATATCTAAATAAAATTATACATATCATTGTTTTGAAGAAACTTGACGACGTTTTTCATTAACGAAATCTTCAAAATTTGGTTGAATTTGTTGAGCTGGACTTATTTTCAATATTGCTTGCACATGCTGGTCTCTTAATCTTGAACTTTCCGCAATTTTATTATTCTTTAAAGTTGAAAATAGTTGTTCGCATAAATATGTGCTACGGAACATAGATAAAATACGCCTAATTGCACATAACACATCGGGGTATCGATCGACTGATAAATAATTATAGAACTTTGGAATTCCAACATCCATATATTTTTATTTCAATACGCAATCACGCTGAATTTCGATTAATTCCGACTGTAAATTGTCATCAACAGTTTCAACATCGATCGATAGAGGAGAAGTAAATAGGTGAAACTGATTTTCATATTTCTTAAAATCTAAAAATCTTCTTTCGAATTCATTTTCTAATAACTTAATTTGATTGGCATATTCTGAAATTTTTAATTTCGGTGATTTTTGTAATAATGATTGACAACATTCAAAATGGGATAAATTTTCTTCTTGAATTTGTTTTTGCCAAAGTAATAATTTCTGTTTGAAAATGTTAATATTGTCAAATAACATGGCAACTACTTGATGTTTGCCTTGTAGCTTAAGATTAAATTGACTAAGATGACTTGCAATGTCAACTGAAAAAGCCAGGTCCTTTATCCATTGATCATTTTTTAATATTTCACATTCATAATTTTTCGATTCTAAAAAAAAATTGTAATTTCATCCAGTAATTCGAAGAATCGCTTTAAAACTTTATGACTGGAAAGCCATCTAATTTCTGTATAATAACGTAGATCGCTATATTCATCTTCTATGTCGTCTAGGAAGTTATAAATTGGCGATGATTAAGCTCACGTGCACGAATATAATTTACAATTTTACTGACATTTTTTAGGACATGTCCAATATTTAAAACTTTGGAGCATAGTGTTTACTGATGAATAATGCAATGAAAATGTGGAAAATTATTATTACCTCGTTCTTTGCATTTTTCTTTTAAATTTGTAACTCCTTTAACAACACCAATCATGACAGGAGCACCATCAGTTGCAAGACAAACTAGCTTTTTAACGATAAATTGTATTCATTCGAAACTTCCATAAGGGTGTCAAAAATATCAACTGCAGTGCATAGGAATAATTTCTAAAAGTTCTTCACTTACTTTTAAGTTCATATCACATCCACAAATAAAAACAGCCAGCTGAGCGATATCCCGGTAATGAAAACAAATTTAAAATATTTTAAGACTAAGTAGATTTTTTTTAATCTTAAAAGAATTGTATTTAATTTTTATTATTTCTTTTTTTTTTTTATATTTTAATGGAAAAATCACCAATTCTGCTAGCAATGGTATTTCGAGATAAGCATATATTTTTAAATTTCTTTAATTGATCAGGACACAACACTCCAACTGCTTTAATAGTACATTCGCGAATAAATTCCCCTTCAGTGAATTTAGACCTGCTTGCAATTAAATGTGTAAACAAATAACTGGTTTTTACCGTAGCTCTATTATCTGCAATAGGTTTGGTAAATACACTTTGTTGATTTTGAAGTGTCAACTTTAATTCTGACAATTTATCTTCACGAAGTTTCGCAACACTTTTGTCATAGTTCTTTTTAGGATTTGTATCGTAATGCCTTTTAATATTATATTCTTTGCAAACTGCAATAGAGTTTCTACATATCAGGCATAATTTTTACAATACAAAAATATTGTAACTCCCATTTTTCTTGAAAACTACGATGTTCTTCTTCAGTTAATCGTTTTTTACTCATACTGGTTGAAGGTTTTGACATTATTTTTAACAAATTATTTATTAATTATAAAGAAAACACTTCACTTTCTTGCGACTTGAAAATTGCTAACGGCTAGCCTCCGATTGCTGTGGTCTGCGGATGTAGCCGCGTATAGACTTGCTCGTTAAAATTCGGTATTTATGCAGTGGTGTAACAAGATTTTTTGAAATGACAAATAGAACATTATTTTCTTTAGAAATTGCAGAGTAGTTTGGCGTATAAAATAATCTTAAGTGGAAATGTTAATTTTTTTAAACATGTTTATTTAATTCGGTGTTGTCAAAAGTTAAATAATCGTATTGGTTACAAAGTTCGGCGGGCCTCATGCAGCTCATGGGCCGCATGTTTGACATGCCTGATGTAAACCAGCGCTTCCCAAACTGTGGGCCTCGGCCCCATTGGGGGCCGTAAGTTTTGTTGAGGGGGGGCGTGAAATAATGAAAACAAATTTAAAATGTTTTAACACTAAGTAGATTTTTTTTAATCTTAAAAGAATTGTATTTAATTTTTATTATTTATTTATTTATTTTATTTTATTTTATTTTATTTATTTATTTATTTATTTTTTTATATATTTTAATGCAAAAATCACACATTGGCGTTGGTTCACAAATTTTGCTTCCTGCGTATTTTGGCGATTAATGAATATTAATAAATATATGCTTATTCATATAAGTTTCATTTCAAAGGTATTGATAAGAAACACAAAAAATATTACTAACGCAAAATTATTATAAATATTATAATAATATATGTCTGTATTACGATTTTTTTTTTTTTTTTCGATGGGGACCGTGAAATATTTTAATTTTTCCAAACGGGGACTTGGCATCCATAAGTTTGGGAAGCACTAATCTAAACTACTATTATCTGAACACCATTTTTACATTACGATTTTAAATGTTAAAAATATACACAACATTTATAGGTTTAAACGTATAAATAGATAAAGATAAAAATAAAACTTTCTGTAAACTATAAAGAAATATTTTAATTTTTGGAATAATTTTTAAATTTTGAAAATATAGAGTTTAAATAAAAATTTTATTATTATTTTTATTATATATATATATATTTATTATATTTTTATTATATTTTTTATTATATAATTATATAATAAAAATTATTATATAATATATATAATAATTTTTATTATATATATATATATATATATATATATATATATATATATATATATACCAATGGTGGGGGAGAATTTAAAGTCCTTTTTAGGACTTCCAGGGTAATAATTAGCAATGCTGAACCGAGGAAGTAAACTGAGGTTCGGCTGTTGCTGTTATCCTGGGTGTGAGTTTTTGAGTTCGCTCCCTTGGGGTTTTTGCCTTAAGGGAGCACTTTGAGTCTCCGGGGAAGGTGTTCTCCGACACGGCCCGCTGAGGGGTTCTTGCCGGTGAATTATTTTCCTCGGAATTTGAGCGGTTCTGCTCAGTGGTCGGGGAGCCCGTCACTGAGTGGAACCAACGCTGAGATATGGACGGTCTTTCGCCCACTAAGAAGTGGCCTAGAGATCGTCCGATTTTTTGAGATTTTACCCTTTACTTACTAATCAGGGTAACGAATGGCAATGCTGTAGCCAATGAAGTTTTTTAACTGAGGCTCGGCTATTGCCGTTACCCAGCCATGACTAGAGCTTTTTAGCTCAATGACATCTCATCCACACAGATTTTCTTCATTCAGATGACGGGATAAAGAGTCAAGGACTCAGTCCATCGCCCAGTTCTTTTAAGAACTTTAAGAACTATCCGATGGTGTTGAATGGAATGCAAATGGCGGCTCGCGTATCAGTTCAGTGCGATAGTTTTGAATGATAAATGATATATATAGAGGTAAGTGTTCTTCATTTTCTGAGGATTTTTAAGGTGAAATATTTGCTACCGATGCTGGTAGATCGATTTGATCTACGGGATATTTATATATAAAGTAACATTTATTGCTGGTAGACACCTAAGAGTGTCTACGGGATTTGCTAGTGGACCCTCAAAAGTCCACAGGATTATCTTTGCCTGCTCGGGGCACCTGAGGGATCTCTACTCTTTCTCCATCTGTGTCTCAACACATTTTAAATTCTTGAGATGGCTAAGCTTCTGAATGAGACCAAATTCGAAGAGGTTTACATGGAATTCCTCAGACTGGGAAAGCTGCTGAGTGATAATTGGCCGGGAAAAGTTAAACTGTATGACACGTTTCCCCTCGAATGTGTCTCAGACGCTGTCGCTGAAGATCATTTAGAGTCGATGCCTTCTACTCCTTCAGACTTTGTAGAAGTGCGTGCTCGCAAAAAGCGAAGAACAACAGAAGAACCGCACAATGACAATACTGTAATGGAACAGGATTATCAGGGTTCGGACGCCGCTACTTCTCCCAAAGAAAAGGTGCCTCCGGTCATCCTTAGAGAAAAACAAAAGTGGGCAGCTTTACGATCCACAATGTCCAATCTGCATATTGGCTTCATTAAGGCCAAAAACATGGATGAAGGCATAAAGATCCAGCCAGCAACAGTGACAGACTATAGAAGGTTGACCAAGGAACTGGACGACAGAGGCATCCAGTATCATACCTTTGCGCTCAGTTCGAAAAAAAATTTAAAAGTAGTCCTTCGTGGTGTCTGTGAAGACATTGACACAGCAGAAATTGCTGCTGACTTAAATTCTCAGGATCTGCCACCAGTCAAGGTCAGTAGAATGTACAAAACAGACAAAACTCCCAGGCCATTAGTCCTTGTTGAGATTCACAAAATATATAAGGATATCTACAACTTAAAAACAGTCTCTGGTCTCATCGTCACACCGGAACCACTCCGTAAAAGATCATCTTCTGGGCAGTGCCACAGGTGCCAAAAGTTTGGCCATGCTCAGAATCTATGCAGAGCGGAATATAGATGTTTAAAATGTGGGGACAGCCACCCAACCAATACCTGCACAAAGCCAAGGACCACCTCGGCCAAATGTGCCAACTGCAGTGGCCCTCATCCGGCGAACTACAAAGGATGTACTCAACACCCAAAGAACAGACGGATGGAGGCAATCAGTCAGCCCTCCTCCTACAGTACAAGAACACCAGAGGCCCAGACATCAAAACCGGAGACTCAGCGGCCACAGTCGGAGACCTCCAACCAAAAGCAAACAAGAAGTTATGCCGACGTGACCCGTACAATTAGGCCAATTCCAGAACAAAATCAACCAAGAGCACCTAAAAACCTAACAGCTATTATCATGGCCTCACTAGCAAACATGCTACAAAATTTTAGCCTATCAAACCCTACTGAAACCTGCACTAAAAGATTTCTTCGTGAAACACAGGTCATCCTCACAGCTCTCATAAATGAATAGTAACAAATTCATTCCAGCATCTCTTCAAATAGTTGCTTGGAACGCAAATGTCCTCAAAAACAAAATCCTAGAACTCCGTGCCTTCACATCTAGGTATCAGCCAGATGTTATTCTAATAAGTGAAACTCATCTAAGACCCTCAGACAATCCTACAATAAGGGGCTATCACCTATACAGAAATGACAGATTACTCTACAGAGGCGGTGGCACTGCCATCTTCATTAAAAACTACATTAAGGACCACTCTGTGAGCATTCCTTCAACCACTAACCTTGAGATCACAGGAGTGGAAGTAGCCACCAGCTCCACTGGCAAACTGAAAATCTACTCAGCTTACAACCCTCCCCAAAAATCTCTACTTCACTCTGATCTAAATGCCGTCTTAGGCATCAGAGGGCCCACCATTATTGCCGGGGATCTGAATTCCAAGCATCTTGCGTGGAATTGTTCAACCACAAACAAGAATGGTTGCATCCTTTTCAATTACTTAGGATCAAGCAACGCTGTTGTGGCAGGCCCCACCGAACCAACTCATCTCAGTACGTTCGGCACTGCTGACATCCTGGATATAGCTATCCTGCAGGATATTAAACTTCAGTACAGTATCATATCTATGGATGAACTATCATCCGATCACAATCCAATTCTACTACAGCTGGGAAATCATGAATTCCTGTGTCCTCCTTCTCACTCCTACATTGTATGGGAAAGACTGTCAGCAGCACTCAAGGATTATATTGGACCTGTTCCTCACATACGCACAAAAGAAGAAGTAGAAACTGCAGTTACAAATCTCACACAACAAATTAATTCTGCTATAAAGGTAGCTTCCTCCTACAAATCTGCCCGCAAGCCAGATCGTTTGCCTGAAGACATCATGAACTTAATCAGAGACAAAAACAGAGCTCGAAAAAGATTCCGTAACAAGTGTGCACCACAAGATAAAACAAATCTAAACAGACTAAATGGGGCAGTAAGAGATGCACTGAAAGCTCATAGAGACTATGTATGGGATGAAAAGTTATCCTCAATATCACCTAGTGATCACTCCATCTGGGGACTACTGAAAAATACCAAAAACAAAGGCAGATCCCTTCCCCCAATATTAACTGATCAGGGCCTTGCTCACACAGATGTGGACAAAGCAGAGGTTATAGCGTACAGCTTGGAAGAGCAATGCAGGCCTTCGTATTGAAACATTGACTTTGACCACATACATAAGATTCACAGCAAGGTCAGACACTCACTCAAACTTCCTATCACCAGCACTGACCATATTGCATCAACATCACCTGCTGAGATATATGACATTATTAAAAATTTAAAGAACAAAAAAGCTCCTGGACCAGACGGCATTACTAATCGTGTGATTAAACTTCTGCCCCGGAGGGCAGTAGTGTACCTGACCAGTATAATAAATGCAATTTTAAGATTTCACTATTTTCCTTCCACCTGGAAACTGGCTGACGTAATTCCCATACATAAGCCAGGCAAAGACTCACACCTACCCCAAAATTATCGTCCAATCAGTCTCATCTCAAATCTGGGTAAGGTTGCAGAGAAGGTCATCCTCTCACGACTTCAGACCTCAGTAAATGACCTAAACATCCTCCCTAAAGAACAGTTTGGTTTTAGGCAACACCATAGTACCACCCAGCAAATCCACAGAATTGTGGAATACATCACCACCAGCTACAACTGGCGCCAGTGCACAGGCGCTGTTTTCCTAGACTTATCCAAAGCATTTGACAAAATCTGGCATTTTGGACTCCTGCACAAGCTTATTTCAGCCGGCATCTCACCTAAAATGGTTCATTTAATCCACTCATATCTTCAAAATAGATCAATGCAAGTAAAAATCAACGGTTCTACATCCTCCCAGCGCCACATCTTTGCTGGAGTGCCGCAGGGATCTCTACTGGCTCCATTACTGTTCTCTATATACATGTCAGACATCCCGCACAATCCGATGACTTCCATTTTGGCCCTATATGCGGACGATACGGCAATACTAACCAGATCTCTCAGACCCCTTTTCATTACCAGAAAGCTTCAAGAAAACATTCTAAAGCTGGAGGGTTGGTTCTCTAAGTGGAGATTGGAAGTCAACCCCCAGAAAAGCTCAGCCGTTCTTTTCTCAAAAAGGCCAATGTCTCCTGTAGGAGATTTGTTACTATTCAATACTAAAATTCCCTGGCAGTCAGAAACAAATTACCTGGGTGTAATTCTCGACAAAAAGCTATCTTTCAATCAACACACCAAGTCTGCGTGCGCAAAGGCATCTAAAGCCATAGCACAGATTTATCCGCTAATTAATAGAAATAGCAAGCTCAGCAACAGAATCAAATTGCAACTATACCAGATGATAATTCGTCCTATAATCACCTATGCCTCTCCGGCCTGGAGCCACACCTCTAATGCTAACATCATCAAAATACAGCGAGTGTAGAACAAGTGCCTGAGAATGATTCTGAACGCCCCGTGGTATGTTAGAAAAAATCTACTCCACAGAGACACAAATATTCCCTATATTTTCTCTTTTCTACGATCCTTAGCCACCAAGTTTTTCCTAAAGACGTCCGCACATCCCAACGATTTGGTTCAACAAGCTACAGCATACGATCCAACGGACATATTCACATATAGAAGACCAAAAGCTATATTGGCCTCCTTTAGTGATGCATAATCTCCATGTCCAATCAGGGCGAGCATTCTGCTCATAAATTTTACCATCACTGTAACCACAACAGATAGCGGGGAATATGAAAAGCATATTGCTTCACCCCTAAAGACATAAATGTCAATTGTCAATTGTCAATAGTATCCGATCGGATGGAATCAATCGATCGTGAGATGCGGTGATTAATTCATTCAATCCAATATCCTTGGAGGGTAATGGATAATATCACTTAGTAACTTGGAGGGTAAAGGGGTAATATCACTAATTTTTTCTGCAACAACAGGAAACACGAGGTGCGCAGGGCACTTCTCCATCTTCCCCCCACACAAGGAGGATTCTCCCTGCCAATCCTCAAATACTGCCACCTAGCCAACACTGCTCAGACCATACGGAAAGCACTGGCATCAAATCACCCTTCCGGCAATCTGATTAAATACTTCTTAGGATTTTTCCTACCCTACTTCGGGATCACTGGCCACGCCGGACCATGTGCGGAGACGGTGCCTGAGTGGTACTACACAATATGTAAACTTTTTAAAAAATTGGCAACGGATGGAGTTCGAGTGCTTCAGCTCAGCCCAAACAAGCTGTACTGGAAAATTTTTGACAGCTTTGACTGGGAAAAACCCGATCTGGGCACAAACGAAGAGGTGCTGTTCACCAACATAAAAAACAGCTGGGGGCAACCATTTCACAGGGACTTAGCCTGGAGAATCGCCTACGGCAGACTCCCGGTGAAACTGGTAAAATCAGCCTACAACCCGCGACCATGCAACCCCTTCTGCGACGTCTGCGGTGCGATAGAAACCGTAGGGCACCTCTTCTTTCACTGCCCGCCAGCACAGCGTGTTTGGCACAGACTGGCTGAGGTGCTTGCGATCCCAGCGCTCACATTCGCCGAAGTAGTCCTGCTACAGTTTCCCCCCCCAGTAACCAAAAACAAGAAACACCTGATTTTCGTAATAAATGTGATTAAGCACCACATTTGGAAAATCAGGAAAAAACACCTTCTTAACGAGGAGGATCGCATCTATCTCCGTGTTAAGAACTGTCTCTCAGCCTACCTCCGCCGCTTCCTGGAGCAGGAAAGGTACTTACGGGGAGAAGAGCGGTTCCTGAGGAGATGGTGCGATCCACCAACCATCTGCCAGATCATACAGGGGGAATCCGGTTGTGTCTGCACCTATAACACCTTCAAGTTGTAGGTGTTGACGCTATCTCGATCTTCCTTCCTGATCAGCGTTTACCCCACAGGTATGTCTAGTCTTTTCGCAGTTGAAAGTTTTTCTGTCCCCAGTTTGGGGTTGACCTGAAGAAACCCGGACTGCGGACTTGGGACCATCGAGGTGGTCCCAAGCCCTTTTCAGGGCGGGGTCTTCCGGGCCAGGTCATCTCCCTTCTTTTCCTGGTTATACTGTTCTGGGTTTGCTCGGCAAACTCATTCCTCTATAGAATTGTCTTCCACATAGTCTTTAGATTTATTTACACTTGTTAAATTTGCTTAGTCTCTCCTTTTTTTTTTCCTTTTCAGGATTTTTCCTTTTTAAAAGTGAAAAATCAACGACCGTTTTAGAAGCACCCCTGGGGGGTCAACAACTAAAACAGGTCAGCTGAGGCCGCTTTCATCTACTCTACTACTATGCACTCTATCTTTATTTCCTCTCCTACTATCTGCTGAACCTCAGCCTATCTTACTCCACAGGCCAATGATGAGATACGTTGAACTCACAAATTATTAATGGATGGCAATGCTGTAGCCAATGAAGTTCTAACTGAGGCTCGGCTATTGCTGTTACCCTCCTGCCACGATCAGAGCTTTAATTGCTCAATAACACCTTATCCATACACTGTCCTCTACAGATAACGGGGAAGATGAAAAGCATTCTTGCTTCGCCCCTTTAAGCCAGTCCTTATTAGAGTTTTGAATTCAGAATCTTTTTAAATCTTCTAACATATCAATTCCTTAATTTTTAATTCTTGGCTTCCTCTATGTACAAATGGAGCATGTTATTGTGAGATAATTAAATACACTTTTACGTTGAAAAATATATGTGGTATTGTGAATCAAGAAATTGCCTATTCTTGGAGTGGTCGATGAATCATGTTATGTTTTCTCGAAAGTGTCATAAATAGGAATATGAGACGTAATATGTCCTAGTAGATGGGTTGTCATTATAAAATATAGCATACGGCAGTGTGTATTTCTCAAACGATTTGCTGCCAAATTTTGATTTTAAATATATTAAATATATATTATATATTTTAAATATTAAATATATTAAATAAATATATTTTAAACTTAAATGAAAACTTAGGGTATAATTGTATAAATACAATTATAGATGTATAAAAACTAATATTTGTGTAGCAGTGGTGTATTTTGCTGCAAATGCTAAACTAATGGGATCAGCAGTAATACGAGGTGATGACGTCCTAAGTACCGCGAGCTGTTTGAGTTAAGATCTGTGCCTCCAAGCAGGATCACATTCTACATTGAAAACAAGGCGCTTGCATAATAAAATATAAAATCTCTCTGAAAATTTTCATTTTTGTCATGCCTTACTATAAAATACATATTAACAGAATGTGAATATAGGCAATGTAGTGTAAACTGTAAAAACGCTATAAATTTACGATTAATTACACGAGAATCCAGCATTGAGAACACAGGTGTGCTGAGATAGAAATTTGGCATGGGGGACTTTTTGTAGAACGTGAAATGTCTCCTAGAAGTAGAAAACTAATAAACAATAAGAGGTACACGCCTTGCACTGCGATTCTCATAAGTGACGAGAGAACAACATTGCCATACTTTCTACTAAGCACCTGCTGCGAGAAGGAATATAAAATACCACCTGTCGAGGTGGCACAGTTAAGTAAATTGTCCTCCAAGACCAGTAAAACTGTGTCTCTATATTAAGTTTCTTATCATTCGAATCGAACAAAACGCACATATTATTTGATAATATTAATCAGCATTTTAATTACTAATGATTTAGTTTTATTTATACTATTGTTAGTAATTTGTTTTCAAATAATATTATTGATGTTTTTTTCAGAGATTTGGATATATTAATTAATTTATTGTAATATATCTTGAAACTGAGAATAACACCAATAGCATTTATGTATGATTTAGAATAAAATATCATCGGTAGAAGGGAACATCAGTGATCAGACTCATTTGATCATTGATAGTGGAGCAAAAGTTAAGACTTAATTTTTGATGCAATTTAATTGCTATTGCTTGGCGTATTTAGCCAACGCTTGGTATTGCTGGCAGTCCTCTGCGGCCGCGGGATTTTCTACATAATTTCTGCTGGCAGGTCTCTAGACCTGCGGGATTTCTTCTTGCGCTCACACGCAATTAAATCGATATGAGCGTGGCTGACCTAGAAGCCGTCACTGATTTGCTCGATGAAGAGCCGTATTTAGTATTATACTCATTAATAAACTTCAAAAGAAGTTCAAGCTGAAATGGCCTACTAGCATGATCGACCCCGACATCATTATCGAGTCACTCGACAAAGGGCTAGCACTCACTTTTGTTAAAAAGCTTCTCAAAAAATTTGAATGAGAATGGACCGGCTACTTAAACTTATATTCTTCACCCGAGGTTGATGATGAGGAAAATGAAGACTCTCCTCAAATGGAGGAAAAACTCAATCTAGTTGTCTCTGCCTCTAATCCTTCTGATGAAGGAAAGATCCACGCTCGTAAGAAGCGAAAAACTCTCGCTGACGAGCCAACAAATGATGTTGGTATAGACGAAGAAGCTCCCATTTCCGACCCCTCAGCCTCCCCAATGAAAAGGTGCCACCGATTATCCTAAAGCAAAAGCAGAGATGATGTACAACACTAAGAACCACTATGGCTAACTTACAAATAAGTTATAGATCGGCTAAAAATGTAGATGAGGGTATGAAAATTCAGCCCGCCCAAGATGGCTGATTATAGAAATCTTATAAAGGAGCTGGACGCAAGAGGAACACAATATCACACATTTTCACTTGCCTCTGAAAAAAATCTGAAATTGGTCCTAACAGGAGTCTCCGAGGATATTGACACGGATGAAATAGTCACTGACCTCAACTTACAGGATGTACCTCCCATAAAGGTCAATAGAATGTTCAGATCAAATAAGACATCTATGCCTCTAGTCGTAGTAGAGATTCATAATATTTACAAAGACATATACAATCTAAAATCAATCTGAGGACTTAAAATCACCTCAGAACCATTGAGAAAGAGAGCATCTTCTGGGCAGTGCCACAGATGTTAAAAATTTGCCCATGCCCAGAAGCTATGCAAAGCCCAGTACAGATGCCTAAAATGTGGCGAGAATCACCCCACAAACACCTGCACCAAGCCAAACCTACCTCGGCTAAGTGCGCTAATTGTGGCGGTTCTCATCCCGCTAATTATAGAGGGTGTATACATCACCCCAAAAACAGATGGAACGATCCAAATTTTTGTACAAACAGATAGTACAAAACCAGAACCTGGCAAATCCGCATTCAAATCTATCAGCTATTATCACATCTTCTCTCGCAAATATGCTGCAGGATTTCAGGCAACTCAAATCCATCACTAAGTGTTACAAAAAGATTCTTACATCAAACCCAATCCATATTATCTGCACTCCCCCAGATTCGCTTAGGATTATCACTTGGAACGCCAACGATATCAAAACCGAAGTGTTGGAAATCCAGGAATTCAATAATAGATATAACCTAGATATATTTCTAATCAATGAAACTCACCTGAGGCCTGCTGACAACCTAAAAATCAGAGGGTATCAGATTTACAGAAACGACAGACTTGGGTATAGAGGTGGAGGTACAGCCACCCTTATCAAAAACTATATCAACCATCATTCAATAACCAAACCTACAACCACCAACCTCGAAATCACAGGCATTAATGTCCTCACAAACTCAACTGGAAACCTAAAAATTTTTGCTGCTTACAGTCCTCCATCAAAAACATTGTCGACCTCAGATCTGGATGCCATCCTTGGAGTAAAAGTACTGGCCATCATCGCTGGAGACTTCAATGCAAAACATCTTGCCTGGAACAGTAAATCTACCAACAAAACTGGACGCATGCTGTTTAACTACTCAAGTTCCAATTGCATAGCTGTATAAAATCCACCGCTACGTCAGATGCGTGCTAAAGCGGTGTGATACCTATACCAGCCAACTCACAACTACTTCTCCAGCCGAAATCTACGACATCATAGAAAATTTTAAAAATAAAAAACTCCTGGACCTGACGGCATCCCTAATAAAGCTATTAAACTGCCACCCCGAAAGGCCATCGTACATCTTACAACAATAATAAATGCCATACTTAGATTAAAATACTTTCCCTATGCTTGGAAGTTGGCAGATGTGATCCCTATTTATAAGCCTGGTTAGGACCCATAGCTGCCACAAAGTTATCGCCCCGTCAGTCTGATTTCCAATTTGGGCAAAATCGCTGAAAAAGTCTTTCTCTCCAAAAGACAAGTTTCTGTTAACAAGCTAAATATCCTACCTTTAGAGCAGTTTGGTTTTCGCAAACTCCACAGCACTACTCAACAGATCCGTAGACTAGTTGAATACATTACCACTAGCTTCAACTGGCATCAATACACCGGGGAGCAGTCTTTCTTGACTTAGAAAAGGCCTTCGACAAATTACGGCACTTTGGACTCCAAGACAAGCTGATTTTAGCCGATATTCCACTGGATCTGATCCACCTCGTTAAGTCCTTTCTTTCTGGAAGACGCATGCAAATTAAACTAAATGGGGCTGTATCTACCCATCGGCGGATCTTGGCTGGAGTGCTTCAAGATCCCTCCTGGCGCCGATAATTTTCTCGATTTACAACGAGAATATACCGCATAACCCGATGTCATCTATCATTGCTCTCTATGCTGACGATACAACAATACTGGCCAGATTTCTTAAACCGAATCTTGTTACAAAGAAACTACAAGATAACCTGCTCAAACTGCAATACTGGTTCTCCATTTGGAGACTGCAAGTAAACCCTCAAAAAATCAGTGCTCTTCTGTTCACAAAAAATTCAACATCTCCCAAAGAAGACATTTTTCTATTTAACATCAAGATTCCCTGATGTTAAATAGAATAGAATTTAGATATAAATTATATTATAATATTTAGATAGAAAACTAACCTTCAGTCCACATACAAAATCCTTATGTGCAAAGGCATCAAAAGTTATCACTCAGCTCTATCCTCTTATCAATAGGAGCAGCAAACTAGATATTAAAATCAAACTGCTCCTCTACCAGTTGATGATTCGTCCCATTATCACTTATGCGTCCCCGGCCTGGAGCCATACTTCAAGCTCAAATATCCTTAAACTGCAAAGACTGCAAAACAAATGCTTATGCATGATCTTAAATGCATCATGGTGCATCAGAAATGTTCAACTTCATCGAGACACAAATATCCCTTATATCTACTCTTTCCTGCAATCTCTCGTAATAAAGAATTTCTCAAAATCGTCCTCACACCCAAATGAATTAGTCCAACAAGCAGCTAATTACGATGAATCGGATTTATGTAAATATAGAAGACCTAAGGTCATCCTAGTTCCCTTCAAAGATCTATAATTGGCCCAACTCGGGCTGAGCATGTAGCTCATAAATTTTTCCCTACACAGTAACCTATCAGATAGCAGGGATTAAAAGCATTATGCTTCACTCTTTTTGACAGTAACGTTCTGCGTTCTGCGAATTAAAATGGGAAGTGATTTTCTGGTTAGTTAAGATGGCCGCTTGCGTGTTAGTTTCGTGTATTATTGATGGTGAATTACGAATTTGATTGATAACGTTTTTTAGTGATTTATGCTTTCGTGATGAGTATATGTTCACACGTATTGATCAAGCATTTTGATTACGAAAAGTTTTTGTAAGTTGCAGGTGAGTAAATATTTTAATTTTTAGTTCCATCGGGAACCATCTTCTAAGCCTAATCACAGGGCTTACTAAACTATATATCGTACTGCGGAAAAACGCCAGACTGTGTCTACGGGATTTGCTGAGGCAAAACCTTTGAACGAGACCATTTTTGAGGAGGTCTATAATGAATTCCTCAGATTATGAAATCTACTGAGTGATAGGGAAAAGGTAAGCTTTTTGACTCATTCCCACCCTCTAAAGCAGTCACAGAAGATAACTCGGACGATACAAGTGAGGAGCTCATTACTCAGTTGCAGTCTCTCCCAGACTTTGAAGACGTACGTGTGCGCAAAACCACTGACATAGAACCTCCCATAGATTTTGGTATGGAAGAGGATACTCCCAGTTCCAATCCCTCGACGCCACGAAAGAGAGGGTTCCACAGATAGTCCTCCGGGAAAAGAAAAGGTGGACACAATTAAGGTCCGCCATGATAAACTCACAGATAGAGTATCTCTCGGACAGGAACACGGATGATGGTCTAGAAATTCAGCCAGCTACTGTATCAGACTACAGGAAACTAACCAAAATGTTAGACTCTAGAATTATTCAATACCACACCTTTTCTCTTAGTTCGGAGAAAAATCTGAAGGTAGTACTTCGGGGTGTCACGGAGGATATAACTACAGATGAAATTGAGGCTGACCTCCACCACCAGGACCTTCCACCTATTAAGATCAGCAGAATGACTAGAGCGGACAAATCCCCTATGCCTCTGGTCTTATTGGAAATCCACAAATTCTATAAGAATATCTATGAATTAACATCAGTCTGTGGACTCTGGATCATCCCAGAGCCACTCCGTAAAAGGGCATCTACTGGTCAATGCCATAGATGCCAGAAATTTGGCCATGCTCAAAGAATACAAATGCCTGAAATGTGCTAAGAACCACCCACTAACACCTGCACAAAACCGAAAACCACCTCGGCTAAATGTGCCAACTGTGGTGGCCCTCATCCAGCAAACTACAAGGGATGTACTCAGCACCCAAAAAACAGAGGAATGGAGACTGCTAAACCGCCCTCTTCCTCTAGTAAAAGAACACCTAAGGCATGCGCTCCACAACCTGAGACTCGGCAGCAACAGTCGGTGACCTTCAAAGACAGTGGAAGCCAAAGGCAAACAAGAAGTTATGCTAATGTGGCACGCACAAACAAACCATCATCAGAACATAATCAGACAACAGCACCTACTAACCTGACAGCTGATATTACGGCCACTCTAGCTAACATGCTACAAGATTTGAGCCTGTCTAACCCTTCACCAACTTCCGCTAAAAGATTCTTACGTGAAACACAGGCCATCCTCACAGCAATCATTAATGAATAAAAACAAACTCATTCCAGCCTCTCTTCAGATCATTGCATGGAATGCAAACGGCCTAAGGAACAAAATTCTGGAGCTACAAGATTTCACCTACAGATACCAACCAGATATTGTACTGATCAGTGAAACACATCTTAGACCCTCAGACAGCCCCAAAATACGGGTTATCTCATGTACAGAAACGATAGATCAAATTACAGAGGTGGGCACTGCCATCTTCACATCATTATAACAGAATAATAAAAGCTTTAAATGTACATTTGTGCATTTAAAGCTTCTATTATTCTGAAGAAGAGCTGAGCGTTTATGGCTGAGCATCGCATTCAATGTAAACTGAATGGCGTCGGTGAATGTGTGTATGATTTTTGTGTCCTGGTTTGCGAATTTTAATTTCCTAATGCATTTTATTTTAAGAAGTTTTTGCTTTTTTTGTAGACGGATTAGTACGTAGATGATAATAGACTATTACTGAATAAATTATATACGATTATGATACATTTTATTAATAATAAATAATAATAAAAATTTCTCTCCTCCGTTAAACTGCAGTTCAAGCAGGAGAGAATGCTGTGAATTTAGTTTCAAAATCTCTCACCAGGTGCTATGATAAGAGAATAAAATAATAAATTTTGCATTATTTTAAATATAAATACGAATATAATTTGTTCTTCTTTATCTGCTAAATAATATAAAATAAATTAAAAAAATATTATTTTGATAATAAAATTCTAATTAAATTTTGAATTTATTTTTAATTATGATTAGCCTTTATATTTTCTTTGATCATTAATGTTTTATTTATTTCGATGTGCGCGTGTGTACAAATCATTAGTTTTAACAGTTGAAGCTTCCTGAATGTTTTCGGACATTGACGAGGGAGGGGAGGGATTCTAACTGCGGAGTTAACAGAAAGCACTTATTTAGAAAAATACAAAATTGCTTAATTATAAAGCCCAGTTATTGTGAGCTTCCTGGAAGCAATCACGAACATTCTCACATTCACCAATAAAAATTGTACCAGGATTTGCAAGGTAATTGTTTTCATTTCTGTGAAAACATTAATAACAGACCATTAGTTTAAGCCAGTTTAATAGGCTGATAATTTGTGGTTTCCTAAAGAAATATTACCTGTTTCTCTCCTTAAAACAGAACATCACGAAACAAATTACGTTACGCAGAGAGATTTATTCTAAAAAAGAAGCTCTGGGCGGTTGATATTTCTAGGGAAGAGAGGGTAAACGACGAAGTCTATAATTAACATCTGCCATCACCTGGAAAAGCTATTGTTTACTCCCTTCACACGTCACCATCGCCTCCGAGAATGAAGTAAAAGGGAATGCCTGTTATTAGATAACATCACTTAATCTGTAAGGTTTCATTAGATGCTATCAATTATGTTTAGTGGTAGGTGATGATTAGCACCATACCTTCTAGAGAACTGGAAGAATATAAATTGGATATACTTAATGGCTTCCAGCCGTTTGGGTGTTCCCTCAACGTATGCTGAGATTATAAGTATCGCTTGGGTAACAAAAGTGTCAATTATTCGCATGTCCAGAATCCGAATACAATAAAAGTGAAACAGGACGGGACAATCAGGAAAAAAAAAGGTGAATTTTTAGCATTCGTTATCAGAACAGCTGAACTTAGAACCGTTTTTAGCTTAATCTACTCTTACATATACATAATTTTGTTTTGTTTCAATTGGCTGCTAAAAATGGTCTGATTGAAATCAAATTTGGGATGAATCGAAACTTTTATGTAAAAACTCTTCTTCTTCCTTTTTCCATCTTTTACCTTCCGATGTCGAGGGGTTTTCTATTTATTTAACCGCAACCGTACGTAAGGATAAGGTGGCTGGCCCTATGCCTCCGGGTGTATCCTATCCTATCACGTAAAAATTCCAAAAAAAAAAAATTTCAATCAAAAATTTCAATCTTTATTTATTATATAAGATAGATAGATGAAGAGAGAGAGAGAGAGAGAGAGAGAGAGAGAGAGAGATTTGATTGACAGATTGTTCAATTTTCAATCTATCTACCCTGTGCGTTGCAACAGCCTTTCCTATATCATTTATCACAATGACTACAACTTCCAGATCCTTAAAAAAATACATTAATATCCACGTTATTGTGTTATAGGTCTTGTGACCTCTCGTGTGTGGGATTGATATGAAAAATTAAAATAATCTCAGATTAATACTAATCATAAGGACACATAAGGGTCTCTCTACGGTCCTAAACATCATCTCTTTAAATATGCTTCTGCCATTACTACAAATTTTGAATAGTTTCAAAGACAGAGCGTTAGAACTACATACAAGCGATAAGAAAACTGCAGCTCAATTACTAATTAGTGCTAAACTCATTTCTTCTAAACTCATTAATAATAGGGTCACGCTTAAAGTCATTAGGAAGTTTGATTATGTTCAGCAAGTCTTTTATGCGAACGCTTCAATTTTGCAATTAGCGGTTTATCTGCTAATTGGTTGGCTGCGTTCCTGTTTCTTTGTGTGATCTATCGGCACGCTATTGGCCCTGTTGGTAAGTTGTCTCCGTTTCTGTTGTTGTTGTTGGAGCAGAATACGCTTTATACTTATTGCCACTTTATTTACTACATTTAGATCTTATCAGTCTGTTCTATTTTCTACATTAATGTTCAAGGAAGGTCCCAGAAGCCGGTTAGACTTGCTGAAAGAAGTCATATGCACGAGCTTAGAGAAATTAAAGGGATTAACGAGAAAATCGATAGGAAAAAACTATTGAAAAGATAAATGATTTAAAGGATCATATGATAATATTGTAGTTTGCTAAATAAAAATCACTTACTCTATTCTTAAAAAATAAATAAACGGATATTTAAAATGCTCCCAAAATGATTTCTACGCATTTTCAAAACAAGAGCTTATTATTAGTTTAAAACTTATATTTCTAAGACAATTTTCATATGAACAAAACAAAGCATCCATAATCGCAAGGACATTGAGACATTTGCTCTTTTGCTGGATCCGGATTCAAATGCATCCAGTTTAGGATTGGAAAGAAGCCATAGTTTGAGGAACAAATAGCCGTGGCACCCATCTTAATAAGATGTAGGACCGCTTTTCGCTGCGATGACTAAAACAGTACTACGGAGCATACTTTCCACAAGCGTGGCGATAGCCATCAATTGAAATTTGAATCATCCTTCCGGTAGGCATGTAATGAGATCCTGGACCGATGTGGGAAGGACATTCCTAGGCCTCACCCGACGCTCCAATTCATTCCACAGATCTTCAGTATGGTTGAGATCAGAGCTCTGTGGAGGCCAGTCAAGTGTGGTGACCTTCATGTCCACAAACCATGCAGTTGAAGAAGCAGCCTTACGACGCAGTGCATTGTCTTGCTGAAAGAGACAATGGTCAGTTCCGCAGAAATGCCACTAAGTTCCAAGCATTGCCCAGAATGTTATGATACTTTTCCGAGTTCAATGTTCGTGGCACTGCAAACAGAGGTCCGAGGCCAAAATAGAACCATACCCTCACACTGCCACCTCTGAATTTCATAGTTGGGGTTATGTACTCTAGTAAGAGACGTTCACTCATCCACCACCCTTCCATCTGTTCTGTGGAGGTCATAGGCGTGATTCGTCGCTCCATAACTCAGCTTTAGAAGCTGTTTACGCCTATTTGCACCACTGAAGACAACGCTGCATGTTGGTTTGGATAATGTGGGACTTGCTGTCTTGTCTTGAAAACCCGTGATGTGAGCCTGTATGTTTATGTACAAATTCGTGTTCCGGTCGATGCTCGGAACTCCGCATTCAACGTGTCTGCCGACGAATGATGGTTTTTACATATTATCCTTCTTATCGCCCTACGGTCAGGTTCGGCGAGTGTGGTGCGTCATCCACAACTTGTAGTTGACTCCCAGTGCTTCCATCTCAGTATGGTATCACTGATTGTTGATCTGGGATGGCCCAATTTGTCAACAATTTGCAAAACAGATAGGTCCGCATCATGGCATCCTAACACAAAGCCTCTTTTAAACTCTGTCAGTTCCCCTTCTTGCAGCCATTTAACGAAGACACAGTTGCGCTGACTTGGGAGCATCATATTCCTCCAATGTATACCAGCTACAAACACGTGACTCGTTACATAGCACGATGCACCTTGCCCATGGGAGTGTATTTTCTAATTTTATGCCTGTTTTCTAAAATCATCTTCATTTAAGCCAAACATTGCTTTGAAAGATGCAAATACAATCTTCCACGCGCCTGCATCATGGCCTACAGACCGATAGATCTGTTAGAATTTACCTTGAAGAACATAAAGATAATAGCTAATTGTGATCATCGTTAGCGGATCAGGACGTGTAGACCTTGCTCTGGTACGCCATCACACAGAATTACATGGAAAAGGTAAATATAACCGGCTGGAAAAAAAATCGCTGTAGGTCTGAATGACTATTTGTGAATCAACATCGAAGATCAAGATCGAAGATCGAAGAACATATCCAGGTTACGACAAATTAATTTATTTAAAAAAATAGCCATTCATCACTTGAATGCTCAGAGAGAGATGCTTTTGAAAAAAATGTAAGATTTTAATTCGTGTTCCTATGATTATATCAGTCAGATACTAACTGAAAATGCTATTCTATTCATAAAAGCTGTTTCATTACTGTCCAACTAAAATGCTGCTTTTTAGATATCGAACATCAATTTGCAAAATTTCTCTTGAGTGTCCCAAGGACACCCTCCCTCTCCCCATTTCCGATGCTGAAAATGCCTTCAGTGACTTGCTATTTTGCTCTAAATGCAAAACTCTTATCTGGTTGTCATGGTATAATTAGATGGCTGTTGTTCCTCAAAGAAACCCCTCTGGTTGTGATTCATTAGCGTGTTTTTTATCTGTTTTGTTTTTCCTTATTGGTATTTTCCGTAGCCTTTGCTGGTCTTCAACTCATTGTTTAGATATTTTTTTATTGTTTTTTAAATTATTATTATTTTATTCCTGTTACATCTGAACGATTACCAAAAAGAAAATAGACAAGGACTAGATTTTAATGGCTTGTCCTTGAACAAACGAAGAAAGAAACTTCCACAGAACATCATAACGTGCTTGTAATTACAATGGATGTGCAATTAAACAAGATAAAAATAAATACTTAACCATGCACAAGCACTGATCGCTGTAGCTTAACGAACTATACTAAAGTTTACAGAAACTTAAAAAAAAGTGCACAAACTAATAAAGATTATCACTTTTTTTAAACCTAAGTCTAACTCGCTGTGTGTTGATTGGAGAGCAAATACACATCACTCAGTCAATCAGGCTTGACAAAGGAAGAGATAAATCTAGATTTGGGATAAACGTAGTGTCATAAGATCCTTTTATGTGAGTAACATATTAAAGTATCCAAGAAAATTGTTTTCTTATATTTTAATTAAATTTAATATTTGAATTTTGCATTTTTCAGTTTATTATGTTTAGAAATATTCTTACAATTGAAACCGGCAGATTTCACTATAGACTACACATTTATATATTCTTTCCGCTGAAAGTGAAAAGAATATATAAATTTATATTCTTTCTACAATATATTTTAACGCAGCATCATATAAATATTTTTAGTGTGTATTTTTTATTATTAACAATTAGAAAAGATGAAATTGTTTTCATTTATGGTGAAGTATTTTCCAATATCTTAAAAATTAAATAAAATATTATAAGAATTGTTAAGACACCTAAAAATTCATATATATATTCACATATAAGAAAAAAAAGTAAAAAAAAAAAAAAATTGATATTCGTTTGAATGATGATAATTTTTTAGATAAAAAGCATCCAGAATAGAAGAAAAATGAAACGTGTAAATCTTAAAAACCGTGGAATACATGATGCCGCATATCTGAAATAAATTAAACTAGTGACTTCGTTCAGATATTAGGTAATTGCAACTGCACGCATAATTTCAGGGACTGCAAAAGGAACTCCACCCGTTTTTGGATTGTTCTATTTCTAATCCAAAGTTGATCCTACAGGATCGACCTACGTCCTTCACCTACGCTACTAAAAGAGTGTCTATTAAAGCATTTTATTTACTACAGTCGTTCATTTCATTCGCCTTCAAGGATACCAAAAGGATTACACACACACACATGCTTGGAAGTAAAACAGCTGGAATTAAAGTAGGAGGGGGAGGTGAACCGTAGATAAGGGGATGGGAAACATAGCTATACCTAGCTGTTAGGTAACAGAAAGAGAGTTAGTTAAATGGGTTAACGCAGAAATCAGACAAGGGGGCGTGGGGGTGAATTTCTAGACCGGTGATTTATCGCTTCCCACTTCTAAACAACAAATCTGATGGGGGGGACGGTATTGCTAAAAAGAGGTGGGACTTCGTACCTGTATTAGGCAAGGGCAAACATTACTAAAATGGAAATCACCTACACACAAGCAAGCTCACGGAGACCGACTGACCCCAAAGCCTAAGGAAAGCAAAAGTGATATTAAGAGCGAGATAGAATGCTAGATTACTCGTATGTACAGTTCATAGATCTCCTTTAAGCTTACATAAATTTCGTGGGTACTAGATAGAACACCAGCTGTATTTAAATAGGGTAAAGACTGTTGGTGGGGTGGGACCTACGCTTAAACATATATTTCACAGTCTGTGGGTTTAACAACCGGATGAAAATTTTATTGTCTTACGTGGGTCGAAAAACATCAAAATTGAAGGTGAAAGGGATAATTTAATATTATAATATTCAAATAGCTAGCTTTTTGGAAATGGAATTATCATGTTGTGATTTATCTTTTCATTATGTAGTTTAACAACCAGCCAATGAATTGAGCATGCGCAGGTTTCACAAGCAACGGGATCTGTGTTTATTGATTAGCTTTGTGGATAGTAATGAGATTAGATTACATACATGGATTATACTTAATAAGTAGTACATGATATCAATGGAGCGACAAAGAACGTTTGAAATAATAAAAATTAATTTAAAAATAATAACGATATTATTAAAATAATAAAACAAGAACAATATTATTAAAAATAATAAAATAACAAGTAAGTTTTGAGCTATGACTACGATTTTCTGTTCAATTTTTTCTGATCCTGTATATATTTCACTAGTTTTTCATTTTTCAGTTTTAAAATCTATAGTCTATTTGATTCATTATTTGCCTTGTTTATTATTGGTTTTACTCTTTTAGTATAAATTGTCCGCGCGGTTAGCCTAGTGGCTGTGCGCTTCGCAACCATATGACTGGGGAAGGAGTGTCCCAGGTTCGATTCTCGTCAAAGACGCGAGGAATTTGAGAATCTGCCATAGCCAAATTAGCTGGTCTTGGGCGCGGGCAGTAGGGATTTCCGCGCCAGTTTATCTGGCGTTTTTCATCCCGCAAGCAGGCAAACCGGCCCCATGAACACACACGGATCTACAGCCATAAATACTTAACCCCCCATGAGGGGGCTTAACTCGCCCCAATAGGGACGGGGGAGAAAAAGGGAGGAAACTCCATACAAATAAATAGTATAAATCAAATTTTATATTAGTTATTTAACTTAGCCTCTGTGTGGGGATACCCTCTATTACCTAATAAGCTTTGCTATGTTAAATTTTATATTTTCATCCTAAAGGAGATTGTTGAAGTAATAAGTGCGCATTTTGCTAAAAGCTATCAACCTGCTGGATGCAACATTGCGCTCACTGCCACCTCTTCACTGGAGGAAAAAACCCAGGTGTGTGAGGAGGAGGTATTAGAGCTGTTGCACAAACTGAAGAAGCAGGCTCGATAATAGGGCTGATTGGGAATCAGAGAGTGTTCACATGAACTTGCTGCTCCTTTGACCAGGCCGTAAATTTGAGTCTCAGAAGAGCGAAATGGAGGGAATGGGGCAATCCCATTGCAAAACCAGTGGTACAAAAACTGATATGCAATTGAATTACCATACATTCTTTCAACTGTTGCATAAATTGAAAAATATGGGTTTCATTATAGAATATTAGCATGGATAAGAGGATGGCTGACTGACAGATATGAAAAAGTGGTGTACCGGGAAAGTGAGCCTGCAAGATTTTAAGTAATAAGTGGTGTACCACAAAGATCAATGCTTGGTCCACTGTTATTCAATCTCTACATCAATGACATTAGGAAGAATTTGACAGGCGACATACAGCTATTTGCTGATGATGCAAAGATAGGTAGGGTAATCAGAAATGCTACTGATATTCAGTACTTGCAGAATCATTTGAATAGGCTGGAATTGTGGGCATGGGAAAATGGATGTAAGTAAATGTAAAGTCATTAATTTCGGCGTGATTAGACATCCAATGTCGTATTATATTGGTGGGATTAGGCTAGAAGAAACTTATGAGGCTAGGGATCGTGGAGTGTTAGTAGATAGGAAGTTGAAGTTTAAGGGCCATGTAGCAAAGATTGTAAACACAACTCAAAAGATAATTGCAATGCTGAAACGAACGTTCACATGTAAAGATAAGGATGTCATTTTGCCTCTTTACAAGGCCTTGATATGACCTCACTTGGACTATTGTGCGCAGGTGTAGTCTACTAGGTGGTGTATGATTGGAACAGATTGCCATTGGATGTGGTATGTGCAAGCAGCGTGAATGAATTCAAGAATAAGTACGATAGCTGAAGTGCTATGAGTTCATGTAGTATGTGCCTCCCTCGATGAGTCCTTGGCTTCCTGGAGGTCTCTCTTAATAATAATAATAATAATAATAAATAATAATAATAATATACATACAGGCTGGCTTAGAAGTGAAAGGACAGTTGTCGGAACAATAGTCACTACAATTCAATTATTATTTTATAATTTATTATTATTATTGTGTGTCATTTTGGGTACATATACATTCAAAATTCAAGTGCTTAATTGACCATGCATAAGCTTGATTATCAAATCGCAAGTCAAAATTCGAAAGTTAGCTCATGCCATCTTTAGTTATTAAAAAAGTTATATGGTGTGTTTCTTTTCCTCCTTAACCAAAACTTCTGGCAATGCCATTGATTTTATTTATAAAATTAGCAATAAAAATTATTAAAACATGACCAATCAATAAAAAATCAATTAAATTAAATTAAGTATATAAAATTGAATTTCTAGGTGAATCGATATAAGAATGATCCATAAATTCAAAACGAATCAAGCAACCATATATTATGTCTCTGATGACCATGAACAAATGAGTTATAGCAACATAAATCCAATTTACACTCTCAATGGTAAGATTATATATATATATATATAATTTCATTTTATTTATTTATTTTTCTAAAATCATTAATTCCAATATATGCATATTCAAAACACATTCAAAGTTCAAATGTTTAACATTTACATACACTAAAGAGTTAAGCTCTTCATATATACATACATATACGTATATATATTCATATAAGTATACAAGAAAGAATTGAATGGATACGAAAGAATAACTCTTCTAAATGGCGTGAGAGTTACAGATGCAGAAGGGAATTGTTCAACTAATGAGTGCCCATATTGTTAAAAGTTATCCACCTGGTGTACGCAACATTGAGCTCACTGCTACCTCTTCACTGGATGAAGAAACTGAGGTGTAAGAGAAAGAGGTATTAGGGCTGTTGCACAAATTGAATAAGATTCAGCAATAGGTACTGATGGAATATCAGCACATGTGCGAAAAGAGTGTCCAGCTGAACTGGCTATTCCTTTGACTGGTTTGTTTAACATGAGTCTCAGAATAGGAAAGATTCTGTAGGAATGGAAAGAATGTATGGTAATCCCATTGCACAAAGGTAGTGCAAAGACCGATGTATCCAACTCTCGACCAATCAGTATCTCAGGAGTGGTGGTGAAGATTTTGGAAAAATTGGTTAGGGCTCGCATTCAAAAATGGGTTGACAGTGAATCTCTAATTTGCAATGAACAGCATGAGTGTTCTAAGGGGAGGTCATGTTTTAGCAACTTGCTCACATTCTATAATAATGTTACTATTGAACTAGACAAAGGGAATGGATACGCCATTCCCCTTGAATGATACTTTTGGATTTTGCTAAGGCTTTTGACAGAATACTGCATGGTAGACTGTTGCATAAATTGGAGAAAATTGGTTTAGGGTATAGAATATTAGCATGGATAAGAGGATTGCTGACTGACAGATATCAAAAAGTGGTATATGGGGAATGTGAGTCTGCAAGGTTTAAGGTAACCAGTGGTGTACTACAAGGATCAGTGCTTGGTCCACTGTTATTCAATCTGTACAGTAATGATATTGGGAAGGATTTGACAGGCACAGGCGACATACAGTTATTTGCTGATGATGCAAAGATAGGCAAGGTAATCATGAATGCTGCTGATATGCAGTCCTTGAAGAATGATTTGAATAGTTGGAATTGTGGGCAGAGGAAAATGGTTATTAGTTCAATGTTGGTGAATGCAAAGTTATGTACTTTGATGCGATGTCCAAGATCATATTATATTAGTAGGAATATTATAGAAAAAATTGATTAGACTTGGGATCTTGGAGATTTAGTAGATAGGAACTTGAAGTTCAAGGACCACATAGCAAAGAGTATAAATACAATTGAGGATAATTGCCATGTTGAAAACAAACCTTAACTTGTAAGGATACGGAAGTCATTTTGCCTCTTTGCAAGCCTTAATACGACCTCGGATTTTAACTATTGAGCGTAGGTCTATTCTGCTGGTTTCAGTGATGATGCTGATACAGTGGAGAGAAAGAGAGAAAGAGAGAGAGAGAGAGAGAGAGAGAGAGAGAGAGAGAGAGAAGAGACAAAAAAGACGATATCAGGATTGTTAAATGCAAATTATGTAGACAGAATGAGAATTTGTGGACTCCAGACATTAGCAAACCAGAGAAAGAGAAATGATATGATTGAGACCTACAAAATTCTGAAACGGTCATACAGGATATAAGTTAATGGAATTTTTAATTTTATGAAGGGTGAAGAAAAGACAAGAGGGCATCTTTGGAAGATGAGAATGAATGCCTCTAAGAAGGGGTGAGGGCTAGATTTTTCTCTTATAGGGTGATGCGTGATTGGAATGAATTGCCCTTGGATGTTGTGTGTGCAAACAGTGCGAATGAATTCAAGAAACGGTATGACAGCTGTTACGGGTGATATGTGACCTCTCTCGATGAGTCTCTAACTCCCTGGATGTCTCTCTTAATAATAGTAATAATAATAAAGAGAGTAAGGGAAATTTAAGAAGTTTTCTGTGATCAACAACTTGATGAAAGAACTGAATTCATATATTCCTTACAAGATTCCATTTCACAGTAAAGCGTTTATTCATCAATTTCAAAAAAAAAAAAAAAAAAAAGAAGTAACTTGTCTAAATGAAAAAGGATAACGTTTAGCTACAATATATATTAAGATGTTTCCGATACATATATAAATAAATTCCAGCATCTTAAAGACATCAAATTAAAACCCAAGTTTTAAATACGTTCTATTTTACAAAACAACATTTGTAAATTCTAATAATTATTATATTAAATAATTACTATATTATATATAATGATTATCATAATGTATTGTAATATAATTATATTATATTGAATCTTGCTTCCAATACAGTATGAATTTTAGCAACATTATAACATGAAAGACAGCATAAAATTAGTGTCACTGTTTTTAAAAAGAAAGTCGCTTTAAAAAAAATAAGAAAAAATTCAGAAAATATTAAAATATAAAACATATAGTAATATATTGTTATTAGTATATCTCGCTGAGTTCAGAAATATCCAGAAAGCTGTTTCCTCTCCACTTCTCCATCTAATACACTATTTGGTTCGATCAAAATATCCTTTCTAACCAGCACAGTGAAATAAATTACTTGTCCTGTTTCATTTTAAGTGTAATTCTTAAGCTATTCTTAAACTCATGCCTTTTACAATAAATATTAAAATAGACGATATTATGGATCCAATAATATTTGATAGCCAAATAGCGAATAAGGTTTAAAAGTTTCGAAATTTTCAAAAATCTGGTGAGAATCAATATTGAGACTGTTGCCAGCTCATTAAAACCTAATGGAAGTTAGAAAAGGCAAGCATGTAGACTACTGAGCTGAGCTTGTCTTTTAAGCAGTGCAAACCAATACAACCCCAGTGTCGAAGTCTATATTCTTATGATTTCACTTAGAAAATTTCAAAACTTTTTAAAGTTTCTTTCTATATTTGGCTAATAAATATGACTGGATCTATAATATTATTCATTTTAATATCTCACCTATGCCAAATTGAAGCCTTTCGATTTTATTTAGTAATAATGGAATTAAGTACAGGGTGGCCATAAAATAACTTTCCTTCTTTGGAGTCATCTGTAGCTAAAACCAATAAACGGAATGAGACCAAATTTTATATTGAGACTTGGGCATGGGGAGATGATTTCCGCGAAAAAAAGATTTAGTACCAAAAGTCGCCGATAGGGGAAATTTTGGTGCTGGGGAGCCGAAAACAAGCGGATAAGTACATTAAAGGCAGATAAAATGGAATAATAACATTTCAACAATGTTTGCAAGCAAAGACAATGTTTGGACTCCATAATTTTTATGCAGAATGGAGCACGGCCACACATTGAACAGTAACGAGAGGGCTATCAGTCAGTTCTTTCCGACGGCATGGCCGCCTTGATCCCCGGACATCACTCCATGTGACTTTTGGCTGTTGGGGGGTATTTGAAATCCGTTGTGTATGGTGGTGGCGTTCCCAACTTGCATGTCTTGAAAGAGAACATAAAACGGGCTGTTATGAACATCCAATCCGACTTCTTACACTCAGCTGTAGAGCATGTCGCACACCGGGTGCAATTTATTGTACACAAGAAAGGTCAGAACATTGAAAATCGCGTATGTGGTCCAGAGGACCCTGATTCTGATGAATAAAACATTATTTCCCGTGAGTTCAATCACTACATTAATTTCTGTTTCTCGCAAGTTATTGTTTTAGTTTAATTATTATTATTATTATTATTATCATTGGCGCGGCTGTCGCTTACACCGTCGAAATGTCATTATTCCATTTTATCTGAATTTAATGTAATTATCCGCTTGTTTTCGGCTCTGCCAGCACCAAAATTTCCCCTATCGGCGACTTTTGGTACTAAATCTTTTTTTCGCTGAAATCATCTCCCCATGCCTTCAAAAGTCTCAATATAAAATTTGGTCTCATTCCGTTTATTGGTTTTGGCTACAGAGGCCTCCAAAGAGGGAAAGTTATTTTATGGCCACGCTGTATTTTTCCCACTTTATAGAGAAGACTGAAATTGGTAAATAGAAAACATTGCAAAAGATTCGCATGATTCTGTGAAAATGTGTTATATTTGCATGTGTATGACAGCTGATACATTTAGTCTGTGAACTCGATGTTACAGCTTGTCCTCGATAGCACATTCTCACATACTTTTTGATTATAACAAATGAGAAGGCCGATTGGGTAAACGTGTTCCATTTAATGGTGAAAAGAAATATTTATACATTAGAAAGAAAACGGAGAGGGAAAAAAGAACATCGCATTCATTTTTTGATCTCTTATAGTAGTTCTAAATGGGATCAAACCCTATTCTAGCGGCTTATCGTGATTTGCCAACAAAGGAATGAAAAGAACCCTGTTATCAGAATTCGATGGCATCCTCAATGAAAAAATAAAAGCATAATTTGAGTAATCTAGTTTCAAAAGCAAGCCTTCACTTTCTGTCCTCATTTCAGAAAACACGGGGAGCAACTATTGTCACACCCCATGTACATAATAAATCACATTTAGCCCACTTTTGTATACGATTAAGTGGAAAATAAATGGATTGTGTATTTGCATAGTTGTGACATGTCTCCTTGGTGGCCTTTCTGACATTTTTACCATCTAAGATGTATAAATGGTTCTGAAGTCTTAAATTATTCATCCCAAATGGCTACATGTGATTTTTTTCATAACTCCCAGTTGCCCTTTGATTTGCACTAAATCACAAAAATTTTTTACGTAAGAATATATTTTTCTGGCACGAAATTGAGTAATAATAATTGAATGAAAATACGTACAAATTACAGAGTTAAATAATAATAATGGAATATATAATCAGATAAAAAAATTAAATAACTACAGGGGCGAATTCTCCATGTTTGCTATGCTTGCTGCGCAAGCTCATTACTTGAGAAAGAAGTAATATTTATTTGTTAATAAATGCATGCATTTATAAGCATTCCATTTAGGCTTTTATTTTTGTAGACAGAAGACGTCTTAAGCTTGCGCGGCAATAATTGAGCTTTGCGCTGTGTATCGAAGGCCGATGATTGCTCATCTTGTCAAAGCTACCTTGGCTTGCTCGGTTGTGGGAGTACCCAGGTCCTCGTTGCAGCACTGTGATTTCATGCGCGTATAGCCATTTCCGCTCCCTTCACGTCGTCTCACTCTGTTGCTAAAACACAAGCTATACGCAGTCAAAGTAGCTCTAGCTGGCCAGCTTTTAAAGACACTGTACATAAAGCAGCAAAAGAAGCATTAGGGAAAAAAAAACAAGTGAGCTTCAGCCAGCCTTTACAAGTGTGCGTGTTGCTTGGGAAAATTAAGTTACAACCAACGATGTTATTGACCAGTTCATTAAGAAGAACCGTAAGGTAGAATTTGTATTCAAGTAGCTAAATTGAAAAAGATAGAATATTATTTGTAAAATAAATGTTGTATTTGTATGATTAAATGTACATAAATTTCTAAATATATAGTTTTAAATGTTAGTAATTCATTATTCCGCTAATCAGACTTCAATCTCAACTCTCACTCCATGAATGATAACAAGAGCAAGTGTGAATTTCAAGACCAGCATTCGCCCCTGTAACTATATAATGAAATAATATAAAAAAAGTAGCCAATGGTTCATATGTAAAATTATCGGTGATTAGCGACTAATGTATTATCAAAACTGTCTACAAATCCTACTTGTACCTCATCGTGGTGTGCAGATAAATGTGTAGGCGAAGAGCCATCCTAGGTACGAAGGCTACATCAATATACTTGGATAATGCAGCAGGAGTTTTATGATTGGGTTAGCAGCTTGCCAGAGAAGGTTAAACCAATTGCTGAAAGGAACTAGAGTTTTAAAAAACCGGATGGCTATTTCAGAACTTACACGCAAGTCAATAAGAAAAAGAAAACTAAAAGAGGAAATACTGGGGGTTGGCAACAAGAATGTACGATCCCTGATAGGAAGAGAAGAAGATTTAATGGAAGAAACTGAAAAGTGTAATATTAAATTTGTGTGGTGTCAGAGAAAAAGGTGCACACACACATATATATAGTAGAGTAGAAAAACATCCAAGAGCACCTAAAGGACTTGGAATAACCATACAATAATCTGTCACACAGAATATTACATAAAAAAACTAAAGAAAGAAGAAAATTCTTAAATGTTATTAGTGTATACATGGTGGCTCAAAACTCCACGTACAAACTTTGAGGGGAGGTAGAAAACATCAAAACCAACCATATTTACATAGGATAGCATGACCGGAAACATTAAAAAACAAAATCGAATAAACAGTGGGTGAAAAATAATGACCAGCTTTTAAAGACACTGTATATAAAGCAGCAAAAGAAGCATTAGGAGAAAAAAAAACAATTGGTACAACTTACTAAAACTAATCAAATATGGACCATGATTTAAAGAAGAGGTAAAATGTTTAGTGAAAGGGGGAAAACCGCATTTGACAGATATCTATAAAACAAATCGAATACCTTGATTTATGAAGAAGATAAAACTATAAGAAAGAAAGTAAACAGTGAGCTAAGGTAAGTTAAATAGGAATACTGGAGGAACTACTCCAAAGAATTAGAACATGATTTTTATGGCACTCAAAGAAAAATATGGAGAATAATACAAACTTAAAAGAAAGAACTAAATGAAAGTACAAAGCTGACAAACAGAAAATCCGCTGGAATAGAGACACAGAATGAACTATTAAAATATGGAGGGAAACGATTAGCAAATGAACTAGGGCATATTCTAAATACAGCATGTAAAGAAAGAAAATACCAAATGACTGGCGAAAGAGCGTAACAATATTAATCTTTAAGAAAGGAGACAGGACAAATCCAAACTACAGAGGAATAAATCTGTTCTGCACTACATTAAAATTATGCGTAAAAATAATTGAAAATATAATAAATAATTAAACTGAATTATCAGATGAACAACAAGGATTTAGGAAAAATAGATCAACGATAGATGCAATACTTGTATATTAAAGCAAGTAATGGAAAATTTAGTTGAATGCAATAAACCTCTTTACACTTGCTTTATTGATTTAACAAAAGCATTTGATAGAAAACAGATAACAGCCATACAGTTCTATAATAAATACAGAACAAAGACAAATTGAAGAAATTAATATAACCAAAGGGATTGATTCATTCAATCCATTACCCTTGGAGGGTAATGGATGGCAATGCTGTAGCCAATGAAGTTCTAACTGAGGCTCGGCTATTGCTGTTACCCTCCTGCCATGATCAGAGCTTTAATAGCTCATAATACCTTATCCCTACACCGTCCTCTACAGATAACGGGGAAGATGAAAAGCATTCTTGCTTCGCCTCTTTAAGCCAGTCCTTATAAGGACTATAAGGAATATAACCAAAGGAATTAGACAAGATGATTCATTAAGTCCACCTTATTTAATTTAGTGATGGATGAAATAATAAAAGAAGTAAACAAAATGGAAAAAGGTGGAATACGAATTAAAGAACAACTAAGAATAGTCGGATATGCTGATGATATAATGTTACCAGCAGAAATATGAAGATGACCATTTACCAGGTGTTCTGCGTACAATAGTTTAGTGCATGCTTGCCAATGGACCCAATTTATTTCAGTAAACCAAAATCAGACCTGCAGGCATCTCGTCTTTTGCATGTCAGACACGGCTTCTGTTTCATGGATTAATGGCAGCCTGCATTGTCCCCCTGCTAGGAGGCAGCGACTTTTGACTAATACCTCTCCTTAGGGTCCAATTGCCAACTATGGCATCGTGGACACTACAAGAAATGAACACACAGGATCAAAGCAGACGGAATGAAGGAAGATGATGCACTC
The DNA here is from genome assembly GCF_054136105.1 of Typopeltis vanoorti. Classification (NCBI taxonomy): domain Eukaryota; kingdom Metazoa; phylum Arthropoda; class Arachnida; order Uropygi; family Thelyphonidae; genus Typopeltis; species Typopeltis vanoorti. The sequence goes on along the minus strand of NC_143569.1, from coordinate 74,292,197 downwards.
TTGTTCGGCATGTTTGGAGTTGGACAGTATATGGGTGTTGGCCAGTGGCTGCTCTAGTTCTTATATGGTTAGAAGAAAGTGGAGGAATGGTAGAGGCCAATTCAGAGGAGCAGTGCCCGTGAAAGTGCAGAAATTGAACGAAGAAAGTCTGTTTGGGAAGGCTCACCTGTAAAGCGAATTGCCCGCTTCTGAATATCGAAGAATTCTTAGAGAAATTTTGAGTGCACCACTCCAAATGTGAGAACTGCACTCCAAAGTTGGACGGATCTGAGACTTATAGAGTTAGGAGTTGAGAGGAAGAAAAGTAACGTTTAGGATGGAAAAGAACACCAAGCTTTTTAGAGTCTAAGGAGGCTGTGAACAATATGTTTGTGACAGGATAAACTGTATATGACAGTCAGCACTAGAAGAGAAAGCTGATCTTGAAATGAAATCACGATATTATAACCAGTAAGAGAAAGTTAGATAACATTTTTCTTGCTTGTAATAAGAAAGGCCTGAGTTTGTTTGGCATTGAAATTTACAATGCGTCTTCAACTCATTTGAGGATGTTGAGGAGATCAGTGTTTGTCATTGGTTATGGAAGATCTTGAGAGTTCTCTCATTAAAGTATTGGTTTCTCAAATGAGGAAGAGGAATTGATCAGCAAAGCTGGGAATAGGATTTGAAGGCAGAGAGAGAGAGAGAGAGAGAGAGAGAGAACATCATTGATGTAAAGGAGGAAGAGTGAGTGAAAATACGGAACCCTGGAGTACTCAACAACTGATGAAGAAATCCGATGAGAGGAAGCCATCTACCATAACACGCACCGAACGACCAATGAGGAAGTTGGCAATCCGATACAAAGTACAGCAAGGAGCATAACATGGTAGCTTCTTCAGGAGGCCTCGCGAAAATTACATAAACATACAAGTTAGTAAAATTAAATATTTAGGTACAGAAATAAAGAGTTATGGCATCACACAAAATGAAGTACATGAGCAAGCGATGGAAGTTAGTAGAATATCTGGATGTCATAACAGCCTCATCTGTGGAAGAATAAGAACATAATCAAAGAAACAAAAATAAGAATCTATAAAGGAATAATCAGTCCAGTACTGATACATGCAGCAGGAACGCGTGCAACAACTACAAAAATTAAATAAATCAATGAAACTACTGAGATGAAACATTTAGGAATTTGAAAAATGTAACAATATTATAAACCCATATGTTTTTGGATCCAAAAACAGAAAGAAGGAAAAAATCATTTAGAAGGATAACAGACGGGAAAAGAAAGTAAAGAACTAGATCTCTTCTTCTTTGGTGCATCAATCCGAAAATTGGTAAATATAGCAGCACATCACAACATCCTGTCTTGTGACTTCCTTTTTATCTCTTCATAACTCTTAGCGCCAGTTAGCATCATTATGTTAAGAACTGGATACCAAAGGGAAAGAGAAATACAAGAAAGAATGGCAGAATGATCTCTGAAAACGGAGACAATAAAAGCATTTGTGCTTCATAGTGAATGTAAGCATTTATATAAACTTTATTCATGTAATTTATATTTTTTATTTCATACCAAACACTAAGCTTTCTATAAATTTTTTTAATATCAACTTATATTATTTTAAAAAATTAAAAATAATGATGTGATTTATACTTAATTTAATTTTTTTTCTCAAAATGTTAAACTAGAAATGTTCACATACTAAGTACACCTTTAAATATTTAATATAATTAATTTATTATAGTTTCGAAATAAAGAAGCAATGGGAAATGATAGAGCAGGATGGATGAATCAATCGACCGTGAGATGCGGTGATTGATTCATTAATGCCCTTGGGGGTGATGGATAGCAACGCAAAGCTGTACCAATGAAGTTTAACTGAGGTTCGGCTGTTGGTCTTACCCACTTGGGCGATGAGTTTTTGAGTTCGCTCTCTTGAGGTTTTTGCCTTAAGGGAGCACTTTGAGTCTCCGGGGAAGGTGTTCTCCGGCACGGCCCGCTGAGGGGCTTTGTCGGTGAATTATTTTCCTCGGAATTTGAGCGGTTCTGCTCAGTGGTCGGGGAGCCCGTCACTGAGTGGAACCAACGCTGAGATTAGGACGGTCTTTCGCCCACTATGGAGTGGCCTAGAGATCGTCCGTATTTTTGAGATTTCACCTTTACTTACATAGTCGGTGATTGATTCATTCAATCCAATACCCTTGGAGGGTAATGGATAGCAATGCTGTAGCTAATGAAGCTCTAACTGAGGCTCGGCTATTGCTGTTACCCTCCTGCCATGATTAGAGCTTTAATAATAGCTCAATAACCTTATCCCTACACTGTCCGCTACAGATAACGGGGAATATGAAAAGCATTCTTGCTTCGCCCCTTTAAGCCAGTCCTTATAAGGACTATAAGGGCAATGGGAAATAGATGTTGATACGCTCATTTTTCTTTTAAATGGGTGTTAAATGTTATTTTGCTTTAAAATGAAAGTTAAATGTTATATTTTCTTCAAAATGAATGTTATGTTATGTTATATTGTACTAGGGGGGCTATGCCCCCCTTGCACCTACGGCGCCCCCCCCGAGTTCCGGACTAGCAGGCCGGTTCTCCTTGAATTTTGATGATTAATTTTGAAGACTCGAAAGGGAGGGGTTCCGCCACCCTGGCGCCTACTGCGCCCAAACTCCCGAGTTCCGGACTGATAGACCGGTTCTCCTTGAATTCTGATGACTCGAAACTGATTGTAGCCCCTGAGTGTCGAGTCATCAAAAGGGGGTTGAAATTAGGGGGGCTATGCCCCCTACGGCGCCCAAATCCCCGAGTTCCGGACTGGTAGGCTGGTTCTCCTACAATTCTGATGACTCGAATTTTGAAGACTTGAAACTGATTGTAGCCCCTGAGTGTCGAGTCTTCAAAAGGGGGTTGAAATTAGGGGGGGCTATGCCCCCTACGGCGCCCAAATCCCCGAGTTCCGGACTGGTAGGCTGGTTCTCCTACAATTCTGATGACTCGAATTTTGAAGACTTGAAACTGATTGTAGCAACCTGAGTGTCGAGTCTTCAAAAGGGGGGGGGGGGCTCCTTCTCCCCTGGCGCCTACGTCGTCCGAGTTCCGGACTGGTAGGCCAGTTCTCCTTGAATTCTGATGACTCGAATTTTGAAGACTCGAAAGGGTGGTTCCGCTCCCCTGGCGCCTACGTTGCCCAACCCCCCGAGTTCCGGACAGCTAGGGCGGTTCTCTTTGAATTTTGAAGACTCGACACTCAGGGTAGCCCCTGAGTTTCAAAACATTTCAAATAACTTGACAAAAAAGTGACATAAAACGTTACATAAAAAGGCTTATCATCTTATATATATAGGGTAGATTTTGAAGTTGTATGGAGTGTCACATTGAATGATAAGGATTTTATGCTTATCATGGGGAATTGCTCCTAACTTTTAAAGAAAATCATCCATTAGCTAGCTACGGATTCATAATCTGACAAATTCTAGAAAACAATCATACTTGTTACCGAGTGACTATAATGATTACAGTTAATCAAATGTTTTCCCTGAACAATATTACAATTGAAAGTAACGGACATGGTTCACGGACAATTCATCGGGGGAAAAATCATCGCACAAAAAATTTGTTGAATGCGTTATTCGCTAGAAAATTGAAGTCAGTTTAGTTTAATACGTGTTATGTATAGGTGTGGGAAATTTGATAGTAAATTGTATCTGAGAGATACGGCGAACTCCGATGTCAGTATAGTATTGGTTTAGTTTTTTTTTTTTCTTTGTTCAGTAATTTCTAGATCGTAACTGAAAATAAATAAACCATCATGTATTATATTTGTAGCGTTTTTTTTTTTTTTTTAAGTTTTATCGCATTTCAGCAGATACTAGTAAGGAATGTATCTCTCTCTCGGATACACGCGACCTTAGCTGCAATTTTTTCGACCGCGACCTCCGCAGGGTTAACCTCCCAATCGGCCAAGACGTATAGGGAAAAAAAAAAAGGATATCAAGGTGCATTTGAATGCCATGTCCATTAGAAGGTGCAATAAGCCTTCACGTTGATGATCACACTTAACCAGATTAGCTCGCGTGCATTAATATATGTTCAGTTACCTTATTGCAAGAAAAGCAGTTGCTTGCCATTTGCTCGGTAACTGGAATCTAAATTATATTACCTGCAAGTTACATTTATTTTTGCTACTTGTTTTATATATAATTATATATAATTTTATATATAATTATAGTTTTTAATGCCAGTGCAAATAAGAGATCCTTTCATATTTCTTCACTTAAGATTGTATCACTCTGGAGAACAATGCCACTATCGTTTTTTTTTTTTTTTTTTTCTGATTATCTTAGTCCCCAGTACATTTTCCCAGAACTTGATGCAAGATAATTATTTTTGTCAAATCGTTCATTGCATATTGAAATGAACGGCTATTATGAAGTAAACTGTTATGTACATATTTTCTGCTAATTTTGATATTATGCGGCAATTTTGAATTAGCGATACTTTCCCTACAGTTTATCATTCGAAATATGTATAGGCGCATGCGTCGAAATGAAATTTTATTTCCAAAATTTTCATAATAGAATTAAAATTTTATTTCGCCTTTGATGGCTCACCCTTACAAACTATCACACACACAAAATACTATACTAGTTAACATGTGTGCACCTTTAAAAGTTATCTGGTACAATTATTTTTCTAAACTAATTGTACCCAGATAACTTTTAATATTCCGATACTGAAATTAACTTGTGATTATTACAAATGAGCAAATTTTGTATATTTTCTCATTTATATTATTTCCTGATAAATATAAATATTTCAATTATGTGATATCGGGGAAATTAATGTTTAAAAAACAGTGTCATCATACAAAAGCAATATCAGAATCAAAGTTTCAAAAAATATTTTTTACAAAATTTTCTTATATGGGAAATTTTTTTTTTTTTTACATATATCCACGATGAATTTTCGTGCGATTAATTTTCCAGCGATCAATAGTCTCCGCGATGAATTGTCGGCGATCAATTTTCCAGCGATGAACTGTCCGGACACGGTATAAATATCTGCGTTTGTATGCCATTCTAGTAGAGTGATATTATTTACAACAAATCGAACCTCGACCAATTTTTTTGGCTTAAGTAACAGGGGTTACAATGATATTTCGTTTTAAATAAATTTGCCACTGAAATGACCGATCAGATTTTCATGATACGTTCCTGCTTTGGATTAGGAAGGCTGGTATTTAGAATATGCCAAACGTATTAAATTCGTAGTTTATTTCAAAAAATATTTTTTACAAAATTTTCTTATATGGGAAATTTTTTTTTTTTTTTACATATATCCACGATGAATTTTCGTGCGATTAATTTTCCAGCGATCAATAGTCTCCGCGATGAATTGTCGGCGATCAATTTTCCAGCGATGAACTGTCCGGACACGGTATAAATATCTGCGTTTGTATGCCATTCTAGTAGAGTGATATTATTTACAACAAATCGAACCTCGACCAATTTTTTTGGCTTAAGTAACAGGGGTTACAATGATATTTCGTTTTAAATAAATTTGCCACTGAAATGACCGATCAGATTTTCATGATACGTTCCTGCTTTGGATTAGGAAGGCTGGTATTTAGAATATGCCAAACGTATTAAATTCGTAGTTTATTCGTAATTTAGTGTTTAGTATATTTATTCACTAAAATTTAACACACTTCACAAACGAAAGGCATTCAAAATATTTCAAACTTATTAAATTTATAATTTGGTGTTTAGGATATTTACTAAAATTTAACAAATTTCACAAGCAAAAGGCATTCATGGACTTTTGTTAATTAAATAAATTTTGATAACAACTTTATTTATAGCTATCTATTATATTTCCTTTAGAACAATATCCAAATATTTCATATTTGGATATTGTTCTACTTAACAAGGAACTTTTAATGTTTTGTAATATTTACCTTGTTCGAGTAAACGAAGCCAAACCAGCAATGCAGCTTAAAATTACTAACAGATTTCTTTCTTCCGTGAACTTTGTAGACAAAAATATTTTGCCCACGTATTAATCCACAGATTCGTGCAAGTATTCTATTCTCTTATCAGAACTAAAAATAAACCTTAAGCAGATCCATTACTCAGTTAAAAGGATATCCTCCTGCTTTTCCACCTAAACAGGAAATAATTAGGGTTACTGAAAACAAAAGTAGCATTGTCAGAATAATAAACGTAACTACCTTTAGCATGATGCATTCCTTTAAGAAAAAAAAAAAAAAAAAAGCTTTTTCTTCCCCCAGTTAAACTCCGATAAAATCAAATCAGAGGGACAAATAACAGCTATTAGTTAAGGGAAAGAGAACTCCACCTGACTATTTGCACATTGTCACGCACGTGATTAGCGTGACTTTTAATGTTCACTGGCAGCCCCTTTTAATGTCTTTCTGTCACTAAATTGAGCTCATAACAATAAACAACTATAGCAGAATTACGTACGTCTTAATTACACGGTATTGTACAAGGTGGAGAAATGTTCCAAGTTCGTTGAACTTTAATACATTACCTAATCCTTTATTAACTCAAGTGTTGCTTTTGTTCTGATATAAACAAACAGGATGTTTATATTCATTTAAACAGTTTAATAACGTTATTTTTTATTTTTGACATTTCGTTTTAGGGACATTATTTTTCAACACTTTTTTGTAGCAAATATTATTACTATCACAGTACTTTTTTAAATTTTCTTTGTCATCATATCTTCTCGTTTTTTTTTTTTTTTTTTTTTTTGTACACAAATAAAATAAAATAAAATAAAATGAATCAAGATGGCAACAAGAGACTGGTAACAAAGTGTGAGAAAAAAATTCAAAAATAATCATGTCTTATTGTGCTTTCAAGTATAAAAAATAAAAAAAAATAAATAAAAAAAAACTGTCTTTGCTTTGTTTATTTGTACACATTATTAGCGTATTAGCATACACTAATAATGTGTAAAATAATGTGTGCTAATAATTATTAGATTAGCATAAGCTAATAATTAGAAATGAACTCAATAGCGTCCAATTCTACCAATCTAACGGGCCAAGCTGCAAGTGCGAATTCCGCAGTGAACATGGTCAATGTATTTTGGTGGAAGATGAATTTCTTCCCCCATGTGACACCATGGGCCATCGTTGGAGGCCAGGATTGGTTTTAAAAAGTTCTGTTTTTAGTCTCTGGAGCAAAACTTCCAGATTATGTAAAGGTAAACAAAAAATCCTTAGCCTGGTCCCATACGTTCAAACCTTTCGGAAGAAAATATCATCTAAACATATAAAATTATTTAATCATAAAAATGGAAACCAATGAAATTTTGAGTAAATTTTTGCATTTGAGAAAATGCCGTTAATTTCGAAACATTTTCTTCCCTTGGATAAAATAAAACGAAAATTTATATGTATATATATATATATATAATATTGATATTAAATTACAAGATGCATTTATATCTGCCCCGAAATATATTTATTTTTATAAATATAATTCTGCAATTTAATCCATTTAATAATGGATTAAATTATTCTTAAATATTCTTTATTCTCATAATTAGTAAATTAAATATTTATTGAAATTTGTGTTTATGCCTATCCTCTGATAATTTTAGAGAATAATTATTACCCTAATTTTTATAATCCTGCAAATGTGAATCCGTATCTAATATAATATAATTTTATTTATTTATTCATATGGAGTTTCCTCCCATTTCTCCCCCGTCCCTATTGGGGCGAGTTGAGCCCCCTAATGGGGAGGTTAAGTATTTATGGCTGTAGATCCGTGCGTTCACAAGGCCAGTTTGCCTGCTTGCGAGATGAAAAACCCTAGACAAACTGGGAGGGGGGGGGGGGTGAAGCCCTGCTGTCCACGCCCAAGACCGGCTGACTTGGCTATGGCAGATCCTTAAACTCCTTACGTCGGCGACGGGAATCGAGCCCAGGACACTCCTTTCCCAGGCATATGGTTGCGAAGCGCAAGGCCATTAGGCTAACCGCACGGACATATAATAATATAATCTAATATAATATAATACAACAACATTATTTAATAATTATCTAATAATTATATAATATATAATATATAATATAATGTAATATAATATAACAGCATTCTTTAATAATTATAATTCTTCAAAGATAACCTCGTTTCGAAAGGTTCAAAAATAATTATTTATAAATGTAATCATAAAATTTAAAAAAAGGTGTATTAAATATTCTAAGTATAGTTTTCCAATTTTTAATTAAATTTAGAAAAAAATTAAAATTAAACTTTCTAAATTTTAATTATATATTATATGAAATTATTTTTGAATATGAAAAATATTTGATAAAAGTCAGAGTCTGTAAGTAAATAAGAATTTTCGTGGATAAACAAGATAGTGTTTAAAAAATTATTTTGTGCTTGGAGTAATATAAACAGCATACTTCTGCTGTTTATTTTGAAATTTTAAAATGACAAAACTTACGACACATAAGTTAAAACTTTATTTTTTTTTTTCAAATCTTTACATGTAAGATTGAATTAAAACGATATGGATAAAAAGTAATTTTGAATATTGCAAAGTTTTATATGAACTTGTAAACATCAATTAACAACAGAACATCCTCATTGTTGGCCAGCAACAAAAAAAAAAAAACTTAATGTGTGAAGTGCCTATTGACTTAAATATATTATAAAGAATAAAATAGATGATCTAATTCTTAACACAATTAATGATTTAGACTAATACGTCTTTCATAATGTGGAGTGATTTATGTAATACCATTTTAAATAATATTTTTATTTTTATTCTAACTAGCATTTGTGTAAATAATTTTCGTTATAGAGCAGTTTAAATACTTCATAATTTGAAAGGGGGGGAGATAAAGAATCGTTAATCACCGATCGGAAATAGAAGTCTTGTCATATAACATAATAATTAATTGCGTTGCAGTAAGTTATTAAGGAAGCAAAATGATACAATACACTTGACAGTTGATTAATAACCAACCAGGTTTACGAGAAAAAATGTCATTCCTTTTTGCGCGCCGATGGCGATAGAATATATTAATATATTACTGCATGAAAACCTACTCGTGAAATACCATCGTAGATCTATAACAAGAGGGGTAAATAAAAGCGAAACTTCTAATCAGAATAATGGATTCCCGTTATCAAAGGAACAACAATCCACTTGGAGGCTAAAAATGGTTTGGGATTCCTACTGTCATATTATTCATATGTTACAGTGTTAGTTGTTTTCGCGATGTCTCTTAGATATCCGTTTAAAATTAGTATCATACCAATTGTGAAAAGAGAGGTTGTGATGTTTGATTTGCTTTGAAAGACTTTGTCAATCGTTAATCCCCAATGTCTGGATTGTAAATGTTTGAAAAGAACTACGGATTACAATAAACGACTCATTCGTTAAAATCATTTATTTGATATTTTGTGATAACTCATTTCGAATTCTAAGGAATGCCAACTGAACATGATCAGTTTTGTATGTTAAATTAGGATTAAGCGTGCTAATTTAGCTTATCCGAAGTTATGCACAATTATTTTTGCTCAATGCTTTTAAATTAGTTTCCAGCTCATTTTTTACAATTCTCTTGAGCATATCTTCGGAATCTGAATCCTGGCTACAAAATGCCATGAATATCAAATATGCTATAGGTTTATCATGTTAAAGGTAAAGATACGAGAAAGGTTTGGCATGTAAAAGTATGTCAAAGGTATGATAATGGTTTAGCACGTTACTCCAGCCATAGCCGCTGAACCAACGGTCAGATAATCCTGTTCTCCGGCCTTAGGAGACTAACTATGAATTTTAAGAATCTAGGAGACTAGATTAGGAGATTTTAGTCTCCTAAAATCTAGACTAGACTAGATTTTAGGAGACTAACTATGAATTTTAAGACGTTATCCACCCGATAATGCGATAAGTACTATCTTTAAATATGTAACAGGGAGATTCTCGAAGAAATAGTATCTGAGTTTAAGTGTACTAATGGACTTGAGTGGCTTCGAACTGTAAATAACAGCTGGGGATAGAATGGAAAGATTTTCTCGAGGAACCTTGGCAGGGTAACTATGCACAACAGTTCGAGTATACTGAGAATAGTTTGAGAACAGAAAACACCAAATCAACGTCAGATAAGTAGCCGAAGGATAGACAACATCGTAAAATCCAACTGGGAGAATGCCTGAGTTACAAAATAGGGTCTGCGACTGAGTCTCTGAACACACTATTCATTATAGTTTGTCCTGATGAATATAACAATAGACATCGATGGTGGTTTCATCGATTCGATGAAACCACCATCTAAACTACTAATACCAGAGGATCAGAAAGAAACTAATGGAATAATAAATCCTGGTTTCTGTTACATCATTCGGACGGAAGGATAAGGTTTTGATAATGGCAATCCAAACCCCATGTACCAATGCTTGCAACAATTCTCGACAGTGACGTTGAAGCGCTGGTTTGAGCATTCTTTCCTAGCATCCCTTATGCCTGTTGCTATCATTCCTCATTTCTAAGAGGAATAATGAATCCTTTTCTCGGAGCACGTCGGGAAATGGCTACAGGAATTGCCTCATCAATCAATGGACTTCTTTCCATCTAGCATCTTTGGAAATATGGAGTAACGAGCTTTTCTTGACTGGAACTTACCATTTGGACATATCATGGGATTTCATCTTGCCTTTTGGTACAAGATAACCGTGGATTTCCTTTGAACTTCGTGGAGTTAATGCTCCGTCATATGAAGGCTGTTCTGAAGGCTCACGATAGTACAGTACAGATGGATGTATCTAATGGGATCAATCAACTGCAAGTCCCGTAACTCACTTTTTCTTGCCTGAAGGCTCAGTTACCAGGGCACGGTGAAAATAATGGCGAGTCAACGTTCTTCCCCACTCAGATAGGTAGGTAAACTACTAATACCAATGGGGATTATTCAAATGGATTCCTACTACAGATTACAATTTTAATTGATTCGACTGAAATCTCATTCTTATTCGAGTATTGTAGTTCCGTCGGAATGAAGTTTATGTATACAATGAAAGGGCAAAATCTTGACCGTGTACTGGATTCAAAATTTATGAAAAATATGAAACTCAGGATTAACGGGGAAGTACCGTCACAAAAAAATCTGCTACATTTGCAGGTGAGTATTTCTGATGTCCATACAGTCTTTGCTATTTTAATGTTGCATCCTACGAAGGTGAAAGAATTATATTGCAAATGAATGGCACAGAGTGAAATACAGTGTGTGTGTGTGTGTGGAGGAGGGGAGTAGGTGGGTGGTGTGGGTGGTGTGGGTGTTCTAGAAAAAGTAGTTTGATATACCATGTCATATATATATATATTTGTCATTTCTTTGCACTGTCTAAGGCAGATATATTCAACGATTTTTGTTCTCGCTTCCTTATAAATCCTCTTTAGGCTGCAGTTGACTTCAAGTAAAAAATATTTGGAATATTAATCGATGAAAAGGAGCATATACAGTACGTTTCCAATTAGCATCCAGTTGTCGATTTTGAAAGTGCAACCACACCCTGTACAAAGAGTTGATGAAGTGCGCAATTACTTAATGACAGTTATTTTTAAAATGTCGAACAGCTAAAAACTTGGAATGGATACTGTCCGACCACTGATGCCTGATCCTTGGCTGGCAATGCCAAGAAGAGTCACCTCATGTTGAAGGGGAGAAAGGAAGAAGGCGATGTACGAATTCGTTACCAACACGCAAAATCACGTGTTTTATACGTAAATTTTCCAACTGTTATACAAGCAAGATAGTTACCACTTTAAAAACCAGAGTTTTCATAAAAGAAAAACTAATTTTCCGACGTATAATAAAAAACGCCGGCCTGGTTGGTCGAGTGCTTAGCGTATCCATTCTCCGGCCAAAAAGCTGCGGGTTCGAATCCTGCCGTGGGCATGGATTTTGTGATTGTCTGTGAAAATACTAGTGGTGGTGGTGGTGGGCGGTAGATGGCGTTGGTATAGATGATGATTGACGTTGCTGTTTGTTGTAGTTGGCTGGCGGATTGAGTGGTGGCGACGGATAGTTGTAGTGTAAGTGCCCTCCATCGATGAGTCATTGGACTCCCTGGGGGTGCCATGTAATAATAATAATAATAGTAATAATAATAAACATTCATCCCACGAAACTGCTTAATTATCCTATTATCGGAATGGACTCGCTTTCTTCTAACATGAGCAGAAGTGTCAAGTGGTCTCGCATCTGTGGTCGCACAGTATGAGGCTGCAAATACAGTATAGCTTGATTAGAACTATAGAGGATAGCTGAAATATATGAAGCTGAGATAAAGACACGCCTCAAAGGGATGAACAGCATACCAGCAGAGAGAGAGGGGGGGAGAAATTCCTCTTACAGTCTGGCAAATTCGAAGAACCCTTCAGTAGGGATTAGTGTCCATTGACCTTTTAGATGAGAGCTTTCCGTACAGCTGACCTGTTTTAATTTAGTGTAGTTGGACAACATCCGATAAACTGGCCAATCAGAATATTTGTTCAAATTGCTCTTTTCTTTTCTGGTCTTATTCCATCTTTCTTTTAATTTAATTTTTAACAGAAATGTTTGTTGGAAGTTTTTCCACTTGGTTATACTATAAATTAAAGATGAAAAGAAATTATATTCTTGGTTTAATCCTTTATCCAAGAATATATTGTTTTAGGAAATGTTAGTTTTTTCCTTTTTATTAAATAAAGAAAGATGGAACTGATTTAGTGTTACTTCTATTTCATTAGCGCAGGCCATGTTTTTTTTTTTTTTTGTAATAGCCAATAGACTTGAAATACAGTACATTTAAACTTGCAGTACATTTAAACTGCTACTGTCATCACTATAATGATTGAACTGTTAAAATTAAAAATCGTTTTCTCACACTTCTATTTATATTTTATTTACAAACAACTTTGAAGAGTAGCGCTTTTTAACTTAATCCTTTTTTTTTGTGTGTGTGTTTTGTTTTGATTTATTGTCTTTGAGCGCTCTAAGTCCAGATTCGTAGTACTAATCGTACTCTCTTAAAACAGAAACAGCGAATGTGCATTAAATTTTATTCCAAAAACATTAAGGACAAATGAATTACATAAAATGCGAACTGCATTTGGTATTAATACAATAAGTTAGTTTTTAATTGGTTATTCGTCGTGTGGCGCAATGCTTAATGGATGTTTGTCCATCTTTAAAACGGTTGTATCGTTTTAAAAATGAATGAACATCCATCGAAAGCAAAGAATGTTCTAGGCGTTCTTCAATTATGATTCAGTAAGCAATTGCAGAAAAAGTAACCACCTGTGAAATATATGAAGTAGGAATTTTTCATGGTATATGTTCAGCCAAAGTAAACATTTGACAAATAGAAACTTCATCATGCCAATGCACCTGCGCATTTTGAGCGCAGGTGCATTTGTATGATAAAGTTTCGACTATCGACTGCACTCGAATTTATCAAAAAGACCTCATCCGACTTCTTCACCATAATTTTCTGACATTAAGACTCTCTTCAAAGTCCCATGATTTAATAGTGACACAACTAAATGAAATGTGAATGGACAATGTGTCCTTGTTCAACTTCGTAACTCTATAAATGGAATTTTATATACATTTCAATGAAAGAAAAGCATACCAAACCGTTTACTAATGCTTTTAACAGAATTTTAAATCACATCTTGAAATTCTGCGAACTATTCACAAGACCTTGATCAGATAAACGAGATAATGGCCTAAACTCAAGACAACAATTAAACCACATAGTTGGAATGAGGATTCATCACGTAGATAATTCAACAAAGTTTCGGTTGATTTCCTTATCCTAAGTAAGCTTTGAAGATATTTCCCCTTGGTTAGCCTGGGAAGAAGTTGAAATCATGCTAATAGCTAGCTTCGTATCCGTTGCCATGACGACTGAACGGACCAGGTAACGTGGTCCGTTTGCGTTAACAAAAGAGTGGAGTTCCTTTGCCTCTATCATATCATGGTGTCCTACATCACAGGGAGTGAGATAACTATTGTTAGATAACAGAACTTTCCCCGTATATGGCACGCGCAGGTACGAGGGTGAGAGTGAATGAAACCTATTATATCCCGCTGTTCCTTGTTTTTAGGGGACTTAATATTGGCCAGTCCCTATTGTTTCCCCTCACGCAGCCGCTGACACTGCTCCACTTTGCAGCTGACATTAATTTGGTATCAGATAAAAAATTCTTTCGTTGTATTCAATGGAGGAGGAGGACAGGGGGGAAGATAATGTAAGTCCCTAAGAAAAAGGGTGCGGCGGTAGTCTGTAGATTCAGTTGTTCACATACGAAGCTTACAGACTGACCATAAGCACGCAGCAGAGTTTATATGAGTTTTTTTAAGTAGTGAACTCTTAAAGGCAACTTGAAAGGATACCTTTGAATAATGGATTGCCTTTATTTCGTAAGTGCATTCGTTTCTTTTCATACTGTTGGATTTCTCCTTTAGAATTAATTCAATCCTAGTCATTTTGTTTACGACTCCGAGATATTCATCAACTCTGGCTAGTTGTACGCCATATCGAAGGATATATTGCATTTCAGATAAGCGATCACAATCTCCTATTTCGTCTATCAATGCAATGAAACGTCTCCATCGAGTATACTTTTTGATACAAAAGCTGTGAAATGAGTTTTAAGTAGTTTAGAATTAAATCAATCATAGTCATATTGTTTACGACTCCTAAATAACTCCCGCAACTAGGGATTTGCATTGAAAAAGAAATTTCTTTTCACGATTTTCCACTGAAAATTGTGGAAATGTCCTGCTGGGCATAAGCTACCAAAATAGGCCATTTTCATCTAAGGTAAACAAATAATGAAAACGTAATTGGTTCTTGAAATGTTTCAATTGGTATTCACAGTTGTTGTTTGAATAAAAGATGACTTTGTGCACATGGTATTTCTACATAATTCGTTCTCTTTCTTTAATTTATTGTTTCTGATCGTACGAAATGTTGATTCACCAAGTCTAATCGCTAATTCGTTTTTAACACCGATCTTCTCTCATACACTAGCAAACTTTTCAGCTAATCTAATAGCTTTTCTATTAGATTAGAATTTGAAGATTTATTAGAATTCATAAAAAAAGAGAGTAAAAATGAAAACTACAACAAAACAGATAAATTAAAATCTGAATATAAACAAATAGATGGATAAACTTCTGTACGCAGAACGGCCAAGCGCCAGCCACATATTTTGTTTGAATGTTAACAGTGACATTGTTTTAACACTTGCACTACATGTAACAAAACAAAAATTGTTCTGTAAACAATTTAATCAAAGAGTAAATAATCCACAAACCCTTCTCTAAAGACCAAATATGAAACTATAATTCATTCATTCATTTACCACTTAAAAACGTCTACAAAGGCATTCATGTCCACTCTGGGATTCTTTAATTTTTTTTTTTTTTTTTCATCCTCAACAATTAATCGCAAATCCAATAAACAGTTTTACTGGTGACAGTACACATTGAACTTCGTTATTTGCAAACCTCATGATGGTGTCTCACATAAATGAAGGATTTCTAGAAGCATCTCGTAGATATTCTTTAAGGGAGTTCTGATTATCTTCAAAGCTAGCGAAAATCAGTTCTGTCTTATTTCGCGATAAACAGAACTCCTCTCTCACTTTACCTCCAATAAATATTTAAATCTCTAGAGAAGGTAATATTTCTTTTCTATAACTTCTACTCAACAATCTTTCTTACTATAAAAAATACAAGTATCACCTTCTTTCCTGAAACTACCTTTTCCTTTCGTAGCATTAATACAAATTCGTATAGCACAAATTATTATTATAAATATACATAAATACAACTTCAAGCTATTAGCTAAGCCATATAATGTAATAATGTAATAAATTTATTTTGAACCATATATTTTGAGATAACTTTGACCTTATCCTTATAAGGACTGGCTTAAAGGGGCGAAGCAAGAATGCTTTTCATCTTCCCCGTTACCTGTAGAGGACAGTGTATGGATAAGGTGTTATTGCGCAATTAAAGCTTGATCATGGCAGGAGGGTAACAGCAATAGCCGAGCCTCAGTTAGAACTTCATTGGCTATAGCATTGCCATTCATTACCCTCCAAGGGGTATTGGATTGAATGAATCACTCACCTTATAGTCCTTATAAGGACTGGCTTAAAGGGGCGAAGCAATAATGCTTTTCATCTTCCCCGTTATCTGTATCTGTAGAGGACAGTGTAGGGATAAGGTGTTATTAAGCTATTAAAGCTCTGATCATGGCAGGAGGGTAACAGCAATAGCCGAGCCTCAGTTAGAACTTTATTGGCTACAGCATTGCCATCCGTTACCCTCCAAGGTTGGATTGAATGAATCAATCACCGACTATGTAAGTAAAGGTGAAATCTCAAAAATACGGACGATCTCTAGGCCACTCCATAGTGGGCGAAAGACCGTCCTAATCTCAGCGTTGGTTCTACTCAGTGAAACTCGATTACCGAGCAGAACCGCTCAAATTCCGAGGAAAATAATTTTCACCGACAAAGCCCCTCAGCGGGCCGTGCCGGAGAACACTCTCCCCGGAGACTCAAAGTGCTCCCTTAAGGCAAAAACCTTAAGAGAGCGAACTCAAAAACTCATCGCCCAAGTGGGTAAGAGCAACAGCCGAACCTCAGTTAAACTTCATTGGTACAGCTTTGCGTTGCTATCCATCACCCCCAAGGGCATTAATGAATCAATCACCGCATCTCACGGTCGATTGATCATTCATTCCCCGAATCACTCACCAAGAACTTCTTGTCAAAGTCTTCTCAAAATATATTAAAAATAAAAAGGTATTCGTAAGATTTAATCTTGTTAATCTTTAATTAATTAAAAAGTTTAAAAATACATAAAATAATAAATTATATATATATATACAATATAATTATATAAATATAAATATAAATATATAAATGCATTTTATAAGTTTATACCATTTTAATAAATATATATATATATATATATATAATTGAAGAATATTGTTTCGAGTTATGGCAGAGATGTCAAAAAATAATAATAAATAAAAGATAAAAAAAATAAAAAAAGAAAAATATTAATATAAAATACACTTCAATAATTCATAGTTCGTTATCGATAATATTTTTTTTTCAATAATAATTTGTTGTCGGTTAACAGAGATAATCAAATGTATCGGAGGAGGGCGCTGCTTTAAATTTAACTAGACACATCCTCTAGAGCAGGGGTTCTCAAACTTTTTAAATTTTGTACCACATAAATAAGAATCAAAAAATATATGTAGCACCATAAAAGCATTTCCCGATTAAAAATCAATACATCCCAAATGGAGTGTTTATAATCAAAGAATAAAACATTTTAAATTTATATTATTTATTTATATTCGTAAATGAAACTTTTACATTATAATGAAATATAGTAAATGGTGGGTAATAAATACATTTTTCTGAACATTTATTTAAATATTTTGTGTAAAAATTGTACCACCAAAAATAACGCAATGTACCATTAGTGGTACATTGCGTTATTTTTGGTAATTACACATTACACAGTTTGAGAAACGATGCTCTAGAGCATATTTTTTCAAATAATCCTTAATTAAAAATAAAAATGACTAAGAATTGTAAGATGATATATATTGACAATATTCCATACTTTATTTAAATACCAATGCAGATTTGATGATTTCATTTTTTTTTCTCTTTGTTTACCAGGTGATTCTGTTTTTCTTGAGCCTTTTAATCCAGGAGAATAATACGATGTCCTACGAATATGAAAAGAGTTATGTGCCTGAACCCTCAACTTCCGTGAATGGATACGAAACTGATTATGTATCTGTGCCGGTGTCGGAACCGGAAGATGGCTATGGAGCTAATTATGTTTCTCAAGAAGGAGAAAAGGAAGATGAGGAAGAAGGAGATGTAAGGATCAAAATGATAAATGAAATTTAAATAGGAAATTATACCGATTTCATAATTATTGATTATAATAAATCTTTCTAGCTAATTTCCTTATAGGAATAAGAAAGTGAAACATAGTTTAAAAAAAAAGGAAATTAAAGGGGACATTCTTTTAGTTAAAGCAATTTTTTTTGGAATAATTCTAAATACATAATTCATGGACAATCTACATTCAGTGCATAGTTCACGGTAATAAAATGTCTTACCTGTAGTTACAACCACAGAATCTCACAATTCTAATACCATAACTAACAATTGTTATGGTAACCATGATAGGTATATTTATGTCCTTTGGTTTTAAATAAGTTGAGATTAGTGCTCAAGTAGCTGTCTTATATTACTGTATTGTATTTGACTCATCTTGTGTTGCATTCTATGTTTTGTAATTGCAGTATCTGTTAATTATTTTAAGAAAATGATTTTTTATATGGCTATCAATGACGAAAGGTTAGACCTATAATACGTTAATATCATGGGTGGGTTAAATTTTTTTATTTTTAATTTAACTTTATTTTTAAGGATACTGTGGAAAAAATAGAGGTAGGCAGTGCAATTCTTTCTTTTGTGCACAACTCTTCCATTAGTAATGCTTATAAAGTTTCCTTTATTATGTTGATAACCTAACATTTCAAGATGAATAATGGTATAAACTCCCGCGGAGGTACTCGTCGAATTATGCTAAATAAGTTTCTATAAATTTAGAGTGATAATAAATCATCCATTTTCTTGTCATCTTTGTAGTCGCGAAGATAAATTTGTTGTCATTTTCTCTTTTTTGTTGCAGTTCTCACCTAAAGAACTCTTTTTGTTGTAGTTCTCTCACCTTTTTAGGTGCGATTAAGCACCTAAAAAGATAAATTTCCCCCTCCGATTGAAATAGTAAAATAAATAAATGAGATATCCACTATGATTCTATGTAAATTAAATGTATATAGTAAATTTAATTTACTATTTAAAATTAAATTCTTAGATATAAAAATAAAAAACGATCAAAATTGAATACATCAAGAAATTCGAATGTTTGAGAACCGATTTATACCCATGAGTGACATCGAAACTCGATGATGGTAATAACAACAAACTTAATTTATTTGAGTTATCAAAAAGAGGGTGAAATATTTTCCTATATCTTGTAAAGATGTAGTATACTAAAGTTGCTATCACTTTCTTCTGTATTCTGTTTTTACTAAATAATAGTAATAAAACAAGATCTTACCCCGATCAGTCACATCTTTCATTTTGTCACTCATTCCATGGATGCTGGTAATCAATGACAGCGAACTCTTGAAAATTGAGATGTATATATTATGCTGGTTAGATAAAAACATTTTTCTTTTTCTGCCGGTGAAACTCAATTTTAAAATTTAAAAAGAAGTATTTAAAAAAAATTAAATGTACTTTATTTTGTAGTGCAAATCGAAAGTATGAATCTGTTAGATTTAAGAACGAGACAACGAATGTCACGAAACCTTAAAATAAAGGCAGATTTATAGAATAAAAAACCTTATTTTAATATAAATCAAGGAATGTACTTTTTTTTTCATTTAAAACTTACAAATGATAGTTTATTTAAGCAAGTTTTCCTACCGACTTTTCACTAATCTATGATTCTACATAACTAATAAACAAATAACAAACACTCTAACGTAAGGATAAAATTATGAAAGTTCGCTAGGGTGCTACAACACATAAACACGTTTAAAATTAATAGGGAAATGCGATAATAATGAATAATAAAATTATTATTACTGTTGCAGTTTTTCGTTCTATAAAGAAATCATTTTTTGGATAACAATTAACGCACGTTGCACATTACATACGTAAATTTATGTAAATTCTTTATTAAATTCAGCATTTCAATACGAAAAAGATGAATTTAATCAAACTATACGAATTTATATGAATGGCTTACTGAATGTAATAAATAATAAAAATAATAAAGCTTAATATTTATAAATTTTTATCAAAGATATAAAATAATTATGTTTTCTTTGTTTTTATATATAAATAAAATAATTTTGGTGTTGTTGTTATTATTAATAACAAAATAAAGCACCTTCTTCTTCTTTCTCTTCTTCTTCAGCCTTCTGGTTCTGTTCACTACTGGACGAAGGTTTCCCCCATGATTTTCCAGATCACTCGGTTTTCTGCTTCTCCCATCCATCTCACTCCTGCAATTTGTTCCAGTTCATCTCTCCACCGTCTTCTCGGTCTTCCTCTTTGTCTTGCTCCATCCATTGGTCTCCACTCTGTTGTTCTTCTAGTCCAGCTCCCGTCACTGCATCTGGCAATATGGCCAGCCCATCTCCACTTAGCCTGTTTAATGTATTTTACAATATCCATGACACCTGTTTGAGATCTTATCCAGACATTTGTCTTCCTATCTCTTAATGTTATTTTTAGCATACTTCTTTCCATGCGATATTGTGTTGTTTTCAGCTTTTTGTTTAGGGCTTCTGTTAAAGTCCATGTTTCTCCTCCATATGTTAGGACAGGAAGTATGCACTGGTCGAAAGTTTTCCTTTTTAGACTCATAGGGATGTCACTTCTGAATATGTCTCTAATTTTCACATATGCCATCCATCCAAGGTGAATTCTTCGTTCCATCTCTTTTCTTTGGCACTCCTCAAAGGATAACAATTGACCCAAATATACATATGAAGTAACTTGTTCTATTTCATGGTTTTCAACTTTGATAGTTCTATGGTTTATGTATTTATTCATCATTATTTTTACTTTTTCTCTATTTATTTTTAATCCAATTTCTCTGGTGGCTTCATTTATCTGATTTAGCCTTTCTTCCAGATCTTCAAGATTATCTGCTATTAAGGACAATATCATCTACAAATTTCAGATGATGCAGCCTTTCTCCATTTATGTTTATTCTTTTTGTTTCCCAATCAAGGCTTCTAAAGACTTCCTCTAGTGCAGCTGTAAATGATTTGGGAGATATGGTGTCGCCTTTCCGGATGCCTTTTTGTATTGGGAACTTTTCACTGTTTTTATATAATTTAATTACAGAAGTTGCCTTAGGTAAATATGTTTTAGTGTTTCAATATATAGTTTCTCAGTTCCCTGGGTTTCAAGCTTTTACTGTTGCAGATGTTTTAACTGAATCAAATGCTTTTTCATAGTCTATATAGGCCAGACATAAGGATTTATTGTATTCAATTGATTTTTCAATGAGCTGTCTTAATGTGTGAATATGGTCCAAAGTATTGTAATTCTTCCTAAATCCAGCTTGTTCACAGGATTGCATTCCCTCTAGTTTAGATTTTATTCTATTATTTATAATATTTGTAAAAACTTTATATATGGTGGGGAGTAGGCTTATAGGACTGTAGTTTTTAATTTCTTCCTTATTGCCCTTTTTAAAAATTAATATTAGAAGTGAATTGTTCCAATTTTTCGGAATTTTTCTCTGTTTTAGGCATTTATTGGAGAGTTTACTCAACTGTTTGATGACAGGGCTTTCTCCCAGTTTTAAGAAGTCTACCATGAATCCATCTTCTCCTGGGGCCTTTCCATTCTTCATTTCCCGCAGTGCCATTTCCGCTTCACCTTGTAAAGCACCTAATACACCTAAAAACAAACTTTAATCGAAGTCATTTATTGACTTTCTCATGTACAGTTATTGGTGACGAATTAGTAGCTATTGGTGTAGCTTATTCTTTTAATCTAATTAATTTTTTTTTTAAATCCACAACGTTCTATCATTTTTATACTACGACTGAATTGACTTATCTTATGTGACCTCTGATACGACGCTCGTCTAAATATCTTTAGCTAAAAAATCATTACTACTTATTTATTAAGATGACATTTCAATCGGTACTTTATAGAAATTTTATTTATTTATTTCCTTAACTTTTTTTTTTGTTTCACTTCTCTAAATTTTTATAAAAATACACAATTCTCTTTAATGCCGTTCTACGTTCATGTACGCATCGTTATTGTTATTATTCGATATGCTGTTCGACATATAATTTCACTCTTCAATTAGACTTCACTAAACATCCAGAAGGGGAAAAAAAAAAAAAAAAAACTGAAAGAGATTTTCTACTCATCTGTTTTTGCTCACATAAAATTGCCTTAATAGGAAATTCGCGCAAATGGAAATCATGTAAATCAAGGAATTCCTGTATATTTCTTTCTTGATTTTGCTTTTAATTTCACATTTTTATCCCAAAGTTTGTGACCTAATTTGGCGCAATTTAAGCGATTAATGTTTTAGTTAGAATAAAACAGATTAATCACTTAAAGTTGAAATATCTTCATTTGTTGATTAATCAATGACGTAACGCCATATTCCCATAGCAACAATGTTTTGACTGCGCATTGTAATCAGTATCATGATTTCGTTGCTTTGCTAAGTAAATAAAACTGCTAAAATATAGTAAAAAAGATTATAGTTTGGCAAAAGAAAGATAGTAAATGGAAAATTATTATGGGTTCAGCCATATTTTATAGAAAAATGTAATAAAAAACTTAAGAAGGTTCAAAAATTTACTAGAGATGTTAGAAAAATAAAAATTTTGCCCAGGAGCCGTATATAAGCCCCTCATTAGCACTTAAATTAACTTTCATAGGCTTAACAGCTGTTTAAGTAATTCATTATGAAAATATTATGTGATCATTTTTAAATTTTGAATATTGCTGTTTTCTTCATAGGAGAAAATTCAGCGTTACCAGTTTGGTTATG
This sequence comes from Typopeltis vanoorti, assembly GCF_054136105.1. Taxonomy (NCBI): domain Eukaryota; kingdom Metazoa; phylum Arthropoda; class Arachnida; order Uropygi; family Thelyphonidae; genus Typopeltis; species Typopeltis vanoorti. Next base: position 74,269,497 of record NC_143569.1, on the reverse strand, counting down.
CAGTAAAAGATCACCACGGGAACGGACAGCATCGTCAAGAAGCTTCGGACGAACATGGTCGTGTCAGTGGTTCGTACGGCTACACCGATGCTAGCGGCCTCTACCGGCATGTGGATTACATAGCTGACGAGAAGGGATTTCGCGTTGTCATCAAGACTAATGAACCAGGGACGTCCTCTAGTAACCCTGCAGACGTGAAGATGAATATCGAGAAGCCACCCCCTGTCTTGGCTGCTGTCATCTACGAGCCGGAAGAGAAACCTCCAGCCGTCGTGTATGAGGAGGAGGAGAAGCCTCCGGCCGTAATTTACGAACCGGAAGTGAAATCTCCGACGGTCATCTATGAACCTGAAGAGAAACCTTCCCCCGTAATCTACGAACCGGTAGAGAAAGAAATGTTTGAACACCCGCCGCCAGTTTACGATAACCAGTTGGACGCAGCGCGTGCTCTGCCTATTCCGAGCCATTATCCTCTCTTTGAAACTGACTATCTGCCCGAGAGGTACAGGAAATTCTTAAACAAATATCAGGACTATTTAATGTAATGTCGTGTGAAGAGAAGTTGGATATGGACGAAATAATTTAAAGAACCTACAAGCATCCATTTTTTTTTTTTATGTGTGAGGGCCACTGTTTCTAGGATTCCTATTAGATGATATTTCACTCTTGATAATGTAGGATGAAGTAAATGGGGAGCTGGGTGGATTGAATGTTTATGTGTTTTCAACAATTATCCAAAGTATGTAGAACTATGTTAGCTTAAGAATACTGCTAAAAGTTACTTCATTCTTTGTATAAAATATGATCTCTTTTTTTTTTTGTAATACATTAATGCAGGGGGGAGGGAACTGGTTAGCCAAATTCAATTTGTGTTTAATACTTGCTCAGAAAAACAAAAGCAGGCAAAAGAGCTTCTGTATGCATTATTCTATCCTTATAAGGACTGGCTTAAAGAGACGAAGCAAGATTGCTTTTCATATTCCCCGTTGTCTGTAGAGGACAGTGTAAGGATAAGATGTCATTGAGCTATAAAGCTCTGATCATGGCAAGAGGGTAACAGCAATAGTCGATAGTCGAGCCTCAGTTAGAACTTCATTGGCTATAGCATTGCCATCCATTACCCTCCCTGGGTACCAATTTTAGTCGCCTTGTACGACATGCATTAGCTACATTTTGCTGCTATTCTTATCTCCCGGCAACCACACGGAGAGCATTATTCTTATATAAGGACTGGCTTAAAGGGGCGAAGCAAGAATGCTTTTCATCTTCCCCGTTATCTGTAGAGGACAGTGTAAGGTTAAGGTGTTATTGAGCTATTAAAGCTCTGATCATGGCAGGAGGGTAACAGCAATAGACGAGCCTCAGTTAGAACTTCATTGGCTACAGCATTGCCACCCATTACCCTCCAAGTGTATCGGATTGAATGAATCAATCTTCTAAATCTCCCACAACAAACCTTATTCAGCATTATTTTGATTAAAATTATTTATTTTATTTTATTAAATTTTTCTTAAGTTCTGGAAAAAAACCCTAAATCTCAATACACCATATAGTTTTTTTAAATGACATTTTTATAAATCTTACTGTGAGCATTATTCTGGTAACTCACAGTAAGATTTATAAAAATGTCATTTAAAAAACTATATGGTGTATTGAGATTTAGGGTTTTTTCCAGAACTTAAGAAAAATTTAATAAAATAAAATAAATAATTTTAATCAAAATATATTCATAATCGTTTTATATTTTTATATTATTTTAAATATTAATAAAATTTATTTAAAAAATTCATTTTAAACTCATATTATATTATCTGCTATTAATAAATAAAAACAGGCCTACAACATATGTATCTTTCTGTGACAACATATATACAGTATTTATGTGTAACAAGAAAATCTCAACTTGTATACATATTTGAACATGCATCATTCGAAACATTATTTTTCTCATCACGTTCTCGGATGAAGCCCATTAAATTACTTTGAGTGAAGAAAGAGAAAACTTGCTATTGAGATCAGAATAGAGACCAAACATGGAACGTTTTCCATGTTATTATAATATTAATTTAATAATCTCCATCGAGATTATTTTTATAATCTTGATGGAGATGAATATTTTTGAAAAAAAAGTTGAAAGTAAAAGCAAGGTATAATTTTGTTGAATTGGGAAAGGTAATAAGCAAGTTTATCATATTAATAACGAGAAAAAAAAAGAGATAGAGAGCTGAAAAAATGTATGGTATTTTTAAAGGAGCATTTGGGAGCAGAATCTATATGACAGCAAGATTTTGTGTTTGGATGGATTTGCCTAGGATAATCTGCTAGTTAATATTACACCCGGACAACAAGAAAGCAAAACAAAAAGCGATTGAAAATAACAGTAGAAAAAATAAATAAATTGTTATGTAACATAACTCCAGATCAAACTCCAATTTGTTTGGATGCTGAGGAGACGATGCACATAATATGTTATCTCAAGAAAGACAGGAGAAAAAAAAAAAAAACGAAATCTCACATTTAGTACATCTATAGTCTATATTATCAAAAGTAAAAATAGAAGAAAACATCTATTTGGTAAGAAATAAGACGCGATTCTATCTTATTAATCCTTACTGAAGATAGGGATCGTACGATACGGTAGGGATTTACTATACGGACTGCGAATCCGTTTCGTAAATACGGATTGCCAATCCGTATTTACGACACGGTTTGGCAATGCTTAAAGCATCCGTCTGCAATCTATATATCTATATCTATACATATATATAGATATAGATATATAGTCTTCAAGGGGAAAAACATAAGGCAAAACATATAATTGCAGTGTATTTATAAATTTATTTCAAAAATATTTTCTTATAAAAAATACTTCGAGCTAGAAACATCAATAGGCTTTACTTGAGTGTATAGTGACTTACTTGGCAATAAGAAGTCCAGAATTTGTAAAATACCTCAGCTTTTTTCTTAGAGTTGAATTTATGTTGAATGTCTTATTTATTCAGTTTGTATGCATGATGATTAAACAAATATATTTCTCTAATGACTTACATATTGCTTGTTCTTTGCTGTATAAACTTTTGTGAAATAAAATGTTTTTCATGTGTGAAGTGGTGTTCGGAATTAATCGCGGTTGTTAAATCCAAATCACTTCAGAGCAGTGGCAGATTCAGATGCAGAACAACAGGAAAGTTCGTCCTCTTCGGTAATCAGAGTTTAAAAAAAAAAAAAAAAAAAAAAAAACGTAAAGACATTCACACATATCCATGCCTTTAACAAATTCTTGGTTATCTGTTTTTTTCTTTTTTTTTTTTTTTCAATATTTCAGTCTTTTCCAAAACATGATAGTTATTCCCCCCAGCAAAAATTTCGAACATCTGTATCCAGTTCTGATCATTTTATCATGTTAATAATTTTTAATTTTTTAAAAAATGTAAATTTTAAAATTCAAAGTAATAATTTGTTTTCTGCCATTCTTTAAAGGAAATAAATTTTGAAACTACATTTTTTGTGTATTCTTTTAACAGTAAAATTCGAATATTACTCAAAAAAAAAACTTCCGTTCCTTTTCCCACATATGAAAATTCTGTTTTTGACAACTGAAAAACCAATTCTCATTTTTTAAACCTCAAGATCGAAAAGAGAATGGAAAGCATGAGTAGGGTTGGTCCTCTGCAGACGGAGTCCATATCTCTTCAAAAGGATAAGAATATCATGTGTGGTCCTTGGCCAAGATTTCAGAGTACAAAATGATTCGAGATAAGGAAATAAATAAGGAATACAATCTTTATTTCGAGATAGTTATCTGGAATTAACAACTGCATCCACTCATCTAAAAGTTGACCCCTCAGTGCAGCCATAAAGACTTTGGTATCCAGCTCAGGGTTGCTTAAAATATTATAGTATGAGAATAGTGAGATAAGCTTTTTTATGCCCATCCCTAGCTTAGGACTTGCTTTTCTCTCTCTCTCTCTCTCTCTCACACACACGTTTCTTGACCTTTGTTGCTTCATTATTGTTTCTAAAAACCATCAACAAGTAGGTATATTAGATTAACACGTACATTGATTAGGATTCGACCTGCTAGAAGTTATGAAATTCGTATGGGGGGAGGCATCGTAGAGTGACGGTTCGTAAAAGAAAAGAGAAAACCAGTTTGACTGCTAGTGTGACACACGATTCAACCATTCAGTATACTGGTGCACAACTACGAGAATTTCTTCACACTCATTTCCAAAAATGTGGGGGAGGTTATACAATCGCGCGAAATCCATAATGGGAATCAACTCTTAATGTTATAAGATGTGGGGAAATCCCTAATCAGTTTCTGCAGGTTTCCTTACGCTCAATAATTAGCAATCAATAATAATACTAATAATAATAATATAAAAAAAAAGCAGAAACAAGTAATAGATAATGTTAGAATATATAACACTGTTCCATCATCAACGATTTATTGTGCTGCACTTCTATATATTCCATTTTTTCTTTGCATTTATTTATAAGATTTTAATAAAGCTAGTAGAAACTGACAACGAAAACATGTTGCAAATTCGATACATTTGAAAGGAATTGGGGGGGGGGTAAACATTTGCGCCCATAGCTGCTAAGAAAACGTTTAACATGCTTTCTGCACATTCTACATTTCGCTTTTGACATGGGGCCAGCAAAATAAAAAAAAAAATTTAAAAAATTAATAAAAGTAAAAGAACCAATTAACTGCAGGAGTGTATGGAATAAATATTAAGAACCCACTTACTAATAGAAAAAAATTTGACCTGAGGACAAAGTAGTACATCCTATCCTAACTTGATTATCTTTTATTATATGACAAAGGATAAGCAGCCAGTGGACGTATACTTTTAGGTGGCAAAACTCAATTAGACGCCTAGTATTTTTTTCTTCTCAAATATTGCCTATCGACGAATTACGTGGTCCAGCAAGATACAATGAAGAGGGATGCAAGCGAAATGAGTAGTGCAGACATTTGGCAAAGAATTGGTAAGTGGATCGTTAATAAGCAATACACTTCTTGATTTGGATTAAGATCAGCTTGTCGAAATGCCCTGAAAAACGAACATCAAAGATTATATTGATATTCTGGACAGTTCCATTTTGTCTATGCTTTGACAGTCCTGTGGAAATAATTGTAAATAACTGAGTGAGTATCAACATGATAATATCACGTTACGCTCCGAGAACAGTGTGACATAGCCCTGACAACATATTCTTGTATTTACTGGATCAAACAAGATCAATCCTAAGAGAACTAGAACTCGCTGCCATCAGTGAGTTCTACATGTCTTAGGATGTTACTACAATGCTTTAATTTTGCAGGAACAATGCGTACCTGTGTGGGAAAGAGGTGAGAGAATCACTCGTTAATTAACCTAACTGCTCTATTTTGAAAGAATCGAGGATTTTAAAAGGAGGTATGGGGAGCATCTCGCCCAAATATTAGAGCACTGTTCTATGATAAAGAAGATTTAAGATCTGTGTCACTTCTTTCATAAACAATATAAGTGTTTATGAAAGAAGTGACAATTACATTAAAGACGAAAAATCTAATATTTTAGTTATTGGGAAAAACTGTAGAAAGGTATATGACTGGAAAGGCTAGCGATGAAATTATTACAAGCAGGGAAGAGAGCAGGAAGAATGAAATCTCAACCTTTATTGATTTCTCATCTCAGAAGTGTCTAGAGACGTGTTTATTATCAAAGTATGTACTGAAGAGAAATTTTGTTACTTCTTTGTTTGTTGATAACAGCGCTTCCCAAACTGTGGGCCACGGCCCCCTTGGGGGCCGTAGATTTTGTTGAGGGGAGCCGTGAAATAATGAAAGCAAATTGAAAATGTTTCAAGACTAAGTAGGTTTTTTTTATCTTAAAAGAAATGTATTTAATTTTTATTATTTATTATTTCTTTTTTTGTTATTTTTTTATATTTTAATGGAAAAAATCACACATTGGTGCGGGTTCACAAATTTTGCTTCCTGCGTATTTCGGCGCTTCATGAATATTAGTAAATATATGCTTATTCATATAAGTTTCATTTCAAAGCAGAAATCTAAGAATTGCAGTTTCAAATATTTCACCTGATATTGGTGTAGCAGTATTGAAACACATCCATCACATTAATTGTTATTAAACTTCTTTTATATTTTTAATTTTCTTTATTACTAATCGTTTTACGTTTCATGTGCTTGTACTGCCAATGTACAATAACAATAGATCTATCTATCTATATAAAAATATGAGATAATGTGCCATGTCAAATGTGGATGTAAGATGCTAAAAATGTAATATTTACATTTGATTTTTGCAATATTCGCTGTGTATGTTTTGTATTGAATATAAATACAATAAATATTATAATAATATATGTCTATATTATGATTTTTTTTCGAGGGGGGGCCCGTGAAATATTTTAATTTTTTGAAAGGGGGCCCTGACATCCAGAAGTTTGGGAAGCACTGGTTTATAAGACGTGACAAGGATTTTTCTATTGTAAAAAAGATAACCAACTGCAAAACTCATTTCACTAAGCACTCCGCAAATATATGAATCCCACCCATGAAATTCACGTGTTGGACATCAGAACAAGTGGACAAAGGTTTAGATAATCCGAAAATCTTGCTCAAAAGACTAAACATGGATCTTTTTTCAAGTCACTTCAGGTCTTCCCCAAACCAGGATACTGATCTCACTGGGGTAGATGAAATTAACATTTTTAATATTCATAAAATAAATCAGCCAGTATTTCGATCTTGCTTCGCTCTGTCTTGTCAGAGCATTTTCCTTCTCATTCTCACGGAGGCACAACATCACAACTGGAAGACATTGAAATACAAGAAGGTTCTGAGTTGGATAGTATCTGCCACGAATTAGATTATTATAAAGGTATTTTATAATAATCTAATCGTGTATTTTATTTTCACTCAGAAAATCTAATTGTTTTGGTTCTTTCTCTCTCTCTCTCTCTCTCTCTCTCTCTCTCTCTCTGTGTGTGTGTGTGTGTGTGCCATCTAGGCTTGCGAAATCAAATCCAATAGAATAGGATGATTAATCCTTATTCCCGCACTCTGCATGTGTCTGTATATTGCGTATGTTCTTCGGGCTAGTTTGTCTGTTTTGTGGAATAAAAACCCGGGAAGTTTTTCTTCCGGACTGTCCTAGAGGGGAAAAAAAAAAACTCCACCTCTGCATGAGACAGGCTAAAATAAAAACTTTTATAACAATTATTTGCGCACTAGACGTAGTTCGAACTCAAGTCCTTCCCACCAAAGGGCATTGTCGAAAATATGAAGGCTCCTTTTAGTTGTGTAACTGTTTGAGATAAAAACTGAAAGTGATACGAAAGACAGACATAAGTAAAACAAAGAGAAAAAAAAAAACTGAAATCTTAAAATCTCAAAGGGAAAGAACATCTTTACATTCCAGACCTGCCTACTTTCAATTTAAAGTGTTGGGCTAATCATTCGGAGCAATAAAAAAAAAAATAAATAATAACTAAAAGGAAGTCTATTGTTATTAACAGATGGCTCTCTTGCGTCTATTACAAACAGGAAGCAGTCTATAAGAAATCCCGTATAACAATAGAAATAATGGTTCGCTTTACACACGTACTGTTAGCAGGTCCCTTTTATGTTGCTACACCATAAAAGTGGGTGAACGGACTGCTGCATTCTAGATTTCCTGTTTTTTTTTTTTCTTTTTCTTACGGCTATTAAAAGTACTTAGAAGACGAAATACTAAGCGAACCAGTAAATTACAGGGCACATTGCCGCTAAAACAGAAGTCTTAGTCATGTTCTTGTCCTTAACCTTCCTTACAGGCTTATTTATGAGCAGAAGGCATATCACCTCTCTCACGAGCTTCTAGTAATGTCTCATTGTTGCATCATTCACTGCCCAGTAACAAGCTCTCACAGTTTTTCCTACCGTCTCTTTGTGGTGTGACACAACTAGGGAGTAATGTGTTTCTTTTTCTTTCAGTTTTCGTCTCAAGTATTGAAAGATGAGGAAGGAGACATGTCATAACTTTTACTCGCCTGTTTTATTGTAAATATGTAGGACAACCGAGTGCTAATGGCCATTGGAGAGGATTTTCATTTTCGGACCATCAAGAGTCTTGAACTCGTTTGCAATAATCTCACTTCTTAGTGTCCGTACAACACTCCATAATACTTATTCACATTTAAAGTATAAGCAATAGAAATGCGTCCTAAATGCGTTTCAGTCTTATTCGTTTGATTCAAAACATTATGAGAGCTACAATTGATTTAAGGATGTCGTTGTATTAATAAAATGACAATGGTTCGTATACTTCCTTCTTGGGTATGTTTTGTTGCTCCAGTTCTGTTATTTTTTCCGTATTATTGTGTTAATAAATCATTTAAGAATAATTAACGAATGTACAATAGATATAGCTATTGAGAGAGAGAGAGAGAGAGAGAGATGCTTTTCTTCTCCATAAACCCTAAAAGAAAAAAAATTCAGAAATGGTCAATGTTATCTTTGAAACATCTACTTGTAATAACCAAAAATAGGGGTTAGAATATTTGGTTAAACAATCTGATGAGGCCATAGTTGCTAACAACTTATAGAATGATAAAATATCTTGAAGCATTATATGTGAAACAGTAGATAACCTGCTCTCGTTTCACGAGAAGACCGTTATCATACTCCAGAGAACAGCAACAATGGGATGTTATGTAAATGATCAAGAAAGGTTATCAGAGATTGCTTTGTGTTATCTGATTAGGTTCTCTTTATCCGCTGAAACAACGTGAGAAATATCTGAGACACAAAATCGTCTACTCAATTGAAAAAACCAAATCAATCAATAGACAGAAAGATGCGCCGAAGAAAGATCAAAATATATAACAAACAGTATTTTTTATATTATCAATTCGAAATACGTAATGATTTATTTTTTTTACATATTAATTTTAACATTAACTTTATCAATAAATATATAATAATATTATGGTTAATATTAATTTATCGATAAATATGATATTCATAACTGTTAACGTTGATTTATTAATATTATTACTACCAGCAGTAATAATAATCAGAGATACTTTAGGTTAAGCCTTAAGACCCACGACCTACAAAGAATCCTCGTAACTATAATTTTGGGATAAGTCTTATACCTAAATATATACACTTTGTGTTTAAATCGCGTGCATTCTCTAGAGGGTTTGCCTCGTTGAGTGGGAAAACCCAGTTTCAGGAAGGTAAAGTAGCGTTAAACCGTATGAGATCAGCTAACTCACCTTCAGATGACGAATTCTGACGGAATTCGAACCCATGTCTTTCTAACTAAAGGACTACCACGAACCGATGGATTACTGACGATTATGATGAGATATTTTCAACTTCAATTATTTTTAGTTGTAACTTGAACTGAAATTCTTCATGAAAAAAGAAATAAATATATGAAATATGAAAGCAATTCCTTATAAGGAGTGGCTTAAAGGGGCGAAGCAAGAATGCTTTTCATCTTCCCCGTTATCTGTAGAGGGCAGTGTAGGGATAAGGTGTTATTGAGCTATTAAAGCTCTGATCATGGCAGGAGGGTAACAGCAATAGCGGAGCCTCAGTTAGAACTTCATTGGCTACAGCATTGCCATCCGTTACCCTCCAAGGGGTATTGGATTGAATGAATCAATCCCCGCATCTCACCGTATGTGTAAGTAAAGGTGATATCTCAAAAATATCGGACGATCTCTAGGCCACTCATTCGTGGGCGAAAGACCGTCCAAATCTCAGCGTTGGTTCTACTCAGTGAAACTCGAGTACCGAGCAGAACCGCTCATTCCGAAGAAAATAATTCACCGGCACGTACCCCTCAGCGGGCCGCGACGGAGAACACTTTCCCCGGTAACTCAAAGTGCTCCCTTAGGGCAAAACCTAAGAGAGCGAACTCATTAACCCAGGATAACAGCAACCGCCGAACCTCAGTTAAACTTCATTGGTTCAGTATTGCCATCCGTTACCCTATATGGGCATCTCACGGTCGATTGATTCAATCTAACCTGCAACCATAATCTCCCATGAAAGCAATTATTCTCTGAATAAAACTTTATTAGTTTTCTCTTAAAGCTAAATTTTGGTGTTTACTATTTTTTTCTAAATATGTTTGAAATAATGATAAACTTTCAATACTTTTAAGCAAAATCTAATATATTTTATTAGTTGCGATTATTTACTATAACAATATTTGTTTTTAACTGACGCTTTATTTTTTTATATAAAATATTATCACAAAAGCGCATAGCAAAAATAATGAAATATGAAATATAAACTGTACGATCTTAACCATCATAGATATTAAATATCTATGATGATTAACAAACTAGTCAAGTAATAATTAAAGTATAAAGTACAATAAAACTGATTTCAATTTTGATAAATCTGATGTTCAACTAGTTTGCATTTAGATTCAAAAAGGATGCGATTGAAACCTTGACTGGGATAATCGCTTGCTGCCAGTGTTTTAACGAATTAAATGAACGAATGATTCTGAAATATCGGAATTATTTCCTGCTGTTGATCATTTTGTATTACATCCTTATATTAAATGTCTACGATCAGTTTAAGAATTCATTAAGCCCACTACAGTTAACCTGCTACCCGGTCACAGCACATAAAACTCTTTTATTTCAGTTTTAATCCCAAGTTTATTTAATAACTAAAAACCTGCTACACTATGACAAAGTATTCAACGATTTTATGGTCCATAAAGACGATTCTAAACGTTTCGAATATAAAAGGAACAATGGAAGCGTTCCTAAATGCGTGCTGCTTGGGCTCACTAGCATTTAATACCAGCTTTGGCTTATATAAATACACAACACGGGCCAATGTTTGGTAGAATACACGTTACTTGTTACTTCATATGTAGGTTGTGTGTGTGTGACATGTATTTTTACTTCCTTTTACGCGTTGGGTAACATAAACAATAATAACCTGTTAAATTCTTGCTATTAAGTCACCTGTCGACTTACACAGTGATGAACTGAGTTCATTTAATAGATGCACAACGCACACAACAGAACAATGCAAATACATTATCAGTAGAACATGTGCATTTATTTTACCGTAGTGATTATTATTATTATTAGTAGTAGTAGTAGTAATTTAAATAAATTGATTTTTATATTTGGTAGAGAACGAAGTATGGTGTCAAAAAAAAAAAAAAAAAAAAAAAAAGAAAGAAAGAAAGAAAGCTGGTCTCTGGTTATTATTATTATTATTATTATTATTATTATTATTATTATTATTATTATTATCATCATCATCATCATCATTAATTTATATGACTCTATAAAACTGATAGATTTTTCGATTAACAACTGATTCGTTCTGATAATGTCATGAAAGCTAGCTGATATGTCTTTGCTGCTGCTCCCCCTGGTTGAATGGATCTAAAATTAAGCAGAGCCAAAGCGGGTTCTTTTGAGATTTATCTCATCTACAAGCGAATCATTGGGATAAGAACAGGGGCAGCTGGTGCATAGGCACTGCGAATCTGCAGCACCGCCAATTTTTCTCGATATATAAATATATTTATTATTTATAATAAGACACTGTGTTTACCACATCTTATTGCTACTCGCGCAAGCATATGCACGTCATAGTGAGATGCGAGCTATTAGCGTAATGCGACACTGTCCGTCGCGCAGTTCCACTGTTGTTTATATGCAGTTTGTGCCAGTAGGTAGTAGAGTGTTCGTAGTGCTTATCGTGTTTACTCCATCTCCTTAAATATTTGGACATTACAATTAAAGACATAACATTTGTTATAGTTTTTATTTTAGAACATTATTAGGGTTATGATAATGGCTTTTATTTTTAAGTAATTTTGAATTATACCAAACTGTATAATTTTATCGATAATAAACAGCATTTTTTCATGTTTAATTTTTTTTTAATTTTTACCATAATTTTGATATTTTATCCAAACACGTATACACTGTACTTACAGTGTGTATGTATATTTCGAAAGTTGCAACCCCCCCCCCCCCACGATTTCAAGCCACGAGCCGCCACTGGATAAGAATTCTTTTCTTACGCTTAAAATGAAATTTAATTAAAAACATAAAATAATATTAAATTAATCCATGATAAATAATTAAGATAGTAATAGATAGTAATAAAAATTAATATAATAAAAAATAAACTAATTGCAATAGTTAAATAAATTAATTAATTTAAAATGAAATATTTGATTATAACGTTTATAGGATTGTAGTTTAATATGAATGAAGATGTAACCTGTTTATTTAAACTAAAATCTAATCTATTAAAACTAAATCTTAAAAAAATTAAGAAAACATAAATGGTGTATTCCGAAAGGAGACGGGGGGGGGGAAATAGCAGGCGATTGGCTACAATTTAGAAACAGATGCTTTCTGACATTGTTTTAATTTTATGGTTTGGTGTTGCTAGTGTTGTGGTATGCTCGAAGTTCAAAGTGCACTTCCTTTCATGGTCCGATTGTCAGGAGTCATCGTAAGAAATAAGGATATTCTACATTTGGTCGAAATATGTTGAACTGTGCTACCTGTAGATATGCCTGCGGATGAAAGGGATTTAAAAAAAAATAAATATATATATATGTACATTACTCAAAGACGAAAATAAAATATTAATACTAAACACCTTTTTCATAATGGTGATATGATCGCTTTATCGGATCGAACACAAAAAGAAGTGGATTGAGTGCTTCAAATTTGTGTTCCGCTGCTCTGTTGAATATGATGGAGAGAATATATTCGGTACTGACGTAACAGAAGGCCAAAATTTATCCTTAATTTCCTTGGCTAAAGAGTGATGTCAGTAATCATGAATGTAATATATCGGAAGATGCTGCTTGCTTTGTCCACTATAATAAACAAAACTTTGCATTGACTCTCCTGCTTGTGTTTGAAAAATTATGATCAGATAAGTTCATCCTACTTAAGGGACGTTCTTAAGGGACTGATAAAAATTTTAATGATTTTTATCAGATCCTTTGATTTTATGACATTGAAGAAATAAATATTTCTTCAGTGTCATAAAACAAATTAAAAAATAAATACGGAAACGTATTTTTGCGTCCTAAATATGAAGATAAATAGGCTCCTTCTTTTGAAACTTTTAGCAATTACACATAAACAATCCCCTTTCGATTATATTCTTTTATTACAAGATAAATCACTTACGTATTTATCATTGAGATTCAACTTTTTTTTTTTTTATAAATTTTTTCACATACAGTATTTTTTATATTTGTCGATTTTACACCATTTTCTATATGGATCCTTTTTCAATATTTTCTACATTTTTCTCACTTTCCCAGAACTTGTTTAAGGATAACGGATTAAATATTAATATGCTTTTATTTATGATGAATTATTACACTATTAAATAAATATATTATTTAATCAAATTAACTAAAGAAGATTCAAATGCTTCCTCATCTTTCGAAAAACATTGTTTCTCCCGCAAATATGCCTTGCGGTTATCTCATATGACAAGCCAATCTGCACAGACAAAAACATCATGAATAAGTGAAAGTTGGCACAAATTATAGCTTGCAAATTAATTCGCACAGCGCAGTTTCTAAATTTTATATTCACAGCATGCAGATTGCGTATTTATTTGTTTCCTGTATAATATTAGCTGTAAGATATCGTGCTGATTGTGCCGCCATCTGGTGGTGAATAACTATATTATATTATATTATTATAAATTAGTGTTATTCAACACACAGGATTGTACTACATGCTTAGGGATTATTCTTAAGTTCTCGCAGTTAAGGAGGAATGAACATGAAAGCAATGTGGTATTTAGTAAAAGACAGGAAGGATAGGAGAGGAGGGAGATGTTTCGAGAAAGATAATAAGAATCACTAGGCAGAATCCCAACATGCTCATGGAATGCGAAGAAAGTGAAATTATTTCAAGATTTAAATGCAAAATTACATAGATTCATATAAATTTTTCACAAAAACAAAATAATAATAATAATAATGGGCAACCCTTCCTGAACTAAAAAATTCAGAATATACAGGGTGTTCGGGATAAATTTGACAGTTTCGTAAGGAAAAAGAAAATCTTCTTTGTATCTATTAAATTTAATGAATTGACAAAAAAACATTACAGGCAGAGTTAATTACAATACTATCAACAAGATTTACTCAAAATAACCACCATTAGCATCGATCACAGCTTCAATTCTGCTTCGGAACCTCGAACAAGCTGATGCTACAGTCTCCCTGGGAAGGGCCGCAAAAACTGTTTTAATTTTATCCATTAACTGGGCTTTTGTATTACTGGAAGTGTGATTGGTGTCTTTTTCAACTGCGCCCCATACAAAATAATCCATGGGGTTAAGGTCTGGGGAGTTTGGAGGCCAAACATTTGGACTGGTGAAGTCGTAGAAATTTTCAGACAACCATTTTTGACTTTTCCCAGAGGTGTGGCAAGGGGCCGAATCCTGCTGCCATGCATACGGCCTACCATTGGCTACCCTTGTTATCCAGGGCTTGACTACAGTTAGCAACTCCACGAACAAAGCCCGAATTCCAATGCCAGGGTTCTTCAACACCTGTTCCTGCAGATTTGCGAGGAATTCTGCTGTACGAACGCAATCAGATCGTCTGCTAGGGATCTTTCTTCTTGCTACATCCTCGTAGTCACCATTGCAAGTCTCTAGTTCATGCCTGATTGTTTTTGCTGTATTCAGGGAGCATTGGGCAGCAGTCGTAATATCCTTATTTTGATGGCGGGCACGAATCATCATGATACAAGTGATTCTCTTCCATGATTCAGGTGGGTTCCAGCTATCCATCCTTTCTGACATCTTGTATGTGAATGAAGAAGGGTCCAAACTTTTAAATGAAGAGAAGTGTGTGTTAATACATGTAACTTACGGAAAAATATAATTAATTATAAATATGTCAAATTTATCCCGAACACCCTGTAAGTAAACGAACTCATTCTGAAATAAAATTAATTTTAATACGAACATTTTTTCTTATAAAATTAATCCCTTTTTGTGTAAACGTGAGGAGTCTTAACACGCTACTACACCACTGGGGGGAGTGGATGATGTCTGAAGTCCCTGAGGTAATTTAGAACAGGCCATAAAGGCTTTGCAGTGTCTCTCTCTCTCTCTCTCTCTCTCTCTCACACATACACACAAAGAAGACATTAAAAAAAGCATATTAAAAGACGCAGAAAATTCATTAAAACCGATTGTTGAATTATCTCATAGGGGAAAAACTATAGAATAAAATTAGAAATAATTTCAAATGTCTCCTTTCTTTACTTCGTGTGGGATCCCACATATGCCTAGATATACGAGGGTGGTCTGAAACGTTCTCGGCCTCGACCATAGATGGCAACGCTATCGGCAAGATGTTTTTGTTCTAAGTTGGTACATCTGTCGTACGCATCTGTGTGAAATTGCACGTCATTCTATCAAGTAGTTTGTTTTATACAGCTGTCTGAAGCAAAAGTGTTGTCTGTATCCCTTCAAATGGATAAAATTGAATATCGTAAGGTTATAAAATTCTTTGTAAAAGAAAATTTAACGCCAAAAGAAATTCATTCGAAGTTCATAAAAGTTTATGGGCACTCTTCTCCTTAGTTTTCGACAATTAAGAAATGAGCTGCCGAGTTTAAACGTGGCCGTTCCAGTCTTGAAGGTGATGCACGTGAAGGACGTCCAAAAAGTGTAACAACACCAGAAATCATTGATCATGTGCACGATATGGTGTTCGATGACCAGCGAGTCAAAGTGCGTGAAATTGCGGAGACTATAGGCATTTCAAAAGAACGTAGGATATATTTTGCATGAAGAATTGCAAATGAAAAGGCTTTGCGCATGATGGGTGCCGCGCTTGCTCACAGCAGATCAAAAACACTCGCATGAAAATCTCTGAACAGTGCTACAAAACACTCACAAAGGTGTTTTGGCAATGGGAAAATTAAGAGATCTGCACTATGAATAGTTGGACCATCCACCCTATTCCCCAGATTTGGCTCCCTCCGACTTCTATCTCTTCCCATAACTAAAAATCTTCCTCGCTGGGCACTTTTTTTCTTCGAATCAAGAAGTAATTGCAGCTGTAGAGGGATATTTTGCAGATCTTAGTGAGAACCACTACAGGGACGGGATAATGGCGCTGGAGCATCACTGGAATAAATGTATTAGTCTTAAGGAAGATTATGTTGAAAAAGAAAAATAATTTTGAAATTATAAATTCGTTTTTTCAATGTTAGGCCAAGAACTTATCAGACCACCCTTGTACATTGCTGTTTCTAATTATACATTTTCGGAGAAGGATTTCTAAGAACTGTAAAATTCTGCTACAAATAGAAGAATTCTTATATTTATTAGTTGTAGTGTTTATAAGATGTTCACTTCTTGAAGCTCTTTGAAGATAAGGTTACATTCAGATTAAAAGAATAGAATATTATCTCTTTTCTCATAAAGCCTGAATGAAGGTTCTGTAAAAGTATATATTATAAAAATATGGACGTGTAAATCGTATATTACTGCAGACTACCCTAATTTATAAGCCATTCATCGTGTTCTGCACGTTGGTGACTACTAATGTCAATACAGAAATTTCCTTACTAACATATCCACAATTATCATCATCATGATCATTCAGTTCAGCTATTTCTGCTTGATGCATTCTTTTACGCACATTCTCTCTCTCTCTCTTTATGTTTCCGTGATTTCTCTAACTCATGAAGTCAATCAAGTCCTGATACCACAAGGGTCCTTCCAGATCCTTGTGATACACAATCGGTTACTGATGTATCACATCTCCCATATACCACTTTTTGATATCTGTCAGTCAGCCATCTTCTTATACACGCTAATATTTTATAATCCAATCCCATATTTTCCAATATATGCCTACAGTCTTCTACGCTATATTCTGTCAACAGCTTTAGCAAAATGCATTCATTCCTGTTGTCTAACGCAAAGGTAACATTATTATAGAACGTGAGGAAGTTGGTCAAACAACCTTCTCTTAATAAACCCAAATTCGTTGCAAAGTATAGACTCACTCTCAACTGATTTCTGTATGCGAGCTCTAACCAACTTTTCGAAAATCTTCACCACCACCACAGAGTTACTGATAGGTCGATAGCTAGATGCATTGCAGCACCCTTGTGCGATGGTGTTATCATACATCTTTCCACTTTTGCAGAATCTGCCCTGTTCTGAGACAGAGTATATAACCTGTCAATGGAAGAGCCGCTCAGTTGAACACTCTTTTAGCATCCTTGCTGATATCCCATCATCCCCTATCGACGAATTTTTATTCAGTTTGTGCAACAGCTCTAGCACTTCCTCCTCATACACATGAGTTTCTTCAACCAGCGAAGAGGTAGCAGTGAGCTGAATGTTGCACACACACCAGGTTGATTGATAGCTTTTAGCAAAGTGGACGCTCATTAGTTGAACAATCACTTCTACATCGAATCTCTCCCACCATCTGCATTCATAGAGTTATTCTTTCTTTTACTTGCAGCATAATGTTTCAGTTATGTCTTTAACTTAACCCCCCCATCCCCTCTGACGCTATAATTACACTACGTGTTAGTTCCTTCTATCACATGCTGCTTGAGAAAGTTGTTTGTTAACAGCTCAATAAATTCAGTTTTATTCTTCTCTGTTCAGATAATTAAAGTTCCCCATTATGATTATTTGTTTCGCATCCGTCATCTTTATTATATTATATTATATTATTATAATATAATATAATATAATATAATATAATAGTGGAAAGGATATTCGATTCACTGATTCTACTAATTAATTTTAAATCTTTTCTTTTTACCGAGATGAGATAACCTAATTAAACAAACAGTTATAAAAGAAAAGATCGGCATTATATATGCTTCTTTTAATTAACAAATATGTTTTATTTCTTCTCAAAAATAAAGATAAAAAAAAGAAGATAGTTTTCCAAGTATGACTTGTTAAGGTGCACATAACCATGAGACTACTGATCCATATGAATTTGAATTTCAGAACTGATTTATTCGAGTTTAATAAAATAAGCAAAATTAAATTTTTCATAAAATTAAATATATAATTACAATTAAAAGTTAAATTCAAATTTAGTTATAAATATTATTTAATTCTTAATAAAAAATTAAAATAAATATTAAGAAGATCTTTAAGACACCTTGTCTTAAAATATTTACTTAAATTACAATAATTAGATACTGGAGATTTTTTTCTTCTTTTTTTTTCCAAAGTTCTACTGGTGTTAATGGTAGTAATTAATAATTGCTGCCTGTTTTATTTCAAAAAATTACGAAATAATCGAATCGATTTCACAGATAGAATGTATTTGCATTAAAGTGTGCCGTATCGTGTACAACACAATACCCATTCCATTTTACTATGGAGGGGTCACCTGTTTCCACACTGCAACCTTTAATTACCAAATTGTTAAGACTCCCTCAAATGATCCAGTTTGCCGTCTAGCGTTACCTCTCACCTCCTCGGAATAAACGCCGGTGGTCATTATAACAGGCGACCTGCACACACACACAAAAACAAACCAGAACACTATTCCGCCACCAAAAGCTGTCGGGAAGTTAGGGGGGGGGGGAGGTCTTCTAATCGAGGTTACATAACTGTGTAGGTGGGTGTGGTCCCTCAGCATCTGCACGTGGCAGTGAAACGTGCCATTTTCACCGAAACGGAAAGAAAACGGGGTCTACAGAATTGTTTTTGCAGGAAGCTGCGTTTATTTAATATGGGTGTGAAGTAGAAACTGTTTCAAATAATGATTTCCTACACATTAATGTCGGCATTTGATACGACAGATACAGTCATAGGCGAAATTAATTTAAGCTCCCTGACTTTCAAATTTGTTATCATGTGGACAACCAGTTTATCTCAACGATCGGTTTAATTTTTAAACCTCAACTCATAATACTATCAACTATCAACTTTACTGACATAAGGGGTGAAGCAAAAGCTTTTCATATTCCCCCTATCTTAAGAGAAACTGTGAGTGGAGAAAGTTGATGAGCTCGCCCTGAGTGGGCTAGGAGATTAGTCCTCAGTGTTGAAGTTTAGGATGGCTTTAGGTCTTTTATGTTTGAAATAATCCATTGCGTCATAATCTGCACCCAGTTGGATCAGTCTGTTAGGATGCACAGATGCTTTCGAGAAGAATTTGATTGCTATAGTCTGCATGAAAGTGTAAATATTAGGGACATTTGTGTCCCAGTGCAACTGGACAGTTCGGATGAACCACTGGCACCCAGGATCATTCTGAGACATTTATTCTGAATACGTTGTAATTTGAGAATATTAGTATTTGAAGTATGACTCCAGGCCGGTGAGGCCTAGATGAGTATTAGAAGAACCATCAGTTTGTACATGAGAAATTTGATTCTGGTGCTCAGCTTACTGTTTCTGTTAATTAGCGGATAGAGTTGGGCTATGGTTTTTGATGTGTTTGCACAGAGAATCTTGATATGGAACTGAAAGTCAGTTTTCTGTTTAATATTACTCCAAGATATTTGATCTCAGTTTTCCACGCGATTTTTGTGTTGAAAAGGAGGATATCTTCTTTAGGAAGCAAAGATCTAGAGAATAGGACGGCTACGCTCTTCAGGGGATTCACTTGGAGTCGCCATTTGGTGAAATATCGTTCGATTAGCAGTAGGTTTTCTTGCAGTTTCTTGATGGCTAGGTGCAGCTTTAAAGATCTAGCCAATATCGCTGTATCATCTGCATAAAGCTTTAATTGAAGATAATGGGTTGTGCGGTATATCACACAAGTATAAGGAAAATAGGATTGGTGCTAGTAAGGATCCTTGTGGAACTCCAGCCAAGATGCGTTTTTGTGTTGAAACTATTCCACACATCCTGACTTGTATACGCCTATCGTAGAGGTATGCCTTTATAAGATGAATGATTCCCATTGGTACACCAGATGATATCAGTTTGTATAGTAAACCATAATGCCAAATCGTGTCAAATGCACTGGCTATGTCAAGGAAAACAGCCCCAGTGCATTGACGGCAGTTAAAACTCGTGATGATGTGTTCCACTAATCTGCGTATTTGTTGCGTAGTGCTATGAGATTGGCGGAAGCCAAACTGCTCCTCAGGCAGGATATTTAGTCGGAGTACTGAATCTTGAAGTCTGGTAAGAATTACCTTCTCGACAATTTTTCCGAGATTTCAGATGAGGCTGATTGGTCTGTAACTTTGAGGCAATCTGGGATATTTTCCAGGTTTATGGATTAGTATTATGTCCTCCAGTTTCCAGTAGGAAGGGAAATGTTTGTAGTGAAGGATGGAGTTAATTATATTTGTCAGATGGACAACAGCCCTATGTGGTAGAGGTTTTATTACTTTGTTAGAGATACCATCGGGTCCAGGAGCCTTTTTGTTCTTAAACTTCTTGATAATATCATACATTTCAGCAGGTGAGATGGGTGCAATTTGAGTGGAATATGTGACAGCAGAATTGAGTGAATATCTAAAGTGATCGTATACAGGTTTACATTGTTTTTCAAGATGATTTGCTATTGCTTCAGCTTTATCAGCATCAGTGTGGATGAAACCTGAATCTGTTTGGAGGGGGGGGGCGAAGAGGTTTATTTCTGTTTTTAATCTTTCGGATGAGATTCCATATGGAGTAGTTATCAGTAGAGATGGAGGTCAGTTTTTCTTCCCAGAGTTGAGTTTTATGGGCTGCGAGGGAATCTCTCACTGCAGTTGAACCTGTTCAAATGTGGTATCTTTTTCTTGCCTTGTTTTTTTCTCTGATCAGATTCATAATATCTTCTGGCAAGTGGTTGGATTTGCGGGTAGTTGCAGGGGTAGTAACTGCTGCACAGGCTGCTTTAATCTGTTTTGTTAGATTTTTAACGGCTGGTTCAATTTCCTCTTTTGATTTTCTGATGGGAACAGGACCAATATATTTCGGAAGTACCTTGGAGAGCCTTTCCCAAGGAATGAAAGAGTGATGGGGGGGGGGTAATTTACAAGGTTTCCCCATTTTAACAGTATTGGGTTGTGGTCTGATGATAGATCATTAATCGTCATTAAATTGTATTCGAGTCTGATGTGCCCAACACATCAGCCCGACCATAAGTGTTGTAACGGGTGAGGTCAGCAGGACCTATCACAAAAAGATTGTTGAAACCAGCATAGTTTTGTAGTATCTGTCCATTTTTGTTGGTGGAACGGCTATTCCAGATTGAATGCTTGGCATTTAAATCACCTGCCACAATGATAGGCTCTCCAATATCGAATAAGGCGTTCAAATCCGAGAACAGTAATATTTTTGTGGAGGATGATATGCTGCGAAGATTTTTAATTTGCCGGAAGAACTCGTGAGAATCTCAATGCCGGTGACCTCGAGGTTGGTGGTACGAGGGATGTTTATGGAGGGTTGAGAGATGAAATTTTTAATGAAAATTGCCGTGCCTCCTCCTCTGTGGGATAGTCTATCGGCTCTATACAGATGGTATCCACAATCTGTATAGAGCCGAGGTTGTATGAAGGTCTTAGGTGCGTCTCGTTTAGTAAAAGGACATCTGGCTGATGTCTTTGGATGGAATTTTGAAGTTCTAAAATCTTACTAATCAGGCCGTTCGCGTTCCACGCAATGATCTCTAGAGATTCTGGTTTTAATTTGTCACTGTTCATTAGTGAGTGCTGAGCTGATGGTTTGTGTATCCTTTAGGAAGCTTTTGGTAGAAGAAGGTGAGGGGTTAGATCTACTAAAGGGTGGCAGCATATTTGCTAGTGAGGCAGTGATGATAGCTGTCAAATTGGATAGTGGAACTGGTTGAATCTTTTCCTGGGTTAACTTTTTTACACGAACTACGTTTGCATATGTCTTTGTCTGATTTTGTTGGGATGATCTTTTAGAGATATCTGGTTGCAGATGATAAGTTTCTGAGAGTTTTTGGATGATCGTGGGGGGACAGTGGAGTTGTGGTATCTTGGATAGGTCTGCTGTGGGGAGAGGAGAGTCTGCCTGCTTCCGTCTGCTTGTTTTTCGGGTTTTAGATGCAACCTCTATAGTTGGCAGTATGAGGGCCGCCGCAGTTGGCGCATTTTGCCGGAGTAGTTTTTGGTTTTGTACATGTGTTGGTAGGGTGGTTTTTTGCACACTTCAAGCATTTCAACTCTCCCTTACAAACTCTCTGCGCATGACCGAATCTTTGGCATCTATGACATTGTCCAGTAGAAGCCTTCTTTCTCAAAGGCTCAGGGGTGATTCTAAGACCACATACTGATTTGAGATCATAGATGTTTTTGTAGATTTGATGTATCTCTATTAAAAATAGAGGCCTGGGTGTTTTGCCTACTCTAGTCATCCTGCTGACCTTGATAGGCGGTAGCTCCTGGAGGTGGAGATCAACCACCTCTATTTCGTCAGAGGTTATATACTCTGAGAGACCCCTTAGAACCACCTTCAAATTTCGTTCTGAGCCAAGAGAGAAAGTATGGTATTGAATATCTTTTGAATCCAGCTCTTTAGTTAGTTTTCTAAAGTCTGACACAGTAGCAGGCTGAATCCTAACGCCATGGTCAGTATTTTGGGCAGAGATATACTGTATCTGAAGGTTTGACATAATGGATCTCAGTTGTGTCCATTTCCTTTTTTCACGTAGGATAATTAGAGGTACCGTCTCTTTGGGGGGAGGCAGTGTGATTAAGGCTGGGGGTGTCCTCTTACGAGAACGAGTTTCATCGAGGTCATTAGTAGGGGAAATCACCAAATCGAGTTTCTCCTCAGTCTGGGAACTATCTTCGCACTCTTCAATTTCATTTGGCAAGGAGTAGAAATTAAGAGTGCCTGGCCAATCATTTTCAGCTTTTATAGTATCTTTTTGAGAATGCTAATTAAGCGTCCTTTGATGCTGAGTGAGTTAATACAAGCTTCATCGTCCTCTTCTTCACAGATTGCGAGATAAATCAGCAATGGCTGATTGGCCTATATATAAATGGAGAATCACTTACCTGTATTCGCAATAAATCCGAAATACCCTGTACTTGTAAATAATCTGGTAACAGTACGCTTACAAATCAACTGCCGAACTACATTTCTGTAGATCACTGGTTCTCAAACTTCTTGAAGTCGGGGCGCATTTAAAATCCTACAAATAATTGCAGGCGCACTATATACAAATTTCTGAGGAACATGTTATAATAATTAAGTCAAATATTACAGAAAAAAAATAATGCGATAAAAAAAAATAAAATGAAACATACCTTAAGTTTATTCATTCTTGTGTTTATGAGAAACATGAGCCTGATGTGTCCTAGCGATTGCTTAAATGTTTGGGCATATATTTGAAAGGCAAACTCTCATTTCCTCATCAATACACTGAGGAGTTCCTCTCTTTTTACACTTAATTGTGGTGAGGGTAGAAAATCCTAATTCACATAAATATGATGTTGAAAATTGTAGTAAAATGTTCAAAGCTTTTTTTAGATATTGACACATATTCATCTTTTATAGAAATCCTAAAGGCTTCGAGAGACAATTCCTTATGTTTAATCATCAATCCACGATCAGTGGATATAGCTGCCAGTTCTTCTTCTTCTGTTAATGTTAAACCAAAATCGCTTGAAGTTTCCATAAATGGGTTTCTAATCCAATCGTATTGTTCAGTGTTAAGTGATGGAAAATAAGAACTTCTAAACTTGTTAAATGTTCAACTATTATTGGAAGTGTTTCATTTATGCAAGTGTTACTTACCAATGGAAACATTTCCAAATTACCTTCAACAGCTTTTCTTTTCCAAATCTGTAGTTTTCTCTGAAACGCTTTCATTTTGTCAGTGAATGTGAGAATATTTTCTTCTTTCCCTTGCATGCTAGTATTCAAAATATTGAGCTGCTGAAATATATCGGGCAAATACTGTAACCTGGCAATCCAAAATTCGCACCGAAGGAGGTTACAAAGATGTAATTGTTTCATCTCTTCAAAAAACGCAAGAAGTTCTTGTCGTAGCTCGTGTACACGGGTAAGTACTTTCCCCCTTGACAGCCACCTCACCTCAGTGTGTAAAAGCACTCGTCTGTGTTGTGAATCCATATCGATACAAAGCTTTTCGAATAAACGCGATTTGACAGGTCTTGTTTTAATAAAGTTTACCATCTGAACAACTTGATCTAAAACTTCTCTTAATTTTTCTCCCAATGTTTTTGCCATCAAGGCCTCCCTATGAAGAAAGCAGTGAGTTCTCATTTTGTTTTGTTACAAAAGATGTAAGGCCCTTAACACAGCCTACCATGGAAGGGGCTCCATCTGTACAAATGCCTACACACGACTTCCATGTTAACTGCCATTTATCAAGATAGCTATTCAAAATGTTAAAAACGTCCTCACCTTTTGTAGACACACTTAATTCTTTGCAAAAAAGAAACTGATTTACTATTTGATCTTCATTAATAAAACGGACGAATGCGAAGAGTTGCGCCTTGTTGGTAATGTCTGTTGACTCATCAACTTGCAATGCAAAATTTGAATACTGAAGTTTATTACTGCATACATTTTTCTCGATATCAGGAGACATTTCTATAATACGCCTGTGAACTGTATCGTTGGACAGAGGAATCTTGCTTATTTTCATTGCTGCTTCATTTCCTAGCATTGTCATGACCATTTTTTGCATGCAGGCAAAATAAGTGACTCACCTAAAGTATGATCTTTCATATTTTTTGCTATCAGTTCTGAGACTTGATAAGAAGCGATTTGAGCTTTATCAGAAACAGTCATTATACTTTTAAAAGAATGTGCCGCTTTTGTTTGCTGTTCAGACAATCTCTTGAAAAAAATTACAGATTTATTTTGTAAATTAGAGTGTATAGTTTTAAAATGTTTACTCAATTTACTAGGAAGTGATTCATTTGCCATTTTACATCCACATACTAAACATAGCGGCAATGGATGATCTTCACTTCCGGTCCAAGTGAAACCAAAGCTTAAATAACTTTCATTATATTTGCGAGTAGGCCCCGATTTTGCTTTCTTACTTGCACTTAACTTTTGCACACTTTCAGAATCTGATTCTTCAATATCATGCTTCTTTTTGAGAAATCTATCCATTTTATTTGGGTGTAATTATCTGGAAATAAGTAACATGCACATAACATCCACTTCCAACACTTTTAAAATAAGTAATATACACAACAAGAATAAACCATATTCTTGTTCTCTTTGCAAGAAAAAGCGCTGTTAATTAACATAATAATGATGTGTTGACAAAAAGAGCGGTATATCCGTAATGAACAGATATAATAGAGTAACTATATTTATTTTTATATCTGGACACATATTTCTCTGGAATACCACAGGGCGCACCAGTGCGCCCTTTGAGAACCACTGCTGTAGATAATAAGGAGGTTGTTTATAGACTTCTAGCCACTTACAATCTAATAATATAAACTATCACACACAAAATTCAAGCCCTTTACAATAAATAGCCATTAAAAGTATGTACGCCGATAAACTTCTCTTCACAAGTTAGGTTTAAAACTCACTCATAATAGTCCTTATATAATAAGGACTGGCTTAAAGGGGCGAAGCAAGAATGCTTTTCATCCTCCCCGTTATCTGTAGAGGACAGTGTATGGATAAGGTGTTATTGAGCAATTAAAGCTCTGATCATGGCAGGAGGGTAACAGCAATAGCTGAGCCTCAGTTAGAACTTCATTGGCTACAGAATTGCCATCCATTACCCTCCAAGGATATTGGATTGAATGAATCAATCGACTATGTAAGTAAAGGTTCGATCTCAAAAATATCGGACGATCTCTAGGCCACTCATTCGTGGGCGAAAGACCGTCCAAATCTCAGCGTTGGTTCTACTCAGTGAAACTCGATTACCGAACAGAACCGCTCAAATTCCGAGGAAAATAATTCACCGACAAAGCCCCTCAGCGGGCCGTGCCGGAGAACACCTTCCCCGGAGACTCAAAGTGCTCCCTTAAGGCAAAAACCCTAAGAGAGCGAACTCAAAAACTCATCGCCCAAGTGGGTAAGAGCAACAGCCGAACCTCAGTTAAACTTCATTGGTACAGCTTTGCGTTGCTATCCATCACCCCCAAGGGCATTAATGAACCAATCACCGCATCTCACGGTCGATTGATTTCCCACTCACATGATACTCATCTAGCGACTTTTATTTATTAAAACTATATAATATTCTAATTAGTGTATTTTTTCTTGTTTAAAAAAACATTTAAATTTTTATTATTTTAAATCATACTGTAAATTATAATTTTTGAATTATTAAATACATAATTATTTATAAGAAATATTTAAAATTATTGTGATTAAAATTGTTTTGGAGTCATATGAATAATCAAATAATAACAGCGTGGTTTGCATTTTTTGATTACTACATGAAATAGTGCATATGTTAGGAAGTGTTCAGTTGCTGTAATATAAATCATTAAATGATGGTGTTCATGAAATGAACACCATCATTTAATGGTGTTCATTTCATGAACACCATTAAATGGTATATTTATTGGTATATTTATTGGTATATTGTTCTATAATGATTTATTTAATGATATATTGTTGTATAATAACTGAAAAACTCAAATCCCAGCGATGTTCACGTAACCAAATAGTTGTATTCCTCATATGCATGCTTACCAAAAAAATCAAAGTTAAACTTATTTAGATACGTTTAACAAAATGCATATGTACGAGTATATTAAGATTCGTTTTAGATAATGCGCTGTTATTTCTTCACTCTGATTGGTTGGTTGGACAGATTTCATGAAATTTGATATGTGATAAAGAATTGTGGCACCATACAACAATATTCTTAAAATTTCAATAATTACCTACTTACTGGTTTCTAAACATTTAATTTTTCCTATAGTTTAATTTCTTTCTAAAATGATGTGATCTTGAACATGAATATAATTGAGAAATGAACTTTTTTTATGATTGTCTAGGATATTTTCCTACTTGCTCATGTTTTGAGGCTATCATTGTATTCTGAGAACAACACTCAGATCTACAAATATAGCCAGATTGGACGTAGAGCAAATCCTATCAGGTTTGGATCGATTCAAATGAATATATCAACATCTGAAGGATATTAACAAAGAATCCTATCTAAAGGAAGGAAATGCCAACATCGTAAATTCTGTCAGATTCAGCATCTTCCATCCCCCCAAAAATAGGGTAAAAAACTCCAAATAAAATATCATAATTTATATATGCGATGACGGCGTATCTGATGGCCATAATTCATAACATTGGACTCACTTGTAAAGTACTAAATGAGGTTATCAATAGTAGATATTTTTTGAAGCCTGGCCAATGAACTAGGTTCTAACATCAACTCTGTGAGGCCGCCTGCCTTTTAGGAATTCCTACGATATTCATAACTAGTGCAATAGGCACTTGTTATGCTGCCTTTTATTTATTTATTTTCTGTGATCCTTCAAGTATTTCGATTCAAAAATGTGTGCAGCGATATTTCTTCTGAGCACATGCATTTTACAAGGCATTTTTGTTAATGTAAATATAAGAACTATTCCATTAGTCAATTCGAAATGAATCCTGCGTTAGTAGAGGCACTTTGAACCAGATCAAGATAAGATAAGGATTCGTGCCGTGATTGGTCGGACACATTAAACTAGATCAAGATCAAGATAAGATAACGATTCGTGACATCATTGTTTACTAAGATCAGTGACGTCATAAGTATGGAATGCTTGGAATTTCCCTGGGGACACATCGGCAGGTGACATCACGTTGTGTGTTTTGGTTTGCGTATGGAATTCTGGGTAATGGTTCACGTATGGAATTGTGGGTGACGGTTAGAGATAAGGAACCATTACCCAGAATTCTGGGTAATGGTTCGCGTATGGAATTGTGGGTGACGGTTAGAGATAAGGAACCATTACCCAGAATTCTGGGTAATGGTTCGCGTATGGAATTGTGGGTGACGGTTAGAGATAAGGAACCATTACCCAGAATTCTGGGTAATGGTTCGCGTATGGAATTGTGGGTGACGGTTAGAGATAAGGAACCATTACCCAGAATTCTGGGTAATGGTTCGCGTATGGAATTGTGGGTGACGGTTAGAGATAAGGAACCATTACCCAGAATTCTGGGTAATGGTTCGCGTATGGAATTGTGGGTGACGGTTAGAGATAAGGAACCATTACCCAGAATTCTGGGTAATGGTTCGCGTATGGAATTCTGAGTGATGGTTAGAGATAAGATAGAGTATAGAATCCTTGGAATTTCCAAGGGCGATTTTCCAAGGAATTTCCAAGGGTGATTTACCCACAATTCCACACACAAACTAAAAACACGAAAGGATTTTTGGTTCGCTCATTTTTTTTTACTTTACGGGATACACAAAACAGTACAGTACAGCACTGTACTGTACTGTACATTCATAACAGGATATCACACACACACACACACACACACACACACACACACACACACACACACACACACACACACACACACACACACACACACACACACACACACACACACACACACACACACACACACACACACACGTGCGCAAGACAATCTGTGGCCTGAAAGAACGAATTGCAGTAAATAAACTGAGAAAAGGCACTCAATTATTGTTTCTTAGAGGTTTCTCTCCAATGTGACATCATTCAATTGAAGTGAAAAAGATACGTTACTGTCATGGGTATGTGTGACTTCCTATGTATGGAATTCTGGGTGATGGTTAGAGTATAGAATCCTGGGTAATGGTTAGAGTATAGAATTCTGACAAGTGAGATTAGTTGGTTTTTTTTTTGTTGGCATGTGGCATTATGTTTCTTTTCCCCATTCCTGGCATTAATTTCACAGTAGTGATATATTTTTTAAACTCACTCATTAAGTTACGTATTTTTACCAATGCAAATAAATAATTATTTATTCTTATTTCAACTAAATATTAGGTCTGTACTATAATTTCAAATTAATTCCTCTGTTACAACTTCCAAAGATTATACTTTAGACTCCGGTATTTTTCTTTTGCTTTAGTAAGTGTTGACTGAAAGGAAATGAGAACAAACAAGCATTGGAAGAATTTTCACCGTAGTGTGACAGATTGCTAAGACTTGGTAATTTGCACTTGTAATTTTTTTTCACATTCATAACTAAACAGAAATTAAGACTTTAACTTAACAAGTGTCTGAGTTACCATGTTTCTTCAAAACAATATATGACATCAATGTCGAGCATAAAAAAATTTGTGAAGAAAATAAAATGTTTACCTTCAAATAAATATTTATGATCACAACAAACAAGAAATTTATCAACTTTTCAAAATTTTGACATTCACACCCATATTGTTTTCATCATTTGGACTACTGTAACCTGAAAATTTGCATCACTCGATGAGGGCTTTTGATATGCTTCTACATATATTTTTTTCAATCTTCTTGGTTGTTTTCCTCTATTTTAATTTAAAAATTCAAAATATGTTTTTCAAAATCTACTTTTTATGTCAACGAATTTCTGTAGGGATGAACTTGTTGTCCCTTCTGGCTATTAATTTTACCTTCGATTCCTTGTGCTTCAAAGCTACTTGTGTAGTTGAAATTTTATTTTTTTATTTTTTCAAAATGTCGTATTTTTCTTTAGCATTAGTATGTCTAACTAAAGAATATGAGACAAACAAGGTTTAAACTGTGTTAGCATTTTCTTATTAGAAAATTTTTGTCAGCACAAATAAATAGTTATTTCTTATTATTTCAAATGAATATTAGTATACTTGTTAATTTCTATGTTACAAAGTCCAAACATTTAAAACTTTAGAGTGAGTGTAAAAGTCAACAGAGGCTAATCATGACTCATATCCTCCCTTTTGATGTTTATGCACAGTCCTTCTGTGATGCTAACGACACCAACATTCTAATTGAGATTTATTAGTTCTGGTTTTCGAGTATACGGACGAAATGTTTACAGATAACTCAAAAAATGTCAATAAGTAGAATTAGACAATTTTCTAAAATAATTAATTACAGGATATCAGTTTTCCCCACTTTTTTCCCCATTCCCAGCATTACTTTCACAGTAGTGATTTTTTTTTAACATTTACGTTTTCTTGTATTATGATGTATTATGATCTGTGTTAATGATTCGTCTTAAACATTTCTTTGTCACCGATTTTTACACATATTGTATTCGTATAGATGTAATTTTCTAGATCTTAAAGGTTCATTACTTTTTGCTCAAGAAATGTTAACTTTTTTCTTTTCTTTTTACAATAATTAAACCTAACTGAATTAAGGTATAAAGTTATGGTTTTATATATCAATTTCTAAACAGAATAACTGAGTAAAAATTTTACTGTGGAAAACACATCAACAACACAAAGTGTTTACCCATTTAAGCTTCATTTTAAAAATGCATATTTTATTTTGCTGAAATATTATTTGCAAGTATATTCACAGAGAAAAATTCAAACATGTATTACCTAGAAATATTTCACAACAATAATTTACACTCAACATTTTCCAATGAGTTCAATAAAGAAAATGTTCGTTGCTCACTGTTTCTTGATTACATTACATCAAACAGCTCGTCATGCAAAAGAGTCTTAAGAATTGACACCATAGGAAGCACAGCACCATATGGTGTTAACCTGGATATGACACCGTGCCTCCCTAAACTTTCCATGTATTCTTTTGTCACCAGATATACACAAGCAGTCTTTGTATAATGTTCGTAAATGTCCTAAAATAAAGAAACTTTATTGAATTGAATAAAATCTTGAAAGTCTAATTTTACCATTGATGAATTTAGAAAGTTTGCGATAAATTTTCCCATCATACAAATACATGGTAATTCAGTTTCCAAAAATAGTAAATGATTATCAATGTCGTACATTTTTGGAGAAAATCTCTCAGCTTCTTCACAACTAATAGAGAAAACTTTACTTCCACCAGCTCCTGTATCATTGACCATTAGTTCCCCAGCTTGGCATTTGAGAATATAACAGTCTCCGAGGTGCAATTCGTAGTCTTTGAAAGTAGGCGAAGAAGAGATCAGACTACTTCCTGCGTAACTTTTCCCAAGTGGTCCTGGATAACCACATCACAATATACTTATCTTCTAAAATTATAATCAGTTTTCATCATTTTAGAGCTATGTGAAGAGTTTTGTCTTGTGCTATTTTCCTGAAGAAAGAAATTTTCAAAGACTTTTGTGGCTCACCCATTATTCTACTTTACTGGACACAAAACACCACAACACAATACGATAGCTGCACTGTATGAACGACTGCAGTAACTGAAAAGACACTAGACTCGATTGTTAATCCTTATAGTACTGTTTACTCTGATCGTTTCTTCAAAAATGTAACATCGCGCAGTTGACTCATGGACATGTTTTTGCATGCTGGTGGATATGATGTTGATGTGATTTTTTCTGACTCTGTGACATCATATGGCAAAGCTTATCTCCGTGACTCGAATGGTTTTCTATATTATTTATCCTTATCATGTTAGGTAATGTTTTCCAACACAAATAAAGTAATTATTTATAATTGTTATTATAGTTTCAACTGAACATTAGGTCTGATACTATACTTTTCATGTTAAATCTTCTCCACTAAAATTTCTGGCTATTAAGTTTACCTCCAATTCCTGGTGCTTCCAAGCTACTTCTGCAGCTGAATTTTTTTTCCAAAAAGTTGACACAGTTTCTTGGAATATTTGAAGGTCGGCATGAACAAATAAGACTAATAATTCACTGAGTGGATTTTCAAAAAAAGTCTCTGATTAGTCTGGCAAGAAATTGCACAAGATTTGTCTGCAAACTCGCAAATTTCTTTCGTTTTTTTTTCTATTCAAATCTGTTGGATACATCTAATATAGTAACAAAATTGTCACTATTTTATTCATTTCGTACTTTATCCATTAAAAAAAAACAAAATTTCGTTATTTGCTAGCTTTGTCTTTTTTTTGTTTTTGTTCTACTTG
Organism: Typopeltis vanoorti; assembly: GCF_054136105.1. NCBI lineage: Eukaryota > Metazoa > Arthropoda > Arachnida > Uropygi > Thelyphonidae > Typopeltis > Typopeltis vanoorti. Next base: position 74,237,493 of record NC_143569.1, on the reverse strand, counting down.
TAGAATACTAGGGTCCTAAAGTTTTGAAATACGTTTTGACTGTCATGTGAATGACAGTCAAAACGTATTTTTAAACTTTTATCATGTACAACTGTTTGAAAAGAAAAGAAAATGTATACCTTCTTTATTTTTGAAAACACCAGCGAGAGTTACTAATATTACTTGCTCAAACAGCATTTTTGATGTAAGAGCAAGTGACTAGTTCTGTCACTCATATGTCCGAAATTGTTGGGAGGGGAAAAAATATAGCGTTAGGTGGTGGAAGGTGACAGGGTAGTTGAGAGGGTGACAGCAGTCTTCTCGACAATGACCCTCCCCCCCCTCATCTCTCACTACATCAATACCTAAAGGTGAACGTATCGTGGTATAGTTATGTAATATAGTTCTTGGGAGTTGATAGCGTTGTTTTTTTTTGTGTTATTTTGTCAACCAGGTTTAACTATGTGCATTTACTGAACAGGCGACGACTAAGTTTTCAAACGAAGAATGTGCTGTTACCTTCAACTTTTTTGTTATAGCAATGGTAGCGCTACTATTTAAGAATATCGAGATTTCCGGACTGAATTATTCCATACTTTCCCGTCTTGTATCTGAATGGTCATTAATCGCCAAGTTGAAAATAGCAACCAGCAGTTCTATTATGATAAGATATTAATTGATGCATCTTCTTAAAATAACTGATTTTTTAGACGATATTAAAACATTTTGTAACTTCTAATTCTAAACTACTTACTGGGGTTTTTTTACCATTGACAGTAGAAATCGGATCTATTGTTGCTGTAACTCATTTGTTTATGGTCACCAGCGGAATAATATCGAAGGTTTCTTGATTCGTTTTGAATTTATGAATCATTCTGATATCGATTCGCCTAGAAATTCAATTTTATATACTTAATTTAATTTAATTTAATTGATTTTTTATTGATTACTGATAATATTATTATTAGTTTTATAAATAAAATTAATAATTAATAATAACTAACTTTCAAATTTTGACTTGCGATTTGATAATCAAGCTTATGCATGATCAACTAAGCATTTGAATTTCGAATGTATATGTACCTAACATTACATACAATAATAATAATAAATTATAAATAATGATGGAATTGCAGTGACTATTGTTCCGACAACTGTCCTTTCGCTTGTAAGCCAGCCTGTACGTATGTATGTATATATGTATATTATTATTATTATCCAGGGAATCAGGTACTCATCGAGGGAGGCCACATACTACACGCACAGGCTATCATACTTATTCTCGAATTCATTCACACTGCTTGCACACACCACATCCAATGACAATCCATTCCAATCACGCATCTCCCTATGAGAGAGAAAAATCTAGCCCTGATTCCCGGCATTCATTCTCAACTTCCAAGGATGCCCTCTTGTCTTTTCCCCACCCTTCATAAAATGAAAAATTCCATCAAATGAAATTATGTATAACCCTTTCAGAGATTTGTAAGTCTCAGTCATATCACCCCTCTTTCTTGTATTTGCTAATGACTGCAGTCCAGAAATTCTCAATATGAAATCTCAAATAAAATCATTATTCCACAACTTCATATCATTTTTAACACTCTCCTTTGCAGAATCAGAATCACAACGGAAACCAGGAGACCAGACCTTCGCACAATAATCCAAGTGAGGTCGTATCAAGGCCTTGTAAAGAGGCAAAATGACATCCATATCTTTACATGTGACATTCGTTTCAGCATTGCAATTATCTTTTGAGTTGTATTTGCAATTTTTGTTACATGGCCCATGAACTTCAACTTCCTATCTATTAACACTCCAACATTCCTAGCCTCATCAGTTTCTTCAAGCATAATCCCACCAATGTAATACGACATCGAATATCTAATTACACCGATGTAAATGACTTTGCATTTACTGACAGTGAGCTGACACGCATTTCCCCCATGTCCACATTTCCACGTTATTGAAATCATTCTGCAAGTACTGCACATCAACAGTATTCCTGATTACCCTACCTATCTTTGCATCATCAGCAAATAGCTGTATGTCGCTTGTCAAATCCTTCCCAATATCATTAATGTAAAGAGTGAGTAACAGTGGACCAAGCACTGATCCTCGTGGTACACCACTGGTTACCTTAAATCTTACAGACTCACATCCCCCGTATACCACTTTCTGATATCTGTCAGTCAGCCATCCTCTTATCCATGCTAATATTCTATACCCAAACCCATTTTCTCCAATTCATGCAATAGACTACCATGCGGTATTCTGTCAAAAGCCTTAGCAAAATCCAAAGGTATCATGGTGTATCCATTCCCCTTGTATAGTTCAATGGCGACATCGTTATAAAATGTGAGCAAGTTGCTAAAACATGATCTTCCCTTAGTAAATCCATGTTGCTCATTGCAAAGTAGACAATTACTGTCAACCCATTTCTAAATGCGAGCCGTAACCAATTTCTCCAAAATCTTCACCACCACCATTCCTGAGATACTAATTGGTCGATAGTTGGATACATCGGTCTTTGCACCACCCTAATGCAATGGGATTACCATACATTCTTTTCACTCCTGCAGAATCTTCCGTGTTTCAAGGCCCAAATCATATAGTCTGTTCAAAGGAATAGCCAGTTCCGCTGAAAACTCTTTTAGCACACGTTCTGATATCCCATCAGTCCTTATTGTTGAATTCTTATTCAGTTTGTGCAATAGCTCTAATACCTCCTCCTCATACACCTGAGTTTCTTCATTCACTGAAGAGATAGCAGTGACCTCAATGATCCGTACACCAAGTTGATAGCTTTTAACAAAATGGAGATTTATTAATTGAACAATCCCTTCTGCATCTGTAACCCTCACGCCAATTAGAAGAGTTATTCTTTCTTTTACTTATATGAATATCGACTTATATGTATATAAGGTGAGTGGTCTGAAAAGTTCTCGACCTCGACCATAGATGGCAACACTATCGGCAAGATTTTTTTTCTAAGTTGGTATATCTGTCTCATCCGTGTGAAATTGGAAGTCATTCTATCAAGCAGTTTGTTTTATACAGCTGTCTGAAGCAAAAGTGTTGTCTGTATCAAATGGATAAAATTGAGTATCGTGCGGTTATAAAATTCTTTGTAAAAGAAGGTTTAACGCCAAAAGAAATTCATTCGAAGTTCATAAAAGTTTGTTTATGGGCACTCTTCTCCTTCGTTTTCGACAATTAAGAAATGAGCTGCCGAGTTTAAACATGGCCGTACCAGCCTTGAAGGTAATCCACGTGAAGGACGTCCAAAAAGTGTGACAACACCAGTAATCATTGATCAAGTGCACGATATGGTATTGGATGACCGGAGAGTCAAAGGGTATGAAATTGTTGAGATTATAGGCATTTCAAAAGAACGTGTAGGATATATTTTGCATAAAGAATTGCAAATGAAAAAGCTTTGCGCAAGATAGGTGTCACTCTTCCTCACAGCAGATCAAAAACGCACTTCATGAAAATCTCTGAACAGTGCTTGGAGCGTTTTAATATTCCAACAAGAATAAAAGTGATTTTGTGCCTATTTATAACTATGGATGAGATTTGGATTCACCATTACACACCAGAATGCAAACAGCAGTCCAAACAGTGGACAGAAGCCGGTTGTTCAGCACCAAAGAAGACAAAGTCGGTTCCATCAGCAGGAAAGGTCATGGCATCGGTGTTTTGGGATGCTAAAGGCATTTTAGTTTATTAATTATCTTGAAAAGGGTAAAACAATAACCGGGGAATATTATTCCGATCTTTTAACCAGACTGGACGAAAATATTTGAGAGAAAAGACCCGGTTTGCAGAAGAATAAAATTATCTTTCATCAGGACGATGCACCTGCCCACAAAGGTGTTTTGGCAATGGAAAAATTAAGGGATCCGCACAATGAATTGTTGGAACATCCACCCTATTCTCTAGATTTGGCTCCCTCTGACTTCTATCTCTTCCCAACACTAAAACTCTTCCTCGCCGGTCAGCGTTTTTCTTCGAATCAAGAGGTGATCGCTGCTGTAGAGGGATATTTTGCAGATCTTACTGAGAACCACTACAGGGACGGGATAATGGCGCTGGAGCATCGCTGGAATAAATGTATTAGTCTGAAGGGAGATTATGTTGAAAAATAAAAAGAATTTTAAAATTATAAATTCGTGTTTTTATTGTTAGGTCGAGAACATTTCAGACCACCCTCGTATGAAGAGCTTAACTCTTTAGTGTATGTAAGTGTTAAACATTTGAACTTTGAATATGTTTGAAGATGCATATATCACAATTAATGATTTTAGAAAAATAAATAAGTAAAATAAAATTAGATATATAATAAGTTAAGCCGAAATTTGAAACGTTTTTATGTCACGTTTTTTGTCTTACCAGCTTACCTGCTTACCAGCCCGGAACTCGGGGTTTGAGGGCCGTAGGCGCCAGGGGCGGAGCCCCCCCCCAGTATATATATATATATATATATATATATATATATAACGAAAATTGATTTTATAAATGTTGTTTTTGTGTGCGCTTTCTATCCCATCTTCGAAAGTCGTATTTTGAGTTCAGGTTTCATTGATTGTTTGCAAAGGTAACACTAATGTTCTGAAATTCCTGTTATTGCGAAAGCATTAATAGAGATTGGAACTGTCTGTGAAGATATTTTAAGAAACTTTTTTTTTTTTTTTACTTTTTTAAAGCTGCATGTAGGTTTTATTTTCGTTTCCAGTTTTCCCTCTTAGATATGAGGCGAACTATTTCAAAACAGTTTTCCTAATTTACTAGGAAAACAGTCCTATTCCTCCTTCATCTAATTTACTATGATCATTTTCGTGATAAAAATAACAAGGAAGCGTTTATTTTATTTTATTTCATTTTTATTTATTTATTGCATTTAATCTTGCTCCACAGATCACAATTTCTTCTTTTTTTTTATGTTACGGTAATGTGCAACATTATAGAACTGGTTAACGTATTCTTTACTAGCATATTTATTAATATCTTGCTAGTACATGATCTAATATACTGATGACAACATCAATTCTTTTCCGACTTATTCAGTTTAGCCCTTTATTCGAACAACTAGAAAGAGAAACAATGTTAAGAACTGCATACAATCGGTTTCAAACGAAGCCAATTGTATGCAGTTCTATGCTTATAGAATGAACAGACAAAGAGATTCTATCCGAGCACATTTACCTATCATTGCGAAAGCACTAAAAAAGTACAAACATCTATGATGTAACATCTTTCGAAATATAAAATAATGTATATTCACATGTTTAATTCTTGGTTGTTGTTGTTTTTTTCCCTATTAAAATAGCCGAACTAGTCTGTGTGACCTAAAAATACATACATAGAACTTACGGCGCATAAATGTCTCACGCCTTATCTAACCAACATTTATCACTAACCATCCACTTCGTTAAGTACAACTAAAGCTGCGCCTTCTTTGAGAGGTTCGGGATTACCTCAATTTTACACGCTTCTTCATTCCTAGATCATATAAATCTTTTACGTTTTCCCTTCAAGGTTTTGTCATTGTTATCTTTTACATTTCCCCTTAATACTGTTATTGTTATTTCCTACAAAGAACACGGTTTTGCATTTACCTCAGCCTAACCTAGTTTTTTTTTTCCTATTAATTCTTCTAATGGCTACCTATATCTCCTTATAATAAGAGCCAAAACCCACGAGAGGTTATTAGTAAACCTATAGTACATTTGTAGTGTGGGCGGGCTAAGGATTTTTTTTTTCCTTTTTATATTTTTCTTAATTTTTTTATTTATGTTTTATATAGTCCGAAAAAAACACTACGCTAACCACTCCGCCAACAAGTTCGGCTAGTTTAAAAAGAATAATTAAGAGTGAATATGAACGTGATTTACGTCCTTTTCTGAGAACATATTATTATTTTTTTCTTTTTCCATACATGTAAAAAACTTAGATCATACTGCTCTACACCATACTGTTGTCTGTTATACCGTTTTCAAAATCTGTGACGCTGACATTTTCATTTTTAATATATGTAAAAAAGAACACGGGGACCTAGAAATAAGCCAAGAGATCTGTAATCAAATAATAATAATAATAATAATAATAAAGAAGGATTCTCTTTAAATATACTCTTTTATTCATTCAAAATGCCGAAATCATTAAATATATTCTTTTTAAAAATATTTAAATGTTTCAATTTACGAATAAAACAAATAAAGCAAAACCAACAACTTGATACTTAATAGAATTGTATCGACTTTAAATGTAAGCGATATAAAAATGCATGAAATAATAATAATAATAATAAAATATATGACATTACTTAATGTTTATCATTTATGAGCAGTACTATGTGCATTCTTTGCATAGGTCTCTGCCGGCATTAACGCGATTAGACTGCCAAAGCCAGAAAATTTAAATTTTAGAAGATTTTTGCCATCCAAAACGATTCCGAATGTGAACCACATTTGCTGCAGCTCTGACTGTGTATTTCTTGAAGCATATCTCTGATATTTAGTCAACAATTTCATTTAGGTTAAACCGATATTGAAGTTTGCAGAGAATATGCGAGTAGGAATAAATGTTAGCTTTTAGTGCAATAAACTTAGTTTACATTGTTTTATAAAATGCAACCTATACGCCAAGGTGGATAATATTTAGTTTTGGTTATCTTGCAAATTCAGATAAGAATTTGCAAGATAAGAATATACATCTTCTTCTTCTTCTCTTATTTGAGTGCCATCTCCTGTCGGAGGTCGACTACTGCCTTGGCAAAATTTGAGCGATCCTCAGCCACTTCGAACAGTCCCTCAGAGCTCATACCGAGTACTACCGTCGACAGGGTGCAGCATAGAGGCAGCCTGCCTCACGGCGCAGCTTAATAAGGGCGCTCGTTCAGCCTTATTGCGATAAGCGCCGTCGCTACATTAACAATTCCTGTTAGCGTAGCAAGTGGGGAAAGAAGTTTTTCCACGCTTAAACTGATTAAAAATTATTTGCGAACAGCAATGACCCTAGAAAGATTGTTGGACTAGCAACTATATCGAAAGAGGCGGACATAGCTCATAATTTAAAATTGGAAGAGTTTATGAACAGTTTTATTGGGCGATATTCCCGTAGAGCAAACATTGAATTAATATTATTATGTAATCGTTTTGCATTAATGTTTCTCTTGTAATAAAAACAAAATAGCAATTGAAGAGTTTCTTATAATTTTCACTCGTTAAAGGAAAAGTCCCAAAAAAAGGAAAAACTGCATTAAAAATAAGTAAATAAAATACAAGAAGAAGAATAAATTTAAACGCGAACGTTTAAAAATTGTATAAAACTAGTATAACGTAGGATAATAATAATAATAATAATAATAATAATAATAATAATAATAATAATAATAATAATAATAATAATAATAATAATAATAATAATAAATGTCCTTTTATTTCAGGAAATAATTACCAAACAGTAACAGTTAGAGGTGTATGTGTATAAATTTCATAGCGTTCACTATCTGTAGGGTATATACGATTTTTCCTCCCCCTTGGTTGTTTGTTATAAGGGCAAGAAGGAAATACATTAGGAAATCCGAATGCAGCCCTCAGGTGATTCCAGGCTGCCTCGCCATTAGCTGATAACGCTATTTTATTTCAGAGAAAGTGTTTTTCACTTCAGTGACGAGAATAGAACTCAGATATTTTTTCAGTTAAATGGCTCACAGGAGTTATCGTTCCAGTTGTGCAACAGAACTTTTTAAATCCCCCCCCCCACACACACACATCATCACTAATTTGCAAAGTGAGGATTTACAAAAAAAAAAAAAAAAAATCATAATCGATAATCGTATTATAATTGTCTTTATATATATATATATATATATGTATATATATATATATATATATATATATATATATATATATATATATATATATATATATATATATATATATATATATATATATATATATATATATATATATATAGGACGTCGTGGTTTTCTTTTTCCCAATGGCTTGTACTTTAAGGCTTGTTTCGGTAATCTTTCTGTTTTCGTTCTTTGAACGTGTTCCATCCATCTATGTTTATATTTTTTAATTTTTTCTATTACCGGTTCTTGGTTTAATTCTTTCATAATATCTTCGTTTCTTTTGTGATCAAATAGGGTATACTTTGCAGTTTTTCTCATAAACTTCATTTCTGCTGTTGTTAATCTTTCTTGGTCTTTTTGTTTTATTGTCCAGATTTCGCTTCCATACATTAAGACCGGTAAGACTAATGTATTGTATACTTTTAGTCTGGTTTTTTTTTTGAACTAGGTTTGGTTTAAATATAGAGTTAATTACACCTGTTATTTTTAAATATTTTGCAATTTTTACGTTTATATCTTTTTCATTTTCATAAGTGATCATACATCCTAGGTAGTTAAATGAATTCACCTGTTCTAAGATCTTGTTATCTATTACTACTTTAGTTCTTGCTGGTCTTTTAAAGGCCATAGTTTTTGATTTTTCCGTTGATATTATCATACCATAATCTTTGGATATCTCATTTAGATCTAAAATGGCTTTCTGTAAGTTATCTTCAGAATTTGTAATTATTATTTGGTCGTCTGCAACGAGGAGAGTGTTTAAGTTTACTGTAGGAGAAAGTTAATTCCTTGATGTAAATTTTTACTCCATTTTATTATTATTTCATTTAAGTAGATATTAAAAAGAGTTGCTGAGACGGGACATCCCTGTCGGACCCCTTGGTTTATCTCTCTTGTATATGATAGTTAGTTCGTGATTTAATCTTATTTGTATTTGATTATTTTCATATATACTTGTGATAGCTTTTAGGATATTATTTGGTATTTGTCTTTCTTTTAATATGTTAAATAATATGTTTCTTTTAACTTTGTCAAATGCTTTTTCAAAGTCAATAAATGCAATATGTGTTTCTAAATTATATTCTCTTCTTTTCTCTATTATTAATTTTAGGCAAAAGTACCGGTCTATACATGATCGTCCTTTTCGAAATCCATTCTGTACCTCTAGAATAAAGTTTTCGGAATATTTCATTAGTTTGTTATTTAAGATTCTGCTATATATTTTGTAACAGGAATTTAGTATACTGATACCTCTATAGTTTTTAGGGTCATCTCTATTACCTTTCTTAAAGATAGGAATCACAATTGCTTTTTTCCATTCTATTGGGGGGATATTAGTTGAGTAAATTTTATTTAAAAATAATAAGAGTCTTTCTTTGAATCTTGTTCCTGCGTATTTATATAGTTCTGAACCTAGCTTATCTTCTCCAAGTGATTTTCCGTTTCTTGTTTCTTTCAGGCTGATTTCTAATTCTTCTTCAGTTATTTCCTTTTCATTTTCGTTAATTGTTTGCCAGTTGTCTTTTTAAAAATATTTGTCTGTCCACAGTTCTGTCTAGTAATTTAGAAATTCTTCTAATTTCAATTCAGTGTTTAATTTTATGTTTTCTTTTGGTATCTGCATTTAGTTGTTTCAAAATCTTATATGCATTGGGTCTTATTTTATATAAATCATGTTCTAAATTAGAAACAAATTTGTTCCATGATTCTCTATGTCTTTTTCTGACTTCTCTTTTAGCTATGGCTCTTATTCTTTTATATTCTATTTCATCTTCTAATCTTTTACTGCTTAACCATTTGTGATAGGCTTCTTTTTTCTTTTTGATTATTTCTTTGATTGTATCGTCCCAGATCTTCAGTTTTTTTCTTTTATTGAATTTTTTGGTCTTTCCTTAGCTTTCATTTGCTGCTGCATTTAGTATCGTTTTTATATTAAGCCATTCTATTTCTATTTCTTCATTTTGTTTTATTTTATCTAGATATTGGTTAATTCTTTGTTCATATAGCCATTGTACATTTGTGTCATTCAATAGTCTAGTTTTATAAACAAATGTTTCAATTTTTCTTTCTGTTCTTGTTACTTGTAGCCATTTAGGTGGTAATCTTAATTTTATTTTAACAAAGAAGTGGTCACTGCTTATTTCATATCCTCTGTGAACTCTAACATCTAGTGAAAATTTTGATGTCTTTCATTTAATATGAAGTAATCTAATATTGATTTCCATCCTCTTGCTGCCGAAGTATATTTGTGTATGTCTTTATGTTTATAAAGGAATTCATTATATATATATATATTCAATTATAAATCCTAATTCTAAAATTATTTACTAAAAAATAAGATATCTTATATATATATATTATTTAGAATGAATTTATTTTAAATTTAAGAATAGACATATTTATCATTTGCATTATTCTATTATTCTAAAGTCATTTATTATTTAAAGTATGTTTTAAATAATATTCGAAGCATATATTAGCTCACATTTATCATTTACGTATTCAAAGATTATTAATTATTTAAAAATAATATACTATTTTTTTAAGTACGGCATCTGCTTAATAGATATTAATTTTTAAATAAATTTGAATGGGTATTTGATTATAGTTAATACTCGAAGAAATAAGGAAATTAATGAAGAAATAAAAAAAAAAAAGTATTAGTAATGAAAGAAAATGTAGCTGGAGAATATAGTCAATTAACAACTATTGCGCTGTTACTATTATATATAATACTAAACAAGTAATGAACTGCAGTTTATTATTATTTCTATCAAATTTCAGGGAGCGATTCATATTTAGTTTGGTTTAAAAATGAGTCTGATTCGGAAATGGTTCAAAATAAGAATAAGGTGCTCCGAAAGTAAACCTGGAACCTGGTCAGTTTGCAGTCTCTCTCTCTCTCTCTCGCTCTCTTTTTTTTTTTTTTTTGCTTCCCATCAATTAATCTGCATTTTCCTGCCCGGAAGTCACACACTCGGACATCATAGCTGAGCATTTCTCTTTCATTAAAATGCAAGCCCAAAAGGTAAGAGTTATAATCATGAAAGACATGTTTTTAGAATTGAGGGTCGTATTGTTAAAACAACGTCATCTAAAGGCACTTGCTATCTAATTATATTGTTAGTGTGAAAGGTATTAAACAGGAAACGTCAGCATCAATATATATATAATTCATAATGTGATTTTGGTTCCATCTGTCACACGTTTTCACTGCTAACTAACCAAGTAATGAGGTAACCCTTTGGTAAGAGTTGTAGAAAGTGAATAGAATCCATTGAAACATGCCTTGCGGGTTTCTATAAATCCATGAGTCGTGCAGAAAACATTTATAGAGTTTTGAATATAAAACATTGACGTATAACTGGGTTAGTGACCACACTATTAAAAACGGAATCCAAGGAAAGATAATGAAAACCAAAAAGGTTCGGAGCAGGGGGGGGAGGTTTTATTTCATATACAGGTATGTTTAGCAATAAATCTTTATCTCGCTCTCTCTCTCCTTGGTTTATCAGTGTGTCAGAGAGGTGTTCGTGCACGAGTTCAGTTTGCAATAATAGGAAATGACACGCAAACAACTGTGAATGTGACAGACTTGATTAGTTGGCACTCTTACAATGTTTGTTTTCATTAAGGACAACCATTAATTTTTAATTACTGTAATAAAAAAGAAGAATAAGAAGAAGAAAAAGAGAAATAGTATTAGAATAAAGAAAAAATTAAATGCCATAGCAATAAACAAAGTGCGAGGCGTTAAAATAAATCTCCTTGGTTTATTTTACCGGTTTACTTTATTTTATACACATTTCTATTTATTTCCATTGAAATAAATGGAAATGTGTATAAAATAAAGCATTTAGTCTTATTTTTTTTAATGTATCGTATGCTGATAACGTATTGATGACGTTATCAATAGACAGAGTTAGTTCGTAGCTATATTAATTCTTGGTTGTTTGACGATTACCAAAATGGAATAAACTCGAATAGGGTTAACTTTTATTTTTATTTATTTATTTATTTATTCGAGAGAATCAACTAATTGTAATCACTCGGAAAGACTTAATTTGAATGCATGTGTTCTCCGGCTAGTTTGCCTGAGGAAAAACACTTTATCCTCTCTATATGAGAACATATTCTTTTCCGTAAAAGTGGCCATATGAATGGTGAACTTGCTCCAGAAGTCATAATCAAATTAGCCACTTTACTAATAGGGAAGGGTAAATGGGGGATTTTTTCCAAAGCCTTCACGAATTCAATTACCCATTCTTAGCGCTAGTCTTCACTGTCGTATATCCGAAAAGCTGATGAAATACGAGTACTTAAAGTGCTTCTGAGAATAACATTTTCATAAATTTCTTCTTCCTTTTTTTTTTTTAATATGGCAATTATGAACAACTAAATATGCTTATTATTAAATTTAAAGTTTCATTGCCTTCTCAAGTATGCTTTAACTATTCAGTATTTGCGATGTCGTTTGCAAAATATAATCATGAAGATTTATGAACATTTCAAACTTCCACATCGTAAATTTCATATTTCTCTCCTATGTTTTTGGGGAAAAAAAAAAAAAAAAAAAAAAATATATATATATATATATATATATATATATATATAATACGAAAACGGAAAGAACTTGTACAGGTAATAATAATAATAATAATAATAATAATAATAATAATAAATGTCTCATCGATAATATCTTAAATTGACTTTTTTTTTCTTTTGTTTCCTTACCTATATAAGGAAAATCTTTGATGTCTCAACAACTGACTTTAATGGCGATTTACATTTTTGTTTTCATACAATAATTAGAGTTAGAGGGGAGTTCTGTACTCAGCCAATAGATTTCGCCACGGTTGCGGGGTTGGACTGTTTTTAATTTTATTTTCGTATGATTACAATATGGATTCTATTTGAGTAGCTATCTACAAATATAAATATGCAAAGAAACAGAACAGTGTGTGTGTGTGTGTGTGTGTGTGTGTGTGTGTGTGTGTGTGTGTGTGTGTGTGTGTGTGTGTGTGTGTGTGTGTGTGTGTGTGTGTGTGTGTGTGTGTGTGTGTGTGTGTGTGTGTCTTGTCTAGAACATGAGAGAAAGAGAAATTAAATATAATGTTTATCAGGAAGATACAGTATAAAGACGTAATTTGTCAAACTGTTAGATCGTCAGCTTTAGGTGGAAAACAAAAGAGAACCTTCTACCACCCGGTGAAATTCGTTACTCTGGTACATAAACCATAACAATGGACTATTTGTCTCGTCTGGTACAATGCCACCACTGTCGTGAGAAAGTGTGTCGAATCTGCGGAGTTTGCACGAGTTTCTATAAGCTGACGATCTAGACTATTTGTCTGATAAGAAATCTTATTTCGAGTTTCAGTTAGAGGAAAACCACATGACGAAGTTTCCCGTGATATCCATTGTGTTGAATACAATATAAATAGCATCACTTGAAAGAGAGAAAAAAAAAAAAAATCTATTATGTTGGAAGGATCGGGAACCACGAGACAAGGCAATAAATCTTTCTTAGAAGTCTTTATGCAATGGTAATATATGTGCAAATATGATTGTTCTGCTTCGTTAAATTCTCTAATGAGTGAGTGTCGTAAATAAAATAGTGCTATTTGACGGCTTTCCACACTAGGATGTATTTAAGCCACCGATAGCATCTTGATTGTTTCGGCAGCGGAGTTTGTGAAGGTATGTCTTATGGAGGTGTGAGTGACAGTAATAAATGAGTGAACTATTGGATGTGGGGAATGAATAGGGTACGATCTTACCTGCTGCAGCTAAAGAAAATAAAAGTTTTAATTTTTTATTGAATTTCTACAATGACATTTGCACAATAGAAAATAAAGGTTTTAAGGAAACGAAAAATAAGTAGTCTCTCTTGTAGTAGCTCGGAGTGGATACATATTTTCATTCAGAGATCAGCAAAATTAATCTCACGTAATAATTATTTTTTTTGCAACTTCCTATATTCTAAAAAATGTAATCTAAAACTTTCATTTAATTTATTTTATTATATTTTATTATTATATTATATTATATTATTTATATATATTATTTATTTTATTTTATTATATTATACACCCTCTTGTCCAATAAGAAACCGAACTTTTGATAGATAATAAAACACAGGTCAATTATAATTATTCAAATCATTTATTTCAATCAATATACTTTCTCTTAGTTTCGATACATCGTTTGGCGTTCAATTAATTCGTTAAATGAGTTTTTAATATCGGTTTTGAGATAGTGTTGAGGGTCGTGGTTACTGCCGCTTACTGAACGTTTTCAATGGTGTCGTATCGCTTTCCTTTCATCGGCAAATGAAGTCGGGGAAAGAGAAAGAAGTCACAGGGTGCTAAATCAGGTGAATACGGCGAGTGATCCAACACACGAACTAGGTTTTTACTCAAAAACTGTTTCACAATGTTCGAACGATGAGATGGTGCATTATCGTGCAAACTCATATTCATGCCATACGCGACGAATTCTCGCTATCAATCCTTCAAAACTTCGAGATAAAACTCACTATTGATCGTTCGGCCAGGCGGAACGAATTCTTTGTGGATAATACCCTTGGAATCGTAGAAACAAATAGTAGTGTCTTTACTTTTGACTTCTCCAAGCGACTTTTTTTCGGATGCCCCTCTTCTGGTGGTCTCCACTCAGCACTCTGGCGCCTTGTTTCGAGCTCATACTCAAAACGCCACGTTTCGTCACCAGTAACGATCGTTTCAAGGAAGTTTGAGTCCTTACTAGCGGTTTTAATGAGGTCCTTGCAGTGTTCAATTCAATATATTTTTTGGTCGTCGCTCAACTTGTGGGGAACAAATCGCGAATTCAATTTACGAAGTCCCAAACTCTCGGTCAAAATGTTATGCACAGTTGATTTTGGAATCCCCAATTCATCTTCAATCAATGTCATCACGGACGATTTTTCGGGTTTTCTTTGCTGAAATCACGCACTTTTTTGGATGTTAACTTCGCTCAGTTCAGTTTTTGGATAGGTCAGCTTTTCGTCGTCATCAAGCGTCTCATGACCACTTTGAAATCGCTTAAACCACTTGTAAACTTGAGTACGGGATAAGCATTCATCACCGTATGCTTCTTGAAGCATTTGATGCGTTTCGGTAAAACGTTTACCAAGTTTAACACAGACGCCAATCGCAGCTCTCTGTTTGAAACTAATTTTCCGACCGTTCGTAAAAAACATACTGTCACTATAACTCGGCTTTTAATGAAACAAATGTCATAAACAGTTGACACAACACAATGAAGGTTGCCGCTTTCGATAACAAAAAGATACAACAGGTGGCGCCACTAGTTTCTTCTATTTTCGAAAATTTTTCGGTTTCTTTTTGGACAGAGGTATTATATTATATTATATTAT
Organism: Typopeltis vanoorti; assembly: GCF_054136105.1. Classification (NCBI taxonomy): domain Eukaryota; kingdom Metazoa; phylum Arthropoda; class Arachnida; order Uropygi; family Thelyphonidae; genus Typopeltis; species Typopeltis vanoorti. The sequence goes on along the minus strand of NC_143569.1, from coordinate 74,222,248 downwards.
ATATTATGTCCTTAAAATATTATATTATATATTATATTATATTATGTCCTTAAAAGAACTGGCTTAAAGGGGAGAAGCAAGAATGCTTTTCATATTCGGTTATCTGTAGAGGACAGTGTAGGGATAAGGTGTTATTGAGCTATTAAAGCTGTGACCATGGCAGGAGGGTAACAGCAGTAGCTGAGCCTCAGTTAGAACTTCATTGGCTACAGCATTGCCGTCCATTACCCTCCAAGGGTATTAATCACCTCATCTCACGGCCGAGTTCATCAATATATATATATATATATATATATATATATATATTGTTGAAATTAGGATTTACTCGGGATGTATACATTTATAAAAATAAATTTAACTGACTAGAACCCGAGAAAGTATAACAAAAACCTTTAATACATCACAACTAGTTTCATCGGTGCTCCGACTTCTTCAGGTGAGAAATAAAAACATAAGATATAAAATAACACGGTAAAAAATGAACTTTCCAGCTTAATAAAAAGCAGAATAATAACAGTGATATTTGAATAGGTGACCGCGTGCTACCGTTGGCATGAGTAGAATGTGTGCGACAGCTAATTTTTGAGCGCCAGTACTGGATTACTGCGCTATGGGAATCAGGTAGATTGTAGCTAAGATTATTGTTTAAATGTGAAGGGTCCAGAACTATTTCTTTTGATTCGATAATTCTTCTTTCGAATTCATCCTTGCAAATATATAAATTAGTAGTGCGTTCCCAATCAACTTGATGTGGCTGTTCTTCAAGGTTAGAGTTTGCCGAGAAAAGGACATGACTGGAAAGGGCGCTCGCTCGTGCTCTACTGTAGGAGATGTCACGTCTATGTTCCTCAAGAAGAAGTGAAACAGATTTGTCTGTCTGGCCAAAATAAGGTCGACCACAGTTGCACAAAACTTTATAAACACCAGGAAAATGCAGATGGTTGTGTTTTGGTTTTGGTCGACTCAGAAAAGAACGAAGTTTTGGCAGCGTAGTATAGTCGGTCTTTATGTTGAATTTTTTCAGAATCTTAGCTAGTTTTGGGGTAAGAGTGCTGATAAAAGGTAGCTGTATATGAGTGATAGGGTTGGAGTCATCTTCTTGTCGAGGATGTTGGCGTGGTCTCAAACGTTTAGTGATGTTACGAGACGAATATCCATTATTTAAGAAGGTGTTTTTCAGGAAGTTAAGCTCTGTTTGAAGGTCTTCTTCTGTGGAAATGAGACATCTTGCTCGATGGGCGAGGGTGGAGATGATGCCCAGTTTCTGAGGTGGGAAGTGATGAGAAGAACCATGTAAATATCTATCAGTGTGGGTGGTTTTTCGAAAAATTGAAAATTTAAGACAGTCAGGAAATCTACTGATCTTTAGATCCAAGAAGGGGAGAACTCCGTTAATTTCTAGTTCAGATGTGAATTTAATGTTTTGATGTTGGTTATTTATCTACTGTAGGAGATGTCACGTCTATGTTCCTTATTTTATATCTTATGTTTTTCTTTCTCACCTGAAGAAGTCGGAGCACCGATGAAACTAGTTGTGATGTATTAAAGGTTTTTGTTACACTTTCTCGGGGTTCTAGTCAGTTAAATTTATTTTTATAAATATATATATATATATATATACATAGTCCTATTAAGGACTGACTTAAAGGGCGAAGCAAGAATGCTTTTCATCTTCCCCGTTATCTGTAGAGCACAATGTAGGGATAAGGTGTTATTGAGCTATTAAAGCTCTGATCATGGCAGGAGGGTAACAGCAATAGCCGAGCCTCAGTTAGAACTTTATTGGCTACAGCATTGCCATCCATTACCCTCCAAGGGTATTAATCACCGCATCTCATGGTTGTTTTTTCTAGCGAATATGCCTTCCAATATATATATATATATATATATATATATATATATATATATATATATATATATATATATATATATATATATATATATATATATATATATATATATATGCCTTCCAATTATTATTTATATTTATATTATATATATATTTATACTATATATACCTTCCAATGATTATTTATACTTTATATATATATATATATATATATATATATACCTTCCAATGATTATTTATAATATATATATATATTAATATTATTAATTATTATATATATTAATATAGTTATTAATATTCCTTACAGAATCCAACTTAATTCACCATACCAAAGGCTATACTTGTAAAAAATATTTGATATTAATCCCATGATTGTAAATTATTATTCATATAATTGCCTTGAGTTTATTTATTAAATTTTATTAATTAATCTAAAATATGTGTTAGCAATGATAACACCTTGTATTGAAATATTATTCTGTTTATTTTGATTATTCCTAAATTAATATTATGAGGAATTGTATATATAAGTTTAATATGCCTTATGTGAATTATAATATTTTCATTTTTTATTTATCACTACCAGTATGTAAAGGTATAATGTTATGCAATATTTCTGTTTTTATTTTATTTTGTTTGTTACTATGGAGACGAGCTAGAAATAGCTAGCGCGTGCTTGGAAGGAATTGACATAAGAGAGTGCGAGGAATAATTTTGGGCGGGAAAAAGAAGGGAGGCATATAAGCCAAGAGCGGAGAAAACCGAGAGTCTTGATATCTCTCAGAAATAATAACGCGCGGAAGCATATTAAAGATATACTGCCGTTTGAGCAGTTACAGTGACTGTGGAGCTAAGATGGCGTCTCTCGTGTTAGTGTTTCGTGCCGTGTATTTTTGATGGTGAATTGTGAATTTGACTGATATGTTTTTTAGAGATTTATGCTCATATACATTAATAACATCAGTTAATTACTTGCTGCCATAAACAGGCACTTTATTTTCAACACTGGTTTACCGAGGTAAGTCTATTGAATTTACAAGGGCGATACGCTAGGCCTACTGCCGCTAGTATCGCCATTGTTGTATTTTATATCGCCACATCTTATTGCTGGTAGACACCTTAGTGTGTCTACGGGATTTGCTAGTAGACTCTCAGTCTACAGGATTACCTGGGAAACTGTTAGTTTCTCTCAACTATGGAGTCTCCATATGACGAGCTTGACTTTAAACAGCTATTGGCTATCTTTAAACATGTAGGAGGCCTGTTACAAAGGAAATGGCCAGGTAAGGTGGCAATCCACCAGGTTGAGGAGGTAGAAACAGAGGACTGCCAATCCCCTGACCCTCTCCCCTGCACTTCTCAAGATAACATTAGAGAGATCATGTCACCGATTAATGATCAGACCCTAGTGGACTCGGATAACTCATTAGATTATCAGGTTGTCAGCAGGGAAAAACGTAAGAAAGATTCGCAAGCAACAGAGCCTGAAATAGTCCTTCAATCCCTGGAAAAAACAACTCCAATGGAGTTAACAGCACAACCTGACGTAAGAATAGAGACCGAATCCAGGACACAACCTAAAGAGAGGATCCCACCTATAATCTTGAGAACCAAAGAAAAATGGTCATTAATAACAACCAAGATGAAGAACGTAAACATCAAATTTACATCAGCAAAGAGCACAGATGAAGGAATCCGAATTCAACCTGAAGGTATTTCGGACTACCGCCAACTCACCAGATTGCTGGATGATCTCAATGCTCCTTATCACACATTTCAGCTTAAAAGCGAAAAGAACTTAAAAATAGTAATTAGAGGGCTGGCTGAGACCATTCCAGCCGAAGAAATAGCTACTGATCTGAAATCACAAGGCCTAGAGCCGATTAAAATTTCACGGATGTACCGATCGGACAAGCGCCCTATGCCTCTGGTCCTGGTTGAGATCAGTAAAGAGCATAAAGAGATTTACGATCTTAAAGTAGTTTGCAGTTTGGTCATCAAGATTGAGCCTCTCAGAAGAAAGGCTTCAGCTGGTCAATGCCATCGCTGCCAAAAGTATGGACATGCACAAAAGCTATGCAAAGCAGAATTCAAATGTGTCAAATGCGGCAACAACCACCCTTCGCACACTTGCGTCAAGCCACGAACCACACCTGCTAAGTGTGCAAACTGTGGCGGCCCACACCCAGCAAATTACAAGGGATGCTCAATTTATCCACTCAACCTGCAGAAAACTAGAGAGGTTCTACCCATGCCCAATCAGAAGAGAATTACATCAGAAAGCAAAACGCGGGTTGTTACTCCTGAAAAGTCATATGCTTCGATCACCTCAACATAAAACCAATACATGGAGAAAAAGGTATAGTCTACCGAGACGATGAAAAAGCTGAAGCTTTTGCAGACTCATTGGAGCTGCAATTTCAACCAAACTATACTCATGCGGACTTGCGCTTCATTGAAAAAATCCACAAGCAAGTACGCTATGCACTTCGTCGTCCCGCCACCCGTGACAACTCAAACTACACTACACCAAATGAAATACACCAAATTATCAAGAACCTCAATAACAGAAAAGCACCAGGTCCTGATCAGATTTCAAACAAAATTATTAAAGTACTTCCTCATAAAACAGTAATGCATCTTGTGGCAATCATTAATGCTATGCTAAGACTCAATTATTTTCCCACTCGATGGAAGCAAGCAGATGTAATCCTTATACACAAACCAGGGAAGGCGCCCCAGTTCCCCCAGAATTACAGACCTATCAGCCTCCTGTCGAGCCTGGGAAAAATAGCAGAAAAAGTAATTCTTAAACGCCTCCAAACTGAAACAGAGAATCTAGGTGTAATCCCAAAAGAACAATTTGGATTTAAAACTGGACATAGTACAACCCAACAAATCCACAGACTCATAGAATACATCACTATTGGATACAACTGGAGACAGCATACAGGTGCAATCTTCCTAGATGTGGCAAAGGCCTTCGATAAAGTGTGGCACAAAGGCCTCATCCACAAACTAATTACTGCATAATACTCACTAAACATCATTCAAATCATAGACTCTTAACTAAAAAAGACCGAAAATTTCAAGTGAAACTTCGTGGACTCAGATCAACTACAAGAAGAATCACAGCAGGTGTCCCACAAGGCTCCCTATTATCACCACTACTCTTTAACATTTTTATCTCTGATGTCCCAAGTACGACATCAACCATCATGGCATTTTATGCGGACGACATGGCAATACTCACCAGATCGCTCAAACCACACCTGGCCACCCAAAGATTACAGACTGCAGCTAAAAATCTTGAAAAATGGTTTCGATTATGGAGAATAGATGTTAATGCAGATAAAAGTACGGCCATACTATTTACAAGGAAGAAAGCAGACCATCATGGAGCAATCACGATGTTCAACACGGTTATCCCATGGCAAACAGAAGTAAAATACCTGGGAATCATACTAGATAACCGTCTCAGTTTCAACTCCCACATCTCTCATGCTTGCAATAAAGCAAATTCAACAATAGCTCAGCTCTACCCTCTACTCAACCGCAGAAGCAAAGTCAGTCCAGAAAACAAATTAAGAATATACAAAACAATCATCAGACCTATACTGTCTTATGGTTCCCCGGCGTGGAGTCACACCTCTCCTAGCAACATCAAACGACTGCAATTAATCCAAACCAAATGCCTCCGAATGATCTTTGATGCCCCATGGTTTGTAAGAAACACCATTCTCCATCAAGATGGAAACCTGCAAGACATACCTACATTTCTCCTCCAGATAGCAACCAAGTACTTTACTCAAGCATCACTCCATCCCAACCTACTCATTCGTGAGTCATTCAACTATGATGAAAATGACAGATGGAAACATAAACGCCCAAAGGCGGCCCTGATCACAGATTGAAACCTTTCAACACAGCCCTAATAAGGGCGAGCCAAGTGCTCAAAAATTTCTCCATTAAACAGAGAATTTCAGAGCGATGTATTGAGTAAAGTCCACGGGACTGACATCCATCAAGCCACAGAAGGTAAAAGATAAAAGAAAACCGAGAGTCTTCTCTTTTTCAGGACTGACCATTCGGGAGCATGGAGTATAGCACAAACAGACGAGGAGAAAATACTAGAGGCAGCAAAGTGAATGCAAAGGATTGCTGTGTCTAGAACTTTAGTGCTGTAATTGGAATATTTGAGGACCGGGAAAGTAATAAGCAACTGAGAATAATTCTAGAAGTTAAAGAATTATTACACGTTCCATTAGTTTCATGGAACTTTAACAGAGGGCCGAATTGGGCCGAATAGTGTTAAAGAAGCAATGAGCATTTTCTTTTATCCAAGTGCGTCTATACACGTGAAGTGCGACCATTAATAGTTCAGTTATCATTGAGAAGATTTATTCTAAATAGTGTTGCCATAGTGTGCTAAGTAAATATAGTTATAAAATGTGCCCATAGTGAAATTGATGAGCAAGGGATTTATCTGGTAAGAACTGTCCAATTTTATGTTACTTCAGTGCAGAGATATATGTGCAATTCCTCCTGTTATTCCCCACATTAACTATAACGTTTTTTTGCTGAAATCAGCCGGAGTATGAAGTATGAAAGTGTATACTCATGAAGCAGTTGTTATCACCATTAATGTATTGAGACTTTGTTGACTGTGTGATAATAGTAAAATTTGTTACTAAGAGATTTTGTGATATTGAACTCTATTAAAAGTTATTTTAGTATTGTGAAAGTCATAAGTCTGATAGCAGAATGTCCATAGACTGAATCTGTAAGATGTTGTGACCAGTTAAGCTAAGACATTTATATTAACTTGTTCTCGGAATTGAGTTTATATGTATTATATATAACCCTGATTTAAATGTTTTGTTTTGATGATTTTAAAATTGTGTTTGCCTGAATCTCTTTTACTGCACCGTTCATGAAATTATCGGATCTAGCGGGAGCTTCAAAAAGAAGAGATAAACTCAGTCTACGTAAGAAATAATTATTATTATTAATATTATTATTCAGGCCTCCAAGGAGTCAAATGACTTATCGAGGGAGGTCCTTCACCATTAATGTTATCACCATTAATATTGGTATAAAATTAGTTGATGCTTGGTTTCACTATATTTCATTAGACTAATCTAGATATAGGGTGGCGCAGTCCAAAAATATAAATTTCTCTATATTTAAATTAGTAATCAACCAACAACTTATTACTTGTTTAAGAACAGAGTTAAAACAAGATGGCGGATCAAAAACAAGGAAGTACGATCCAACAGTATATATATATATGTTACCGCTAAAGTGCGAAAACCGTTAATGTGCACGTTACCTAGCTAATCTGCAGATTAACTGATTTGCTCCGTTAACGTGCGGAATCAAGAGTTTTCCGCATTTTACCTAGGTAATGTGCACATTAACGGCTTCCGTATCGTTAAAGTTCAAAAGTTTGTTTCTCTCATTTCCTTTCCCTACTCCTTCCCCCCTCTCCCTCCACTTTTAGTTTGGTTTTTTAATAAGTGAACATAATTTTATCGTATGTTTTTTTCTTAATTGTAATAATATTTTAAACCGTTTGATTCCTTGTATTATATTAATTGATTGATGATTGATTCTATTAACTAATTTGTTGATTGTTTGATTGTATTAACTTGATTCTGTAGATATCACAAAATAAATAAATAACATTATCTTAATTTAAACATACAGAAACGTTGCTGTTGTTTCAGCAAAGATCTTATTTTCACTTTAACGAGTGCCTGGTAGGTAATGTGCAGATTACCTAAGTAATTTGAGAAATGAAACAATTTTCCGCACATTAACGGATCACCGTAGTTAATCTGCACAATACCTAGATAATCTGCAGAATAACTGATTTCTGCACTTTAGCGGTAACATATATATACAGTATATAAAATAAATAATAAATATTGTAATGATAATAATAATAATAAATTAATAAATAATAAATAAATAAACAAAAATAAACAAAAGATTATTTTACATCATTGATGAAGAATAAAACCCTTTAGAACTAAATTTGTTCATGGTATTTCGAATCGTAGATATAAAGCAAATAAATTAATATATAAATCAAATTCAAATTTCATTGAAGCAGTGTTGATCTGTGAGAAGCAAATTGACGGTGTTAAAATGTCAATTATGCATTAGTGCTAAAATATTAAAATTAAAAAAAATGTTAAATATATTTTTAGAAAAGTGTTAAATATATTACTTCTTTGTTCTATTATACACAGTTTAACTTGTTTTCCTTTAATTTGTTTTTAATTTAAATATTATCTTAACTGGTATAGAAGTGATATAAGAGAATAACAAAAAAATAAATAAATAAATAAAACGGGGGGATATACGTAATTTATTTTAAGTTGTCCATAATCTTTGGATAAATTTTAGTAAATAAGCCTGATGTAATAGTTCAACAAAATTCATATTGAGCGACTCTGTTGTATGCAAAATATCCAAAGGACTTTGGATTGTATAAATCGAAAGCGAAATAGGTATTATTTTATGCGCCAGATGGTGCTACTAACGTTCTATACGTTTTCGATACTTTTCTTAAAACGGTATCATAAAAAAAATAACAAATGAATGAAAAAAAATGGAAATAATACTGTTTATTCTAAGGATAAACCAGAAACGAGGAAGTTTAACAAAATATATAAAGGGTCGATTTATGGAAATTATTCTTAAACTGATAATTATTGTAATAAAGAATTAAGTGCAATGCATTTATCAAGCCTGCAACCCTTTGGTGGGTGGACATAACAAAAAAAAAAAAAAAAAAAAAAGAAAAGCATACCAGTTCATGTAATAAGCGTCCTTTTCACTTCACGAGACCTCGTTAATGATTCAGAATGAGCTATCGCAGTAGATCTTTAGCAGCCGTGCGACAAGACAACCATGCAACAATTCACACTAAAATTAACTTCGAGTTTAAAGTTGTCGGGTGAAAGTAGAACACAGCATCCCTCACTTTGTTCTCAACTAGCAATTATGTCATTGAACACCGACCTCAACGCACTCTTTAACACAAATTCATAAAGCCCTTCTTGTCTTAAGGAAACTTGACAAACATGTAAGAAAGAGAGAGAGAGAGAGAGAGAGAGAGAGAGAGAGAGGTCCTGCGTGTACACACACTCATATAGATCAGGTTTACGTATAGGTCATGCTTTAATTGCCTGGTCCAGCTAGGTGAAGATGAACTGGGACATTCAGCTGATTTTATCCTGATAATCTGAAGGGTCTGCGATAAAGGGGAAATGGTCAACTCTTCCTGCACCTCTGTTAAGTACAAGTGAGATGAGGGAACTCTCTCTAACCCATAAAAGTAAACAACCTATTGGCTACTTCAATTGAACTTTATTTTGTTCTCTTAGACAGAATAACTTTCGTGTATTAAGATTGCAAATTCTGTCGTCCGAATGACAGACGTGACCTCATTGACCTTTTTTTACGATTAACATCACGCTGAGACATATACAAATTTTCATGTTTCCATCATCTATTTATTAAGTTTAGCAGAAGAGGTCAAAGGTTATCATTAAACCAACAAAAATGCTTAATCAGCGCAAGCTTGCAAACCGCCAGAAATGCCAATGCTAACAATCGATTGGTGGAGTTTGGATTCGAGCGTGAGGAAAAAGATTTTAACTACAACTAGACGCACGTGGAATAAATTAGGTCATTGTCGAAAAGGTAGATTGAGCTGACGATATGTGATTGATAGGAGATGTTCGTTTGAAGATAGAAACTCGTCCACTTAATACAGCAATCATTACCTTTATGGACTCTATTATAAAACTGTGGACATGCAGGAAATGCAAGCGAACACGCATTAAGCTGATAACTTGTCTGGTATTACTTATGATAAAGTCAGAGAAGAACATTTCCAACTCCCAAGATATGTTGTGTGTGATTTTATATATCGCTATCAGAACGGGCATATGGATGTATGAGGAATGCTTTTAAGCAGAAGGGGGGGGGGGGGATAACTAAGGAAGAGATATGTTGTCACGATGTTTCATCTGCTATATTTAGAGACAGGAAATAAAACAGAAGTGGTGCCTCAGTAATGGCAAGAGTTTTTTTCCATTACTGAAATGTACGAAATCCTCATTGAAAATTACGGTAGCAGTTGTAGATTAGAACTTTCCCTTAAGGCATTCATGAAACTATTTTATTTTCTCTTTTAGATTATAAAATAAGAGCTAAAATTAAATAATTAGTAGAATAGTTTAGTATATATTCAATAGTTAAAAAAAATCAAAAATAATACTTGAATATGTTTATACACCTTTTAAAAAATAATACTTCACGCAAAAGGGAATGAACACCTGATTCCCGGAAAAGTCCTTTTTAGGGCTTCCAGGGTAACAAATGCCAATGAAGTTTTAACTGAGGCTCGGCTAATGCCGTTATCCAGCCATGACTAGAGCTATTAGCTCAATAACACCTCATTCACACAGATTTTCTTCATTCAGATGACGGGATAAAGAGTCAAGGACTCAGTCCATCGCCCAGTTCTTTTAAGAACTTTAAGAACTATTGAATAAGAATTAATACGCTTGGAGGGTAATGGGTGGCAATGCTGTACCAATGAAGTTGTAACGGAGGCTCGGCTGTTACCCCCTGGGGCGCTGAGATTCGAGAGTTTGAGTTTGCTCTCATAATAATTTGCCTTAAGGGAGCAATTTGAGTCTCCGGGGGAGAGTGTTCTCTGGCACGGCCCGCTGAGGGGCGTTGTCGATGAATGCTTTTCTTCGGAATTTGAGCGGTGGTGGTGGGGGGGTTGGCCATCACTGAGTGGAGCCAACGCTGAGATGGACGGTCTTTCGCCCAAGATTGAGTGGCCTAGGGATAGTCCGAATTTTTAGAGATTGGCCTTACTTACGTATCACCAATGAAGTTGTAATTGAGGCTCGGCTATTGCTGTTACCCTCTTACCATGATCAGAAGTTTAACACCCTATCCTTACACTGTCCTCTACAGATAAAGGAGAAGATGAAAAGCATTCTTGTTTCGCCCCTTTAAGCCAGTCCTTATAAGGACTGTTCAAAAAAGTTAATATTTGGTTATGCAATAATAATATTGCATAACCAAATATTAATTACGTATATTTAATAATATTAAATATACGTAATTAATAATATTTTATATAATTAATATAGATATTAAATATACGCAATTAATAATATTTTATATAATTAACAATAAATATATGTAATTAATAATAAATATTTAATGACCACATAAAATGAAACTACAAATATCGAATTATTTCATTTCAGTCTTCCTAGCGTTATGTCTCGCTTAGTGCAGGGTCCGCTGATGCGACTTTGGAAGAACCCCAACCGGCTTATCGCAGAGCATGATGTTGAGGGAACACGTACACACGAATGTAAGAAAGTGAAAGACAAACATCCATGCCCAAGGGGAATTCTAATCCGTGGCTTCTTGGCTTGAGAGCGGATACGCTAACCATCATAAAATCTCAATCAAACATCATAAAATCTTTTTATGTATAATGTGCTGTGATTGATTCATTTTAATGTATGATAAAACACAATATGATTTGATTGATATTTCTATATAAAATAATAGCATTAATAAGTCCTCTGTTTTATGATTTGCATTATGATATATGATGTTTTTTTGATTGTTAGGCAGAGATCTTTTCAGCCCACCCTCGTATATGATATAAAATACTGTAGATGTTATATGTATTACTACTACTAGACATAAAAAACGAAAAGATAAAATGAAAAAGAAATTATTCATATTTATTTATCAGTATAACGATTCATGCATTGATAACGAAGCAGCAGCAATATGATTGCTTTATGGAAGCCTAGGGCAATCGATACGATTGCTTCCCTGCAGCCTAGCCTATACACTAATGGATGAATGGTTATAAAATTTTAATTATGCTAATTAATTATTTAACTAATTAATAACAGTCAATATTATGCAATTATGATTTAACACTGGATCTTTACGTTTGTTTACATTTCTCTCGACTGCAAATGGTCAGTATATGTTTGTGTGCGCAAGTTTTGATGAATCTTAACTGTTAATAATAGATCTGTGTATATTTTATGTTAGTAAATGCTAAATACACTAGTGTCTACATATATTTTATGCAGTCATAACATACTTAACATTTTTTTAAGTTAATAGGATTATTACTGTTTGGTTGTGACTGGCCGTCGAGTATAGTCACAAAAGGAAAATGGGATGCAATGTGCATACATCTTTAAATAAAAAAATAAAAATAACCTGGTGAATGGTATTGACGATGCTGTTCATTATATATATATATATATATATATATATATATATATATATAATATATATATATATATATATATATATATATATATATATATATATTTTTTTTTTTTTTTTTTTTTCGTTCACTGGAATCAACTATAAATTTAGGAATTGTGTATCTCTTTGTTCATGTTTGTTTGTAGTAAATTAAAGAATAAACACAAAAAATAAAGCCCACTTTTAAGATACAACCGGCTGAAATTACGTGTAATTTTGCGGCGAAAAAAAATAAAATAAAATAAAGCAATGATATGCATTCTCCGCTGAATTAAAACTAAAAGTGGATCTTTGTGTTGGCTGGGTTTAACTTCACGTTGAGGTCTTTTATTAATAAGCAAAAATGGTTTAAAACCAGATCATGAGATAACATACAATTCTAATGTTCCATTCTGAAATTTAAAAAAAAAAAAAAAAAAAAAAGGGGGGGGGAGAGAAAACAAAAGCGAGTGAACGTTCTGGAAGTGAATGCAGAAGTCCTGCACGACTCATCATTCGATGTCACTAACAAATGAAAATTCAGAACGCTAATTATTTTAACCGCTACGGAGGCTGTCACGTCTACTGCACCTGAACGTCATGTCACACCCCTTCGGACGGTCATGATGACACATTCTATTGTTTCCTTGCCTCCTTTCTGCATTCGTCAACAAAATGATGAGGATAATTTGAAGGCTTTTCTTTGATCAATGATCCGTTATTGCAATGTTTTGTCTGACTCCAGTGCCAGGTCGAGTTTTTATTTCCAGAACACACCAACGCCTTTTATACACTTCCGGTGCCGGTTTTTATATCACTCCATATTCTAAGATCTCCGATAAAAGCTTCCGTGTGAATTTAGAAATCATTCCTTAGCATGCATGCCACTTTGAAGATCTTTCCTTAGTAAAAGATCAGATCTTATAATAGGAGAACCGATGAATTCATGTAATTGTTTGTATTTCAATCACATTCCGGATTTTCACAACAGCCAATACTTATGAGTGAATGAGGACATGAAAGAAATAAAACTCTCTTGATGGTCCTGAATGAAAATTGTTGATTGATACAATTAGCGACTGAATAACTTAATTATTCCTGTTGCTTAGTAATGATGATATTTATTGCCCTAATGCAAACTACTTAGTTTAATTTCTCTCTGCGTATTTATTATTTAAATAACAATTATGATTTCAAGTAGTACATCAGTGCTTGAAGCATTCTTCTCTTAACGGTTAAACTTTATTCAAAAATAAAATTGGAATACAGATTCTAGAAAAGAACAATTTTCATCTGGTAACATTGCTTAAGAGTTTATATTACATTTAAAATAAAAAGGTGTTCTTAAAGAAATAGAACAAAATAAGAAATTATTTAAAAAATGAAATATAAAATGATTTTTTTGAAATAATATTTAAGAAAATAACTTATTACTAAGCTAACTGTGATATTGCATAAGCCATTTTATAGCTCATAATCAAAAGAATCACGTTGCGCTGTAATTGAGTTAGAAAAGCAAGAATAGTTTATCACACACACCTAGACTGCGTATTTTGCTTGTGTATGAAAGTATGATCTCCTCCCTAAGAATGCCCTAATATTGAAACGCTAAAGTATTTATTAGGTCAGAAAGGGACAATAACTTCGGGCATTGATGTTGAAACTGACAGGTTCATGAAAATAAATTTTATTGAAAGTTTGTTTTACGAGCGAATTTACAGCTACGACAGTATCTCATCTGAATGTATTCTGCTCCTGAAAGCACGATGTGCATGTGCCTCAGTAGCGCAGTAGGCAGCGCGTCAGTCTCATAATCTGAAGGTCGTGAGTTCGATCCTCACCTGGGGCACGAGAATTTTTTTTTTTTCCATCTCGTAATTAGTTGTATTTTTATTCGCTAATTCGAATTAAGTAAATCTTATCGCTATTTTTTTTTTAAGTGAATCAGTTATAATTGCTTGGTATTATCAAGTATTGCTTAAATTATAATTAGCAGGTGTTTATCAGAATGTGTAAGTACCAATTAATTTCGTTCATTTTGCCCTGCGTTTACGCAACAACTTCACTCTTGGCTGAACAAAATTTGATAAATATGAAGTTAGGAATCTGTATTAAAATTTAACAAAATATTCTGGGATCTAAGCCTTGGAAGAGAGAAATATGAATAATAACTCGAAATTATATAAAATGATGTGAACGCTAGATCAAACGAAGATTCAGCGCGACAAGTTTTTTTTTTTTTCTTTCACTTCGCCACTCAAAAAAAAAAAAAAAAACTGATTTATACATTAATGAAAGACAGAATAATATGATTGATTAAACACAAAAAATTATATTTTTTTTTTAACTCCTTAACATACAAAGACGTCTGTGACACGTCTTTTGTTTATTGCACCAAAATTGATTTTGAATTTTGGTTTCACATATAAATACAACCGAATATAGACGCTAGACAATCTTGTGCCTATTTCCTTTCAGCCGAGCGTGTATCGGCTATTTCGTTTGCGTTTGCACAAATTCATCATTATTTTTCAAATAATGATGAATTTGATCCAGCAAATCACCCTCGCCTTAAAAATTGGCAGAAAAACGACCGCTTTCTGATTTTTAATTGGTACGTTAAGGGGTTAAGGAAGGCCAGACTCAAAATAGCTGAAAGAGGAAAAATAAAAAATTAACCAGCTCCTGAAACAGATAACAGATAAAGAGAATGTCTACAATGTGATCCAAAAATATGTTTAGCAGTGTTAAAGGAATCGACGTCACTACACAATAATGCTATTGCACTATTTGTTGGTTTAACTGAAAACCAAACTAAATTAAACCGCCAAGGATATAACTTATGTAGCCTTTACAGCGTGTTGTAAATCAATGGGCACAAACCCGCCTTAAAGGATAATTTTAGAACGAATTTACAGAGGTTTTAATTCATTTTATGTCTGTAACTAATAATGCTAACACTTTTAGACGTAATCATACAGACAGGGCCGCCCCCTAGGAATTTTGTTTCCCCGAGCAGTAGCATAATTTCCGCCCCTACCCCCTTATTTTTAGTAAAGTTTATACCAATTTTGCAGCCCCCAAAAAAAAACTTGTCGCACGGTGCAAATGCACGTTTTGCACCGCCGGTAGAGCCGACTCTGCATACAGATCTTTCCATCAGAGAGAGAGAGAGAGAGAGAGAGAATACCTCTTCATAATGCGATTATATAATCAACAATGTTGCACATGTGTTTTTTTTTTTTTCCAATTTATTTTTATTCTACAAACTCAAAATTGACAGATCTCTTTGAAATATCTATCGTACTGTATTGTTTACTGAAATTAATTATCAAAAAATTTTTCAGTAATCCAAAGAATGTATTCCAAGAGTATTTGTGCATGACTACCAGAAGAATTGTTGTCAGTGATGACATAAAAGAGAGATGGTCAGTGCTCTGTTTGATTTCTGCTACTGATCTGGGGCGAACTAGTCTCAAAGATGACCCACTAACAGCACACCTTGGTGCTTATATTCACGACAGAAAGGGTAAAAAAAAAAATTTCCACAGAAAGTGTTTGCGTACTAGGCGATTCCACGCTCGGCTACATGCAATTATCACACTGCAGCTTTTCGAGTTGCGAAATCGAGTCTCCAGATGTTTACTGTTCTCTTCCCTCAGCTGTAGGTCGCGGTGAATAATCTGGCCTATTGACGTAAGGGTTATTACTGCACCATTTAGCGAAAACTTGCTCGTAGGAAGACTACTATTACAGAAGTGTTTTATGACAGCACAAAAAAGACTTATGGCGGAATTTTGGCTAAAAGGGACTCATGTGAATTAACACATTTGCGATAGAAAATAAAGTGGATTTTATGGGTTAGGTTTGATAGTCATTATGACCAAGTGAATGTCCGAAGGTAAAAATTGATCCAGAAAACAAATACAGCATTAACTGTAATCGTTACCATAAAAATAAATAAATAAAGATATTAACAATACTCGTTTTGACCAACATTTGTGATCGGTATGCATCTAGTCTCACCTTCCTAATAGCTGAAGCTTAATTTTTGGTCTTACGATAATTACTTTCGAAGCAACTTCAGTTGTCCGGTCTGCATAGTATAAGTACTCCGGATGGGCTGCTTGTTTTTAAGGATTAAAACCCTCTGCCTTCCTACCAGACTTCCTAACTCATCTTTACATGAAATACCCCCTCCCCCCATAAATGGTTCTTTGCATTGTAAATGGGAATCCGATCCAGCAATTGAGCACTATCGAAATTCAGCGCTATCTGTAAAAGCGGTCAGCTCCGCTAGAAGACAACGTGGATGGAGAGAAAGTGATGAGATTAAGAAAACTGCCTCATCTTATGCTGTGGTCCTAATACTAACTATTACTTATTTTCTATACTAATGTAAATTTTTCGATTGTGCTGAATTGCAGGATTAAATACCTGGTTCCTTCCGTGAGTTAAAAAAAATAGTACTTAACTGTCCTAGAGATCGATTAACTACAATCATCTTTTAAAAAGTTAGTGGGTTGAATCGAAAATATATATATATGCCTTTATTCTTTCCATCTAGCATCATAGAAGTTATCACAAGACTATATAAGCACCCTATCACCTTTTATATCTTCGGTAATTTAAGATAGATATTTACACGATTTTTATAATTGAGGGAATTTATATTTCGGAGGTGTCAGAGTGAGCATTAATAAATGTTGCATACAATAAATGTTGTCCCCATTGAAATCTACATAAAAGTATTCTGATTCACACCACTACCCATCTCAAAAATTAGGCATAATTTCTGTTCTTGAAGCACGTGCTTGTTCTCTTATTAACAGTGATAATGAGTTAGCCAAAGAACACCAGTTATCTATTAAGACCTTTCTACGAAAGATATTTCTCTTTCCTGGTATTGGATCCACTACTATCAATCTGTTTGCGCGGTTAGCCTAGTGGCTCTGCGTGTCGCAACCATATGCCTGGGGAAGGAGTGTCCTAGGTTCAATTCCCGTCGACGACGTGAGGAGTTTAAGGATCTGCCATAGCCAAGTTAGCCGGTATTGGATGTGAACGGCAGAGTCCCCCCCCCCACAGATAAACTGAGGGGGGGGGGGTCATCCCGCAACACAGTACGGCATAGGATATTGTACGGTAATGAAGGCAACTGGGAAACACCATGCTCATAGTCCTTTCCCTAGATGGTGGCTGCTCCGTGTATGGCTTCTCCTAAACAATTGAAAAGCTATAACCTCAACAACTATCAATCTAGACAAAATCTCCGAAAAATATAAAAACATATTTTTCGTTCCTTTTTATCAAATTACAATACTGACTTCGTTCCGTTCAGCCTAAATCTAGTTCACTAGATTTAGGCTTTTAGTGCCTTACAGTTTCATGCAACTGTAATATCCTATATTATGAGAAGACTGAAAAAAAAAAAAAAAACTTTATAACGGGTATCGAAGAGTACATCAGCTATAGCCACGGACTCGAAATACAGTTGTTTCGATATAGGTACTTGCTGCCTCTTGTCAACTGAAATGATGTCGAAAGACCAAAGACACCAAGTATGCAAATATAAATCTAAGTTTTCGCTTTGCGTATTTGCTAACGTCATTCATTTTCATCTGCTGTTTGCCATATAATCTTATGTAATTTGTAGACTCCTAAAAATTTTTCTTTCATGTGTGTGTGTGTACATAGACTTTAATTTTACACAGGTTTTCTCACCTCACCAACATGATTTGTTTATTTAACAAATATGATCTACAGTAATTTGAATTCTTTTGTTAGAATTATGCTGTATTAATGCAATTCATATATTAATAAAATTAAAATTATATTATTTCAATTAACTTCATATTCGTTATTATTTCATTGAAATATTGTATTCAGCTTTTAATATTACACATTACAATATAATAATTATTTTAAAGCAAAAAAAAGAAGCATTTATTTAATGAATATTTGTATTTTCTGATTCATGTTAGTCCATTGTTTTCAATATTTTCAGCGCACTAAAATTACCCGTCCAAAGTTTTTTTGTTTTTTTTTCCTCTTTGGCTATATATGAAAATGGACATAAAATATTAATAACGTAGGTATTTATTAAATCTATCAATAGGAAAATATTAAAATACTCACATGTAAACATTAAAGTGTTGATTTCAATATCAATATATTATTAGTATTATTAAGAGAGACCTCCAGGGAGACAGGGACTCATCCAGATAGGCCATATACTACACACACCAGCTATCATACTTACTCTTGAATTCATTCACACTGCCTGCACACACAACATCCAATGGCAATCCATTCCGATCAGGCACCACCCTGTGAGAGAAAAATCTAGCCTTCACTCCCCTTCTTAGCGGCATTCATTCTTAGCTTCCAAGGATGCCTTCTTGTCCTTTCCTCACCCTCCTTAAAATTAAAAATTCCATCAACTGAAATCCTGCGTGACCCTATCAGAAGTTTGTAAGTCTCGATCATATCACTCCTCTTTCTCCTGTTTGCTAGTGTCTGCAGTCTACAAATTCTCAATCTGCCTTTATAATCAGTATTCCTCAATTCTGATATCATTTTTAGCACTCTCCTTCGTACTCTCTCCAATATATCAGAATCACAACGAAAACCAGGAGACCAGACCTGCTCACAATAGTCCAAGTGAGGTCTTATCAAGGTCTTGTAAAGAGGCAAAATGACATCCTTATCTTTATATGTGAAAGTTCGTTTCAGCATTGCAATTATCTTTTGACTTGTATTTGCAATCTTTGCTACATGGCCGCTGAACTTCAACTTGCTGTCTACTAACACTCCAAGATCCCTAGCCTCATCAGTTTCTTCTAGCATAATCCCACCAATATAATACGACATTTGATATCTAATCATGCCGAAGTGAATGACTTTGCATTTACTGACATCCATTTATCCATGCTCATAATTCAAGCCTATTCAAATCATTCTGCAAGTACTGCATATCAGCAGCTTTTCTGATTACCCTGCCTATCTTTGCATCATCAGCAAATAGCTGTATGTCGCTTGCCAAATCCTTCCCAATATTTAATGTAGAGATTAAATAACAGTGGACCAAGGACCACTGATTACCTTAAATCTTTCAGACTCACATCCCCTATATACCACCTTTTGATTTCCGTCAGTTAACCATCCTCTTATCAATGCTAATATTCTACAATCCAAATCCATATTCTCCAATTTATGCAACAGTCTTCCATGCTGTATTCTGTCAAAAGTTTTAGCAAAATCCAAAAGTATCATGGGGTGTACATTCCCCTTGTCTAATTCAATGGTAACATTATTATAGAATATATACAAGTTGTCAAATGACTTTCTCTTACTAAACCCATGCTGTTCATTGCAAAGTAGATTCCCTGTTTCAATATATATATATATATATATATAATAGAAAGAAACATTTTCCTTTCGGGTATACAATAGAATTCAAAATTCAAAATTTACAGTTCAGTTTCAGTCTGAGTTATCTTTCAGATGAAGCGTATTGTCGTCGTCAATCCAGAAGAGGGTACCAGTTGGATTCCACTCCTCTATGAATTTCGCGACAGTTCTTGTTTCTTTGAAGTACTCAAGTTCCAATAAAAGCCTACTTTTTAGTTTCCGAGGGAGGATATACATGAGAGTTTGTGCAGTTTCAGTGATGGATGGGTGATGGTTATTTCTTGTCTGTTTTAGGTAGAAGCTGTAGATGACGGCCTTAGCGCAGACGAAGAGGAAATTGCATGTTCTGTGTCTGTTTTCTTCTGTGTGGACTAAATTCCAGTAGTCTTCTTGGCTGTGTGCGTAGAGGCAGTATTCAGGGCGTAGGTGATTATTACTTTGTTTGCGAGACAGGTTAGATATGTTTTCCAAGGTACCTGAAACGTCACAGAATAGACACAGATCCGTTTCTCTTAGCTGAAATTTGTAGAGCTTAGAAGGAGTTGGCAAGATGTTATGCCATAGTCTCCACTGTATGTCGGAATCTGGTTTGGCACACTTCGATTTATATGGCAGATCCCACTGAAAACTGAGTGGCATATGCAGCCTTGTAGATGAGAGGGTTAAGGATGAATATAAGAAGGGCGAGGTTGGAGACACTGTCATGAGGAAGTGGTATATTTTCTTGTAGTTGGAGGGAAGAATTGGAAATGAGGCTTCAGATTGTACAAGATGAAATATCGGCCCCGAGCAGTTTCTAGAAGGAATACGGATTTCCTCAGGTGTAGCGATATCTGGATAGACTTTTATAATGGAGGCTTGCAGCTGTTGATATTGCTTTTCAGTTTTTGGGTTCTTCATTGGTAGGCTTGTGAATATTTTCCACTTTAGGGCCTTCGTTAGGAGGTCCCCTATGACTCTTATTCCTGCCCAGTTCCATGTAGGGAAAAGAAAGGGCTGGCCAGTTGTGAGACTTGTTATGCTTTTGTTCGAAAATAGTGGTTCTGCAAGTACAGCTGACTCTATTGATCCTGTAAGTGTGTGATGAAGTCCTGTGTTTTTCCACCGCTGTAGAGCATCTTTGTAAAAATGAGGTAGTTTAGGAGGAGATGGTGCAGGACTGGCCATTCGGAGGATTGTGGAAAGTGTAAGTCCTCTGGTGGATGATTTCGTGATGTAATCGAAGGTGGTTACATAAGTGTGATTGATTTGAAGTGTCTTTATGAGGAGGATTATCCTGAAGGATCTAATCTTGTTTTCAAGGGAAATCAGGCCTTGACTTCCCTTGCTGAGTGGCTTGCAGAGTTGAGCGTATGTTGTCCAGTGAGTTTTGTTCCAGAGGAAACGTTTGATTTCCTTTTGAATGTGGTAGTGAAATTCTCCAGGAGGTGTGAGTATTTTTAGGGTATGCCATAAGACACTCGCAGCCATCTGGTTAACTATTAGTACTCTTCCTCTAAGTGAAGACATGGAACGAACGATATTCCATTTACCTAGCACCTGTTTAAAACGGTTGTAGATAGACAGTATAGCAATTCTGGGAATAAATATCTAGCAACATATAGCAGCAAATACAATATTTTTTTTTTACTGTTAATTTCAAAAATCAAATCATTTATATCAATGAAGTCATGAATACCACTATATCTCAAAGCGAAATAATATAGCAAATGAAACGTAATCGCTAGAACATATCACGCATTTTCAATACTTAGGATAACATTTAATTTTGATAATTCTAAAGATACTGAACTACGCCATTCCCGAGTAATCAGTGTGCTATAACAACAACACATCAACAAAAGAGAACCACAATACCAATAATACTATAGTTCAGAAAGCTCTGCAGAGAGAGAAAAAATGATGTAAAGGCTAAAATGAAATATTTTGAGTAATTTAAGGTTGTCCTAGAATGAACAGAATAAAATGATGATTATAAGAAATACATTAAGGATAAGTGAATTAAATAGTAAATGAAAAAAGACATCAAAATATCTGAATAAACTTATACAATGAACTGAAGGTGGAAGTTTATCAAATGAAAAGGATAAAGAGACATAAGAAGCCCCCCCCCGCAAAAAAAATAAATAAGATTACTCCTTTAAGTTCCTAAAAAGGTTTACACCATAAATCTCAAAGGAAAAAGGAGATACATAACTATAAATAAAATGATAACGTTAATTTAAATTCTTGTATTTAAATTTCAAACAAAAATTAATATTTTAAAAGAGAAATTCAAAACTGGTGTAATATTTTATTATAATAAGTATTATAATATCTTTGACATTTCAAATTAGCAACACCTTTTAATATTTCATATGAAAGTATTACATAAAATTATTTTAAAACAAAATAATTTTATAAGGATTGAGGATTGAGGAAAAAATGGCGGCCCGTGTGTTAGTGTTTTGTGTAGTGTATTATTGATGATGAAATTAAAGAGTCAGCTGAGTCATTGTGTTGTTAATTAGTGGCGATAGTTTTGAATGATAAATGATATATACAGAGGTAAGTGTTCTTCATTTTCTAAGGTTTTTTAAGGTGAAATATTTGCTACCGTTGCTGGTAGATCGATTTGATCTACGGGATATATATATAATAGAGTAACATTTTATTGCTGGTAGACACCTAAGAGTGTCTACGGGATCTGCTAGTGGACCCTCAAAAGTTCACAGGATTGTCTTTGCCTGCTCGGGGCACCTGAGGGACCTCTACTCTTTCTCCATCTATGTATCAACACATTTTTATTTCTTGAAATGACAAAACTTCTAAATGAGACCCAATTCGAAGAAGTCTACAGGGAATTCCTCAGACTGGGAAAGCTACTGAGTGATAACTGGCCGGGAAAGGTTAAACTGTATGACACGTTTCCCCCTGAATGTGTCTCAGACGCTGTCGCTGAAGATCATTTAGAGTCGATGCCTTCTACTCCTTCAGACTTTGCAGAAGTGCGTGCTCACAAAGTCGTCGCTGAAGATCATTTAGAGTCGATGCCTTCTACACCTTCAGACTTTGTAGAAGTGCGTGCTCGCAAAAAGCGAAGAACAACAGAAGAACCGCACAATGACAATACTGTAATGGAACAGGATTCTCAGGGTTCGGACGCCGCTACCTCTCCCAAAGAAAAGGTGCCTCCGGTCATCCTTAGAGAAAAACAAAAGTGAGCAGCTTTACGATCCACAATGTCCAATCTGCATATTGGCTTCATTAAGGCCAAAAACATGGATGAAGGCATAAAGATTCAGCCAGCAACAGTGACAGACTACAGAAGGTTGACCAAGGAACTGGACAACAGAGGCATCCAGTATCATACCTTTGCGCTCAGTTCAGAAAAAAATTTAAAAGTAGTCCTTCGTGGTGTCTGTGAAGACATTGACACAGCAGAAATCGCTGCTGACCTAAATTCTCAGGATCTGCCACCAGTCAAAGTGAGCAGAATGTACAAAGCAGACAAAACTCCCATGCCATTAGTCCTTGTTGAGATTCACAAAATATATAAGGATATCTACAACTTAAAAACAGTCTGTGGTCTCATCGTCACACCGGAACCACTCCGTAAAAGATCATCTTCTGGGCAGTGCCACAGGTGCCAAAAGTTTGGCCATGCCCAGAATCTATGCCGAGCAGAATATAGATGTTTAAAATGTGGAGACAGCCACCCAACCAATACCTGCACTAAGCCAAGGACCACCTCGGCCAAATGTGCCAACTGCAGTGGCCCTCATCCGGCGAACTACAAAGGATGTACTCAACACCCAAAGAACAGACGGATGGAGGCAATCAATCAGCCCTCCTCCTACAGTACAAGAACACCAGCGGCCCAGACACCAAAACCGGAGACTCATCGACCACAGTCGGAGACCTCCAACCAAAAGCAAACAAGAAGTTATGCCGATGTGACCCGTACAACTAGGCCAATTCCAGACCAAAATCAACCAAGAGCACCTAAAAACCTAACAGCTATTATCACGGCCTCACTAGCAAACATGCTACAAAATTTTAGCCTATCAAACCCTACTGAAACCTCCACTAAAAGATTTCTTCGTGAAACACAGGTCATCCTCACAGCTCTCATAAATGAATAGTAACAAACTCATTCCAGCATCTCTTCAAATAGTTGCTTGGAACGCAAATGGCCTCAAAAACAAAATCCTGGAACTCCGTGCCTTCACATCTAGGTATCAGCCAGATGTTATTCTAATCAGCGAAACTCATCTAAGACCCTCAGACAACCCTACAATAAGTGGCTATCACCTATACAGAAATGACAGACTACTCTACAGAGGTGGTGGCACTGCCATCTTCATTAAAAACTACATTAAGCACCACTCCATCAGCATTCCTTCAACCACTAACCTTGAGATCACAGGAGTGGAAGTAGTCACCAGCTCCACTGGCAAACTGAAAATCTACTCAGCTTACAACCCTCCCCAAAAATCTCTACTTCACTCTGATCTAAATGCCATCTTAGGCATCAGAGGGCCCACCATTATTGCCGGGGATCTGAATTCCAAGCACCCTGCCTGGAATTGTTCAACCACAAACAAGAATGGTTGCATCCTTTTCAATTACTTAGGATCAAGCAACGCTGTTGTGGCAGGCCCCACCGAACCAACTCATCTCAGTACGTTCGGCACTGCTGATATCCTGGATATAGCTATCCTGCAGGATATTAAACTTCAGTACAGTATCATTTCTATGGATGAACTATCATCCGATCACAATCCAATACTGCTGCAGCTGGGAAATCAGGAATTCCTGTGTCCTCCTTCTCACTCCTACATTGTATGGGAAAGACTGTCAGCCGCACTCAAGGATCATATTGGACCTGTTCCTCACATACGCACAAAAGAAGAAGTAGAAACTGCAGTTACAAATCTCACACAACAAATTAATTCTGCTATAAAGGTAGCTTCCTCCTACAAAACTGCCCGCAAGCCAGATCGTTTGCCTGAAGACATCATGAACTTAATCAGAGATAAAAACAGAGCTCGAAAGAGATTCCGTAACACGTGTGCACCACAAGACAAAACAAATCTAAACAGACTAAATGGGGCAGTAAGAGATGCACTGAAAGCTCACAGAGACTATGTATGGGATGAAAAGTTATCCTCCATTTCACCTAGTGATCACTCCATCTGGGGACTACTGAAAAATACCAAAAACAAAGGCAGATCCCTTCCCCCAATATTAACTGATCAGGGCCTTGCTCACACAGATGTGGACAAAGCAGAGGTTATAGCGCACAGCTTAGAAGAGCAATGCAGGCCTTCGTATGGAAACCTTGACTTTGACCACATACATAAGATTCACAGCAAGGTCAGACACTCACTCAAACTTCCTATCACCAGCACTGACCATATTGCATCAACATCACCTGCTGAGATATATGACATTATTAAAAATTTAAAGAACAAAAAAGCTCCTGGACCAGACGGCATTACTAATCGTGTGATTAAACTTCTGCCCCGGAGGGCAGTAGTGTACCTGACCAGTATAATAAATGCAATTTTAAGATTTCACTATTTTCCTTCCACCTGGAAACTGGCTGACGTAATTCCCATACATAAGCCAGGCAAAGACTCACACCTACCCCAAAATTATCGTCCAATCAGTCTCATCTCAAATCTGGGTAAGGTTGCAGAGAAGGTCATCCTCTCACGACTTCAAACCTCAATAAATGACCTAAACATCCTTCCAAAAGAACAGTTTGGTTTTAGGCAACACCATAGTACTACCCAGCAAATCCACAGAATTGTTGAATACATCACAACCAGCTACAACTGGCGCCAGTGCACAGGTGCTGTTTTCCTAGATTTATCCAAAGCATTTGACAAAATCTGGCATTTTGGACTCCTGCACAAGCTTATCTCAGCCGGCATCTCACCTAAAATGGTTCATTTAATCCACTCATATCTTCAAAATAGATCAATGCAAGTAAAAATCAACGGTTCTACATCCTCCCAGCGCCACATCTTTGCTGGAGTGCCGCAGGGATCTCTGCTGGCTCCATTGCTGTTCTCTGTATACATGTCAGACATCCCACACAATCCGATGACTTCCATTTTGGCCCTATATGCAGACGATACGGCAATACTAACCAGATCTCTCAGACCCCTTTTCATTACCAGAAAGCTTCAAGAAAACATTCTAAAGCTGGAGGGTTGGTTCTCTAAATGGAGATTGGAAGTCAACCCCCAGAAAAGCTCAGCCGTTCTTTTCTCAAAAAGGCCAATGTCTCCTGTAGGAGATTTGTTACTATTCAATATTAAAATTCCCTGGCAGTCAGAAACAAATTACCTGGGTGTAATTCTCGACAAAAAGCTATCTTTCAATCAACACACCAAGTCTGCATGCACAAAGGCATCTAAAGTCATAGCACAGATCTATCCGCTAATTAATAGAAATAGCAAGCTCAGCAACAGAATCAAATTGCAGCTATACCAGTTGACGATTCGTCCTATAATCACCTATGCCTCTCCGGCCTGGAGCCACACCTCTAATGCTAACATCATCAAAATACAGCGAGTGCAGAACAAGTGCCTGAGAATGATTTTGAATGCTCCGTGGTATGTTAGAAACATTCAACTCCACAGAGACACAAATATTCCCTATATCTTCTCTTTTCTACGATCCTTAGCCACCAAGTTTTTCCTAAAGACGTCCACACATCCCAACGATTTGGTTCAACAAGCTACAGCATACGATCCAACGGACATATTCAAATACAGAAGACCAAAAGCTATATTGGCCTCCTTTAGTGATGCATAATCTCCATGCCCAATCAGGGCGAGCATTCTGCTCATAAATTTTACCTTCACTGCAACCACAACAGATAGCGGGGAATATGAAAAGCATCTTGCTTCACCCCTAAAGACATAAATGTCAATTGTCAATTGTCAATAATTTTATAGGGCGGAGGAAGGAATAAATCAATCGACCGTGAGATGCGGTCGATTGGTTCATTAATGCCCTTGGGGGTAACGGATGGCAACAATGCAATGCTATACCAATGAAGTTTAACTGAGGTTCGGCTGTTGCTGTTACCCCCTTGGGTGACGAGTTTTTGAGTTCGCTCTCTTAAGGTTTTTGCCTTAAGGGAGCACTTTGAGTCTCCGGGGAGGGTGTTCTCCGGCACGGCCCGCTGAGGGGCTTTTTCGGTGAATTATTTTCCTCGGAATATGAACGGTTCTGCTCAGTGGTCGGGGAGCCCGTCACTGAGTGGAACCAACGCTGAGATTAGGACGGTCTTTCGCCCACTATGGAGTGGCCTAGAGATCGTCCGTATTTTTGAGATTTCACCTTTACTTACATAGTCGGTGATTGATTCATTCAATCCAATACCCTTGGAGGGTAATGGATGGCAATGCTGTAGCCAATGAAGTTCTAACTGAGGCTCGGCTATTGCTGTTACCCTCCTGCCATGATCAGAGCTTTAATTGCTCAATAACACCTTATCCATACACTGTTCTCTACAGATAACGGGGAAGATAAAAAGCATTCTTGCTTCGCCCCTTTAAGCCAGTCCTTATAAGGACTATAAGAATAATTTTATATTTTATGAAATGTTAAACTTAAGTGTGTTGCATATGATTATTTTAAAGGGTAATGGATGGCAATGCTGTAGCTAATGAAGCTCTAACTGAGGTTCGGCTATTGCTAATATGAGTATGCTCTCTTAAGGTTTTTGCCTTGAGGGAGCAATTTGAATCTCCGGGGAAAGTGTTTTCCGGTGAGCGGCTTTGTTGGTGAATGTTTTTTTTTTCAGAATTTGAGCGGTTCTGCTCGGTGGTAGGTGGAAGGCCATCACTGAGTGGAGCCACCGCTGAGATGGACGGTCTTTCGCCTTACGATTGAGTGGCCTAGGGATCGTCCGAATTTTTAGAGACGGCTTTACCTTTAGATAAGGCATATGATTATTTTAAAAGCAATAAATAAAATATAAATAAATATCAAAGAATTCAGTTATTCATGTCATCACTCGTTAGGTGGAATCACAAACCCTATCTTTTAATCCCATTCCATTTATATGCATAAGAAATACAAATAGCAAATGGTAGATAAAATGCATGACGCTTTTCAGATATGGAAGCCGAAAAATACATTGTGTAGTTATTCTTTTCCTAAAATATATTTGTCTCTTTATTTATTTATTTTAATGGATGATGTTTTTTCCTTGCAAAAATCTGGATTTGAATCTATTCTAGGATGAGATGAAGTCCTTAAAAATCTTTACAAGGACTTTAAGTTGGGGATTTTAGTCGATCTCGTATGTGAGTTACATGGTTGCGAAATACAAAACCACCAATTAACAGATAAAATAATGAAAGAGAGAGGTAGAGAAAATAAGAGAGAGAGAATGGTGGAGAGAAAAGAAAAATGACTGCACTAAGAAAGAAACTGGAAGTAAAATGTGGTTCAAAGAGAGAGAGATGGAGTCATCTTAGTCTTCGATAAAGCTATACTAAATCGAAGAAAAAAAATTAAGCTTTAACAGGGCTGTATCATTCCCTCCAAACAATTTTTCCTCCGGTAGGCACTGACACAGTCATTGAAATCCTTCTTCAAAAGAATGTTATTAAGGTAATTTTGTGGGCGGTTATATACATCACTACATTGTCTGAGACTGACTAATAACTCCTTGCAGTTTTAGAGACAACGATGACCCTATTTAGCACCTCATTTGAAGTTTGAAGGTGATCGTGACTTCTCAAGTGACCTACCTACCTTAGCCTTTATACGGATGGGAAAGGTCATGAGGTGAAAGTTCATATTTCATTGAAATGTATCTAATTTGAAGACATCCTACACATGAAGGCCCAGATATCTCTTCCTATCACCCTCCTAATACCGTAACGGAAATGATTACAATTGAAAGCCACATTAAAAGGCAGATAGGATCAACATATTCATAGGTGAGGATACAAAGCACCCTTTGAAGAATGACCTCTTTCCACTTGTTGCGAAATTCGGAGTCTGCAAATGTAGCCTTATAGATGAGTTATCGTTATGCCAAGTCCAATATAAGTGGCAGTAGTGAGAATTCTTATACTTATCTGTATTGTGACGTTATGCATCGTCCTGAGTAGCTCTATTTATTTCTTACTCAATATATAAACGATGGCTTTGAAACCAGAAATATCTTTTTTTTTTTTTTCAATTATACTTATTGGTCGGAAGCCTCTGTATCCAATCTACATGTGTATGCGTTATAATATAATATATTAAGCAGACGAGTTGAGTGATTGTAAACAGGAAAATTTCTGTAGTTGTGTTTAGTCTACTAGGTTCTCCCTGTTGTCTGCATTTCCAAGTTTCTTTCTAGTATCGTTCTGGTATTGAATACCCTCATCTTCTCCTTTTCGCCTATTTTTTTTTTTTTTTTTATAAATCTATTTTGGACCATCTTTATTTCATCTGCTTTTTTTTTTTATTTCATTCTTCTCAGAATAATTCTTAATAGTAATGTTATTATACTTCATTAGCCTACTATCTTTATAGCCAGTTGCCCAAGCCTTTTTCTGGATGCTTATGAATTATTTATTTTTAGAAATAATTATTTTTCACACAGACTATGACTAATTGGATGGGTGGATCAAATTGCTCTTCATATTCCCCCTTTATCTGTTCAGAGGGTTTACTTGGTTATGGGTGGTTTATGAGTTTTACGCTCCCCCATTGGAGGAGGTAAGTTTAGGCGTGATCAGTAGATAGGAGGATGGCTTTTGGTCTTTTTGCTTATGGCTTGTTTGATGAGTTGCGCTCATCAAACAACTCACTCAATATTAGATTTGGCTGTGTGACTCCAGGTCGTTGAAGAGTATGTAATTATTGTCATCTGTTGCTCATGGTATATTGTTTTGCAATTGCTTTGGCTAGATTTGCACAGGTTAGTTTAGCATGACCAGTAAAACGTAAGTTCTCCGGATAGATAAATATCTGCATCTGCATGCTCACACCAAACGACGATTGAAGCCTATTATACTTATTGTGAATTTGAACAGGTGTTAAAAAAAATTATAACATTTGTAAGTTATTTAGAAAAGCATACATTTTTTAGTTAATATAGTAAACAATAATTAATGTATTCAATTTTTTGATATAATTTATGCTTTAAAAGTATAATTTATTAAGTATTTAAGATAAGTATAGTAGGAGAAACATCTCTATTTAACCAAGCAATCATGCGATTGTACAATATTTTTGCAATATAAACGGAGGTTTTCTATAGTTCGCATGTTTTAATTATTTATTTTAATTACGTATATTACATTATTGTATTTTGCATACTGTTATTATTGTTGTTGCAGTTTTTATTGTAATATTATTTTGAAAATGATCTATGTGATATGGAGCACAACCAGAATGGTAAATACTTTATATCACAAAGAGAGAATTTTGAACAGAGGATTTGAAACAACAATTTTATCACACATCGCTTGGAAGACAACGTGATAGAAATCGCTCACCTCGGAAAATCTAACCAATCGAAATCCTGGATATACACAATTAACCAGACTTTAAAGTTTTGTGAACTGATCAAGTTCATCTAAATTGCAGTCTAGAATTCAACTTAAAAAAATCAAAGGACAAATAATAAGACATTTACCACAATTTATTATTATTATTATTAGCAGACCTCCAAGGAGTCAAGGACTCATCGCGGGAGGTCTCACCCTCACGCCCAGCTCATCATTCATTGACTTAAATGCATTCTCCACACTTGCAGACAATGCATTCTAATCTTCCACTACTTTCTCTATGCAAAAAATCTATCCTCACTTCCTTGCTCGCACTCTCTTTTATACAGCTTCCAGGGAAGCCTCTTGTTCTCCCTCCTGTCTCCAGCCATTCTTTGAAAAATCTTATCTACATTAATCTGGTAATTATCCCTTACCGACTTAACTGCATCGATCATGTCCCCCCTCCTCCTTCTATCCACTAGGCTCTGCAATTTGTATTCTTTCCATTTTGTCTTCATACACCACATTCCAGAGAGTCGAAACTAAGTTAGTCAATCGTCTCTGAACCTTCTCCAACAACTTATAATCTTTTTGATAACCAGGCGACGAAATCAGGACAATAATCCAAATGAGGTCTGATCAAAGCCTTGTACAACAGGATCATAACGTCCTTACTTCTACACGTCAGTGTTCTCCGTATGATTGCCATAATCCTCTGTGCTGTCCTCACAATTTTATCAAAATGTACTCGAAATTTCATCTCTCTATCCATCATCATCCCCAGATCTTTCATCGCCTCTGACACTCACCTTAGGATTAACCAGGCGTGTTCGATGACAGTTCATGGTTCATTCAGTCTTGGTACACCCTTGATACAGTAGTACGGTAGCAACCAATAAGTGCAGCTGTTTTCGAAATACTGGCAACCGCCCTTGGGCACCAACTATCTGCCTGCGGTCAAATTAATTTACGTCGCCACGTTTCCCAATTACTGTCAAACGTTTACTGATTACGTGCAGAGGCAGGTGTGCCCATTTATAGTAGCTTCACGTGACGCTGACATCACGTGATACTTAGTTATCGCGTCAAATATGTAAATTTGGGTGGGAGGAACGTTCCTAATGCAAAATTAACTCAATGTATTACCATAACTGAAATCGCCCATTATGATCATTTTTTTTTTTTTCCCATATTAGCCAGACAAATTTTTCTGCCCTGAGCAGAACGACTACATATTCCCTCCATTTCTATTCCTATAAGAATATCATCCTCGTTCAACCACGTCTTACTTATTCCAACAATATTCGGAATAAGGAATTAAATTCGAAATTCTCTTAATTCGAATACTTCTAACTTTCGTAAACATACACAGTAGCTGATTTCTGTTTCTTTAACAAGTCCCACTGACCCTACTTCTCGGATAGGACTCCTCAATATTTCCAACCTGACCATTCCTCTCTGTCATTTAATGTTACTCCCACATCCTTGACTATCTTAATCCTTTCTTGTACAAACACACATCTACACGTCTCACCTCCCTATCCACCTTGAACCCCCCCCCGCCGTTTCTCTGTCCGTTCTTGTGTTCCTTCTCTCTTATTCTCTTCACTCATGCCGCTCACCTGTCCATTAGCATGCTCTCCTCGTCTTCCACAACACCTGTTGTTTCCTGAGGTCTTTTATTCACTTCAGTAATTACTTTCTCTTGTAGCAACAGT
The DNA here is from genome assembly GCF_054136105.1 of Typopeltis vanoorti. NCBI lineage: Eukaryota > Metazoa > Arthropoda > Arachnida > Uropygi > Thelyphonidae > Typopeltis > Typopeltis vanoorti. The sequence continues at coordinate 74,190,440 of NC_143569.1, read as the reverse complement.
TTCTCCAGCTGACTCACGCCAGATCCATTTAAATGTAGTGCATCTCCGTCCCTCAAATTTATCCTACGCTTCACCAAACGAACTCCTTTCTTCTCACACAACGCTGCTATCGTTCCATTCATTTTTGCTCGCCTCCTCAGCTCGTCATTATCATACGCAACACGTTCAACTTCTGTTTCTATGAAAAGTGGCTAATTTAGAAGTATGACAATGTTTCGAACAATGGGTTCTCACCATCTCAATTGTTTTTAGTACTTGGCTCTCTTAAAAGGAGTACAGAAATTCTAATTTCAGCACTTTTCGTAAGTGTAAAATGACAAATTTCGAAACCAGGTGTGCAAACAGTACTCATATTTGCTTCTTTAGGATAAAAAAAAAATCCCATATTGGAGAATGAAAAATGATTATTTGTGATATTATCACTCGATCAAGTACTAATTTATACCAATCGACGTGTTCATTTACTCATACAACGAAAGACACGTCGCTTATAAATATACATTATTACAAGGATATTAATTAAAGTATGTTAGCATAATCCATTATTTTATTTTACGGTTTGAAATTGACCATTGACGTTACTGACAGGATGGGTGAAGCACAAGTGCTTTTCATATTCCCCTTTATTTGTAATACGGTTTGAAATGTTATACATCGAAAAGGATATTAAAATCGCATCAATGATAATTTATGGTGTATTCACATTTGAAAATAAAAACATGTTATTTTCAATAATATTAAATTGTCATTAATACTATTGAATAATAACATCATATTTTATTATTACATTTTATTTATATTTATATTCATCTGATATTTACATTAATATTTTTATTAAAAGCATATTTTATTATTGTTGTAAATTCTATTATGCAGTCAAACCATAATGGATCATTTCTAAATAAGGAGACACGTATAAGAGAATTTACAACAATAATAACAAAATATGCTTTTAATAAAATATTAATGTAAATACCAGATGAATATTAATATAAATAAAATGTAATAATAAAATATGATGTTATTATTCAACAGTATCAATGACAATTCAATATTATTGAAAATAACAGGTTTATTTATTTTATTAATATACTGAAACTGAACAATCTGAAACAATCACACACACACACACACACACACACACACACACACACACACACACACACACACACACACACACACACACACACACACACACACACACACACACACACACAGAGAGAGAGAGAGAGAGAGAGAGAGAGAGAGCCTTTCAACCTCCAGAATGGGAGCTTACTCAAACTACTAACACTGTGGAATGATGGACCCGCAACCTGCCTAAGATTTGCTGATATTATTCAGGCCAGGTTAGTCGGGTTATTAAACAACCTCTCTCTCTCTTTCATGGATTGACTTCACACTCTCTCATACTTTTCTCTTTGCCCCCAAGGCATTTTCATGTTTTGCTGAACTGGCCAATCTCATTCCTCAACTTTCTTCCAAGATTACGAAGAACGGCTGAATAACCTCAAGCTGTTCAAGAAATTCATCAACCAATTCCTTATTTCCCCTTGCAGAACATATTTTGTATTCTAAACCAAAGTTCGGTTCTCTGGAAATTCGCATAACTACTGTTTGGAGACGAGCTAAATTAAAGTTTTGATTCAGCATGGACAGAATCTGTCATGATCCTGGCATCTTTTTATTGGTGAGGACAATTTCATTGTTGTGTAATCTCTCATACTTTAAATAAATAGTTTCCAACGTGTTACTGACTCCCGATCCAACTTGATAAATGATTGAATTCTAAAGAAAGATGAGGTATGATGAAGGGAAAACCTTGTCGTTCTTTAGGAGATCAATCATATGCTTAAAAATATCAGCTGTCCATAAGGAGTTTTAAACCATTTTTCTTACATAGCAGATCATTTTATGATTTATTCTGTTATCATCAATTTCTATAATTATCCAATATCGATGTATTGTTTGTTTGTTTTTTACTTTACATTGCTGATTTATCTTTCTTTCGTTTCTACTTTACATCATTTATTTACTTTCCGATCGTATTTATATAAAGTATGATTTTATATGCGTGGTCAACTACGTTTCATCTCCAAACGCATTCAGCATACCTACAATTCTTGGTTAACGTTGCTCCTATTAGGTTATATTCAAGTATATACAGCAAGCTTAGTATCTTATGGAGTTCCCCCACGTAATCTTTCTTTTGGTCAACAGCAAATACACATAATTAGAACTCCAGTTTCAGTCTTTTATAACTTCGTTAAAAAAAAGTATGTAGTTGTTTATTTACTTCCCAGTTTCTTGGACTTAAATGTTTTATACTAATAGAGGAGCAAAAGGGAAGATTAGAGGTGCTAACGGGTTGCTAAAATATTTTCGGCTAACTTGCTGGAAATGAAATAACACTGCACTTAATCCTCTTACGAATAACAAAAAATGCTTTTGAAGTGAAATACAAAATAATCTATATTCCTAGCATATTCGATCGTATATGTTCCTAACATTTAAATTACCTTCATTTCTTCAAATATATAAAAGATATTGTAATAATAAAAAGGTGTATTTATAAAGTTTACTATACAAATTAAAATTTCAATAATTACTTTAAATTTTAATTAAATTTTTTTATATTTTATATGATATATTTAATTATAAATATAAAAACTTTATTTTTTATCTAATTATGATACTCTTTAACACTTTCATTGCCAAGCTGAAAATTGGAATTTCGTGTGGTAGCCAAATTTTTTTTTTTTTTTATTTAGTTAGCGACGTCAACGCGATAACGCGTGATCGGCCGTTTGGTGAGAACTCGCATCGCGCGCTATCGCGTGATTGGCAATGAACATGTTAAAGTAATCAATTATTCTGTTAATCGTGTTGTTTATTATTTTAACGGTATAATAGAACACAGAAACTAAGTAAATAATTAATTTATTAACTTGATGCTGATATTTCGCTGGTATTATAACCAGCATCTTCAGAGCACAAAAACACTGTTTGTCACAATACGCGAGACTAAAACAACATGGTGTACATTAACAAAATTGTAGCAGCAACACAAAGACTAGAGTCCTGATTTTGGCGCCCTCTATCTGAAAAAAAAAAAAAAAAAAACGCTATCATATATTGCTAGAGTCCTAGAAAAGTGCTAGTTTTTCCTTAATATGACTGTCTCCCAGATCTTCGGCAAGTTAATACAGCCATATTTGTTGAGATTTGGGGTGTGTTTTAGGGCTTCTGTCGCCTCTAAGAACAATCTCTCTGATTTATATGGGTTTCTGTGTAGTACTTTTGTGTTTTTCCAGTTGATCCTGTGTGCAGGGGTATCCAGAGCATGGTCTGCTAGGCCCGACTTCCCATAATGATATTTCCGGACGTATCGTTTATGTTCGCTGATGCGGATATTCACAGTTCTTCCTGTTTGACCGTAGTAGGCTTGATTGCATGAGCAGGGTACTTGGTAGACTCCTGGATGTGATAAAGGAGGAATTCTGTCCTTGGGTGAGCGGATGAGGGTGGCTAATTTGCTACATGGTCTGAATGTAGTGCGTAGTTTATGTTTAATGAGAATTCTTGAGATCTTTTCGGATGTGCCTTTAATGTAAGGGATGGTGACTGTTTTGTTGTAGTTCTCTGTGGTGGATGGTGGGAGGGGTTTCTTAGGAGTGTTTAGTATTTTGTTTATTTTTTGTGGATTGTAGCCGTTGGCCAAGAAGGTGTGGCGTAAGTGAGTCAGTTCAGCAGTAAGAGCCTTGTCATTTGAACAGATTGCTCTCGCTCTATGGGTTAGCGTTTTTAAAATGCCATATTGTTGAGAAGGATGATGGTGTGATTGTTTGTGTAAGTATCTGCCTGTATGTGTGGGTTTTCTGAAAACTGAAAATGATAAGGAACCATCTGGGAGACGTGTAATGAGTGTATCCAGGAAGGGCAGACAGTTGTTGGCTTCCGGTTCCATAGTAAAGTGGATTTTTGGGTGTTGGCTATTAATACCAGCGAAATATCAGCATCAAGTTAATAAATTAATTATTTACTTAGTTTCTGTGTTCTATTATACCGTTAAAATAATAAACAACATGTTCGACGAACACATAAGTCTGTCCACACGTATTCTGTTAATCCTTTTTACATCATATGAAGTTATGTTTGTATACAGAAATGTTAGTGAATATTATAGGCTACCACACTTCCTCATTTTAAAGATTATCCCCCTAGTGCAGTGATTCTTAACCGGTGGGCACTCTCCCTAGGGACCCGCGGAAAATTTATAAACGTTTCTAGTTTTTAAATTTTTGAAATCTCTTAAATTAATTTGTTTTTGCTCTTTATTTTACTTTGTTTTAAACTTGTATCGTTTTGTATTAGATCTGAATTATGTAGTTTAGTTCAGTAGTTTCTTTTGTGGTGGCGCTCCAAGTCGACTTTTCGCTTCTGGCAACACTGCAAGTCGTGTGCCTACTGGACGTGTGATAGAAGTGATTCTCTGAAGTTATAAACAATACTAGTAGGAATGCATAGAACTTAACGTTGTTAAGTGCTACTTGAGTGCAATTACTTTTCGAAACATTCAGTGCTGCAGGGCCGCATTTACCATTAGGCGCAAGCTGGGGGCCTCACTCTCTATGGGGGTCACATTTTAAAACCTTACTCCTCACAAAGAACAATAAAAAAAAACAGCGTAGTTATAATTGCAAAATAAAATACCCAGTTTTAAATATTAAATTCATAATATGAAAACTAGAGGCCGCTGAAAAATTTGAGGCTTCCCGCTTCCATTTGAAATACATTGTTCTTTCCTTAGAATATAAAACTAACAGGAACTCCTGTATTCCATAAAATTCATGTATGTAAGCGTACTATTTCTTTGCTGGACGTATATACACGTCCAGCAAACCTGAATAATATTCTATCCACCTGTTGATAGAACATGGATAAGAAGTGCAGTTTGACCGTCATGTCCATTAGAAGGGGAAATAATCCTTCACGCCGAAAAGAACGCTTAGCTAGATTACCTGGAGTACATAGCAGCTACGTTCAGTTGCCTACAGCAAGAAATGCAGTTGCTTGCCATATGCTCGGTAACCGGAATCTAAGTTATATTCATTTTTGCTGTTGTCTTTATCGTATAAATATAGTTTTTAATGCCAGTGCAAAATAAGAAATCCTTTCATAGTTTCTTTACTTCATATTGTATCACTTTGGAAGATTAATGTCACTATCAATTTTTTTGCTAATTATTTTAATCGCCAATACATTTTAAAATTCTCTCCAAGAACTTGATTGAAGATAATTATTTTTGTCAAACAATTATTTTATAAATTCATGAAAATCCGAATCTAAAAATGAATACAGTCTCCATCTGTTCCAAATTAAGTTTTCTTTTTTATTCATAATCTTAGTTCGAAGGTTAGTTCACAGATTGCGCGAAGGTTCGCACTTTTAAAGTTTGCTTTATAGAGAATCATATGTAAATCTTGAATGACATCATGTAATAGATAATTTTTATAAACGTAATCTGTAGGTTTTGGCATTTCAATTTTCTTGATTTCCCCCTTATCACTCACTACAAATCGAAATAAACAGTATGAAGTCAACTCTTATGTACATATTTTCGGCTAATTTCCATATTATGCGGCAGTTTTGAAGTAGCGATATTTTCCCTACATTTATCCTTCGAAACATGCGTAGGTGCATGCGTCAAAATGAAATTTTTATTTCCAAAATTTTCATAACAGAAATAATTCACCTTTAATGGCTAACCCCCCCCCCAAAAAAAAAAAACATAAATGATTATGTAATAGATATGCGCCTTTTCTTTTAAATAATTCAAATCTTTTTTTTCAAGATAATTGTATGAAATTATTTATAATTTTTCGATAATAAAAATGAATCTGATCACTATAAATTAAGAAATCATTTTGGTATAACTGTTGTATCAGCCTAAAGGATATGTCAGTGTGTGTAATCTAAGTTTAGCTTTTCCTCCAGCTAAAAAGGATTATTATGGAGTATTTCGAAGACGTAGTAATATTTAAAATTAAAAAATAAATAACAAAAATAACACTACTGAAATTTCAGCAGACCGCTGAACAACTTATTTCAGATTGCAAAGAAATAGTACAGCATTAGAAGCTTCGACGGCACAACAATATTATTGCTTTATTTTATTTATTTATTTTATTATTATTTTATTTTTTTTTTGTCAAAACGTAAACTGAAGTAACAGATTTTGAATACTGTCTGAAAGCTTTCAGACCAGTAGAAATTTAAAGTAGTTATGTAATTGAGTTCCAGGAGAGGGGAGGTCGATGCAGTAGAAAACCTTCAAAATGACATAAATTTTGAATTAGTTCGTATAGGATATCCTTCATATTATATTTTCAGTATATCTACAGTGGTTACACTGGATATTATAGTAATGTGGATCCTAAAAAAAAAAAAAAAAAATCTATTGCAGTTTTAAGCAAAAGATAAAGGCGAAGTCTCTGATAAAATACCATTGGATATAAAATTTTGATATTAAAAGGACTCACAAGCGGAAACCCCGAGTAATGCAATTTAACATCATTTGTTCACAAAAATAAATAAATAAATAAAAATAAAAATAAAAATTTCCAAAAATTGAAATGTTACGATCCATATAACGGTATTTTGCAAGGAAAGAAAGGAAAAATGTCATATTTATTTCAATAAATGTTATTTTAAAAAAATAAATATTTGACACAATATTTTAAATGAAACAAACATTTGAAAATTTGCGGAAAAAAATTCTTCTATATTGTCAGTAAAGTGAAATAACATACAATCTTGTTCCGTGACTGATTTGAAGAATAAAAAAGGCAGCAAATTTACTATTACTAAATAGATTCATTGCAAAGGCTGATCTCTGGTCATTTCAGGATTGGTTATTTTCGCACATGTGAAATTCTTTTTTTTTGGGTGGGGGACAAAATAATTGTGCAGGAAAAGAAAACAAAACAAAAAAAAAATCAATATCGTAGGACAGAAAAGGAAATTCCAAGTAACATTGTACATGTAAAGTCAAAGGTTGTTCCACCACAGTTAATCCGTTAACGGCTCTAAAATCGCCTTTCAGGGATTAACGGCGAAGGGAGGTAATTGCATGATAAAAAGTAGAATGCAGTTTTGATCCATTAAAATTGAATTGGCAACTATGCCGCGGAATCTTGTCCGGAAGCAGTGCAGTGTTTTTTTTTTTTTTTTATTCAAAATGTATATAATTACTTTTCGTGTTCAACAAGAAGATGAAGTATACTCCTTAAACATTTAGAAATAAAAAAATATTTAACAGTTAAAAGATTAAGTGAAACGAGGTAGACCACAAGAGCTGACACTGTATTGCTTTGAAACCGTGGATATAAATAAATTAAAGAGGTATTACTTGAAGTATCCATTTCTCCTCATGAAAAACAGATGAGACAAAATTTAAAGATGAAAAGGAACGAGTGAAAAAACGAAAAAAAATGTCTTACAAAATTTCACAATCTAATGATGAGATTACTCGTATATTACATGGGAAAGAAAATTTCATTGTTAATACTTTTAGTCTTCGCGATACGCTAATTTGGAAATTAATGAAAGAGAAAAAAGCTATTTAGACAGATATGTTTGGCATTTTTTGAAGAAAAATATAGCTCAAGACAAGTACAAGACTAGTATTAACAAAATTTTACAATCTTATGGGGCTGATATTGATTCAGAAAAATTTATTGGTGACGTTAAGCAATTTTTAATACTGATAAAGGAAGAAAATTTTTCAATTAAAATATGTACAAATTTATAAACGATTGGTTAAGGTCTACTTTTCCGAACGTAGAAACAATTCTAAAAATATTTTTGAGGATGCCTATTTCAAATGCAAGTGCTGAACGTTCATTTTCATTGTTAAAACGAATAAAAAATTCAAGAAGCAACTTGCACCAAAATAAAACAAGTGACCTGTCGTTATTATTTATTGAATCAGATGTAATAGACTCGATTAATTATGATACCATTTTAGATATATTTTCTAAAATCAAAGCTAGAAAAAAACTTTTAGTTATTAATTTTTCTTTTTTAATTTAAATTTGAACATATATATATATATATATTTTTTTTTTCAATGCAAATATATGTATACCCGATGTTGTGTTATTTTTAGTTTATTAAAATGAGTTATTATGGAAATGTCGACTTTTATTTTCAATAAACTAAAAAAAAAAAAAAGAGTATGAATTTGATTAACTAAAATAGACTTGTTCTTTTGGGGGCACATTATGATGTTGCGCATAAGGTCTCAAAAATTATAAATGCGGCCCTGCAGTGCTGTAATAGTGATTTGTTATTTCTTAAAATTTATCCCCTTATAAAATGAGCAAACAAAGCACATTATTTAATTTCCTAAATATAAATACAGTAAAGTTTTTACAGTAATATTTAAGCAAAGTTGATTTCTGTTTTCTGATTTTTTTTTTTTTTAGAAAAAAAAAAGTTTATCCCCTTAATTTAAATAATGTTTATATCGCCGAAATGAAGCCTGTTGGCTATTTATATTTAAATACCTTAATGGATGCACCTTTTTGACAACTCGTATAGCAGAGTATATAAGTTCTTTTCGCTATACCCTTTGGTATTAATTTGGTCTAGCTACTCACTGATGAAGCCTCAATAAAGGCTGAAACCGGTCTGGATAGTGACCTCCAACCATAATGTAATAACAGCATACATTTCCTAGGAAATGTGTTTTATATTATGGAAAATACCAAGAATAGCGATCAGAACTTTACCACCTTTGCTGCGAGTTGCCCGAGTTTGTACTACGTACTTGGACTACTTGCATTAGCTCACGCTAGTAGTCGCCGATACTTTTATAGTTTATTATACTATATTCGGCATGAAACTCTCTGATTCCAATCTTCGAGTTTCTTATTCGGTTTTAAAACAATGTGGGATTTAATATCCCCTTAATTTAAATAATGTTTATATCGCCGAAATGAAGCCTATTGGCACTTTATATTTAAGTAAATGTTTAATTATTATTATGTTTCTACAAATTAGGGGGCTGAGACTACTAAAAGGTTAAGTACCACTGCCCTAGTGCAGTGTTTCCTTTGAAGTCGCGGACCCCCTGTAGCGAATGCCAATATGTCGCGGACCCCCTGTAGCGAATGTTAATTCACCACGGCCCCTATAAAATCCAAAATGGAAATCTTTTATATTTTACATATCATAAAGTTGAAGTAATAAATTACAGTTTTACAACTCGAAATGTGCCATTTATGGCTGCAATACTTTATAAATTGAGATGTTCGGAAGAATATGAACATATCAATTAGGCCAGGTGTTGTGAGCAACATGATAAGATAAAGTTTAATGAAAACAAACTATCCCGAGGACCCCCGGCGGTCCGCTGACCACAGGTTGGGAAACACTGCCCTAGTTGACCGTCAATCATGAGAATATCACCATTTCAGCAATCTCAAACTGAGCCATTTTTTGTTATTATTGTTGATGGTGGTGTGAAACAATAGGCGCAGGTACTCATTCTTTGATTACAGGAAAATTTGAAAATTAAAACGTTATGGAAAAATGAAAAAAAAAAAAAAAAAAATTATTTACTGATAATTTATTTCATAGCGTGATAATGCACTTGGAATAAGAACAGCAAATTTATCAACAACGGCAAATTTGTACGAATAAATAAAAAAGTATGTGGATGATTATTTGTATAAAACTTTTATATAGCAGATGTAAAAAACGTTTTATACAAATAAACAGTAGATTTAGTAAAAATGCAAATTTTATTAAATAACTAACTTTATTTGTATATTAGGTTAACACTTAGAAAATTCTGAATATTGAAAAGTTCTGAATGTACCACAACCGTATATCACGAATCATTATTAATAAAGGTGCCGGGACATCGTACGGTTGTGTTGAAGTCCCCAAAAAACCACTAAGTATATAATAATAATAATAATAATAATAATAATAATAATAATAATAAAAACATATATATTTAGATCGTTCTTTTTGCTTTCTTACAGGTTGATGTGAGATCGTCACCCCACTTATTGGAGATCTAAATCCGATTTAAAAAGTTTCCTGTTTGGTCTCTAAAGCAGACTTCTGGATTATATAAAAGAAAAATATATAAAATTTTATAATGTATTTACAACAATATCCTTAGCTAATTAGTGTCACAACTTTACAACCTTTCGTGGATATGAGTCACTTAAAAGAAAGAGATTCTAGAATTTTCATCTACGACGTCACAGATGAAAGTACTGAGCTCAAAATATATGGGAAAAAAAAAAAAAAAAAGAAGCAAACTGTTTAGACTTACCGAGAAACTTCTACCAATCATATTTTTGCGAACAATAGGGGAAACAACACCATCGCCGCCTGTAGAATCAACTCATGAAAAAGAAATTAAAAGAAATGGAAATTACAAGCGGAACATCTAAGTACAAAAGCAATCATGCCGAAGAAAATGAAGACTTCTGCCCGCAGACGGTACGGCGTATAATCATAAGGAAGAATTCGCTTTCCCTTCTATAGATACTTCGTCTAATGAAAGTCTTTTATCCGCTATACGACAAAATCAGCGAACCTCTGTTTACGTCTACACAATGCGTACTTTGTTTATAATACATCGAAGTTTACTGAAACACACTCTTTTATCACAGTTATCTTTTCTGGTGCTTGGAGCTCTGCAAAAGGGGGGGGGGGGGGATCGGTGTTCGTCTGCTTCTTCTAGTTGTGGTAAAATATGTGAGCAGGTAGACGATAATTATTCCTTCACCCCAGGGTTAAATGGTTTTGAATCAAAATAAAAGGATTATCTCGGGACAATTCAAAAGGAACTTTTTTTCTAATCGTAGGAATTAATAATTCCAGATAGAATTTTCCATATTAAAATATTTTTATTGTACTCCTTAAGAAAGTTCTTAGCAGACCGGGGTCCAGGTACTTCGGCGGACCTCCAAACAAACGTAATCAGAACTTGTTTGACATCATCGGCTACGAAACTCCTAACTCGAGTACAAACGAAGAGATACTCTTCACAAATATTAAAAAAAAAATTGATGGGGGGCAACCATAACACCGAATTGATCTTAGATACTTACTGTCATCTTTTAGTGCAATTGATTACATCACAATATCTCTCCAGATAGCCGTGCGATCCATATTATGACGTATGCTACGACATCGAAACATTCGAGTACTCCTTATTAGAGCAGCACATTTGGGGAAAAATTGAAGCACTCAGGATCCACTTTCGGAGGGATCCTGTAACTCCTAGAGAGCGCGTCCCCTGGGGTGACGGATAAGGGAGCCCACCATGTATGTGTGTGTGTATGTATATATGGTGGGGTGGTCAGAATATACTGAATAAGGACTCGTGGACCAACAGGGCCATAAGGGGCAATAATCTTGATTGTAAGGGAAGTGGCACTCCCGTGAACTCCTAGCTGGATCTATCCTCTTCTTCTAATTTGAGGAAGATCCACTCACTTTAATCTTTCCTATAAGGCCTATTCAGCCAACTCTTGTTATTCTTATTTTATGACCCTTATGCTATTAGAGTACTCGAGTGCCATGGGGTCTTTCCATTTCTGACCTTACAACTATGCCCTCTCTATAAACCTTACTATAATTCTATTCTATTCTCCTATAATCTACTCTTTTCCCTTCAATATACCCTATTCCTCCTATGGGTTTAAATTTGGAAGAAGGCTAGTTCAGAAGCCTTAAGGTAGCAGCCCTACCACTGAACTATTCCATCGTCTGGCTAGTCCCCTGACATGGTGAACATAATTCTACTTTTAAGCTGACAGAAAAAGGTAGTCGGGATGAATCTATGGAAAACGACCCTGGAATGGAAAAGGTAAAACGAAAATGGTAACGACAAAGTATAATACACATAGCAAACTGGAATGTAAGAGGAATAGCATATAAAGAAATAGAATTAGACCAACTATTAAATGAAAGAAATTTTAAAATAGCAGAAATCACTGAAACAAAGAAACTAAAAGGAACCATGAGAACGAAAAATTTTAATGTGATATACAGTGGAGTCGACAGAGACCAAAGAGCACAAGCAGGAGTCATGATTTGGATTCATAACTTCCTTTCAAAACACTTAAAACATTATAAATTATGGAATGAAAAAGCTAGAATAAAAATAGATAGAGGCTATTTAACAATAATTGGTTTATATGCCCCAGAAGAAGGAAGAGAACAGGACAATACTGATTTTTATAATCAGCTACAGAACATATATAATAAAATAAATAAAAATGATTACGTAATTTTAGCAGGAGACTTAAATGCAAGAATTGGAAACACGAAAATTAATAATAATATACGAATACATGGAGAACATACTCTAAACAGGAATGGTAAAAAATTGATTGACTTTGTAGTTTATAATAACCTAAAAATAATGAATTCTTTCTATAAACATAAAGACATACATAAATATACTTGGGCTGCAAGAGGATGGAAATCAATATTAGATTATTTTATCTTAAATGAAAAGACATCAAAGTTTTCGTTAGATGTTAGAGTTCACAGAGGATATGAAATAAGCAGTCATCACTTCCTTGTTAAAATAAAATTAAGATTATCACCTAAATGGCTACAAGTAACAAGAACAAAAAGAAAAATTGAAACATTTGTTTATAAAACTAAACTATATGAACAAAGAATTAACCAATATCTAGATAAAATAAAACAAAATGAAGAAATAGAAATAGAATGACTTAATATAAAAACGATACTAAATGCAGCAGCAAATGAACGCTTAGGAAAGACAAAAAAATTCAATAAAAGGAAAAAACTGAAGATCTGGGATGACACAATCAAAAAAATAATCAAAATGAAATAGATACCAATCATAAATGGTTAAGCAGTGAAAGATTAGAAGATGAAATAGAATATAAAAGAATAAGAGCCATAGCTAAAAGAGAAGTCAGGAAAAGACATAGAGAATCATGGAACAAATTTGTTTCTAATTTAGAACATGATTTATATAAAATAAGACCCAATGTATATAAGATTTTGAAACGCCTAAATGCAGATACTAAAGAAAACATAAAATTAAACACCGAATTGAAATTTTAAATTAGAAGAATTTCTAAAGTTCTACACAGAACTTTAGAAATTCTGGGTAGAATTCTGTGGACAGATAAATATTTTATAAAAGACAACTGGCAAATGTTTAATGAAAATGAAAAGGAAATGACCAAAGAAGAATTAGAAATCAGCCTGAAAGAAACAAGAAAAGGAAAATCACCTGGAGAAGATAAGCTAGGTTCAGAGCTATATAAATACGCAGAAAGAAGATTTAAAGAAAAACTCTTATTAGTTTTAAATAAAATTTATACAACTGATAACCCCCCAACTGAATGGAAAAAAGCAATTGTGATTCCTATCTTTAAAAAAGGTAGTAGAGATGACCCTAAAAGCTATAGAGGGTATCAGTATACTAAATTCCTGTTAGAAAATATATAGTAGAATTTTAAATAGCAAACTAATGAAATATTCCGAAACTTGATTATTCTTATAATAGTTTACCTTATTATATGATTATAGGCTAGTGGGGGCCGTGTTCCCACCACCTGGGCATCAACTACCCAAACATTACCATCTCTTTTGATCACTAATTCTGTCTTACGCAAACCCGTGGAGGTCCTATAATGTGGTTCCACCACGGTCACCCAACCTTTGTTCTTTTTTCTTAAATCTCGCAGACTCACATCCCCTGTATGCTACTTTTTCATATCTGTCATTCAGCCATCCTCTTATCCACGCTAATATTCTATAATCCAAACCCATATTCTCCTATTTATGGAACAGTCTACCACGCTATATTCGGTCAAAAGCTTTAGCAAAATCCAAAAGAATCATGGTGTGTACATTCCCCTTGTCTAGTTCAATGGCAACATTGTTATAGATTGTGAACAAGTCTAAAGTTCACAATCTATAACAATCAACCTTCATTTAGTAAACCATTCTCTAAATTCATTAGTAAATATTCTCTACTTTGCTCATTGTAAAGTAGAGAATCACTGTCAACCCATTTCTGAATGCAAGCCCTAACTAATTTCTCCGAAATCTTCACCACCACTCCTGAGATACTAATTGGTCAATAGTTGGATGCATCGGTCTTTGCACCATTCTCGTGCAATGGAATTACCATACATTCTTTCCATTCATGCAGAATCTTCCCTGTTCTGAGACTCATATTAAACAGTTGGGTCAAAGGAATAGCCAGTTCAGCTGAACACTCTTTTAGCAGACGTGCTGATATCCCATTCCCCATTGCTGAATTCTTATTCAGTTTGTGCAACAGCTCTAATACCTCGTCCTCATACACCTGAGTTTCTTCATCCAGTGAAGAGGTAGCAGTGAGCTCAATGTCGCGCACATCAAGTTGATAGCATGAACAACCTCTTCTGCATCTGTAACCCTCATGCCATCTGCTTTCTAGAAGAGTTATTCTTTCATACTCACTCTTTCTTTTACTTGCAGCATATCCAGGGAATTCTTGTGGGTTGTCTTTAGCAGACATAGCCAGTTTCTTTTCATATTCAGACTTTGCTTACCGTACAATAATCGTGACTATTATATAGCCTGCTGCTTATAATTTTCATAATGCACATAATCCTTATGCACACTGTATTCCTTCTAGATTATCCTTATGCACGGTATTCCTTCCACATCATCCTTTTCTTACGAGTCTCTTGCTTAATAAGATTACACATCCATTTGACTCCTACACTATTTATTCTTCAAACTCTCAGGACACATTTTGATATTGCATCATTTAAGTATTTTTAAAAATGCTTCCTATCCAGCAACTGATCTCATTCCGCCGAACTCAGTATACTCCTCAGTTGGTCATAATTTCCTGCTTTGTAGTTCAACATGTAACCTTTTCTGAATGGAACAACATTCATAAACTTAGTCACTTCCCAAGTGAGTACCGCATGATCACTGTCATCACCAGCCGGAGGCAGAATAGCTACGTCTTTAACTGAAACGCCCTCTCACAATATAATCAAATCTAACATTCTTTGACCTCCAGTTTCTTCTGTCACATGCTGCTTGAAGAAGTTGTCCCGCAACAGCTCAATAAATGCATTTTCATTCTTCTCATGAGATTATACAGCTACCCAGTCAATAGATGAATAATTAAAGTCTTCCATCATGATTACTCTTTTTACGCTCATCTTTTCGATTTGGTGATGAATTTCTTCATCACTAGCAACGATCCACCAGGTCTGTAACAACATCCCACTATGTAATTGATCTTGTTAGATTCCACTTCACACCAGATGGCTTCAAATTCAAATATTATCAAAATAATAATAATAATAATAATAATAATAATAATAATATTTTGATAAATTATTGTTTCCAATGTTTTAAAAGCCTTCTCTGAGCATAGCTTCACACATTATTTTTTCAAACCCTATAATAATAAATAATTCTCTTTAAAATAGTTTTACTGACACAAAAACCAACAAGTAAATTTATAAATACAAGTCAACCATATATATATATATATATATTTCCCTTATATATATATATATAAGGGAAAAATACGTAAGCGGATACCAACAAACATGAAGTTATTCAATATTCTTATTGTAATATTAAAATAATGATATTAAATAAAGGGTGTATTATTAAATACTAACATATTAAATATTTATATTATTTAAAAATTAGAGCCTTCCTAATGAAGTCACTAAATTTAAGAAAACATAAATTTAGAATATTATTTTTACAATTATGCTGTATATCTTTCATATCTTTTGTCATATCATCAGTCATATCTTTTGAACATTTAATAAATTAAAATTGCTTAGATTATAATTATAATGATAATACGTAGAATTGGTATTAATGGAATCGGAATATAAATTAAATTATAATTAGCTATTATTTCTTCAGTGGAATGATTTTGTTGATTTCATGTTAAAATGACTTTTTAATACTTCAGATTATTCAAGTAATGTTAAAAAACAAAAGTATAAGTTTTGTCATTTTTCGTAGGTGGGTTTGCATATTGTAAATTGCTGAATGCGGATTAACTGAAAAATAAAATAAAAAGAAAGAAAAATAAAATAAAATAAAACATTCTAATGCTTTATGCTATTAGAAGCATTGATGGGGAAAAAAAAACCATCTGTCGTTATGAATTTCCATTAGTAACCTACTTTACCGTTCCAGAAACTTGAAAAACATTTCGCCTAACTGCAAAATATCTTTGTTTTATTTCTGTTTTTATTCTTCATATTCTAGTTTTTTTTTTTTTTTTTTTTTATGCTGTATTTCAGAAGATCCCTAGAAAGTGAAACAAATGACATAGATACATCATTCAATTAGTTTCACATTGCATATATAAGAAAAATTAAAGGTGTTGTCAAGATAGATATGAGTGAAGTAGCCGCTGATTTAGAACGTCCGTAACTACATTTTATAGGTCAATTGGAAATACTTATTGGATGCAGGCCTTCACGAATTTATGAGTGCTTCCGATTCTGAACATCTCTCTCTCTCTCTTTCTTTCTCTCTCTCTCTCTAAATGTCCATTCTAGAGACGTTTCGTCTCAAGAATGGACATTTAGTCTCCAGTCGTGACTAGAAGCCAAGAGATACCAAAATGAAATAAAAAAAATCCACTTGCTCACCTAAATGAAGATATTTCTGATGTAAAAGGCTTATCTCTGCCGTATATTAACTCAATTTCACCAAAATTAGCTAAAATTCTCAAGAAATTTAAATTCCGCACTTCTTTTACTCAATCGAAACTCCGTTCCTTACTCAGAACACCTAAATCAAAAATATAGCAGCCTAAAGAATCCCGGAATTTATTGCCTTTGGTGTAAGTGCATTGTGCCCTATTTGGTGAGACAGAGAAATTCATTGGGTTGGTATGGAAGAACATGTGAGACATCACCTGTTGCAGAACTAGAGCCAGCACACATTCTTAATTCTTCTCACCCTAAAAATTAAGATTCTGTCACTCATCCAGTGATCTGGAACAAATCAGAAAGTATTTTTAGATGCTACGATGAGCTGGAGATAAGAAATGTCCGGTCCATCTTAATACTAACCTTAGCTATAAACTATCTGATTGCCACTCTTCAGTTATCCAATTGACATACAGAGATCAAGCCCACGTGAACGTGCCCAACAATGCCATAGCATTCGGATCGCCTTCATATCTCAACAATACGTTTGCGAATTAATTTATAGCTGTTAGTATCTTGTAATGCAGTGCTTCCCAAACTTCTGGATGTCAGGGCCCCCTTTGGAAAAATTAAAATATTTCACGATCCCCTCGAAAAAACAAATCGTAATATAGACATATATTATTATAATATTTATTGTATTTATATTCAATACAAAACATACACAGCGAATATTGAAAAAATCAAATGCAAATATTACATTTTTAGCATCTTACATACACATTTGACATGGCACATTATCTCATATTTTTATATAGATAGATAGACATATTGTTATTGTACATTGGCAGTACAAGCACATGAAACGTAAAACGATTAGTAATAAAGAAAATTAAAAATGTAAAAGAAGTTTAATAACAATTAATGTGACGGATGTGTTTCAATACTGCTGCACAAAAAGTCAATATCAGGTGAAATATTTGAAACTGCAATTCTTTTAGATTTCTGCTTTGAAATGAAACTTATATGAATAAGCATAGATTGACTAATATTCATTAAGCGCCGAAATACGCAGGAAGCAAGATTTGTGAACCCGCACCAATGTGTGATTTCCCCCCCCTTAAAATATAAACAATAACAAAAAAGAAATAATAAAAAATTAAATGCGTTTCTTTTAAGATAAAAAAATCTACTTAGTCTTAAAACATTTTAAATTTGTTTTCATTATTTCACGGCCCCCCTCAATAAAACCTACACCCTCCCCCCAAGGCGGACGCGGCCCACAGTTTGGGAAGCGCTGTTGTAATGTATATCTTTTGTATTTCTCTTTTAATGTTATGCTTCCCATGAAGTCTTCTAAGAAGACAAAACTAGTTGTGCGGTCAAATTCCAAACAGTATTTTCTAATTTGGTATCTCTCGATTTCTAGTCATTAAATTTCTTTAAGTAAATAAATAAATATATATTAATAAATACTTGTTGTACTGGTAAAACTAGATTTATTGATATTCAGTTAATTCATCAGTTGTTTTTAAAAATATTTTACATCAGCAATAAAAAATATTGCTGCTTTAAATATTGATGATTGTAAGTACTATTCAAACGAACATGAATGACTTTAAAATCAAGATAATACTAATAGTATTCTCTGTATGGCTCTAAGTAGCTTTTATTAAGGGAATTTAGGAGAATCCATTACTCTGTCCGATTATCATTTATGTATATAATAGACCACCGGCCTGACAGATTTTGATGAAATTTAGCACTTAGAATTTGTGTTAAATTTTATAGACAGATTTAAATAACTGGACTCCATGGATTAAATAAACCATTGTTTATCGATACACGCACGTTTTATGAGGTCATTTATGTAAATGACCTGGGATCGTTTGCATAAATTAACACTCATTATAAGCATTTAGCTTATAATCTACGAGTCTCAATATTCTCTTAACGTCAGCCATTTTCTGTGGAGCTTCTAAATTGTGTTTGGTCACAATTTACCGAAGCATAGAAAAGTAAATACATAGTAACGTTTACCAACAGGTAACAATGAAATGTTTGCATCACGTGCCAGCTAATCTTTATTACTCGAAGTATCAACCATTGTTGAGCGCGTGTCAGTATAAATTGTTAGAAACAATCTGGGATTTTATTGAAAAGCAAGACAATGCCAATAGCATCTTCTCTTTCATTTAGCTGACTTTCTTTTCTCGTCAAGTCGTTGCTTAATTCTCTTTTGTTATTGCATGAAATTCTATCTACGTGATTGGATTATTAGCACGTACTTCGTTTCCTTCTACCATTAAAACCTTTTCCTCATGGTCCCATACATTCAATGTTTCTTTTTACATATCCTACATCTTCCTGTAAGAAAATATGACTTTTTGTGTGCAAACATCAAATTTTATTAGCAGAACTAACCATAAGATTACCGTCAAAACTCGAGTTGCCTTAGGGGAATACATTTGTTTTTATGATTTGTATACGTAGGCAATGAGCAGAACTGGGTTTTATGGAAGAGTAGAGCACTGTTGACGGCTGCTACATTCAGCTTGAGCGGCATTAGCCTGGCTAGCGTTCATCCTTCGTCAGTATGCCCTCATTTCGGCCAGTGGGCAGGTCCGTTGTCGTCGGAGGGCGATTCCCAGTATAAAAGCTTGGGGTTGCCCTGCTTGAAGTTTTAAACTAGTGCTCTGGATCGCATTCGGCTGAGAGCCGGCAAACTTGACAGAACACTAACGGGATGAATCGTGCGGTAAGTAAATGCCCCCTGATCTTTCACGATTGCGCGTCTATATACATTAAAAACAAAAAGTAAGGGAGAGATAAAATAGATCATGACAACAGTGTTGGAGTGTGTGCCGACAATAGAATTATATCGTGTCAACGGGAAGGCGGAAATAAAAATCCCTTTTGCTTCCATAAGGGGATGTGTATAAGAACAGGAAAGAGAAGAGGTCACGGGGTCCTTGCTCATCATCGGATAAAGGTTAGAGATTTTTTTTTTTTTTTTTTTTTAATGCCTGCTGTTGGAAGTTTTATTATTGCATCCAAGGAAGTGAAAAAGAGTTGAAGAGGTTTTTAAGTTGTGATTTAACTTTCTTTATTTTCACTTTCGCTATTAGTGAATGACTCGTATAGGATGGAACATTCGAAATGCAGAATTGAAGGATTAAAAAAGGGAGGGGTGCTGTATTTGGTATTTTTATATTGCATTTAATAATAGGAATTTAAAGATTTAATATTGCACCACACCCAAAAATGTGTGAGCAGCGTGTTTGTCAATGATAGGTCGAGAATGGATGAGGAGATCGGTCCTCTTTGTAAGAAACCAAAACAAAATAATATTATGAATTTTCAATTAAATATTTTTTTTAAAATCTATAATCTATATTTTTCAAATATAGTTATTTGAATAGAACAATTTTTTTTAAAACTCTTTATGTAGTACTATCATAGTTTACTGTACAATCCTTGAGAGTAGCTACCAGCAATATGATGATAACTTTTGATATACTATTGACAACGCGGAATATTTTTCAAAATTATATTGACGTAGTACCTTTACTTACTAATAATTAGTACATCAGTGGCCCTTAGTGAAGTTGTTAAATAGGTAATTTAAAATATCCAAAATTAAATTGTTGATTCTATAAGAAATGAAATGAATTTACTGCAAAAAATAACCACAGCTGCAATAATGAATACTTTTAGTATATATAAAACATCACAGTAATTATCATGAGAACTGTTTAAGTATTTAAAAGAACTTTGTATTTAAATGTACTTTTCATTTTTTAATGACTTTTATTCAAGAGGAATAAAATAGTTGATGAACTGGGACAACTAAAAACATTGCTTTGAAATTCGTGTTTGAAAGAAAGAAAAAAAACTCTACTCATAACTCTTAAGATGCCTTACTATTTCATAGTAAGTTGCTTGCCGTTCGTCTTTTTCACAGATTTTTTTTTTTTTTTTTTATATATCGTGCTATTTTCTTTATAAGGAGCTATAAAGGCTCTACATGCCACCACAAGCAAAAGTTTGGCGTTCTAGGCGGGATGAATTGTGGATAACTGGGATTCTAGCAGCTACTTTTATATCTCCAGATGATTTCTGGTAATTCAAAGGCTGGGGATTAAAAAACAAACCAAATTCTTGAAAAACAAAATATTTCTCTTTCGATTGAATTCGATAATTTGAAGCTATAACTAAAATCTTGCAACATTAACGGAAAAAAGCAAAAGTGCATCCTTATAAGGCTGGCTTAAAGGGGCGAAGCAAGAATGCTTTTAATCTTCCCCGTTATCTGTAGAGCAGCGCTTCCCAAACTGTGGGCCGCGGCCCTCTTGGAGGCCGTAGGTTTTGTTGAGGGGGGGGGGCCTTGAAATAATGAAAACAAATTTAAAATGTTTTAAGACTAAGTAGATTTTTTTTTATTTTAAAAGAAACGTATTTAACTTTTATTATTTATTATTTCTCTTTTGTTATTTTTTATATTTTAATGGAAAAATTCACGCATTGGTGTTGGTTCACAAACTTTGCTTCCTGCGTATTTAGGCGCTTAATAAATATTAGTAAATATTGCTTATTCATGTTTCATTTCAAAGCAGTGGTTAATTGTATTTACTTCGAATGCTCTCCAGGGAAGCTCCAAATCTTCCTGTCCCTTTCATCACGCATTCGTAATCAGGGACTGTTGATATTGACTTTATATACATATCAAAACTCGTTTTATATTATCACTGTCATTCGAGCTAGTTTTCTGTTACCAATAAAAGTTTCGCATATACTTCACATATGAAAAAAAAAAAGCTTAAACAACTTCATGTGGGGAGATAGTAACTCTCTTGCAGTGGTAAACAACACCACTCCCTAACAGCCACTATACTGCAGAGGCAATAAAAACAAGTACTTTTATTATGCCGGTGAATAAGGTATGAAGAGTCTGTGTAATATATTTCTCAACAAATAGTGCAATTAGAGACAAATGGGATAAAAACACACTAATTAATGAATCACATGTCCCCTCATACAGAAACTATGCTGTATAGACTGAAACAAAACCATATGTTGCATGGGCAAACACAGTATCTAACTAAAAACTATTGTTATTAATTAGATGTGCGTGAGTTCGATTTCCCAAGGCAGCAATAAAATTCAACCGAACGTGTTAAAATTCGTAAAAGTGTTAAAACTAAGTAATATATATATATATATAATGAATGTTATGGCAGTTTCACATATGGAATTCGGTTGAAGAGAGTTAGCATTTCAATTCAATTGTCAGCTATGCTTTTATCTTTCGGTTGCGCGATCTTTTGTTAATACCGCACCAATCATATGCACGTTTTAATAATCTGCCTTTGCTGTCTGTTTGGCGTTAGGCTTAATTACGGTAAAGGGAGAAATGTCACAAAAGAGAAAATGTGCCTGGTTCGGGGATTCCCTTATTCAGGTAATATTCACTGATTTCATGTTATCAGTCTGTGGTGTGCCAGTATCGGTAAGTGGTGATATTATTTGATCTATTCTACGTTAAAAAATTTAACCCTGAGATGGATAAGTGGATGATAAAAAATATAAAAAAATTCCCACGAACAATCAGAAGAAGCAGAAACAGACTCAAAAAAAGGACAGTATTTCATATTTTACGAAGAGCCCGCATCGTCTTCAGAACCAAACGGTAAGAGGCAAAAAATGTAATATATGCATTTGATTTTTGCAATATTCGCTGTGTATGTTTTGTATTGAATATAAATACAATAAATATTATAATAATATCTCTCTATTACGATTGTTTTTCGAGGGGGCCGTGAAATAGTTTAATTTTTGCAAAGGGGGCCCTGACATCCAGAAGTTTGGGAAGCACTGCTGTAGAGGACAGTGTAGGGGATAAGGTGTTATTGAGCTATTAAAGCTCTGATAAGGTGTTTTTGAGCTATTAAAGCTCTGATCATGGCAAGAGGGTAAAAGCAATAGCCGAGCCTCAGTTAGAACTTCATTAGCTACAGCATTGCCATCCATTACCCTCCAATGGTATTATTAATCATTGGAGGGTAATGGCCGATTGTTCATCTCTCTCCCAAAAATAAGGACTGGCTTAAAGGGGCGAAGCAAGAATGCTTTTCATCTTTCCCGTTATCTGTAGAGGACAGTGTAAGGATAAGGTTATTGAGCTGTTAAGGCTCTGATCATGGCAGAAGGGTAACAGCAATAGCCACGCCTCAGTTAGAACTTCATT
Source organism: Typopeltis vanoorti (assembly GCF_054136105.1). Taxonomy (NCBI): domain Eukaryota; kingdom Metazoa; phylum Arthropoda; class Arachnida; order Uropygi; family Thelyphonidae; genus Typopeltis; species Typopeltis vanoorti. Next base: position 74,167,478 of record NC_143569.1, on the reverse strand, counting down.
GGCTACAGCATTGCCATCCATTACCCTCCAAGGGTAACAATTTTCTTCCATACCCACAACCTCCCAAAAGTGCAATGACCAATGACGTTACCGACAGGATGGGTGAAGCACAAGTGCTTTTCTTATTCCCCTTTATCTGTAATGAGAGTTATTTGGGAATGGGAGATTTGTGAGCAATTAAGCTCGCCCTCTGAGGACCAAAAGTGCAACATTTGCTCATTTATAAATAATAATTTTAAACAATTAACAAAAAGGTGTTTTACGTAATTTCACTTGCTTATAGTATTACTTAAAATATTACAATAATTAGACTTTAATTGTTTTTTTAAAATATATAACATAAAATAAATTATATATTTTAAATAATTAAATTGAACTTATTCACATGGCTTGACAAATATTAATGATTACAGTTATCCTATATATTAATTATTTGTTCCATCAAATCAGTGAGGAATTTTATTATTCTAAGCTATCCCGGGATAGCTTCTTTTACAGTCAAATGGATGGAGATGAAAGTAATCATGTAGGCACGCATTTTACAAAATGTATTTCAGAATTTCCAGTATACACAGGCCTTCCCCTTGTTCTAAAGACATAGTTTTGTCTATTGTAACGAAAAATCATTATAACGACCCTTATTTTTTTAGTATTCAAATGGGACGTGCTGCCCTGCCCTTTCATTAACAATAGGCTCTTTATAGAGGTAACAATGGACTTCCAGTTCTGTAAGCAAATACGCAATGCAGATGTGTTTCTCCTAATAATATTGGTCGGGATGAGCAGGTCAAGAGTTAACAATAGTTTGCGTGAGTGTGTTTAACAAGGCGGAGAAGAGCTCACGCCCTCTACCTTCAAGGACTGGAAATTAAAAAGATAATAAAATAATAACAAGAATTAAATATTAAAATAAAATATTATTTACATATAATATAACATTTAATATTAAATATTACATAGAAAAATCAAAATTATTTCCTTCATTTTAAAAAATTAAAATGCAAGAAAAGATTTAATATTATACACCGTATCAGGCCAGAATCAAAAGTCCTTTTTAGGACTTCCAAGGTAACAAATGGCGATGCTGTAGCCAATGAAGTTTTAACTGAATTAATAGAATCATCTGTGGCTCTGCTGAACCAATGAAAGGTTTTCAAAGGAAAGTGTGAATGTTATTAAAAAATTAGGTCTCATAGGCTCTAATTTCTGCTTTGAGCATATATAACATTTTATAAATGCAAATCTCTTTCATCTTCCTGTTTATTTACATCTAAAATAACTAGCTTCAGAAAATGTTCGATTTTAATTCAATTTAATAATGCTATTTCGAAACATGAGAAAGTCTGTTACAATGCTGAGTTCACCTTCCGGAAAAAATTGGATATAATGGACTGCAATAGACAGAAATAAAAGGAAAAGAAAGTATAAAACATACACGCGAATAATATAAAGAAATTAGTATTCGCAAGACGGAGATCGCAGAACTGGAATTCATTGTGGGAGATTTCACAATGCAGAACCTTGATGGGTCAGTGGTTCTTGCACTGTGATGAAAGCAGTGTCGAAAAGTTCGGGGAGTGGGGGGGGGGGGGAGTAAGTGATCCAAAGGGTTTTCTTTTTGAAGAGAGTTGATTAAATAAGTAATACGAAAAATATCAGTATAAATGGTAAAGAGATAAAATAAATAAATGACGAATAATAATGAATAAAAGACTGGGAAAACTGTAAGTTGAAGTGCATGTTCGACTAGTTTTTGGTTTTTGGTTCTCTTCGGGACGTTACAATGATGTTCATTACTCTATGTTAACCACATTAATCTTAATGACAACAAATAAAATAAATTGCTAAGTTATGCATATTTCCATTTGGATGTAAGTAATTTCGACTTTATGGATTATTTTATTTATTTCTTTAATTTTTTGTTTTTTAATTTTAATTTTTATTTAATTTTTTGTCAGAAGTGAAAACAGGAGAACATTTGATTTCTCTAAATAATTGTTCATATAACTGTTTGTTATATGGGATTGGGATCCTTTTATTCTTTTTAAAATATTTTAAACTAAATTTTACTGACTCAGTAATCTAGATTATTTTGTTCGGCAGCTTCTATTTTTGAATGTGCGTCTGTGTGTGTGTGTGTGTGTGAGAGAGAGAGAGAGAGAGAGAGAGAGAGAGAGAGATCCATGAATCAAGGTCTCCTGTATAGGCGGAAAATCAGAACTCGCTCGGGAATTGGGTGTATATGATTACCTTTTAGTTAGTAAATGGATGATACTTTTCTGTATCTCTAGTTTTTTGATAAATTTAGAACTAATTTCATTTCATTTTTAAGAGATTCTTCCATCTTTCATCATTTCCATGTTAAGGAGGATCGACAGATAATATAATTAGATTCGATTTTAGTGCTGAATTTTATTCTAGATTCCTTGCTGCTAATAATTTTTAGAATATGTTTCAACTTCTTTTGAGTAGGAGAGAAGTTCACGAAATCTTACAGCCATCGATAACTTTTGTTATCGATAAAAGTCAACGTTGCGAAAAACTTCTGGCTACTGGCTACATTCTCATTTTCTTTTGAAAAATACTATTACTATTTTTTTTTTTTAGCTAGATGGGTGAAACAAGAATGCTTTTCATATTCCCGGTTATCTGTAGAAGAAAATGTATGGATGGGGTGGTATTGAGCTATAAGCTCTGATCATGGCAGGAGGGTAACAGCAATAGCCGAGCTTCAGTTAAAACTTCATTGGCTACAGTATTGCCATCCATTACCATCCCTGGGTACCCATTTTAGTCGCCTCGTACGACATGCATGGGCTACAGTGGGGCAATTTTTAAGTAAAGCCCTCTCTAAAAATTAGAACGATCCTAGACTACTCCATAGTGGCCGAAAGATTGTTCAACTCAGCGTTGGCTCCAATCAGTGACAGGCTCACCCCTACCTCCGAGCAGAGCCTCTCATATTCCAAGGAAAGGCGTCCACCGACAAGGCCCCCACACTGGCCACGTCGGAAAACATTCTCCCAGGAGACTCAAATTGCTCCCCAAGGCAGAAACCTTGAGAGCGAGACTCTCGAAACTCTGCGTCCCATTTTAGTCGCCTCTTACGAAATGCATGGGCAATTTTTAAGTAAAGCCCTTTCTAAAAATTAAGACGATCCCCCGGACCACTCCTCACGAGCGACCGAAAGATAGTCTAACTCAACGTTGGTTCCACTCAGTAACGGGCTCCCACCCCCCACACACACACTGAGTAGAATCGCTCATATTCCAGGGAAAAGCATCTACCGACAAGGCCCCTCACGGGCCACGCCGGAGAATACTCTCCCCCACAAACTTAAAATGCTCTCTCACAGCAAACCCCCCGAAATCTAAGCCCCCTCTCATATTCCAGGGAAGGGAGTCCACCGACAAGGCCCACGCCGGAAAACATTCTCCCCGCAGACTCAAATTGCTCTCTCAGGGCAAACCCTCGAAATCTAAGCTCCCCCCCTCACCAGGAGCAAAATTCCGGAAGAAACCTAAGAGAGCGAAACTTTGGGTCCCATTTTAGTCGCCTCTTATGACATGCATGGGCTGGTATGTAAGTAAAACTCTTTCTAAAAATTAGGACCCCCTGGTTCCACTCAGTGACAGGCTCACTCTACCACTGAGCAGAACCTTTCAGGGAAAAAAGCGTCCACCGACAAGGCCCCACGGGCCACGCCGGAAACACCCTCCCCCGGAGACTCAAATTGCTCCCCCAACGCAAAAACCTTAGGAGACCGAGACTCTCGAAACTCTGCGTCCCATTTTGTTTTAGTCGCCTCTTACGACATGCATTGACTAAAGTTGCGCAATTCATATCCCGATCACCACCACACAAGCATTAGTACTAATGTTCTCGTTCATTCTTGATCAAATAAGAGCATAGTTTGAATAATATGGTGTAAGAACAAACTTAATTTTTAAAATAAAATTATACTTTATTAATAAATCAATAAAAAAATTAAATATAACATAAAAGTTTGGAAGTAATCGAATATTAATATAAAAAAAAAACATGTTAACGAAAATCGATGTTCTGAATCACGTGAAACTATTATTTGTGGTTCAGCCACAACCTACTCTTTCCAGCCTCCCAGTCAATGAGTCTTAAACCATTAAATTAATAACTTTCGGTATGAATGTTAGCAACCTGGTTAACATTTAGGCCATCAGGAAAACGCCATTATCCCTCTGCTTGTATCCCATAATGATTTGATTTTTTTTTTTTTTTTTTTCAAAGAAGATTTTCACGTACAACTTTATGCTTCTTTTCCTCCTCGGAATACTACTTTCGATTACTCTCGTCAAGGATATTTCACTCTTCCTTCCTTCTTCTTCTATTTATTCCTCTGCCCCCCCCCCCTTAAATATCTACTGTTTTGTTTCCCAACAGCATTTTGAAAACTTCAAATCTTGAAACAAAAGACTTCAAGTGTCCAACTCTGCACTCCTTTACCCTTTTATTTACTTTTTTCCTCGTTTCTTATTATTATTTCTGATGTTTATTTTTATCATTACTTTAATTACATATTATTATTATTGTTGTTGTATTTTTGATGTTTTTTTTCTTTTCATTTTCTAATGCTTCTAGTATTAGAAACATTCTTTCCCCATATTCTTGTCCTATATTTTTTAAATACGGCTTCCATTCTTGTTTTGTGCCCGCTCAAATTTCAACATCATATATACATGAAAGAACTTCGTCACCTCTTGTTACGAAGTGCGTACCGATTTCTGTATATTTAATTTTTTTTTTATTTATTTCTTTTCTTTTTATTTCATTTCTGTTCATCGAAGCCTATTACAGCTAATTTTTGTTTTCATTAAGGCTAAATCACCATTTCAACAAGAGACTTTTGCAAAATTAATTAAATATTTTTACATATTTGTTGTTTTGGGGTTTTTTCCTTCTATGTATTTTTCTTCTCTCTCTTTCTCCGTTACATCTCTTCATTTTCTTCTATTTCTCTTATTTACTTTTTTGTCCATATTTTTTCTAGCTCATACATTCCACATATATATATCGCCTTCCCCACCTCCCTCCATCTATCTATCTTCCTTATGGGCAAGTGTGAAGCGTGGTATATCTGTTTTGCTACGAGATTCTTGACGGTATCCGTAAATGACTTCGTTTTATATCTGAAGTAACCATTTCCTTGTTTTTTTTCCCCTCTATTTTCAGCAATTCCTCACAAAACACTGTTTATTCAACGGCCGCAGTAATCCCATCCTCCCCTCCATCTCACAATATCCTTTATTATAAGATCGTGATGCTTGACCACGACATGATATAATAAGCCATAACGCACATTAACGCTTTAATGTCCGGACATCTTCCTGCTACCGCCAATGTTTGCTCCAATGCCATTAAAGTGTTTCTTAATGTGCCATCCAGACATATTCGCTGCGTGTCTAACCAATCGTCTTCATGAGTTAAGCGTGACTCATTCTTCCAGCGTATGAATGATGCATAGAATGCAAAGATGATATGAATCTTCTCCCTTCAGGAGAAAATCTTCATATCTTTGAAAAAAGACTTTTAAGTATTTTTCTACCTGAATCCCATTAGTTTTTATTAAGAATTAAATGGCATATTTTATAAGGATTGTCCTTATCATAAATACAGCCTACATTAATGAACATAAAAGATTTAAGTTGCCCTTATCATAAATACACCCTACATTAGTGAACATAAAAGAGTTAAATAATACAATCGGGAATTGAATAGCAACTGTTTTGTTGACAAGAATTTAGAAACGGAAAACACTCCTGCACTCACCACAGAAGATTGCAATTCCAACAATAAAATTCATGTCTCCTCATTCCAAAAAAGAAGTTTTATGACGCCAAATTTTGCATTTTACACTTATTAGAATGTTATTTTCTTTAACGTCTAGTATACAATACTTCCTAATGCATTTTAGTAATAAATCAGAAACTAGGAATAGAAAGCGTAGGAATCAGTCTTATTAAGATAACTGAAATGGCGCTACGAACATGTTTAATAGATCACAAATATATAAAATAACATCGAATTTAAGAATTAAAATTAAATGAATTTTATAAAAAAAAATAAATATTTATATGAGTTGAGTTTTTCTTTTAAATATTTATATTTTTTGACATTTTAAATAAAACAGATAAATAAATTACTACACCTTTTATTTATTTTTATGAATTTCTTTATATTCTATTTATTGGCCGAAATATCGCAAGGCTATTGCTGTTACCCTCCTGCCATGATCAGAGCCTTAATTGCTCAATAACACCTTATTCCTACACTGTTCTCTACAGATAACGGGGAAGATGAAAAGCATTCTTGCTTCGCCCCTTTAAGCCAGTCCTTATAAGGATAAGGAAATATCGCAAGGAGTGCTTTCCGTTTCTAAATTCCTGTCATTAGTGTCGTTTACAGTTGGAAAATTCGGGTTTCCCGGCTCTTGTTCTGTAGTAGCTGTTGGTTTTATCGTGCCTCCCATCCTTACTGCATGGGTTCTGGACGGGCTGGTGTCCACTTTGTGGTTCAGGGTACCACATTTGAGGAAAGCTGCCTTGCATTTATCTATTGTATGGGCTGTTTTCATACAATTTTTGCATTTGATTCTAGGGCAGTCTGCCCCAAGATGACTGAAGGCATCACATCTAAAACATTGTTTTTTCACGCCAGGGTAGTTTCTAAAGTGAAAAATCAACGACCGTTTTAGAGGGGGGGGGGGGGCAAACAGCTAAAACAGGTCAACTGAGGCCTCTTTTACCTATTCTACCACTATGCACTCTATTTTTATTTCCTATCTTACTCTACAGGCCGATGATGAAGATTTGTTGAACTCACAAATTATTATTATTAGTGTCAATAATGTCAAGGTTGCCATTCAATTCATCGATTGTATTGTATTATTTAAATCTTTTATGTTCACTAATGTAGGGTGTATTTAAAGATAAGGACAATTTAAATCTTTTATGTTCACTAATGTAGGGTGTATTTATGATAAGGACAATCCTTATGAAATATGCCATTTAATTCTTAATAAAAACTAATGGGATTCAGGTAGAAAAAGACTTAAAAGTCTTCTTTCAAAGATATGAAGATTTTCTCCACAAGGGAGAAGATTTATATAATCTTTGCATTCAATGCATCATTCATACACTGGAAGAATGAGTTGGAGGGTAATGGATGGCAATGCTGTAGCCAATGAAGTTTTAATTGAGGCTCGGCTATTGCTATACCCTCCTGCCATGATCAGAGCTTTACAGCTCAATAACACCTTATCCCTACACTGTCCTCTACAGATAACGGGGAATATGAAAAGCATTCTTGCTTCGCCCCTTTAAGCCAGTCCCTTTAAGGAGTACCACAGGGATTCCCATTGGCCCCGTCGCTGTTCTCTATGTTTTGCCACACAACCAAATGTCATCCACTATGGCCCTATATGCGGATGATACAGCATTATTAACCAGTCTCTCCGAACCACACTTCATTACTAGAAAGTTTCAAGAAAACCTTCTAAAGTTAGAGAGATGGTTCTCCAAAAGGCTACGTGTGCAAAGGCATCTAAAGTCATCGACCAGATCTACTCCTTAATTAACAGGAACAACAAGCTAAACATCAGAATCAAATTGCTTTTATACCAGCTGATGATTCGTCCCATAGTCACTTACGCTTCTCCAGCCTGGAGCCATACCTCCACAACAAATATTATCAAACTGCAACGTGTGCAAAACAAGTGCTTGAGAATGATTCTGAACGCCCCATGATTCGTCAGAAACAATCAACTTCATCGAGATACAAATATTCCTTATATCTTCACTTTCCTACAATCTTTAGCAACAAAGTTCTTCCTAAAGACATCCATACACCCCACTGATCTAGTTCAGTAAGCTGTAGCATACCAGGCAACGGATATATTCAAATATAAAAGACCAAAAGCATTTTAACTTCCTGTAGCGATAATGCATAATGTCCATGCCCATCCGGGGCGAGCAAACTGCTCATGAAACTCTACCCTCACTGTAGGCTTAACAGATAGCGGGGAATATGAAAAGCATCTTGCTTAACCCCTAAAGACATTAATGTCAATTGTCAATATTCTATTTACATTTCTAGTAATTAAATGTGAACACCCCGTGTGGTGGCCGAGATAAAAATAGCTCCCATGCATGTCGCACGAGGTGACTAAAATGGGCACCCAGGGAGGGTAATGGATGGCAATGCTGTAGCCAATGAAGTTTTAACTGAGGCTCGGCTATTGCTGTTACCCTCCTGTTATTGAGCTATGATCATGACAGGAGGGTAACACCCTATCCTTACATTGTCCTCTACAGATAACGGGGAATATGAAAAGCATTCTTGCTTCGCCCATCTAGCCAAAAATAAAAAGGAATTAAATGTTGCTGGCATTACTTAATTTAAAACTTATAATAATTCAATAAATCATAGTTTGTCCTTGGGCTTCATTGAAGGGAGTATAATGGTGCTGCTTGGTGACAACTTTTTTACATGTTCTTGTATTCTGTTGTTGTAGTAGCCCTGATATCTTATCTGTGACTGACTGCATGTATGTGAGATTAAGTCTTTAACCTTGTGTTTCACGTTCATTCGACTGTAGGATGTCGGAATATAATTTTATTAACCAATGTTCTGTTGTAATAATTCTTTGGGCAGGATGGTTCTGAAGTAAAGGAAATCGTTTGTTCTTTAGTGTTTCTTTTTTATTTTTTATATATAATTTATTAATTGGTGTATTAGAATTATGTTTTAAATTTCATTATTAATATAATATAAATTTGTACTACAAGTACAAATTTGTATTATATTGTTTTTTATGCTGTTTTTTTTTCTTTAAAAAATTTTAAAATCTTTTTAGCTAAAAAAAATTATGGGGATGTATAATTTAAAAAAGTGCATTTTCGAATGCTGATTACTACTAAGAAGTTCCCTATCAACTCATATTTGATCAGGAGTGGTATAAGCAATTTAAAAAAGAAGCGTTTAAAGAAATAAAATAAAAATAATAATTATTTAGAAGGTTGGATAAATGCAATTAAGTCTGACCGATTCCATTTTTTTTCCTTTCTTTTGGGATTATTGTATTAGAAAATTTTTAGATGCCTAATGGAGAGGAATGAATGAAATAAAATTAAAAATTGCATAAAAATACCAATCAAAACAATGAAATATAAAATAAATGCAAATCAACAATGCAAAAGTATAAATAAAATAAAACGAAACTTTTAAAATAAAAAAAATATTAAAATATAAATAAAACAAAAAATAAAATTAAATAAATACCATCTAAATAATATAAATAAATAAAAATAAAATAAAATCATAAAAATGAAACTATGAATAGAACGATAAAATAACAAAAATATAAATATAAAATAATGAATCAAATAACGCAATAGGAAAATAATACAACTAAAATAAAGTATATAAATAAAAACACTAAATATAAAAGGACATTTTTCTGTTTTACTTAATAAGCTCTTTTTCTCGACTTTTTATATAATTAATAATTTTTATAAGAACTTTTGAGCTATGAAATAACATTTTTTACGGTTACTAAAATATTTAGAAATTCAACGATCTGCATTTAAAGTAAGCGCGCATTTTCTTAAACATTGAAATTACCACATTTTGATTCTGCATACATATTGGCCATTTTCTTGGCGAAAGGTGCTTCGGTAGTCACGAGCTTATTGCACGCCTAATACTAACCCATTCATCAGGCCAAATAACAAATACAGGACAAGTCCAGTGCTACATTTCCTTTCGGCCTCAGTTGCACGTTTCGAAGCCAATTCTCCATGGTTACTGTAGCAATAGACTCGAACACCTACGGGCAAGCAAGTTTTCCGATGAGCCCTCACCAGAGGTATTTGCTATTAATTCTTCCCGTACAGGTATGGATCAAATTAATGCACTCCTGACAGTCTAATGTGCATAGCGTGTTGCTTACTACTAGGTTAGACCTTCATTTGCACTTCTGCCCTTCCCCCTTGGTGGGATCTTCGAAGGTATCTTTTAAGTTTGAATTTTTCCACCGTAGCCAGTCTGACTTGGTGCTATTAAAGTTTATATGACGGATGTATGTTTTTTTTTGTTGTTTTTTTTTTGGTGTTGTTGTTGTTGTTTTGCTCTAGATTTCATAAAGCATTTTAAATATTCTGCTGAATCACTTCCTTCATATATGAAGGAAGTGATTTTAAACTTCGTGGAGTGTTATTGTGATATTTTAAATGCCAGCGTACGACTTTTCAGCTGAAAGTGAGTTATCCAGTCTCATATGGAGATGAAAGGTTTTTCGCTCCTGGAAAACTCGGGTCTTTTAAAACAAACAAACAAAAAAAAACCTCAGGTAACGACATCATGCATTGGTTGATGCATCAACCAATCAGTCTTAGTTGATTTCTATAATTCCAAGCAATCTGATCTGATTTTGATTTTCCTTTTCAGTCGTTTCCGACTGTAGATGACTTTTTTAGGCATTGCCCACAAAGTATTCCTGGTGAGAGTTTTACAGGGTAGTTCACCACTGCTTTCCCCAACCCTCCAATTTTATCCGGGCTCGAGACCAGCATTTGATTGGGACATATTCATGACTAATCTCTGTGTTCAGGGGACCGGTTTGCCTATTCTGGGGGACGAAAAACCCGGGTGAAAAAAAACCTACATCCGTATGAGACCGACTAACTCACCTTTATCGAAAGAGACCCGATAAAGGTTCCTCACATCACAGACGGGAATCGAGTCTTTCCGATCAAAGGGCTTCGTCTATGCTGACTGATCAAACCTAATTCAAAGCAAGCCTAACAATAACCGACATCCGGGATTCTTTAGAGAATGGCTAACTAATCTCGGTATAGGGTCTGGAATTATTAATATATTAATAAAAGAGACACGAGACAAATTATAATTTGTCTTTTGCGATAGATGAAGTATGTGGAATAAACTTATTGTACGCCGATCAAATATCGTTTAACCATAAAGTATTTTAATCATTTCGTGTATGTCTAATCATTTATAAATAGGATATATTTTATAAACATCAATTAAATTGAATAATAAGTATTAAGAATTATTGTATAATAAAATGTATTTATTTTATTTATTATGTCATGTATTTTTTTCTTGCATTGCAATATGAAAAAGTGTGACAAAGTCTTTGCCCAACATTTCAAATGCGTTTTACAGAATGTCTGAACATCTAATTAGATTCATTTGTCCGTCCGTATACGCAAATTATTCTGGAACTCTAGATGGATAAATTTTACCGAAATTAGATGTTTGTAATTCTTACAAAGCATGTCTTAATCCATGCAAGATGGCATCCTGCTAGTTCTCGCATAAACAACAGAAATATCAACAATCATAAATTTAGCCGGGATCAATGTAAAACAAACTGCGTGTAATCACTCATGATGTCTACCTGGTTGAATGAGTACTCGAAAGATTTTTTTTTTTATTATTTAAGCTGAAATAGTCCTACGTTCAAGATCCCTTTTAAACAAAATGGAGGTACTCTAGATTCATTTGTTAATAATAATAAATAATAGAGCAGTTCATCATCATCATCACAAGTGGAATGACACCCTCTTCATTAATATTCATAAGGTTATCCTCAACTTTCTGAAGAATAGCAAAGAGCAATGGATTGAATTGTCATTTATAAAAGTGTGGAGAGTATTTCAGGTTAGTGGGAGAAGATTAGGATGAAGAATATGAACGGAAACTGGCGATCCATTTACAAAGCACACGATAACCTGCCAAATATTTACACACTTTTTTTTGCTCAAACTGCTCTTACCTTGACACCAAATGGAATCTGGTGTGTTCAGTAAACGAGATTCGATCCGCCTCTTAGTATCAATATAAGTCTATCCTTTTATGGTGCGAAGTGCTTTGAAGAGAATAAAAACTACGTCTTCGCAAATAAATTCTTTAGTCAACATTTTTTTTATGGCTCCCACCCACGAAAGGTTATAAATCTACAAGACAATAGTGCCGTGATTGGATTAAGTTTTTTTTTTTTTTTTTTTTTTTGGAAATCCTTCCCTGAGATTAAACATAGAACTAAGCCTTTAATAACCGAGGCAATCTCACACCGGATGGTAAAATTCATCTCCCATTTAAAGATAATCGCAAACATTCATGCTTACGATGGAAATTAAAACCACAGCCTATTGACTGGAGAGTGAATACGCTAATCTTAGGCTCCTTCTATTCTGGCTCTAATGTGGAATTATTATTATTATTATTTTAGGTCGTTCACTAGCACAATGGTCTATTTAGAGCCTCCTTAGCACAGCAGGTTAATTTCCTTTATGGCCTCTTCATAAAAAATAAGCATATTTGTCATAACCGATCCTTCACGAAACCATGCTGAACAGTGCCCAATAAGTGATTCCTATCAAGAATATTTTTGGGTACGATTTGGTTACGAATTAATTTTGCATTGCTTACAGTAAAATTCAGAAGACTGAATGGCCTATTATTCTGCACTTTATGTGATGAACCACCCTTAATGAATTGTAATAACCCTTACCATTAGCAAATACTGTTGGAAGCAGTGGCGGCCAGTGAAAATTTTAAGTGGGGGTGCTGCATATACAAAATAAAAAAAATAACAAAAAAAAAATCTTTTTTTCCTAATCAGTAACCAATTTATTAATAAATAACGTTACATATTAAAAAATTGCTTTATTAAAAATATTTCACCCTCACCACGAACAAACACCAATAATAAAAGTTTGGTATCTCACAGAAATAACACGCGCAAGTATACGATACACTGCCCAAACGAGCAGTGTCGGAATCACTCGTAACATGCAATCACAAGCGCAAACGAATATCGGCGAGATTAGCTGCAATTGGCGAACGTGATAATTCCGACACTGCGTTAGATCGCAGTGCATTTGTGTGGTAATCTAAAGCGTTAATCGAACAATTTCGATTATTAACTATTCAATCAATGTCAAAATATAAGCTGTAACCTTTAACATGTCGTATTGCATTTATATAATGTTGTAAGCATTGTTATTATTTATAAACACAAACAAAATTTAATTTTTTCATTTTTTTTCTTGGGGGTGCTGCAGTGTCGCAGTGCTTATGTACGAGCCGCCACTGGTTGGAAGTAAGTTTGGTAAAAGACTTTTCCGTTAACTGATAAAGAGACCAAAATTTACAATACAGTATATAGCCTAGTATGATAGTATAAAGCGATGTTGCAGTCTTGTAATCAGGTGGCCAATGAACGCATAAAGCCTTTACTTTTTTGCAAGCTTCGCTCTTTGAAAAAGTCCAAAAATTTTCGCCGAACTCTTTTCGGCAGGATAAAATGCGTACAGACGAACGGTACGAATCTACTACGCATCTAAAAAGAAAACAGAGCTCACGACCTGTACTGTGGAAGGCTCGATTTCTGTATATTTACGATATTTGTAAATACACAGAAAAACATCTAATCCGCAGTGTGACTTACCTTTGAGAGAAAAATAATAATTTTGTTCTTTTGATGCAGATATCATCACTGAAAACAAAAATTAAGATAAATACATTACAAAATGCTTAAACCTTTATTCAAAAATCAAAGAATCGCTAAGGTTGAATCCATGCCTGCCTCAACCCAAGCATTTATGTAAGATTAAAAAAAAAAAAAAAAAAAAAAAAAAAGCGATTCGGCACTTTTTTTTCTTTCTTTCTTTCAGTCTCTCTACAAGTTTTATCGGAAATCGAAACGGAAGTAGGCCCAGTAGATTTGTGAGATGGATTCTCTTGTAGTCATCCGAAGCGTATAATTTTCTAATTTTCTTTTGGGACAACTTTCAAATTAAATCACTAGCTATTACTATTAAGGCCATTGACTTGTTACCAATCGGTTTGAACACCCTCGGGGAAAGAATTTTTACCCTTCGCTTCTGTAAGGGTGTCGAAGGACGTGATATTACTAATAAAATCGGGCTTCTTTCTTTATCGCTTTCCTTAAAGCTTCTGAGGCAGCCGTATTCCTTTAAGGAATCCGCTTGCAGCTGTGCATGTGGGGATACTTGTGGAGAAATGTGTGTGGCGAATCAAATATTGCTACTTGCGGGGGTCGAGTTCACCGTGCCCAGACTAATAATGTCGTAGGAGTTCATTAGAAATTAACAAACGGACGTACTGTTGGATACGTTTCATTGAATACGTAAGATCCGGACTGGCTGGACGAATTTTAGTGAAATTTAGTATACATGATGTTTATTAAAATTTGTAGACGTGTTTCAGTTTATGCAATTTAAACATAAGTAGTTTATGATTTTCGTAATTATTTCTCTTTCGTAATGTTGATCAAATAAGTTAATTATATTTTTTAAAAATCAAATTCTCGTATTCCTCGTCTTGCTAGAGTGTTAAGTGCTTAGTGTGTTTCTACGCACTGTGACTTCATATAAATAGTAGTCTTACAGATCTGCTTTTCAATTCATATGATAATTTTAGAACTTTTATCTCAAGTTTTGTTGTTGCTAAGGATTTTTTTTTTTTTTTTTTTTTAATGTGCAGAGTTAATATTTTTCTAAATAGCAAAGCTACATTTCAGTATCGAACAGTAAACGAAGCATCTTTAGGCAAACTAAAATACAGTGAAGATCATCATACTGCCCAGAATATAACGACCTCCGCTATTGTCGACTCACATACAGGTGCATATTTTATTTTGCTTTTCTAATTACCACAAATCAACGCTTGGTTTGCTACCTGAAATCGACTTTTGAAGTCAGGAAAAGAACAGCCTATTTTAATCCATGGATTAGCTTCACATTGTTTATCATACACGTAGTACCGTCGAGAGGGTGTAGCATAGAGGCAGCCTGCCTCACGGCGCGATTAAATAAGGGCGCTATATTGCAGTAGGCGCCGTCGCTACGCCAACAATTCCTGTTAGTGTGGCAAGTGAGGAAAGAAGTTTTTCCAAGCTTAAATTGATTAATAGCTTTTCGGAGGTCCTTGTATTGGTGGGAATCCCAAATCTGTAGCTTGTCTAGCTAATGCCTAAATCCAATTACGACCTCAAGGAACAGAACCATGTTAAGAATTATATATTTAATAACTCATTTCTTTAACTTGGTAAAATAGCCTGGATATTTGAATTTAGTTTTTAAATTTTAAATTTTAGCAAAGTATTTATCCACACTCAACCATCCCCCCCACAAAAATATTTCATATTAAATATAAAAATAAGCGAAGAGATTCATGTTATAAACGACTGAATGTTACACACCAACGGGCTAATGGGAATATTGAAAAAAAAAAAAAAAGCACTCACTTATTTTCAGCAAACATCACTTCCATAAAGTGTGTGCAAAATGAATTCCCAAAAAAACTGAAAATCAAGCGTCAACAAATCACTATTTGGATATTTGTTGCCATCTTTTGACCGAGGAAGATCATATCTTCAGATAGATCCATGTTACTGATGGGGAAATGTGGCTTAGACACTATGAACTGAAAAGCAAACCAAGGACATACAAGTACACTTAATTAACTAATTCTTTACATAATTTACATATAAAAAATAATGAAATATAAACATAATCTAAAAACAATTATTAAAAATCAGTAATTTGATAAAATAAATTAATACAAATACATTTATAAATACACCCTACATTATAAATAATATTGAATATACAGGTTTGAATTTCAGAAATATTCAGTGGTTTTAAAATTTTTGCTATACGTTCACTGATGCCTTGTATTCACTGATGCCTTGTATATAAGGGATGGTATTGCGCGTTATTTCCTCTGTGTTTGAAGAGGGAGACATATTAAATCTACTCAAAGTTCTTTTAATGAAGCAATTCTTATAGCCATTAGAAAGAACTTTGAGTAGATTTAATATATCTCCCTCTTCAAACACAGAGGAAATAACGCGCATTACCATCCCTTATATACAAGGCATCAGTGAACGTATAGCAAAAATTTTAAAACCACTGAATATTTTTGTTGCCTTTCGACCGTTTAGAAAAATCTCCACCTTTCTCGCTTCTCCAAAGGACAAGCTTCCACATCTTAATCATCCAGGTGTCTACCAGATTCCGTGCTCTTGTGGATTATGTTATTTCGGACAAACGGGAAGATCTGCCTCCATTCGGCTAGAAGAACACCAATCTTATATTGAATACTTTAAACCTGAAAAGTCTGGACTTGCAGAACATGCCATCTTCACTAGACACAGAGTTCATTGGAGAAAGACAAGAGTTCTTCACAAAAGTCAGTTTCTCATGGAACGCCTTTATAAAGAAGCATGTGAAACTCTACTTCATTCTCCTAACTTAAACAGATCCGACGGCTTACGTCTATCCCCTTTATGGGAGATAGTACTTTACAAATCAGCTAATCTTTCCTAACTTTTTATTGTATTAAATTTTTTTTTTTTTTTTAGGAAAGTTATTGACCTTTTTAGTTATCTTACACCAGCTACTTAGGTGGCGCTTTTTGGAATTGTCAGTTAATGTTTAATTTTTGTGCCTAATTGTACTGAAGATGCCTGTGACACACAGGCGAAAATTATACTATTAAATAATATTTCTACGTGAGTTTTTCCGTTATTTATTATGTATAGTGACTATATAAATTTTGTATTGGTAGGGGGATTAATCGACCGTGAGATGCGGTGATTGATTAATTCCATTCAATCCAATACCCTTGGAGGGTAATGGATGGCAATGCTGTAGCCAATGAAGTTCTAACTGAGGCTCGGCTATTGCTGTTACCCTCCTGCCACGATCAGAGCTTTAATTGCTCAATAACACCTTATCCATACACTGTCCTCTACAGATAACGGGGAAGATGAAAAGCATTCTTGCTTCGCCCCTTTAAGCCAGTCCTTATAAGGATAAGGAAATTTTGTATTGATTTAAGATTGATTCATTCAATCCAATACCCTTGGAGGGTAATTGATGGCAATGCTGTACCAATGAAGTTTAACTGAGGTTCGGCTGTTGCTGTTACCCCCCCCCCCCCAGGGGCCCTGAGATTCGAGTGTTTTGAGTTCGCTCTCTTAAGGTTTTTGCCTCAAGGGACTGAGTGGAGCCAACGCTGAGATCGACGGTCCTTCGCCCACGATTGAGTGGCGTAGGGATCGTCCGAATTTTTAGAGACGGCTTTACCTTTAAATATGGCAATGCTGTAGCCAATGAAGTCCTAACTGAGGCTCGGCTATTGCTGTTACCCTCCTGCCATGATCAGACCTTTAATAGCTCAATAACACCTTATCTCTACAGATAACGGGGACGATGAAAAGCATTATTGCTTCGCCCCTTTAAGCCAGTCCTTATAAGAACTATAAAATTTTGTATGATTTGAAATTTTGGAATCGTTGCTTGCCCTCTACAATGAAATGCTAATTTCTTAAGTGGGAAAGGCTACATTTACTGTTTTGTGGAGTCCGGATACAATCAGATGTCACCTTAATAAGTTGATAGCAGTTTGGAATAAATGCAAAGGACTGTCCTTCACAAGGTGGGTTTTTTCATGATAACAACGCCTGTTCCCATAGTGTATATTAAATTATAGGAACAATCCAGACGCTTTCCATATTATGCAGGCTTATTTCCTATCAGATTGTAATCTTTTTGAGTGTGCTCGAAAATGGTTTGAACGTCATTTTGCCAGTGACGAGGAGGTCGAGGCGGCGCATGCGTAGATTGACACTGTAAAAACATGAAAATTCTAGTGCATTTCCAAGTGCCTAGTAAAAAAATAATACACCTCTAATTTTAATATAGCTACTTTCTACCCAACTCCCTGCAGTTTGAATCCCACTGTGGTTTTTATTTATTTATTTATTTTATATGTGTGTGTGTTGGGGGGGGGGGGGGAGAGATAATTTAATTGTGAGGTGTGAGACCACCGTTTATTACAGGCCTGAAGTGACTTGAAAAAAGTTCCATGTTTGTCTCTAGAGCAGGGCTTCCTGACTATGTAAAAGAACAAATTAATTAATTAATAAAAATTATAATAATAATTTAAAAAATCCTTAAAACCCTACGGTATTGATGTGCTATAAGCTTACAACTTTTTTATGGTGGCGGCAATATAAAAAAGTAATATGAAAGTCTTTGTGAAAATTTCCGAATTAAATGTGTATAATTAAATTGGATTCTATTTCTAGTCACATCTGAATTGACTTTAAGTTTTGATTTTTCATTATTTTTAACAAATCTTTTGGAACGTAAAAATTATTAAACATGTTTCAAAATTTGAGCGAAAATCAAATTTATTAAAATATATTTTGCTGATTGATTTGAACATGTCTAAGATTTAGGAAGGTATGAACCCTAGGCTGATCTTTGCGATTACAACAGAGTAATCCCATAATCAGTACAAAACAATGTCGTCTACAGTGTGGCTAAAATTTGTATCAACTTTAATTTGTATCAAAAATTCTCTCTTAATGACTATTAAATTTAAAATCAATACATACAACAATATGTTGTTTTTCTCTCTTATTTATATTTTTGACATAAAAATAGATATAAATATATTTTAAAATCCACCCTAAAGTATAAAGAATACGTAATATATATTAAATTTATTTCAAAATAATATATATATATATACGACTAAAATGGATACCCAGGGAGGG
This sequence comes from Typopeltis vanoorti, assembly GCF_054136105.1. Lineage (NCBI taxonomy): Eukaryota > Metazoa > Arthropoda > Arachnida > Uropygi > Thelyphonidae > Typopeltis > Typopeltis vanoorti. The sequence continues at coordinate 74,148,822 of NC_143569.1, read as the reverse complement.
TAATGGATGGCAATGCTGTAGCCAATGAAGTTTTAACTGAGGCCAGGCTATTGCTGTTACCCTCTTGCCATGATCAGAGCTTATATGGCTCTATATTACTCCATCCATACATTTTCTTCTACAGATAACGAGGGATATGAAAAGCATTTTTGCTTCACCCATCTAGCAAAAAAAAAAAAAAAAAAAAAATTATTGCAATTGGATATCATGTTAGCTAGATGTTGCCTTGAATAATATTGGAATTCTTGTTAGCGTTTCATTTTAAGGGATTCACTTGTCAAAACCAATTATAAAGTAACTTAAAAAAAAAAAAAAGCCCTTCCGAAATTCTTGCATTATGCACCAGATGGCAGTAGTAAGTACTAATATGAGAAAGATCGAGATTGATACTGCAGTTGCCCCGCAGTTATCATAAAATGATTGAGTGCAAATGTTCTCGGAATAATAATAGTACATACTTAATAAAATGCTTTAAAGATATTAATCTTTTGATGTTTAGTCTCGGATGCTATTTGTCAAATTTTCATTAGCACACCCGCAGTGGAAAAGGGAAGTAGTACTATCGAATTAGATTTAGATCACTGTTCGATTTTCTTTTTGAAACAAGTTTCTTGAACTTTCAGCCATCATTCATGAGTTAATTTAACAGAAACAGCTGCACTTAGCTAAAGGGCTAGTTCTTACTTAATTTACTCCAGGCAGTGCAAACAAAAGAAAAATATCCTCGTGCACACACTCACACACGATGTTGATCTAACAGATAAAGAAACATGCTCTGGAATGAAAATGCAAATAAGGCTACGGTTTAGTTGGCAAAAACATTTTTCAGTTACTTGACAATTCAGCGCGTGCTGTGATGCTATAGAAATTAACAACAATAGTGATCTCGTGTTTCCTTCTACTTATTTGTTCATTCACGAGCTATGATACTATTTGTAGATTTCATGTTTCCTCTTAATAGGGAAATACACAATGAAATCACTTTGGTGGAGTATCTGAAAACAACAACGCACATTACAATGTCGACATTGACCATCCTGGAGAACTCGTTGCTAAATATGTCTAGTAAAAAAAAAAAAAAAAGTGATGCCGGAAATTTCAGACAAATCCTTCATATTTGTTTAAAATTGTCGAAACAGGTAGTGAAACATCCGATTTACTGAAGAGATTATACACTGGTGTTTCTATGGAATTAGTATTTCAGTAGTTCCATCGATTTAAACACGTTGGTAGTTGAGTTCTTTAAGTTGCAAGAAAGTAAGTCAAGTTAAGAGGCGACTGTAATCATATAGTTTTATTCAAGGGTATGGATATGGATCTGTTGGTCTGAATCAGGATCTCTAGTTAATCTAAAATTATTTTAACCGTTAAGCAACTTTAAAATTACTTTTTAACTTTCAAGCTTTAAATTAATATGGACATTAATTTTGCTAAATCTTAACACTTACAAATTCGAAAGCAAAACTCAGAACGCTTATAATCTCAGAAATTAAAATTTTATTTAATAACTGTAATAAAAAGAAAATGGTGTATGGTATGTTCTAAACAAAATTTTAGTTTAAAGAAGATTTGTTATAAATTTTTTAATGAAAAATTTAAATTATTTTATAAACATTATTTATTTTTATTTTTGTTAAAATTTAAGGGGAAAAAATCCAAATAAGGGTCAAAATAAATGTTCGATTCCTAAAGCGCGGTATAATAATCTTATTATTATTATTATTATTATTAACAAAGGGAGACATTTCTGATAATGCCTTTATAACGTCATTGGTTGCCAGGCTGATTAATAATTATGATTAGGAAATTCTTGATATAGTGCAAAGGAACATTAATCACGACAACGAATTAAGAAACTGAATTTCCAGACGTTACGCTGGTTGTGTGTTGCTTACTAATAATCAGGTAATTGGAGTAATAATGCCTGTTTCGGAAATTCTATTCCAAATAAGCAAAAACAGTCCGCAACCAGTTTTCCTTATTTGCATCGACGTCTCAAAAGCAAGTACTTAATCATACCCTCTGTGGACAGCACAGCAAAAACAGCATCTCCATAATCTTTGTCTCCGAACAATGCAGCCAGGACCCCCTCGTGCAGTCTAAGTCCCCCCTGACAGGTGTACACAATGATAAACAACTTGTTCTTGACAGCCAGCCAGAGTGAGGGATAGAGGCTACTATGTATGCCGCTCTTTGACACCGTCAGCGACGAAGGGTTTAGACCCGCTTTTTTTTGTAAGATGAATGGGAACATTAACAGTTCGACACTCTGGGCTACACCTTGTGATAACTTCACAGAAGGATAGGAATTTGTTACGGGTCAGACCCCACGTAGTCATCTGACAGTTGTATTTTTTGAATGTATTTTCTGTCATTCGGATTAGGCTTAACTTGATCTCTTCTTTGCGATCGAGACAGATAAAGTGGGGATTTAAGAGAGTGTGAGAGGGGTCAATCGCCTTCTGCACAGTTTTTTTAATCGTCAAAACTTGTGTAGTTTTGAAAATGTGATTATTAAAGAACTTTTCTAGGACTTGGGGACTTTTGTGCGTGACGTAACATACTTGTTATCTAACTATTCATCTAAGGAACTAAACTAGAACAGGCATATTCATAATTCTCACTTACTGTTACGTAATTTTTCTAAAAAGAAAATGACCAGCTGTTAATGACATTTTATTATTTTTCTCTGTCACTATGTTTTATTGGCGGCCCGTAAAAGACATTGTTCTCCTGTCATTACAACATGCATTGCAAGTACAAAATGTTCAATCATAAGATTTACTTATGATTGTCAGTATTAATAGCAACACTTATATATTAACGTGTAAACTGTAAAATGTCAACACAATAAAGGGAAACGCCTCTGTTTTACAGTCTGCTCTTGGAACGACCTAGATTCGAATCCTGTGCAGAATGATCCTTTACATTCTATGCTGTTCTTTTCCCACAAAGAAGACAAAGTAGTCGGAGAATACAACATGCGTGCAGTAAGCAGTCATACGTATGACCTTGTGGCCTCAGTTGCCTGGATTCATTACCCAAGAACCTGATCCTAGTGACAAGTTTGCTAGCAGTGAATTTTTGTGTGCAAAAAATGGATTTTACTGTTACATGTAAGTGAAAACCAGGGTTTGCTTGAAGCATCGATTCTCGGGGCACAAACTTCCCTTATATCTTCACTCACCCACTCTTATCTCGCCCCGAAGCTAATATTCAGTAGAATATACTGAAAGATCCAATCCTGATTATATTCCGAACTTAAGAATCTTTCTCAGACATAACTCAGTTAGCCGGTCTTGGGCTGGGTTTTTCTCCCCAGTTTATCTGGGGTTTTTTCTCCCGCAAGCAGGCAAGCCGTCCCCGTCAATACGCAGCTACAGCCATAGTATATATCGGGAGGCATAGGGGCTAGTCACCTTATCCTCCGGATGGGTACGACTTAGAAGGGCTTAAGATAGTTTTGTAGCAGGCCACTAGACCCAACACGTAGAAGAGAGAAGATTTAATTATCAAGGAAAAATTCTTATAAATGTTTCGCCTCATACTATAATGTATCATACACGGATGTTTCAGATTAACGGCGTCTTTGCTACCGACTGCGCCACACACGTGTCGTTATTTCAATCGAAAGAAAATTAGACCATCTAAGAGAGTGCTGGCAGGTCTTTCTCTCTCCTTCTTAATGCATACTTGATAACTTCTTATGCCTTTCTTTTGACGCAATTTGGAAGGTGGAGAAAGGTGTTCGTTACTCAGTATCACTTGCATGACAGCACCTCCCGTCAGTATTCGTAAACAAGGGTTTATTTAAACGAGCCACCCACTAAAACCAAGGTCTCAATATATATACATGACCACATGGAAATAGCTGTTGTTAATGATTCACAAGAGGGAGGGAAAATATAAGGAAATGCAATTAACTTCGTAATAACTTCACCTCTGACCTAAATTTTCATCTTCCTGACAATCTCCCTATAGAAGATGGATGAGGTAGAATTCGACTTTTGAAGAAAAATTAATAAAATAAAATAAAATAAATCAAACGTAAAATCATGTGGGTTGTCAGTGTTAGAGAAAAGAGGTATCTACTGATGGATATGTCTTATAGAAACTCGTAGAATATAACCTAATTAGATAGAAATTATAGTTGACATTTTGCCTTTGGTAAAACATGACAACGAAATACGTAGATATTTCGTGTGTGTGTGTGTGTGTGTGTGTGTGTGTGTGTGTGCGCACACATACATGGAACACATGCACACACACAAATTGAAGCCATATGTCCTATCGATCCATTCTAATTAATTTGATTGTGGCCTAATGGTTATCTTGTGAGCCAGATCACAACCTGTTCCGATTTGTCCATCCTTTTTCGGAATATGTTCCTTAATGTGAGGTCGCTGTGCAGTAACATATTACCCCTTGTACGGTGTAAGGGTTAATCACCTGGACGCTTTGTAATTTACGACGCGAGACGGCGCACCTTTTCCAACTTAATGGCCTCCTTTGCGATGCTTGATGACATAAACTTTAATGGGATACTTAATAAGAATGTTTCTTGAAGCAAACTCCTCCAGTCCTGGTTATTTTGTTTCCACCCACAACGATGTCTTTGTAATCTTGGTCGGTCCTGTAGGCACGTGTATGAAGAGTTAACTATGGGTTATGGATTGGACTTTAGAATTACTCCATATCTGATGATGGGGTGTTGACAGATAAGGAAAGATGTTTGGTCATCTCTACGGTCATGTTTGTGTTAGACTGTCAGATGCTGTTGTCCGAAAACGGACTATTGAACGAGATCCAGTGGGATTGAAATCTTCCTTTCATTGAAGTTAACAGAATGGCAAATTACTTCATAATTAGGTAATCTACCGTCAGGAAGCAGCACTGTGAAACCATATTCCAGAAGAATGAGCAATAATGATAATAATCCTTAGCAGTTAGGAGAAAAAACCTAACGATCTAAAATAGGGAACTCCCTACTTAATTTTCCTAATTTCTAGGTTGGAATGCAACTAACTGATAACAATATACTACTCTTTAATCATAATTAATATATGATGATTAAGGATATTATTATATTCAATTAATGCTTCAATTTAATTAATTTTAAATGCAATACTTGTATGCATCTTGTATCAGTATCATTAGATTGTATTCATCATATGTCAAAATAAATATTATGCATCTTTTTTATACGTTTGAATTACATATTAAATAATTGTTTTTCAAGTTATTATACAATATCTTTAGCATATATACCAAAAAAAAAAAAATGCAAATTTATATTAGAAAATTTAAACACACCCTTTATTTTTTTATATATAATTATTATACTCAGCTTAGGCCAAAAAAGACTAGCGTCGCCTTTTTAGGACTTCCAGGGTAACAAATGGCAATGCTGTAGCCAATGAAGTTTTAACTGAGGCTCGGTTATTGCTGTTACCTAGCCATGACTAGAGCTTTTTAGCTCAATAACACTCCATCCACACAGATTTTCTTCATTCAGATGACGGGATAAAGAGTCAAGGACTCAGTCCATCGCCCAGTTCTTTTAAGAACTTAATTAAGACTAGCGTCTTATATGATGTTTGTTACTCTAGTAAGAATCTCTACTAAGACTAGATGTCTCTAGGTAGAGATTCATAATATTTACAAAGACATATCCAAAATCAATGTGTGGACTTAAATTTACAAAGACATATACAATCTAAAATCAATCTGTGGACTTAAATTCACCCCAGAACCATTGAGAAAGAGAGCATCTTCTGGGCAGTGCCACAGATGCCAGAAATTTGGCCATGCCCAGAAGCTATGCAAAGCCCAGTACAGATGCCTAAAATGTGGCGAGAATCACCCCACAAACACCTGCACCAAGCCAAAATCCATCCCGGCTAAGCGCCCTAATTGTGGTGCTCCTCACCCTGCTAATTATAGAGGGTGTATATATCACCCCAAAAACAGTTGGAACGATCCAAATAATCAATCTACCTCTTCATCTAGTGCGAGAATTCCTGAAGTTCAGGCTCCTCAGTCCTCCAAGAGTGAGAACATGACAACAGGTGTTCGCCCACCATTAACTGAGCCCCTTAAGAAAACGAATCTTCAACATCAAGCGAGAACATATGCTGATGTGGCCCGCTCCAAACAGAAAGTACAAACCCAGAACCTGGCTAATCCACATTCAAATCTATCAGCTATTATCACCTCTTCTCTTGCAAATATGCTGCAGGATTTCAGCAACTCAAATCCATCACTAAGTATTACAAAAATATTCTTATAGCAAACCCAATCCATATTATCTGCACTTTCTGATGCATAGAAAACAAATCACCCCAGATTCGCTTAGGATTATCGCTTGGAACGCCAACAGTATCAAAAACAAAGTGTTGGAAATCTAGGAATTCAATAATAGATATAATTCAGACATATTTCTAATCAATGAAACTCACCTGAGGCCTGCTGACAACCTAAAAATCAAAGGGTATCAGATTTAAAGAAACGACAGACTTGACTATAGAGGTGGAGGTACAGCCACCGTTAATTTTTTTTCTGTTTACAACCCTCCATCAAAAACATTGTCGACTTCAGATCTGGATGCCATTCTTGGAGTAAAAGGATCAGTCATCATCGCTGGAGACTTCAATGCAAAACATCCTGCCTGGAACAGTAAATCTACCAACAAAAATGGCACTCACTCAATCAATGAAACTCACCTGAGGCCTGCTGACAACCTAAAAATCAGAGGGTATCAGATTTACAGAAACGACAGACTTGACTACAGAGGTGGAGGTACAGCCACCCTTATCAAAAACTATATCAACCATCATTCAATAACCAAACCCTACAACCACTAACCTCGAAATCACAGGCATTAATGTCCTCACAAACTCAATTGGAGACCTAAACATTTTTGCTGCTTACAACCCGCCATCAAGAAGTTGACCTCAGATCTAGATGCCATCCTTGGAGTAAAAGGACCGGCCATCATCGCTGGAGACTTCACTGCAAAACATCCTGCCTGAAACAGTAAATCTACCAACAAAAATGGCCGAATACTGTTTAACTACTCAAGTTCCAATTGAATAGCTGTGGCTGGTCCTTCTATACCAACTCGTATCAGTCCAATTGGCTCCTCCGACGTCCTAGATATAGCTGTCTTCCAAAATGTTAAATTAAAGTACAACTTGGATTCACTTGACGAATTAACCTCTGACCGCAACCCTATTCTGCTCCAATTAATCAATCAGAAGGGACTGTTCCCCCTGCCTCGCACCTTCATACCTTGGGAAAAACTATCCAATGTGCTCCCAAACTACTTTGGTCCTGTTCCTTATATTAACTCTAAAGAAGAAATTGATTCTGCAATCAATAAATTTACTCAACAAATCAATGTAGCCTTATCATCAATCACCTCAAATACGCCTACTTCTAAGCCTAAAAGACTTCCAGAAGATATTATGAACTTAATCAGGGGAAAAAAAATAAGGCAAGAAAAAGATACTTTAATACCAGGGCTCCCCAGGATAAAAAGTTACTCAACGGGTTGAATAGTGCAGTGAGAGATACACTGAAGGCCCACAGAAACAAACTATGGGAAGATAAATTAGCTTCCATTTCACCCGGTAATCAAACCATTTGGAAACTGTTAAGAAATATCAAAAATAAAAATAAAACTCTTCCTCCTCTCAAATCGGATTTAGGCACAGTTCACTCAGATGCTGAAAAAATTGAAACTATGTTCAAAAACTTAGAAAAGCAGTGCAGTCCATCTTATGATAACCTGAACTTCAATCATATTTATAAAATCCACCGGCACGTCAGATACGTACCAAAACAGTGTGATACTTGTACCAGCCAACTCACACCTACTTCTCCACCCGAAATCTACAACATCATACAATATTTCAAAAATAAAAAAGCTCCTGGACCTCACGGCATTCCTAATAAAGTTATTAAATTGCTACCCCGAAGGGCCATCGTACATCTTACAACAATAATAAATAAATGCCATGTTTAGATTCAAATACTTTCCCTATGCTTGGAAGTTGGCAGATGTGGTCCCTATTTATAAGCCTGGTAAGGACCCACAGCTGCCACAAAGTTATCGCCCCCGTCAGTCTTATTTCCAATTTGGGAAAAATCGCTGAAAGAATCATCCTCTCCAAAATTCAAGTTTCTGTTAACAAGCTAAATATCCTACCTATAGAGCAGTTTGGTTTTCGCAAACTCCACAGCACTACTCAAGAGATCCATAAACTAGTTGAATACATTACCACCAGCTTCAACTGGCATCAATACACCGGAGCAGTCGTTCTTGACTTAGAAAAGGCCTTCGATAAATTATGGCACTTTGGACTCCTATACAAGGTGATTTTAGCCGACATTCCACTGGATCTGATCCACCTCATTAAGTTCTTTCTGGAAGACGCATGCAAGTTAAACTAAATAAGGCGGTTTCTACCCAGCGGTGGATCTCGGCTGGAGTGCCTCAAGGATCCCTCCTGGCGCCGATACTTTTCTCGATTTACACGGCGGACATCCCGCATAATCCAACGTCATCTATCATTGCTCTCTATGCCGACAATACAGCAATACTGGCCAGATCTCTTAAACCGCATCTTGTTTCAAAGAAACTACAAGATAACCTCCTGAAATTGGAACACTGGTTCTCCAATTGGCGACTGCAAGTAAACCCTCAAAAAAGCACTGCTCTTCTGTTCACAAAAAATTCAACATCTCCCAAAGATGACATCTTTCTATTTAACATCAGGATTCCCTGGAAAACAGAAGCCAAATATCTAGGCGTTCTGCTAGATAGAAAACTAACCTTCAGCCCGCATACAAAATCCTTATGTACAAAGGCACCAAAAGTCATAGCACAGCTTTACCTTCTTATCAATAGGAACAGCAAACTAGATATTAAAATCAAACTGCTCCTCTACCAGTTGATGATTCGTCCCATTATCACTTATGCATCCGACGCCTGGAGCCATACTTCAAGCTCAAATATCCTTAAACTGCAAAACAAATGCTTACGCATGATCTTAAATGCATCATGGTACATTAGAAATGTTCAACTTCATCGAGACACAAATATCCCTTATATCTACTCTTTCCTGCAATCTCTCGTAATAAAGCACGTCTCAAAATCGTCCTCACACCCAAATGAATTAGTCCAACAAGCAGCTAATTACGATGAATCGTATTTATGTAAATATAGAAGACCTAAGGTCATCCTAGTTCCCTTCAAAGATCTATAATTGGTCCAACTCGGGCTGAGCACGTAGCTCATAAATTTTTCCCTACACAGTAACCTATCAGATAGCAGGGATTAAAAGCATTATGCTTCACCCTTATATACAGTAGCGGTCTGTGTTCTGCGAATTTTATGTTTTATTGTGTATTAAAGAATAAAGCAGATGTTTTAAACCAATTCAATAAAGTATTTTCATCTTAAATTGATCAGAACCGAAGTTACGATTAACATTAAAACATCGCAAAAGCGTGTAATTAGTCTAAATTCTCGATAAAAAAAAATAAAATGACTAACTTTCGTAGTCACAGTTTTATACTTCCTTCGTGATCGTTTAACAACCGTATTGTCAGTTTTCTTAAGAGGCAACAATCATTAAAAGTCATTTAATGAACATGTTAGGAGAAGAAAGAAACGAAAGCATAACTTGGCTGGTCATGGCTAACAATCCATTTAATTTTGTTCACCAGAGAAATTACAATTTTGTGGCAGTAAAGCACATTGTTGACGGTGCTGTGAAACCTGGTATTGCTGATAAATGCGAGCGTGACTGTTAACTCCATTTGTTTGGGTGAGTGAGGCCGACTTGATTTAATGCGAATTTTAATGACCAGCCTGGTTCGTGAGATGAAGGGGATATTTTTAAAAACGTTCTCCATTTTATCACGAATTAGGGTGAAGTAGCGGGGAATTCTTTGCACAATAACTTACATTGTGGTTTTTCTTAATTTCTTATTTTACGCAGAGTTCTTGAATGTTATTTTTCAGCAAGTAGTGGGTGATGTAATCGTGCGTGATGTATAATAGGCACACCGACCAGATGCTTACCATTTGGCATAGGATTCAGTGCAATTAAATAAAAGTAATAATATTTATTTTTAATAAATATGTGGAACTTATCTTCTAAATATAATTACATTTTTATTATTTTAAATTTTATTTAAAATAAACTAAATTATATGTCTTACTTGAATAATTCTGTATAACTTTATATATGATTAACGACTTAGTCGTTGTATTAAATAAAAAATATTTCGATTTTATTCGCATTTTAGACTATATTTATTATAGTCTTTATAATACATTATAGTCTTTATTATAGCATCATTATTAAATAAATTTATATTCTGATTTTATTTAATAATGTTAAATAAAAAAATTAAAAAATTAGGAATTTTAAAAACACCTTTTATGTTTTTATATATAATTCTTATAGTAACTTATGGAGTTGTAAGGAGTTGATTTATTCATTCAATCCAAATCCCTTGGAGGGTAATGGATGGCAATGCTGTAGCCAAAGAAGTTCTAACTGAGGTTCGGCTATTGCAGTTACCCTCCTGCCATGAGCAGAGCTTTAATTGCTCAATAACACCTTATCCGTACACTGCTCTCTACAGATAACGGGGAAGATGAAAAGCATTCTTGCTTCGCCCCTTTAAGCCAGTCCTTATAAGGACTTATGGAGTTGTAAGGTTTCTTTAGTGGACGAACCTTGATCGAGAGTAACGAATGGCAATGGCAATGCTGTAGCCAGTGAAGTTTTAACTGAGGCTCGGATATTTCCGTAATTGTACGCCCACACTTCGTAGAGCCGACCTTGGCAATGTCCAAGAAGAGTCAATTCATGCTGAATAGGAGAAAGAAATAAAGGATGTACGAATTGGTCACCAACACGCGAAATTCCGTATTTTATACGTACAAACAAAATAGTTACCACTTTAAAAACTAGAATTTTTATAAAAGAAAAGCTAATTTTCCGACGTACAATAATAAACACTCATCCCACGAAACGCATTGATTACCCTATTATCGGAATGGATTTTCCTTCTTTTGACATGCGCAGAAATGTCGAAGGGTCTCGCATCTGTGGGCATACAGTACCCAGCCATGACTAGAGCTTTTAGGGTCTCGCATCTGTGGGCATACAGTACCCATCCACACAGATTTTCTTCAATCAGATGAAGGGATGAAGAGTCAAGAACTCAGTCCATCGCCCTCCTCCCCCCCCCCAAAAAGTTTTCTTTAGTAGCACTTTACAATGTGTGTGTGTGTGTTTGTATATTTTAATTTAAATTTAAAATATATAAATGTGTTCATAAATGTTTATAAATATGTTTATTTTTTATGTATATTAAAACAAAAGCAAAAATATTAAGTAAACATGCGTGTACATTTAAATAAATAAATAAATATATTTTAAATTTAATGTTGCACATATATATATATATATATCTATATATATATATATATATATATATAGATATATATATATTATACAATATTACCATTTATTTCAAGTTTTTTAAAAAAATAAAATAATTGGAGATTTGGTTGAACATTCAACTGCATTGCACCAACAATTTCTCTTCCCTCTTTACTCCCTGTTTTCCATTCGCGTGCTTATCGCATGTGCTGACAGCCGTAGGAGTTTACCTACGGCTAGTTTAAGTGCACGCATTCCATCTCTCGCCCAAGTTCTGATAACCTCAATACCACACTGAATGATGAAAGTGATTACTGACCTGCCTTTCCTCCTTCAGGTCCGATATACGATGGAGAAAAAAATAAAAATAAAAATAAATAAGACGTCCTGAATCCTCCCGTAAACGTGAAAGCAAGAGTGAGATAATGATGAATCAGTAATGAAGAGGAGGGAGCATCTTCAAATAATCTTAACTAGATTTTTCTAGTAGAGCTGCTCTAGTCAGATGAACATGTCATAAATATTACCATTCATTATAAAAGTGGAACGTCACTGCTGATTAAAAGTCATGTAGTTTAGTCATGCTGCTAGTTTCGATGATTATATCCAAAAATACAAATTCTACAGGAAATAATTTTTGAACTCACATAAAACGTTATGTAAATTTTACTTTAATGTTTAAATTATTTTTAAATAATTTATTTTATGAGAAAAAAACTTTATACACCATTTAGTTTAATACATGATTTATTTATAATTAAATGTATGTTCGTAACGGGTTTTTACGATTAACATTTCTGACATAAAGGGTGAGTGGAAAATTTATGAGCCAATTGCTCATAAATAAATTTTAAATTAAATAAGATTAAAGTAAATTAAAATATTTTTAATCAAATACGATGGCTTTTGGTCTTTTAAGTTTGAAGTAATCCGTTGTGATTGTCAACAATTAATCCAATAGATATATAATAATAAATTAAATAGAGATTGTTAACAATAATTAAGTAGATATTTATATTTCTGTTTTATTATATATTTTATATATTTTATATTTTTCTTCATAATTAATGTTTTATTATTTATTTTTTATATATATTTTATATATATATATATATATATATATATATATATATATATATATATATATTAATGAATTTCTTGATATAAACTATTTAAGAACCATCATCTACCAAGGATCCATGATTTCCATAACCAATATTCTTATGCCCACTAGAATATTTTTCTTATAAATCCCATGGGTTCTTCTGTTTGCAGGGATGAAAAACTTGGGATTTCAAAAGAAACACCTTTTAACCACAGTATGAGATGGGCTAACTCACCTTCAGTTGAAAAGACCTCATAAAATTTTCTTCGCCTCCTATATGTGATTCGACTTGAGGTCTTGCCAACCATTTGGAATAATTGTTCCCAGTTGAGCTGTAGAGGCTGTTGGTAATGAATGTGCATTTGTAATGAAATTGTAAATTATAGTGACATAAAACTGCGAACTACTGTCCAACCACAGATGCGAGACTCCTCGACACTTCTGTGCATGGCAGAAGAAGGCGAATCCGTTCCGATAATAGGGTAATCGATGATGACTGTTTACTATTATATGTCGGAACTTTATCTTTTATGAAAATTCTAGTTTTTAAAGTGGTAACTATTTTGTTTGTGCAACAATTGGAAAAATTTACGTATAAATTACGTGATGTCACGTGTTGGTGACGAATTCGTACATCGCCATATTCCTTTCTTCCATTGAATATGAATTGGCTCTTCTTGGCACATTGCCAGCCAGGGTTCTCGCATGTGTGGTCAGACAGTAGTTACGGACAATTGTTTTCGTCGATAACTGTTTTCTTGTACATGTTTATTTATATATGCATATAAATTAATTTTTATATATAAATATAAATAAATATTCGTATATTTATATTTTTAAATTTTATTTTATGTAACTAGCGTGAAAGGGTGCATCCTTCCTTGTTCTTGTGGGTGGTTTCACATGCTGAGAGGGGAAAGTGAAAGAATGATGGTGGCCAGAAAGTTATTTAAATGAATCTCTCTCTCTCTCTCTCTCTCTCTCTCTCTCTCTCTCCTCTCTCTCTCTCTCTCTCTCTCTCTGTGTGTGTGTGTGTGTGTGTGTGTGAGAAGATCATCCAAATGCTCGCTTCCGGATAGCATCAAACATACTAAATGAGGTTTTTGGTGCCTACTACAAGTGTAAGCTGCATTCCAAAGATGGTGTGTGTGTGTGTGTGTGTGTGTGTTTACGGGGGGGTAGGATTTATATAGTATTAGCAGTTATATTCAGGTGAGAAGCAGTGGCTTCAGTACAAAAAGATACTTTTAAATATGATGATCCTGTTGATCCAGGATGATAAAGACGGAAAAGTAGTCTTCTTCTCCATCATCTCATTACAAATTCTTTTCAGGCGTTGTTAAGAAAAAAATTAAGGAAGAAAATATGAAGACTGAAGAAAAATAAATAAATGTCTGATAACATAAAAGAGTTTTTTTAAAGTAAGGTATCTAGAACCTGGATCAAGGAGGAGGTTACTTAAGAGAAGTTCTGGGTTTGGGGATCGAGAAATATATCAGAAAATCTGGTCTAGGGACTAATATTGGGAATCTGGATTCAAGGACTCTATGGTAAGCAATATACAGTGGATCCATTCTACAGGAAAAACAAGGGAAGACTTCATGCAGGTCTTTGGTTATATAGACCGTAGATAATATTTCTTGTCAAAGATTTCCGGTTCTTTTCTAATGAAGTAGGTTTGTGTGATGAATGCATTCATTTGCTCGTCTTCGGTTGTTTTTTGCTTGAATTTGCATAATTAATTTCGACCAAATCAATCAAGTTGCCCTGTTGAGAATTGATACCATGCAGCATGTGTGACCCCACTGGTTTAATCACAAACTCATGAAAATTCAGAAATTGTCCTAATAATCTAGATGGCTCTAAGAATGACACCCGTTTTAAAAACAACTCTCTTGATCATTACGTGCACCGATTATGATCAGCTATTGAAAGAACTGAGAGAAATATCAAAACCTGAATGGTTATTATGCGAATTTGTACAGCAATCATAAAACAGCTCTATGAATTATTAACATTGCGTATAATGTAATAAGCCAATGAAATTAGTTTATGGTTTTGTCTTCTGCTAATTTCAACCGAGCATGTGTTACTGTTTTAAGTAATTATCGCAAGGTTTGATGGGTAATATAGTTGTGTGTTTATGTGTTTACATTTAATATCGGATCATTAATTACATTGCTTTACGCTGTGATTTCTTTTCTTTTTTTTTTATACTTTTTTTGCAGATATCTGTCTTCTGTCTACTGGCTGTACACGGATTTTTATGTGCTAAGTGTGCTGGAGTTGACGTTTATGGACCTTCATCTGACTATGACGTAAGAATAATTTACTGCTTATATCCGAAGTCTTTCTTATATTTTCCGTTCACACAGATATTTGGAACACCAATAAGGTTTTATGAAATGCATCATGATGTCTTTATTTAGAGAATTCTCTCTCGTAGCTGTATTGAAGTATACATACAATATTTACATGTTTATTAAAGGAAAATAAGCTGTTTCAATGTTCAGTAATTCAAGCTATGAAAGCGCGCATGCGTACTCAAAGGCAATCTGGATCCTCATAAAGCCCACAGCTTTATAAGCTAACACATATGCAGTAATAATCACAAAAAAACGTAACCAGTTATGTAAGTCTATTGCTGTTGGAAACATGCATGACGTCATGCACTCATCACTAGGCAACAAAATAAACGAAATAACAAGCAATAATATTAGAATTGTTTCCATGAGCTATACAAGAGTTCTGCGCATGTGCATATTTAATAATATTGCATACCAGGATGATAATCATGGCTGCTGGTGCCATTATTTGCATGCACAGTAATCGCTTAGCGGGAGCGGGAAGGACTGTGAAGTGCGTGTTGTTAAATAAGAGGTCTACCACCATTAATTAACACTGGGTTCACTATATAGCTCAACTAGTCCATTATTACCAAACCAGTTTATATTGTACCTGTGTTTCGCTAATAACAACGAACTCGGTGAATTGTTCAAGGTTTAATAATGGACTTTGGAGAGCCCAAAAGTGCACGTGCAACATGCCCCTGATTTAAATAAGTAACTCTGGAATTTTCACTAAGGAATCTCAACTGTTTGAATGAAAGCTTAAAAATTTACTTTCAAGTAAAAGACTTGAAAGCGAATTTATTTATGTCTATATATTTGGTGCTTCCGGTGAAGTTGTCTGTGTGTTCTCTGTTTTTTAAACATTTCGTTGGAAGGCCTTTCTTTCAATGGGAATGTTTCACTGGTGTCCAAAAGCTAAGGACGAAGTACATTTTTATATGAAAACATTTTCACGACTACAGCCAAATGAGGACATAAATTTACTGCCAGCATACTAACGAATTATATTACATAAAAAAATGTGTTATATCATACAAATTAAATTGCAATATTTTTATGGGTTACATGTTAAAATTACACGAGATAACATTACACTGCCAAAATTACACAAGGAAGAAATTACACAAGGATGAAATTACATATAGATAAAAATACACTAAGAAAAAATTACACAAATTTTAATATTCACACCTAATATTTTTACTTTAGAGTTTTTAAATTTTTATGATTAATTTTATATTTATTTTCAGATAAGAGTTCTGATAATTTTGTAATACTTTATAAGACCTACCTGTTGACTTTAATTCGATTAAAATATTATTGGTATTTTGTTGTCAAACTAAACACATAAACTTTCTTAATATTTCAAAAATTACTTTTAGTTTAAAAAATAATAAAAAACAAACACTAAGTCATATAAGCTATACAACGTAAAAAATCCAATCGTCTATTAGAGTCGTAATTTTTTACGATATTTGAAATACGTTGTTTTAACGAAATATACCTATGACGTCCAGGGTTTCGTTGACCAGTTAAATGCTGCAAATAGTTTGTATGTTGTAAAGATAATTCTTTAACAATTATCCAAAAATTTCCAAAACAGTTGGATGGGAACACTGAAAGAGAGACTGGAGACACTGAAAGAGAGAGACTGAAAGAGAGTCCATAGTGCCATCCTTCGATACAATTTGTAGTTCTAGCTATACGGTTGGCTGCAGAGTGTCTATGGTTCCAAGTAGAAATATTGAACAGAGGTTGTCTATAAGTGCCGTTCCTGAGCTGTCGACCTCGAATATATGTACGTTTGAAGTAAAGGAGAACTTGCTCGATTTGTTCATTATATTCGTCTAAATTAGAGAACAGATCAGCAACTTCTAAAAATGTTTCTAACACTTCTTCTTCTGTTAAAAATGCAAGTGGTTGTAACATTTTAATGTGTACTGCAAATGACTGATTGGATTCATATAGAGATTTTAGTCCACATTCATTTACTTTGCGTATAATAGATTGTGATAAGTGGGAAAAGCAGCCACCGATTTCGATGTTTTCAAACACGGCAAGGAAAGCATTCATTGCTGCTGTTTCAAAATCGGTCAAAATTTTTCGTGGTCGAGCTTGAGGAAGTTTCTCCAGCAACATGTTCAGCATCTTCACGTATATTTCATCCTTTTTCTCTGGTAGAAGAGCCAGTAGACAAGGAAAAGCGACGCCTGAATCATATTGGACATGGATACTGTATAACTGATAATATATTTCTGGAACCACTTTAAATGTACCATCTGCTAGCCAAAAATCGTTAACTACAAGTTGATCTAGACGAGTCTTGTGACCAATTAGTATTATACGTTCTGGATCTTCTACCCCGAAATCATGAATAATCCATTTAGAGTATTTCTCTGGTATTTCAAAATTTTTGTTATGTGGATTTGACGGAACGTTTCCGATTGTTTTAGCTTTGGATCTATTTAATCGCCTCGTCATGGAGCTCTTCTTCGGTAGGCCATTTTTAATCCGTCTGATACAGTCACTAAACTGTTAGCTATAATTGCACGAGCCATCGCGCCTGGATTCGACATTTTTCTTTTCATTTGATTTGCAAGTTGATGAGCTTCAGATTCAAAAGTCCTATTAACATGACAGTGTTCTGAAGACTCACGGATAATCTTGTTGTCTCGGGTATGGAGCAGCCATCGACAATGTAAAGTTCTAAACTTTGCACAACGCCAATGAATAGTTCCGATAGCAGTTTCACGGTAGCGAACAAACTCGAATCCTTTGTAAATTATAATTTGACCACCTTTATTACTAACGCCGTACTCAAAATTAGCCATGGATAAATTAAAAATTAATTTTAAAAAATTAATCACGAAATTTATTAACTCGCACGTTATACACTAGTTGTATTACGAGTCACTAAACTAGAACTGAAGAATGTAAGACAAAAATTTACTTATATACCTTCACCCAAACAATTCTTAGAAATTCTTGAGCAGTTCATGGTGATTAACAATTGTCGATTGGTTTTACCTTAGGAAATTATTCCTTGTAAATCTGAGGTAAGTATTAATTAGGGTAGCTAATCACTACATCATTTTGTGTTTCCAACTCAACCACTTCCCTAATCCCCTTGCCCAAATTCGCACTAGTAATTTACCCCTTGCTGGTTATAAATTTTGTACAATTTTTGGTGAATGTTATTTTATGTGTAATTTCTTATTTGTGTATTTTTTCCTTTTAATTTTTTTCTTAGTGTATTTTTATCTATGTGTAATTTTTTGTTTGTGTAATTTTTTCTTTGTTTTTTCTTGCCTGTGTAATTTCTTAATTTCGTAATTAATTTCGTAATTTCTTACTTGTGTATTTTTCCTTTTAATTTTTTTCTTAGTGTATTTTTATCTATGTGTAATTTTTTCTTTGTGTAATTTCTTCCCTGTGTAATTTCGTCCGCGTGTAATTTTTGCAGTGCAATTTTATCCCGTGTAATTTTTTCCTGTGTAATTTTGTCCTGACACAGTTTTATGGCAAAAGTTACAAATTTCTTAAGGACGTAGTTAAGTAATACTGTACAGTCCTTACAGAAAACTACGCTGAGAGACATCTCGGTATGGATTATGTTTATTCCCGAACTGCGATGCGGCTCTCACAATGTCGTACCACGCAAGTGATTCTGAAGTTCTTGAGGCAAATGGCCCACTCCTCCTTCGCAACAAGGATAAGGCCTTGTTTGTTTGATGGAGGGAAATTTCGAGTAGCAGTGCATCTCCCTATCGTCCCAAACGTGTTCTATAGGGTTAAGATCTGAGGAACTTGCTAGCCACTCGATTCGATTAATATCCTCAGTCTCCAGAAGTAGTTTTTAATGTACGATGTAGTGTGGCATTTTCATCCATAAAAATGAATTTATTCGCCTACCTCACCATGAAATAATCGAACATGACGTTGAAAACTTTGTTGAAATATCGTTCACCAGTCATAGTCCCTTTTTTCAGCACTGTAGCTCGGTGCGTCCATTAAGCATAACGCCTCGCCACCCCATGACCCCAGCACCGCCGTATCTATCCCTTTCAAGAACATTCTCGCGATGATAAGCAGTACCATTTTTACGCCAGATCAAGCGTCGTCTAGAATCGGAGGAAAGACTAAAACGACTCTTATCTGTAAAAAAGTACATTAGCCCATTGGTGTCTTGTCCAAGTTTTATGGATACAACATCACTGAAAACGTGCTCTGCGATGAGCTTTGGATAAAGAGACGCAGACTACAGGCCTTCGGGCGCATAGGCCTACTTGTCTCAGAGGTCTTACCACCGTTTATCGAGATATCGGCGTACCAGTGCTTGAATGGAGTCGACTTACATGCTGACCTACCGTGGTGCCTCGATTACGTTTTGTTTTTCTAACTAAAAGTCTGTCTTCATGCTCCATAGCAGAGCGAGGGCGGCCTCTAAGCAAACGTCGGAAACATTCCATTGGTTTCAAACCAATGGAATGTTTCCATTGGTTTGAAAGTGAATTACTGATATTGCCAGGTCTCTGGCAATATCAGTAATTCTGCGGCCTTTTCAAGCTTTCCAATAATTCTTCGCCGTGTGAAATTGTCTAAAATGATGCCTTTGAGAAATTACAAGACATCCAAGTTTGCAACTTTATTCTTTCAAGAAAAGAGCTTCCTTCAAACACAATTCGCTTTGCACAATCTTTTGCCTGTTGAGCGCGTAATTCGAAAATTTGAATTTGGACACCCGTATATAATGTTTCTCTGTCCCCCCCCCCCCAATTGGGAAACGCACTAGAATTGAACTGGTTCATAGCATGAACCAAGTTAACCGCAAGATCGCCATAGATAAGGAATTTTCAATAGCGTTTGTTCTATGTGGTCGCTGGACTTAGAGCTGTTTAAGAAATAAAAAAAAATCTTGATCGTAATGTAAATGAAATCAATTTGGTCTTGGTAATAGCCTACGTACTTGCTAAAGAGTTTACAAGGATCGCTGAAATAATGTTTGCAAAAACTTTTACCGATGAATGTTATCATTAAGATTAAAACCATTGTTACTGGTGACTGAAGCACTTTTAAATGAAAATGGTTATTTATTTGGATACAACTCGTTGTCTCTGACCACAGTTACTAACTACAATGTGTTCAAATAATTACTGAGATCTTCCCATGTTTCGAATAAAACATACTGATATGTATATTCCTTTCACCATATGCCACCAGATGATCAATACTGCTATATGAGGTGAACGGATATACTTCTAGAGTCGACTGTACGTTGGTATGCTGTAAATGTCAGGTAGAGAACTTATTGATATAATGTGTATTACCATCGGTGCTATACTAATGACCTATCTTTCGTGACATTAGTAAAATATTGTACTACTCAAAGGAACAGTGGGAAACATAACTGATAGAGAAGTAAAGGTGCCACTGCAGAAAAAAAAAAAAAAAGAAGAACCGGCCAGCAAGACCCATTGGAACTTAAACCAAGAGACCAAAGTGTGATTCAGAGAAATCTCAGCAGACCATTGCTGGAAACCATAAACCAGGAGTTCAAAGATTCTATTAACACTGCATAATGAGCTGCACATAAGCCAAATATCAACTATGGTAATAAATAGATTATACTAATATAAAAAAACATATACTAATGCATAGGGCCAAAGACGATCCAATGCTATTCAGGTGATGCAATTCAGGTTCTTTTGAAATATAAGAATTAGTCGTAGTACTAATTTCAACGGTACTTCAAAAAAGTTTCCGAAATCTATTGAAAAACACTATAACAATTCAGTGAAAAGTAAAAGAAAAAGGTTATATGAATGGTGGGGGAGATTTAAGTCTCAGCAGGGGTGGTAAGTGCAGGATATCGTCATCAAAACGTGTTAATATTAGATTTCATTCTTTCTATGTAACCAGCGAAACAACTCAAGAACTTCTCTCTGTGTCTATCAGCCTACAGTCTAGAGTCTTAAAAAAAAGATTATCCTTGGAGCGAAGTCTAGAGTCTGATAATCTTTTTTCTTTAGCTCTTCTGCCAGAGTGTTCTCATGATGGAAAGTCGATAACAACAATGAGATGACGAAAAAGAAATTCATTTTTGCGATGGTGAAGAACCTATAGAAGTAATACTTCGATTGTAGGAACATCCAAATTTTTTTTTTTTCTCCGAAGGCACACACACACACATCAAACTGCCTAACATTTTCAGTCGTACGTGATATGCGAAGAGTAAGTATACGACAACTGGGTTATACACACACACAGCGCGACATGAATAAGCTCGTGCCATCCTAAAAACCACCCACTAACTGAAATGCCATCTTTAAACCCTTCCTACTATTCGCAAATGTCCACTAATATAGATCTTCCCCTTGTTATCATTGGCCAGTACACGCGTTTGTTTACCCTCAGGGCAAGTAAGGACCTGATTTGCGGACATCGGGATGTAGCGCACGGTTGGCGTAATTAGATGTTAGAACAGCAGGTCACTCGTGTTGTCACATAAATCATCTTTCTTCTCGTAGAGTAGGCCTCTTGGACATCCCGTCGACCTCGTCAGGCCGATGAAGCCTATCGGAGGATCACATTCATTTCGTATACAGTAGGGGTCCGGCTAATGTTGTGCCGGGAAACCTTGTGAACGGTTTGTTTGACTGTGTGTGGTAAGAAATGGAGTTTCAACGTAAAATGTTGTACGAAGACGAATGGTTGTAATGATTGACGATGCCTACTAAAGAGAAGAATCGTTTTGACAAGCTTGTCAGCCAATAATCATACTGAATAGGCCCAGAGGTACATGTAAATTGGCTGTGTTGTAAAAGCTGAAAACAGCAACAATTAAGCGCTATTTTAAGTTTATTAGCCAGTTTTATGTATTTCTGGGATTACATGTACGATTTTACTGAAGTTTTGTTGCATAATCACCTTATATTACACTCCTTGTGTTTTGCTAATAATCTTTTTTTAAAAAAGCCAATAATTAACAATGGGCTATAGCAAGTTCTGCTGATACTTTGTTCTTAAATCAGCAATTCCTAAACTTCACCGGAAAATAATAACTACAAAATTATATTCATAGGAAAGTCAAATTCTTCAGAAATATATGTAGACTGCAGAATTTCCTGAGCAGCGTGCGAATATCACGTTGTGCCCTAGTTCGTGTTTGATCCATTGCTGGCTAGTCAACTGTCGATACATAAAAGTCAACTTTCTACTTCTTCTTCTTCTTCCCAGGACGACATTATCAAGATCCTCTAGTGGTGATCCGTCTTCATTCATCTATTTTTACGCCACTAATAAAACACGGTTATAGTGATCTAAAGGATACTTCCGTAGTGGATATAATTGATAGTCTTGTTGAAGGAAATTAAGGAATGTAAACCGAATGGGTGGTTTTTATCAGTCCATCGTCTTCTGGTATTGCGCTATTTCATGAGAGATGACTTTTACTTTAGTTTTCTTTTAATTGGTAACTCGAACAAGCTCTACATCACGAGTTCAAACTAGAGACTAAATTAAAGATTTCGTGATATTTTTTTTAAAATGAAACTTGCTACTGCTTTCCAAACTAGCCTTTGACATGACAGTCAACCGATCATTCACCTTAAAATTATATTAAACACACTGTTGGTCACTTGAATAGGTTGCATCCTCTTATATTATGTTCAGTTTTGTTTACGTGCAAATTTTTATAATCACAAGATTGATTACGTCATCAAACAGAAATAATCCAGTAGCCGGAGGTGGGCAAATTAATTTGAAAATTACTTCAAGTATGTACTAAAACAAGCATCCAAAGAAGCATTTTCTTCTGGTCAAAGTATTGTTAATTATCTATAGTACTTTAATTAGGAAATACCTTTTAAAGTATTTGAAGGGGTACTTCAGTAAACTGATCAATGTCAGCCTGGTAGGCTAGGTAGCAATTATACTTAAAATCTCTGGACTGTAGGTTTGAATCTATGGTTATAAATGTCTGTGAATGTCTTTAAAAAGTAAGTAAGTTTCATCGCTTAGTGTGAGTACACCTCCTTGCTTATTCGATGGTTGAAGAGGATCGATAAATTCAGTGCTGGGTCTACATTAGTATTACTAATTTGGAAATTAAAAGACTAATAAATACTTAAAGTGCTTTTTTTTTTTTTTTAATAGTCCTTATAAGGACTGGCTTTAAAGGGGCGAAGCAAGAATGCTTTTCATCTTCCCCGTTATCTGTATAGGACGGTGTAGGGATAAGGTGTTATTGAGCTATTAAAGCTCTGATCATGGCAGGAGGGTAACAGCAATAGCCGAGCCTCAGTTAGAACTCCACTGGCTACAGCATTGCCATCCATTACCCTCCAAGGGTATTGGATTGAGTGAATCAATCACCGCATCTCACGGTCGATTGAATCAATTATTCTACCCTTAAAATGCTTCCTTATCCTTATAAGGACTGGCTTAAAGGGGCGAAGCAAAAATGCTTTTCATCTTCCCCGTTATCTGTAGAGAACAATGTAGGGATAAGGTGTTATTGAGCAATTGAAACTCTGATCATGGCAGGAGGGTAACAGCAATAGCCGAGCCTCAGTTAGAACTTCATTGGCTACAGCATTGCCATCCATTACCCTCCAAGGGTATTGATTGAATGAGTCAATCACCGCATCTCACGGCCGATTGATTCAGTCCATCCCCTTAAAGTGCTTGGCTATTTACGAAGGGCTTTAGACTAAGTAAAAATGCGAAGTATTTTGGTGTGTTAAGTTTGTGTACTGGCTTACAACAACGCGGTATTTAGTAAGGTTTTCTTTCTCCCCCCCTTTCCCCCCTCTAACTGCTCTTATTATACAAAGTATACCTTCCGTATATTTCGGTGCCAGTAGGCATGAAGTCTGAATGCACTACACTATTCAGGTCCAGAAAGCAATGCAGACATTTGCGTGGAGCGCTCTGCATCAAACAATACTGATGTCTGCGTCCTTCTCCCAATAATAACATTACTAAGAATACTAACAACAATTTTTATATACTGATGAATGACAATGGACAAACCTTTTCCAGTCAGAAACCTCAATGCATGAAACATTTGCTCATGACATCGCACCATTTTTACTGTTGACATTCAGAGACCTCTAGTGGTCGTTAAAAGTCTACCCCCCCACAGATTTGTTTTATAAAAAATAAAATAGAATAAAGAGACGTTACTTTTCATCATGTCCTCCTGCTAAGGTATGAAAAAAAAAATACATAAGTGAAAGAATAAATGAACAAATCAACACATACAGGTTAGCTGTCACTATACTTCCTTGATCTCTTTGTGAAGTTATTATCATCACCTGCCCTCTAGTGGACACTAAAGTCATTAACCTCCATTAGTTCTCTCCGCCTCTCAGTGCTTCAGATATCTCCCTGTGACTGTTTTAATGTAATGTTGATGTGGCGCGTATGGTGGTGATGGTCCCACTGACAGCATAAACAATCCAGCTCAAGGGTACTTGAGTCCACTTGGACGACATCATTTCTCTCTTGTTAACTGCATAAGCCCACATTACTCTGAGTTGAACAAGCACATTTGCTCACAGCCCCCATCTCACCCCCACGCAAAAAAAAAAAAGTGAACAACATTGTGGCGCACTTAGAGCAGCATTTTTTTTTTTTTTTTTTTTAGAATGTATATGCAAGAGAGAGAGAGAGAGAGAGTTATGAGCTTCGTATCTAAGGTCACTCCAAACATTCACCCGCATGTTGTATCTGATTCTGATTCGACTAATCATCGGATTTTAAGGGCGAATATTTTTTTTTTCTGACAGACAAATTCTACTCTAAAAATTCTCCCCTGGATAGAGATCTGTTTATACCGTTTGAGAAATGATAGCTTGCGGCTACAATGGCAAATATTTTTCGGGTTTATCACTTGGAGTTTTCGATTCTGCCGTTAAGCTTAACAAATGAAGTTCATTTTGTTTTCACAAGAAGAGTGAAGGATATTACAGAAGTGTTCATTTAAAGAAAATCTAGAACTAGTTTCATCTTTCCTATTTTAGTGATGTGTATTCTATTGTTTATGTGTACACAATTTCTTTTCGTTGGTAGAACATATGTGGAACTCATTTTTTTTTATGGAAAGCAGTAGCATCGGTGACAAGCTAGATTTCCAATCTCATTAAAAGTATTCTAGGAACCCTTAATGGGACTGAAACAATATTTTCATAAAGTATTCCTCGAATCATCAAGTATGGAAGGAATGTTTTAGCTTTTTCAACAAAGCTCAGATAAACTTGATATTCACTTTACTGATAATATCAAGCACATGCTCTCGAGAGAGTAGTGCGCTGTTTGTATTGGAATTCTTCAATTGTATGATTTACTAGACCAATAAATATGGCTCCGCAATCTAGTGACCACAACGGTCCCCCGTAGCACAGGTGGTAACGAGGGATATCCTAGTTTTGAAACACCTGGGTTCGAAATCGAAGTTGAGAAGCACATAAAATGAATTTGAGTTAGCGGGTCTATCGATATATATATATATATATAGACCTGCTATATACACTGCTTGGAAAGAAGTCAATGGACATCATAGTGTGAGGAACAAACAGCCATGGCTCCCACCTTAATAAACTGTAGGATCTCCTTTCGCCGATGACCGCAGCAATCCGATGAGGCATATTTTTCACAGTACGATAGCCATCGATGGGAATTTTGGACCATTCTTCCTCTAGGCATGTATTGAGGCCCTTGGTTGTTGTGGGGCGGACATCAATTGACTTTACCCTACGCTCCAGTTCATCTCATAGATGTTCAATAGGGTTGAGTCAGGGCACTAGAAAGGTCAGTCAAATGTGGTGACGTTCATGTCCACGCAGTTACACCAGCAGCCTTATGACACGGTGCATTGTCTTGCTGAAGGAGACAATGGTCAGTTCCGTAGAAATGCCACAAAGTAGGAAGCATAGCATTCTCCGGAATGATGAGATACCTCTAGGAGTTCAATGTTCGTGGTATCACAAACAGAGGTCCGAGACCAAACCAGGAAAAACAGGACCATACCATCACACCACCACCTCAAAATTTCATGCTTGGAGTTACGCACTCTGGTAAGAGACGTTCACCGGTCATCCGCCACACCCACAACAGTCCATCTGCTTGGTAGAGGGTGTAGTGTAAATCGTCTCTCCATAACACAGCTTTACAAGTTACTAAGTCCCACTGCACACGCTCCTGACACCATTAAAATTGACGCTGCATGTTGGTTTGAATAATATGGGGTTTGCATATTGCGGTCCTACCATGAAAACCGATGATGTGAGCCTCGGTACTAAATGTTTTTGTGCAGATTGGCGTTCCAGTCGATGCCGGAACTGTACATTCAACGTGTCGGACTACGAATGGGCGGGTTTTAAATATTATCCTTCGAAGCACCCTACGGTCATGTTTGGTGAGTGTGGTGGGTCGTCCACTACGGTTAGCGCTTGCAGTTGACTCCCTCCTGCACTTCCATCTCAGTATGGTATCACTGATTGTTGACCTGAGATGGACCAATTTGTCAGCAATTTTTTGAGCAGATAGGCCTACAACATGGCATTCTATCACAACGTCTCTTTCAACCTTCGCCTGCAACCGTTTCACCTGGACACCTTTGCACTGACTTGGGAGCATCATATTGTAATCGGAAGCTATTTATTGCTACCGTTATTATCATTTTTATATATAATTTCTTTTCTTACTCTACTTCTTCTATTGTTTATCCACCTTCCGTATTTATTAGTCGTATGCCTATGAACACTGAAAAATTTATTTGTCAGACTGAGCCATCAGTATATCAAATATTCGGCATAAGACTCAATAAAACTTCCGGTAGATCTCTCTCTCTCTCTCTCTCTCTCTTTTACGAGTGAAACTTCCCTCAACAAAGTTTACATAAACAGTCGTGGTTCTTAAGTAATCAAACTGCGCTTTTAATGCCTTAGTTGTTTCTCGCTCACAAGTCTTTTTATTTAGGAACAGTGCATTGTAAAATAAAGGATCAGGCAGCATTCTTTTAACAAATAATTAAAACACATTTATTTACATATAATACATGAATTAAACAATAGGGAGATTGCTTTCTCTATCTATTTATAAAATCTTTAGCATGAAATTAGAACCCTTTTACTTCAACATTAAATAATCTCTTTAACTCAAAAACTTATGTACTCTCTGCTCACAATTCCAACTTATTAAACTTTTAGTACACTCGCAAAGAGGTTAGCTAACTCTCTGTTAAGTTAATTTTACAAATTTTTATATCAACTTCCAACATGCCCATTGATTCTCTTAAAGACACTTCTTATTACTATTGAACAATCTTAAAAGTCCATCTACAACCTACTATGAGAGGGAATATACAAAAAGTTTGAAAAGTTTGCATTACAGTGCAATGCAATATATAATTAAATTACACGGAACATTTGAAGGTATATGCTAAAATATTAAAAAAAAAATAAAAATAGTTCGCTTCCTATTTTCTATAAAAATTAAATTACTTGGAAAAAGTAGATTGTATGCAGTACGTTATATT
Organism: Typopeltis vanoorti; assembly: GCF_054136105.1. Taxonomy (NCBI): domain Eukaryota; kingdom Metazoa; phylum Arthropoda; class Arachnida; order Uropygi; family Thelyphonidae; genus Typopeltis; species Typopeltis vanoorti. Next base: position 74,121,360 of record NC_143569.1, on the reverse strand, counting down.
CGTCTCAAATTATCAGATTTTTTTTTTTAACAGCGAAACTGAAATTATATTTTTAGCAGCCCTAATGAATTGTGAAAAAAGCAATTTCGACTTATTTGTTTGACAACGCGAGGCGGTGGGCGCAGTGAGATTTGAACCAATGGATGTAGAAGGGAAATATTATCTTCTCAGGCAGCCAGACCAACAGGATTCGAATTTCATTAGTCTAGCTTTCAAAACTATTTAAATCTATTATAAAATTCTTCAAATCGATTGTTTCTACAATATTTATATTATTTTGCTGTTATTAACAAACATTTTCCAAGAAATATATCAAGCTTGATGTTTATAAAGTTATAACAGTCTATCAAGGTGCTATGAAATTTAGAAGAAGAAAGAAAATCACTTTGAAAAGTGATGGAAGCAAGCCATGGAAGCTTGCTTTCATCACTTTTAGAAACAAGCCATGTGACAAATCTTAGAGAGTTGATGCATGCATGACAGAAAATAACGTATCTACAAATTATTCCCATGGAAGCTTCCAAGATACTCGTACATTAACTGATCACTAAAATAATTTTCTGGTCTAGAACAGCAACGTTGTCAATCAACCTGCCACTGATAAACATTAATTAATTAGTGAGATTTTAATTAACGAAAGAAATGCACGTCTAGTGAATGCAAAGATATCTACAGTTTTGCATTATTAGACAATTGCAGAACATTACTGGTTGAAACAAAATGCTTTTTATATTCCCCGTTGTCTGATATGCAGGATACGGAGAAAAAAATGTGAGCTTTTAGCTCGCCCTGTGAGGGCATGGGACTTACTTATCTTCACTTGATATTAAAATGGCTTTTGGTTTTTTATGCTTGTAGAGGTCTTTTTCATTGTAGTTTGCAGCTTGTTGTGCCAGTTCATAAGGGTGTGTGGTCGTTTTCAAGAACTTTGCTTCTAGAGAGTGTAAGAATGAGGAGATGGGATATTTATGTCCCGATGAATCCGAACATTTTTGACGAACATTTAGTATCATTCATAAGCATTTGTTTTTCACTCGTTGCAATTTAAGAATAGAATATTAGCATTGGAGGTATTGCTCCAAGCTGGAGAAGAATATGCAATTATAGGATGAATCACCATCTGGTAGAGTAGCAATTTGTTTCTTGTGTTTAATTGCTGTCTATTAATGAAGGGGTAGAGTTGTAGGATGGCTTTAGATATCTTTGCACATATGTTCCTAATATGGTTGTTGAAGTTTAATATTTTGTCCAATAGTATTCCGAGATATTTGGCTTCTATTTGCATGGAATTTTGGTATTAAACATTGTTCTAGTGTTTTAGAATGTTATCTTGGAAGTTTTTTGGTTACAAGGTGTGGATGAAGTGATCTTGCTAATACAGCCTTGGCATCTGCATAAAGGGTCATAATGGATGACATGGGGTTATGCGGGATATCTGCCATATCGATTGAGAATAGAATCGGGGCCAGTAAGGATCCTTGTGGAACCCCAGCCAAAATACGTCGTTGGGTTGAGATTGTTCCATTTATCTTGACCTGCATTGTTTTGTTCATGAGATATGATTTGATTAATAGTATCATCTTCAACGGAATGTTAGAAATAATGAGTTTATACAGCAGCCCATAGTGCTAAATTTTGTCAAAAGCTTTTGCAATGTCTAGGAATGCGGCACGGTGTGTTGTCTGCAGTTGTATCCTGTGGTAATGTATTAGATTAATCTGTGAATTTGTTGGATGGTGCTATAATATCGACGAAAGCCAAATTGTTCTTGTGGGATGATTTTTAGATTGTCTATTGAATCTTGGGGTCTGGAGAGGATGATTTTTTCAGCAATTTTTCCTAGATTTGAAAGCAAGCTAATGGGATGATAATTTTGAGGTATAGATCTTTGCCCGGTTTGTGTACTGGGACTATGCCAGGAATTTTTCAAGAGAGAGGAAAATATTGTAATCTGAAGATTGCATTTATTAGGTTAGTAAGATGTACAATAGCTTTACGGGGTAATAATTTGATAACTTTGTTTGTGATGCGATCAGGACCTGGAGCTTTTTTATTCTCGAGAACTTTATGATGTCAATTGTTTCTGCTGATGAAGTACGCACGATCAGGTTGGAATTACAGGTTGTTTTGGTGTGCATCTGACATGAAATATCGGCACTTACTATTAGACATTTCTAAAAGTCCTAAAAAGGACTGGGGGATGGACTGAGTCCTTCACTCTTCATCCCGTCATCTGAATGAGGAGAATCTGTGCGGATGAGGTGTTATTGAGCTAAAAAGCTCTAGTCACGGCTGGGTAACTGCAATAGCCGAGCCTTAGTTAAAACTTCATTGGCTACAGCATTACCATTTGTTACCCTGGAAGTCCTAAAAAGGACTTTCTTCCTTCTCCATATTAGATATCAGATATTAGACATTGTAAGTGCTGATATTTAAATATAATTAGTATGTTATTTTATTTATATGGTGTGTGAATAAATTTTTCTAGAAAAATGTTTAGATATAAGAAAAAACATAAAATTTTCATTTTTCCTATTAAAAGAAATTAATTATCAAATGCTATTAATTTTTGTTAATTTTTTCAATATTTATTTATTTAATACATTTTACTACAATTTTAAGTTCTTTTCATCATTTATTGGTTTTCTTAATTATGACTGAGTTAAACATTTAATTAATGAGATATTTTTGCATGGTTATATTTTTAATTATTCTATTTAAATTAAAATTAAATTCCCGTCCACTTCATCTTTAATTGTTGAATATTTTCATTCTTTTTTTAAAAATTATCTTACGTTTTTATTTTATGATTATATCTTTTAATTGTGCTGTGTATTATTCCGTTTGATGATTTAAAATCATAAATTTATTACGGAAAAAATGAATATTCTTCAGGAATATATTCCACACTATAAACTAAATCAAGGCGGTAATTTTAGTTCGAGTCATCTTATCTTCTGAATACTGTAGTATATCGAACATATCTAATCCGTTCCAAGAAAAACTTTATTTCATTTTTATTTTTTTATTTTATTTTAAATTTCATTTATCATTTTGACTGCGTTTGAACAATCCTGGACGAATATGATATGTAAAGATTGCGTTGTTGTTCAGAAAAGTAAAAATCTTCACGATTTACTACAGCTGGTACCTCTATGATTTTTGAACTTTATCTAGAAAGTTATATGAATAATTAAAAAAGTATAATAATTTTAGTAATAATAAAATTATTATAATTTTTATTATTTTTAATAATAAATTTTATTATTATTATTATTATTATTATTATTATTATTATTATTATTATTATTATTATTACTTTTTTAATTTTAATAATAATAATAAAAATTTTAATTATTTGTACGATAAAATTATAATTTATTCTATGGATATTTATATTTTTTTCAGAAGTTAGCAAGAATTTTCCATTTTACCCCATTTAATTTTTTATATAAATTGCAGTTATAGAACTTCTGAGTGTGCATACCGTGAGATGGTAGTGAGATGTAGTGATTGATTCATTCAATCCAATACCCTTGGAGGGTAATGGATGGCAATGCTGTAGCCAATGAAGTTCTAACTGAGGTTCGGCTATTGCTGTTACCCTCCTGCCATGATCAGAGCTTTAATTGCTCAATAACACCTTATCCCTACACTGTCCTCTACAGATAACGGGGAATATGAAAAGCGTTATTGCTTCGCCCCTTTAAGCCAGTCCTTATAAGGATTATTTGAATATTCTGTATGTATTTGAATATGTGGGATGGCAATGCTGTAGCCAATGAAGTTTAAACTGAAGCTCGGCTGTTGCTGTACGCCCTGGGGCGAAGAGATTCGAGAGTTTGAGTTCGCTCTCTTAATGTTTTTGCCATAAGGGAGCAATTTGAGTGTCCGGGGAAAGTGTTTGCCGGCACGGCCTGGTGAGGGGCTTTGTCGGTGAGCGGTTCTGCTCGGTGGTGGTGGGGGGTGGGGGGAGAAGCCCATTACTGAGTGGAACCAACGCTGAGTTAGACGGTCTTTCGCCCACTATGGAGTGGTCTAGGGATCGTTTTAAATTTTTAGAGTTGGCTTTACTTTAACATCGCCAATGAAGTTTTAACTGAGGATCGGCTATTGCCGTTACACAGCCATGACTACAGCTTTTAGTTCAATAACTACCCATCCACACAGATTTTCTTCAATCAGATGAAGGGATGAAGAGTCAAAGACTCAGTCCCCCCCCCCCCCAAAAAAAATTATTTTTTTTTATTTATTTGTATTAAATGACATTTTGCATTCATATTTTTTTATTTGATTTTGATAACAATATTATTATTTCTTGCTTTTTTTTTTTTAAATTTTTACTTAAAACATCTTGATTTTCTATTTTTCTTTATATATGCATACAGAAAATATATTTATATATACAATTATTAAAATATCTTGATTTTCTATTTTCTTTATATGTATATAGAAAATATACATTGCATCTTAACTTTCTATTGTTCATTGAAGATCACATATTTTTAGTCTTCTCCTTTATAAAGCAAACTTATAAAAGTAACCAATACATTTTCAGAAAAATCAAAATTTTCCAATAAATTTATGTATTATTATAGCTTAAAGAACTTTTTCAGAATAATAAACTGTTAATATTTTCTTACATCATAATGTAGAATATATGATTTTTCATAATAGAAAGGTGAACAGATTGGTTTTGAGATGGAGAGATGTGGTGAATCGACCGTGAGATGCGGTGATTAATACCCTTGGAGGGTAATGGATGGCAATGCTGTAGCCGATGAAGTTCTAACCGAGGCTCGGCTATTGCTGTTACCCTCCTGCCATGATCAGAGCTTTAATAGCTCAGTAACACCTTATCTCTACAGTGTAGATGACAGTGTACGGGGAAGATGAAAAGCATTCTTGCTTCGCCCCTTTAAGCCAGTCCTTATAAGGATAAGGTTTGGGGATCCTATTTTCCGAGTAGTTATACTTCAACGAATAATCTCACTCAGTAAAAAATAAAAATAAAAAATATATATATATATATATGTAATAAATTTTTGAACTTGGTGATATTGTATATTAGGATAACCAAGTTTTTATAAATAAACTTGGTTATTTTAACTCCTAATCCCAAGTATGCAAACAATTAAGTTTGCGCCTGAAACAAAGTTCAAGTCTAAAGATGATACAGCACCAGGGCAACTTGGGATTAGGAGTTAAAATAGGTTATCCTATTTTACAATATCCCCATTGGTTATCCTAATATACAATATCCCCAAGTTCAAAAATTTATTACATCTATATCTCCTCCAGAGATTTTATTAAAAATAAATACATCTTGTTGCAACTTCTATAGGTAAAGTTGATAAGGCTCCGTATTACTATAACCTTGGTATTTAGGGTCTAGCTACTCACTGAGGAGATCTCAAAAAAAGGTTGAAACCGGTCTGGGTAGTGACCCCACCCATAATGCATTGCAGTATACATCTTCTAGTGAGATGTGGTTTACATTATGGGAAAATACTAAGAATAGTGATCAGAGCTTTACCCACCTTTACAAGGAGTTGCCCCGGTGTTGTACCATCTTTAGACTTGAACTTTGTTTCAGGTGCAAACTTAATTGTTTGCATGCTTGGGATTAGGAGCTAAAATAACCAAGTTTATAAAATAACTTGGTTATCCTAATATATATATATATATTAGGGATTAGGAGTTAAATATATATATATATATATAATCTCACTCAGAAAAAATACACACACACACACACACACACACACACACACACACACACATATATATATATATATATATATATATATATATATTTTTTTTTTAAAGAATTGAATGACTAAAACCGAGATTTAATTAAAAAGGTTTTAATATTAAAACACAACTAGTTTCGGTTTGTAACAGCCTTCATCAGGTGACATTATAATAAAAAGAAAAAATACTAAAACACTGAAGCTTAACTAAACTATGAACAACATAGAGAGTCTTTATACATAATTGACATTAAAACGTTGTGGTTGTATTTAAAGCTGTTCTTTCGTTAGTTGTATTGTTAGGAAAGTGCGTGATGGTAGCATCTCGTGAACGCCAGTACATGATTACAGCTGAATGACTATCTGGGAGGTTGTAGCTCAAATTATTATTTAGATGAACAGGATTGAAGATGATTTCTCTAGATTCCACGATTTTTCTCTCTAGTTCATCATTGCAACGGAAGATGTTAGTAGATTTTTCCAGCAGACTTTGTGACTTTGGCTTTCATCATTAGGATTAGCCAAGAAAAGGATATGACTTGATAATGCACTGGCTCGCTGTCTCTTGTAAGTAATGCCCCTCATGTGTTCTTCTATACGCAATTCAACAGATTTGTCTGTCTGCCCAAAATAAGGAATATCACACAATATTTTATACACACCAGGGTATTTAAGATGATGCCGACCTAGTTGGCCGAGTGGTTAGCGTATCCGCTCTCCAGTCAAGAGGCTGCGGGCTCGAATCCCGCGTAGGCATGGATGTTTGTGATTGTCTTCCACCCTCATACATTCATTAACCCAAGTATACATACACTCTCCCAATATGGACTGGGTCACCATGGGAGTAGTAGATCCAAAGCTCCCTCAATGGGAGAGGCCCCTTCACCCTGTAGTGGGTAGGAAAATAGGCTGTTCATCATCATTTAAGATGATGATGACACGGTTTTTGGTGGCTTATTGAGAAAAGGAGTTTTGGAAGTGGAGTGAACAAAGTTCTAATATTGTGTTTTCTTAGAACGTTTGCTAATTTGTGTGAAACAGTACTTATGTAAGGAATGGATATATTGCCTTTGAATCTACTTGTTTCTTCTGAGCGATGTCTAGGAGGATTAAGAAGGAATCTTTCAATGATTCTCTTGGAATATCCATTAACTTTGAAAGAAGTTTTGTGATGGTTTATTTCTGTAAGAAGTCCATTTGGGTCATCAAGAAGAGAACGGGCTTTATGTCCCAAGGTGGAAATTATTCCAAGCTTATGAGGAGGGAAATGATGGGACTGACTGTGCAGATATCTGTTGGTATGTGTATGCTTTCTATATATCAATATTTTGAGTTTATCAGAAGAGCGGGTCAGTTTGACATCAAGAAAAGGTAGGGAATTATCCGTTTCAAGCTCGGCAGTAAACTTAATACTTTGATGTCGACTATTGAGATGTTCGAGGAAAACCATAAAGAAATCATGTCCATGGCTCCAAATAATGAAGACATCATCTACATAGCGTTTCCAAACCTTAGGTGTTAAAATAGAGGAAGAGATAGCCTTGGTTTCAAAATCCTCTAAGTAAATATTTGCGAGTACAGGGGATAAAGGATTACCCATAGCCAGTCCATGATTTTGCTTGTATATATTATCTTGAAATCTGAAGTAACCGGACAAGGCTAACAATTTTTTGGATAACTTGTCCTTGAGTAATGTTAGGACTTCACCTGTTGGGACATTAGTGAACAAAGAAGTTATGTCCAAGCTAGCCATGATTTCATCTTCATTAACTGTTATATCCTTGATGTATGAAACAAATTCTGTAGTGCTCTTGATAAAGGATGGCGACTTGCCTAAAAAACGCTTGAGGTATTTGGCAAGATATTTTGAAAGGTTGTACGCCGGAGGATTGATACCTTCTACAATGGAGCGCAGTGGAGTGTTCTCTTTATGGATTTTAGGAATACTATATATGCGAGGAATTAACGGATAGAGAGAGCGTAGAGATAAGCGAACGTTTCGGGATAATTCAGGATTATAATGTCATTATAATCCTGAATATATATATATATATATATATATATATATATATATATATATAGGGTGTCCCAAAATTCACGCAAGAAGTGATTTTGATAGAAAACACAGGTTTTTAATTAAAAATTGTAATTTATTATTGATTCATAAAACATACAGTATAGGGTTATGCATGGAATAGCATATCGGGTAAATGGCCTCCACGGCTTTGCTGGCACATACGCACTCTTTTGTCGAAATGTTCCATGACCGTTTTGCATAAATGTGGCTGAATTTCGTTGATGCAGCGCTCAATTTCCTCCTTCAAAGCGTGGGTGGTCGTGGGCTTGTTGGCATAAACCTTAGACTTCAAAAAAACCCCAAAGAAAAAAGTCCAACGGCGTTAAGTCACATGATCTAGGCGGCCAATTCTGATCAGCAAAACGGAAATTACACGACCAAGAAATGCCTCATGCAGTAATTGAATTGTTTCTCGGGCTGTATGGTATGTGGCACCGTCTTGTTGAAACCACATGTCGTCCACATCCATATCTTGCAATTTAGGAAAAAAAAAACTGGATTATCATGTCGCGATAGCGAGCACCATTAACTGTTATTGCCTTACCAGCCGCATTTTCGAAGAAGAATGGACCGATGATGCCTCCAGCCCAAAATCCGCACCAAACAGTGACACGTTGTGGATGCATTTGTTTCTCAACAATCACTCGTGAATTTTCTGAACCCCAAATGCGACAATTTTGTCGATTAACGAAGCCATCAAGATGTAAATGAGCCTCATCGCTGAAGATGATTTTGTTCGAAAAATAAGCATCCACTTCTTGTTGTTCCATAATCCATTCAACGAACTCTCTTCGCTGTTTGTGGTCAGTAGGCTTCAGTTCTTGAGTCAATTGAACTTTGTAAGCATAAAGATGCAAATCGTTCGTGAGAATACGCTGTAGAGAGCTTCTCGAAATGCCCAATTCAAGACCTCGGTGCCGAATTGATGTTCCTGGACTCTCAGCAACACTCTCACGAACTGCTTCGATGTTTTCTGTTGAACGACTTGTTGAAGGACGGCCAGAGTGTATAAGATCACTAATTGATCCAGTTTCCTTGAATTTTTTAATTAATCTTTTCACAGTTGATGAAGTTAAATCACTATTCCGACCATATTTTGTACGAAAATTGCGAAATGTAGCTGCCAAATCTTCATTATTTTTAAAATATTGCAATGAAAATCCGTTGTTCTTTCGTGTAGCGCACCATTTTTAATAACCCTGAACTGTCAACTGTCACGCTGTTTTTTTTCCTCGTTGGCAACACTTTTCCGCACAAATATGTCTTTTTCCATATGATAATATGGAAAAAGACAAATATATTTTCATACATTGAGAGGTCACTTCTTCCCAACTACAGCAATGTTTTTAATAGCATGATAAATATTGAATGGTTCCAGAATTTCTTGAGAGTCTTGTCGTTTCCTTTGGTAGCAGATATGGTTTGTGAAAGTTCTCCGCAGATAATAAACCGTAACCACTACTAGAACTCCCTGATCCATCGGTTGGATCAATGAAGTAGTGTTTGGAGGGAGAAACATGCCCTTGAACTTGGTGACGATCATCGATATAAGACGAATGACCTGGAGAATCATTTGAATTAATAAAATTTTAAATTCTATATATTCTTTCACACAATGGCTTTCCATTCCATTCGAATAACAGTTGATTAAGGCATCCTCAAACAATTTTCGAGTTTGCGGATGCCTTAAGTTTCAGTTTATATCCAGCCACATTACCCCCTAACAGAATCGTAACACGGCCTTTAAGAGCTTTGAAACCAGGCACAGATTTTAGCTTTTTTGTGGATGAATTTTCCGCTCGGGCATGTTTTCCGAAATTTAATCCATATTAATCCATATTTTTCCTCAGTAATAATTTTATCCAATTTCTCCGCAAACTCCTTGACAGCCTTCTCATTGACACTTGCAGATTCACCGTACATTTTCACATTATGCAGTGCAAAATGTTGCTTGTATCTCATGAACCAACCGAAAGAAGAGTTGAATTCGTAGTTGTCGTCGGGTCCTACTTTCTCCTTCAACATGTTGAACAGACTTAGTGCCTTAGTGGTTATGGTCATAGTACTAAGAGGTATGCGCTTTAGGTTCAGGTCCTCTAGGCATGATGGAAGTAGCTTTTCCAATCACTCATAGGACCTTGTCGTTGCTTCGTCGCTATCGCTGAACTTGCAACTTCGTTTCAACATCAATTGCTCGCCTCTTTTTCTGTGATTCTTCACTAGGTTTTTTTAATTGGGCGTGTAGGGGTCATGGTGCACAAAATATGGCGAAATAATTAACGATAAATATACAAATAACATATTTTTCAAACACATAATCAACAGAGGAACTGTTGAAGCCAAGTGCTGACTGCCGAGGGAGGTTGCCGCTGAATGCGCTGTTGCCACTGCAAAAGCCTTTTTACTTTACGCTCGCTTGTGTCTTGTTCGCAAGTATAGTCGAAAATGTTATTTATTCCATTATGGGATCACGGACGCATCTTCGAAAGGACGTAACTCGAACGGACGTAAGTCGAGGGATGGCTGTATAAATTTATATGTAATAAATTTATCTGCAGATGCTGTATTTTTTGTCATAGACTGCAGAAGCACATTTTTAGAACCCATGGTTTGGATAAGTGTGTTTGTAGGGGCTGGGGGGAGGTTGAGTGGAGTGGGGAATTAAGGCATTCCTTCCTGTGAGGATTATTTCGATTATTAGTTCAGTGCAGATGACTGGATTAGCAGAGACCGAAAGCAATAATAATATAATGGAAAAGAATTAAAAATTTCAGAGGTCATTCCACTTGGCACCATTCTGGTGTCATAGGGTATGAGGCTCAGACTGGCTTTTGTAGAGGAGAGAAGACATCCACAGTGTATTTGGAGGGAGAGCTGGTTAAATTGCATTAAAGTAATAATGCCTCGGATGTTGGTGAAATGGATGAGTGCTTTTATAGGAAAAATGTTGATGTTATTTCACAGTTTTTTGGTATATTTTTATTGTTTATTTTTTTTTTGCAATTTTTTTGTTGATTTTATGGGAGATTTTTTTACATCCACAGTGATACTAATATTTATGTGACTGTCCTTTCATGGTAAGGAAACTTAAAGAGCAAGGGCATGCCGTTTTGGGTTGTGCACAAAACTCTCACACGGGGAGTTCCCCCACTCCAGACAAAATGTGTCGTTGGACAATGTCCCCTGCACACTGCTATACTCGGATCCCCCCAAACATGACGTGGCAAAGTATACAGCAGAAGGATTACTCGCCAGCTGATCGGGAAACCCACAACAGACGCGCTACCATCGGGTTCGGTCCCGATTACTATCTGTGGGCAAGCCTATTATCTCCTGCAAACAGAGGGGATAGTGACTCGCTAGTTCAATAATAATACTTTACTCCGAGTTAAGGTTAAGGTCCAAAATATTTATTTGCCTTGCAAATGAAGAACTTCACCCTATTGGTTTCCATCGCACGTATTTCTATTGTTTGTAAGGGAATTAAAAAAAAAAAAAATCCAAGTGAGCATTTCCTTTACATACGTGCTTCTGTTTAGGAATTTAGCAATCGGGAGGGTCTTTATTTAGTTTGTCTGAGTTTAGATTTATATATAAACAATAATTGATCAAACTGTCCCTAATGTCCTTGCATTTGATTGATGATTTCACTTGCATTTTATTCTCTTTTTTGTGACAATCATGTTTATACATGGCATTTAAGTTGTCACCAGTCCCCACTCCCTTCCGGAGATACACAAAAGAAACGTTTGGTAGAGGAATGAATTTGTGACAGTCTACAGTCGTAAAAGGGTGCAAACAATAGGTGTCATTATTGCTACATTCACTCTGACAAGTCACGAGCAGTGTATACGTGCGCGCCATTCTAAATAGCGTGCAATTTGCTCTGACGTAAGCAGAAGAAATGTACATCAGAAAAATATCGAAAACTTAAAAACCAAAAAAAAAAAAAAAGTGGCGTCACCTAGTGGAAAGTTTGCTCTGACGTAAGCAAAAGAAATGTACACCAGAGAAATATCGAAAGCTTTTTTTTTTAAAAAAAAAGTAGCGTCATCTAGTGGAAAGTTTCTGAACATTTTTTCATAAATTTAAATAAATACTTTTAATAATTTAGCAGTTGAATTAAATCTATTACATCTATTTTTTTTACCAAATTAATTTTTCTTACATATTTTAATTATAAATACATAAGAAATACTTAAAATATCAAAGTATTTAAATGTTTTATTATGTCAATTTATTTTATTTTATTATTATTTATTATTATTTTTTTCCCCAGCAACATTATGTTCCCGAGCCATACAATTTTGGGTTCGATATCAAGGACGAATATGGAAATGTCCAGTCAAGGGAAGAACATGGAGATTCTAGAGGGAATAAGGTAGGATCGTACAGTTACATGGATGCCCTAGGAATTTACAGGAACGTAGAATATGTAGCTGATCACAACGGATTTCGAGCCATTTTGAAAACCAATGAGCCTGGAACAGCGAATCAAAATCCAGCTGATGTTCAAATATATGCTGAGGATGTTCCGTCCCATACTTATGTCAAACCGTCTATCAGACGAAATCAGAGAAGCAAAGTAGATCTACCAATATTGGGACCCATTTACGAACAGTCCAGTAAGCATCCGTCATTGACTACTTATGGCGTTAAAGCTGATGTCGGAAAGACTTTGGCCCCTAGGAGAGTTGCGGCTAATGTTGCCAAAGCAGCTTATGTTCCAAAATCGCCGACTTCTTATTCCCCACAGAGGAAATTAAAGTATGATCCCACTAGGAAACCATCTTCGGTGAAATACACAAAGGATGGATACACCCCTGAGGTGTATATTCCTAAAGGGGTGAATTACGGGAAGGGTCATAGTCCTACCGATCTACCCACATATAGGGACAAATAACAGTGTTCAGGTGAGAGGGTAAATAAGCACTTGTAATGTAAAAAAAGGATGCATTTGACCCGAGAATATCAACCTAGCCATACTCCGGTGGAGAACTACTGATGAATTAGAATTTTTGCATACTATTATTTTCGTGAAGGAAAACATATAGATAGTTGAATTCTTTCTAGCACTTCAACCTCAAGAAAATTTCTCTGGCGCCATCTAGTGATAAAAATACAAATTAAAGCTAAGTCAGCAGAAATAATAACATTTTATGAGTAATTTATAATCAAATTATATATTTACTTTTATTAGTGTTGATATAATTGTATTATCTTATTCCCTTCATTTTACTGAATATGTTTTAGAAATTAGTTAAGTATTGTAGATATTTAGTTATTTCTACAAGGAGAAATGGATAAAGACTGATTGGGTAACTCACCTTTACACATTAATAGTATATCACACTAATAGATATATATATGACATATATATACATCTTCTCCAGGAGATGTGCTTTGCATTAAGGGTAAATATTAAGATTAGTGATCAGAGCTTATTCTACTTTTACCATGAGTTGCCTTGGTCTTGCACTACGTGCAGAATCAGCTAGACTTGCAACACTTGCAGGCGCAAACTTGACTTGTTCGTCTGTTTGCTTACTTGGGAAATGGAGTAAAAACCAGGTTTAAAAAGTTTTTTTAACTTGGGTATAATATACGTTAAAGATACCAAGCTATTTTATATGTATATAAATATAAACTTGGTTTTAATCCATTTCCCAAGTAAGCAAACAGACAAGTAAGTCAAGTTTGCGCCTGCAAGTAGTGCAAGTCTGGGCGACTCCGTACGTAGTGCAAGTCTTAGGCAGCGCGTGGTAATGGTGGAATAAGCTCCGATCACTATTCTTAGTATTTACCCTTAATGCAAAGCACATCTCCTTGAGGAGATGTATGATGCTATGCATTAAAGGCAAGGGGCCGGTACCCAGACTGGTTTCGACCTTTATTAAGGTCTCATCAGTGGGAGCCAGGCTTAGAAATACCAAGGTTTAAGTAATACAGAGCTTATAAATATTTTACCAAAACAAGTTACCATAAGGTGCTTTGACCTTATTAAATAAAAATCTCAGGATGAGAGATAGATGTAGAAAGTTATATATATATATATATATATATCGAATAGGTAGATTTGACATGATCACACTTGGAAAATAAAGGGTCTTGTTAATATTCCTTCTATAAATTCATTACACATGGGCTATGAAAGAACTGGACTTGTTTGGAAAAGAATTATTTTTCCTAAATTTGGTTAGAAGGAGACATTTTCTAAAACAGGCAAAATTATTTGTAATTTTTGAAACACTCAAGTGGATTAAGTATCTGTTACTCTGTTTATTTTATCATTGGAACATTTTGTATTTAGTGCACTGTTGCTCTTCAACCCATTCTCCCTCTAGGTTAGAGTCCATTAGGGGTTACTGTAAATGAATATAGCCTACACGCCACGCTTCTGTTGCACCCCTGAGGAAAGTGATGCATGTAGATCTATGTGTTCACGGAGGCAGTTTGCTTGTTTGGAGGGAAGAAAAACTCACTTTTCCAAAGTAAAAAAAAAAAAACAGCATCATCTTCGTATGAGAGTTATCATTTGATTGAAAAGCCCTAATAAGGTTCCCTAAAGGTTCATAAATGGAATTCGAACCAAGGTCTTTGCAGTCAAATGACTGGACTATATTAAGCTACGCTGGCTCAGTGAAAACATGAGTGCGAGGATAAAAGATCAAAGCTCATATACGACGCTATGAGCACTTTAAAGAATTTCTGAAGATATATTACAGTTTAGACTAAAATATTGAAATCAAACATCCACAATAGCGTATAACGTTTGCAATATTACTCATTGTTCTAAAAAAAAAAAGTCATATAGTTAATACCCAAGAAAAATAATTATTTGGTAATAATTAAAATTTTGGATCGTGGAAAGTCTCAGAGGTTGGTTTTAGGGAGGGAAACTGATATATATATATTAAGCATAATTATGATCTGAGGTGGGGGGATACGCTTCAGTTTTTACTTGCTTAAATGATTCATACTTAAGGAGGAGGAGATCACCAATGTCAGATTTACGCATAAGCTAGAAGAGTGACAGCTCAGGACCTCACATTACAAGGGGCCTCTTCCTCAGTATAGATAACCGAGTCTCTTCAAAGTTATAACTTAATAATCATTCCCCTTTAGGTCCGTCTGTACTAAAGATGGTACTTTTCGACTCCACCCCCCCCCCCCCGCCGTCTCTGATAGGTGTTGTGGATGACCAGGGTGAGAATGACCAATCTCATACTTATAGCTGATGCTAGGAATAGGTATGTAGGGCATTTTTTTCCAAAAATCAAATAAATCCCTGATTTATAAAGCAAAAGAAAGGAGAGAAGAAATAATGTTGAGGGTTTAACTTTTTTTTTTTTTAATTAGTCGACAAGCTGTATACTGCTGTATACTGAATATGAAGTTATACCTGTAAACTAGTGTCATCTAATAACAGACTTTCGGTGATAAACGATTGGCTATTTATAATTTATTTCAAAACTTGGAAATTTTATATCACACCTCAGACTAAGAGAAAGATTTGATCATTGTAAAAAACTATTTTGCAACTTCTTTTATTAGACAAATCGGCCATAGAATTCGCGCAATTTACGGAAAAAAACAAAATATACTGTTGGTGGGCGGTGAGTTGATATGTTTAGTGCATTGTGTGTAGCTGAAGATTAAGATGTAAATTAAGAGAGAGAGAGAGAGAGTGTGTGTGTGTGTAGGGGGACGGTGGGTTGTGTGGAACGGAATGATGAGTCCTTGGAGGTGTCACATAATAATTTGTTAATTCTTAATTTGTTTCTACTGAAATTTCTACTGGATTCGTTACTTTACGAATAGAGTATTTTTTATGTTACCTATCTGCAAGCCTATCGTATATTTTGTACCCTGGGTGGGCTAAGGTTTGTATTTTTAATTTATTTTTTACATAGTCCGAAAACCTGCTCTCCAGACGAAACACGGAACTATCTTCAAACCACTTCAGGCCTCCCATAAGCCGGGAGGTGATTTCATACCGGACAATGAAATTCATTTCCCACCTAAAGACAATCCCAAACATTAAATTTTATTACCTATAATTTAAAATGTTTATATTCATTACTATTTATAACATATTTAAACTGATCTTATTTTTTTTAATAAAAAATCCTAATAGTTATTTATTTTTTCCTTTACAAGAAATCACTTTTTTTTTTTTTTTTTTACATTATTGTAATTTAACCGAGTACTGTATGTAGTACTTCCGTATATTACTGCACTGCCATCTATCGTAAACCCACAAAACTATTTGAACTTATTTCATGCACTTGATTTATTTCAGTTATATTAGATTTAGAATTATTGAACTTTATAGGGACTAAAGCCCTCACCAGATGTCGTAAACGCTAGTAGTTACCATGAGTCAAATCATGGAGGTCAACGTTACTAGATAGGAGATGGCACTTCAATGGGGAATGGGATAGGAACAAAAATGGAGATCGAAAAAAAAAAAAGGGATTTAATGGTTACCTAAATGAAGGATTTGGCTTTACCTCATTTTAAACTGCTCTTCTGACCGAAGATATATACACACTGACGTAAATAATTGCGTGAACTACTATCCGTAATCTTATTACTATGTTAGGTTTCAATGATTATTACTTAAACTGATAACGTCATTCTACTATCGCTATATAAGAAAATTAGACAAAACAAGTATATAACTTAATATAAACTATAATATAACTGAAAGATTTTTAAAAAGTAATTTTATATTTAGATAATTTTTAGATTTACTAGTATATATTAATACATTCCTTTTTAATTTCTATATGTAAATATATATATATAACAATGATGGAGAAACGGCGAGTGTTTGTATATTTTTTGATCGTTTTTTGTGGAACGATCTTTGCAAAGTATCTTGGCTATTCTGTTATTTCTTTTGTATTTATAATTGTTGTTTTATTATTATTAGGAAAAGGAAGAACATTTTATTGAATAAGTTTAAACACAAAGTGCCGTATTGCTACTTTTTTTTTTATTTTGAGTAAATTCGGATTGGAGTGTGTATATTGAGAAATTGTATCTTTGGGTCTATTAACGTGATTAATCTAATTAAAAAAAAAACTGGAAAGCTTGATTGAATTAAAAAGACTTCCATGCCTAGAGTCTTCTATAGACTATTTATCTGAAGTTCTCCATCGGAGTAAAAGCATGGTTTTTGTTATTAACGAGACGATAGAAAATGGCAAGGAGATAGTATCTAATAAATCTTTTATTTTATTTTTTTTTACTAATAAACTCATACTACACATATTTTTAACATCAAAACTAAGCTGTGATAATCCAGTTTTTTTTTTTTTTTTTTACTTCTCCCTCATTCTTACTCTCTTCCTACACACCTCTAAGTTTTTCCATCAAACGTTGTTAGTATAGCTGTATCTAGAAGACACTTACATCATCACAGACCATATTGTAGAGTTCGAGTTTTGTTATTGTTATTACGTAACTGTTGAAATTTTTATAATTATTGAGAGATATAATGTTCATAAGCCAGTCCTTATAAGGACTGTATTGTTAATGTTGTACAACCATGTTAAATATTATTACATCTGGGCATTTTTTTTCTATGAAGTCACCATTTTGAATTGTTCCGTGCATGTTTTCTCTTTAGCTGTTGATGTACCGTTTGTTATTTTAAATTAGCCCAGTTTAAATTAATTCTCTACAAATTATTCTATAAATATATCTGATTTCTTTTGCTAATACTTCTCTTTTACATTTTATTCCGTGTGTTGAGTTTCTGTTAATTTTTGAATACAATTTTCATTATTCGAATAATAAAGCATTTGAAGTTGAACGATATCTCGATCATATATGTTATTGTTAGTTGATCTGAAGTCATTATTCTTAACCTAATTGTAAATTTTTCGTGTATTTATAAATTGTTCCTTAAGACTTTTAAAAATACGGGTGACATTCATACTTTGAATAATAATAAATAAATAAAAACATGCTACTACTCAATATCGATCATTTTAGAATCATACGGTGTCGTAGGATACATTGATTTCTTATTGTATAGTCTTTTGTGCATATGTATAATGTATTAACTTACTGCTGTTGATTTGTTTTAGCTGATAATTGCCTCTGGAATTTACAGCACTGCATAGTATGGGTTACTAAGCAACCACGCGCTGCAATTGTTCAAGTTATGTAACAATCATTTCACTTGAATGAAATAACTAACATATTTGGCCAAATAAAACATTATAATTCCGATTTTGTTTGTTTATTTATTTAATGTTTCAACAACAAATAACACGCTACACTTTTCTTCAACAAATACCTCATCTTTAAAGGTGTATTTCAATTGTTACCAAATTTATCTACAGTACATAATAGTGATATGATTCGGGTCATTGTCCTAACATGCCCACTGAATTATGGAACTTTGGGTGCTGCCATCTAGTTGTCAAGTTTGAATCATTGGGAAAGTTATGTTTCTGATATAGAAAATCGAATATCAAGTTATTGAATTTACATAATTATCAT
This sequence comes from Typopeltis vanoorti, assembly GCF_054136105.1. Lineage (NCBI taxonomy): Eukaryota > Metazoa > Arthropoda > Arachnida > Uropygi > Thelyphonidae > Typopeltis > Typopeltis vanoorti. The sequence continues at coordinate 74,103,012 of NC_143569.1, read as the reverse complement.
TTTGCGAATAATTTCAAACATTTTACATAATTCTAATTAATTTCAAATAACATTTCGAAACATTTTAGCTTCTGTGATAAATTAGTCGATGTTTTGCAGTTTATTTATTTAATCCACTATAGAAGTTGCAAATAATAATTACAAAATAATATACTACACTGTACAGCACAGTTTCACCACAAAAATTGTCAACGAAGAAACTCAGTTTAGAAGAATTTATATTGGAAACTACATCTTAAAAGAACTGGGTTCCTCACCGCCTCCCTTATAGTCCTTATAAGGACTGGCTTAAAGGGGCGAAGCAAGAATGCTTTTCATCTTCCTCGTTATCTGTAGAGGACATTGTAGGGAGGTGTTATTTTGTAGGGAGGTGTTATTGAGCAATTAAAGCTCTGATCATGGCAGGAGGGTAACAGCAAAAGCCGAGCTTCAGTTAGAACTTCATTGGCTACAGCATTGCCATCGGTTACCCTCCAAGAGTATTGGATTGAATGAATCAAACACCGCATCTCATTTCATTGATTCCTTTATTTATTTAATTATCATGGAAAATATTATTAAGTATGAATTGTTATTGTTATTTTTTTTAAATAATAAAATTTATATTTTGACAAAATAAATAAAATTTTAGGTAACATTATAAATCCATTCTTATTTTATAGGCAAATAACAGTAGCTAGGAAAATTTCGAACGACAGACCAGAGAAATTTTGAAGATTGTGTGTTCTCATAAGCTCTCTGGTCTATCTTTCGAAACTTTCTATACATTTGGCTCTGAAATAAGGATAGACTTCACCCGTATTTCTATAAATAGCAGTTTTCGATCCTAATATTGTGGAGCAAGTGCATATTGTGAATGGTCCATGATGCAGTGCCGAAGAACAATATATAAAGTGTACAACAGCGTACGCTTAACTATTGACTGACTCACAAAACTTGACAGTGCAGACCAGTAAACGGTAACAAACAAAACAGCCTGGAAGGAATGGGAATGATAAAAGTAAGAGGTGTGAAAACTAATGGAAGTGAACTAGTGAAGATAACAGACTGAAAACTTGAAGAAAACCATAAGAAGTAGCTTAGAAAAAGATAAAGGAAAGAAAGAAGAGTAAATGATGAATGAATAAAAATAATCGAAGAAGACAACAAATGGAGAAAGAGAACAAAAAATTAGATGAGGATTATGAAAGCGGAAATGAATATGATGAGGGTGATGAGTACAAAGGGGAATGTAATGATGAATAAGCAGGGGAAAATAAAAGAAAAAACATTATGTTTACAGATTAATATATTACTTTAAAAATAAGATTCTTGTTCTCGATTCTGATTCCGAATACGTTAAGGTTAATTAATAATGTTTTAAGATATCATTATCATCAATCGAAAAGAAACACATTATAATATCTTATTTTGGGAGCAATAGTAGATTATTATCATTACATCTTAGAGATTGTCGTATGCCATTATGTTTACATTTCGATAATACTCACCCTCGTGAGTCAAGGATGTAACTAGTGTGTGACGCAATAATATAGTACAGGGGTTCTCAACCTTTTCTAGTGGCGTACCACTATATTTAATTCAAGATATTAGATGTACCAGTAAGGCAATGGCTCACGCACCACCAGTGGTACGCGTACCATAGGTTGAGAATCCCTGATATAGTAGATTTGTTTACAAGCAAATCGCGTGTTTATTACGTATCGTCTGGCTAAGTGCACATTCTAAAATTACTCCAACTGATCCAACAACTTGGCTACATAATCAGAAGTTTCCACGCTACATCAAACAAGAAAGAAAACAAGAAAAGAGGTCACCTGATTTTAGTAGTAGATACCTAATTTGACATGCAGTGAAATTGTCTTTTTTTACGGCTTTAAAAAAAGTCTAGTTGCTCCCGTCTGATGACCACGCAGGAGGCTACGCCCAGAAAATCACTGACACACTCTATCTATTCTTCTGTTACTAGTACGTACTTTTCCCCTCTTTCTCTCCTTCCCCTCTCCCCCCCCCCCCCCTTTGAAAGCATTTGTGAGTCGAACTGAATCAAGCTGTGGAATGCTAAAGACCTTCGACATCCTGTTGCGTCCTGTTTTGATGCGAGACTGTCAAATAAATGTCATTGCTATTCCGATATGTATTTTAAACAAATGTAAAAATGGGTCACGATCATTAATGTTTGATTAACACCGTGTTCTGCCATACATTGGATTTATAATTAATTATATTTACATACATGATGCAAATTATCTGTTTTTAGATTGCAATTATTCTAATAGCTTGTGATTTTTCTTAATTCAATCGCTCTGTTATTGACCTCTATTAAGATACATTCGAAAATCTACAAATAGGAACGTGCATAATCGTACTGCATGTAAATAAATATCTACGACATTTAAAAAAAAAATGTATCTCCATAAGCGAATTCAAATTTGTGTGATGTAATTAGACAAGATCCAATGAAGGAGTTTTTATTTTTATTTATTTATTTATTTAATTTTTTTTTCATTCGCAAAATAGGTATACTGACCAGAGAAGTAATAGTCTTTAATTTTTGTTTTCGTTTTGGATTTGTTTACAGTTGATTCAGTGGCGCACCCGGGGGGAGGGACTTCCCCCCAAAAGAAAAAAGGGAATAAACACTAGAAAAATTTCCAAAAATCTTTTCCTAATTAAAATTCATTTTTTTATTTATGTTGTGTCGTGTCTTCTATTTCTATACTACTTATGAATCAGCGGTCACATAAGGTGAAAATACCCTATGGCTCTCGGGAATCACGGCCGCTGTGAATGCAAGGCGAACGAAGTAGTGCTCGGGCGGACCGAGCGCTACTTCGTTCGCCCGAGGAGATCACGGGTTTCGTGTATTGGCAATCACACCAGATGCTCAGTCACAGGTCGTTTGCAATGTGCATTCTCAAATCGTCTACTCAACTCGGCCTCCCCCAAGATCCCCCAAGATTAAATCCTGAGTGCGCGCGCCACTGAGTTGATTAATAAAGGGACATGACATGTTTTCGCCATTCCCTATAAATGAATTCTACAGATTCCGAGAAAGGAAACAGAGTAATGACACTTTAATTTCTTTATAATTCCGGCAAAGTTCAGCCAGTTTTCTTGGAATATACATAAGCGAAGTATCCTCAAAACCTGAAGATGATTGGTAGTATTATGACGATAATCAATCCAGCTGGTTCTAATCCATTTTAAGTACACTGTAAAATTTCAGGAACGGTCATGAAAGTCCACATGGAAAAAATTTTGGCTGGATGAAATTTTATAAAATTTGATATTTAGATCTTTACTAAAATTTATCGATAGAGTTTAATTGTGGATTCAATTGGAGAAATTGCTATTATACTTTATTTACTACAAAGTATCTAATCCCTAGGGCTCCTCTAGCTCGGTTGCTTTCGACGCAGCGCTTTAGTTGAAAAGACCTGGGTTCGAATCAAGTCTAGAACAGAAAGAAGAACTTTTATCAGATACTTTCAACTCAAAGTAAATTTGCAAGAGGATTTGTTGGAGGATTTTTCTCCCCTAAAACAAGCAAGAACATGATTGGAACACGTGTATTTCAGTCCTGCGAGAACACATATCTGCAGACTCAGAAAACCATTGGACGAGAAAGATAACGGGAAACTCTTGTTCTAAATAGTAAAAGTAGCATTTCTACCCCACCAGTCATTGAGTTGAGGGAAAACACACACGCACATCTAATCCCTTAACGTTCTGTAACTGATCTTTTACATCTTCATTACTTTTCAAGAAAGAGCCACCTGGTATGAGAGCACTACTTACTTCAGGCCTGAAGTAGCTTGAAAAACTGTCATGTCTGGTCTCTTGAGCACTGTTTAGGAATTATGTAAAAAAAAAAAAAGGAAATAAAAAGTAGCATTAAAAAAAGGACACTTAAAAGCAATAAAAAGGACTAGTTGTATACTCTAATTCAATTATCCGCGCTTGTTGCCATAACGATATTAACACACAACATAAACAAGTGCGCATGTCCAATTCTGTAGTTTATTCCAAGCATTAAAATCCCCATTCGACCAATGATCCAGAAAATTTTATTAGGACTTATTTTATTTGTCAATATAATTTGACAGGAAGTCACATGTAATGTTTACTCAACATCCTCTGGCTAAAGGAGACCTCAATAAAAAAACATTAGTTTGTTTAAATAACTTAAAAAGTAAAGTTTTGTATTAAAATATTTTCATAAAAATAGTTTAAAACTTAGCAGTTTTTGATTTTTTTAAGATAATATGAAAATAAGATAATAATATGGTTGCAATTGAACTAGCCAGTCCTTATAAGGACTATAAGGAAGGCAACTGAACTGGTTGAGGATGGAAGGAGAGAGGGATTCTACTTTTGACGAGAACAGATGTATTATTTTAGATTGAGCCTGACTAGATTGCATACAAGGTTTTTCAGGAATCTCACATTGCACTGGCGCTGACACAGTTTGATTCCTACTGTCTCCCCCTCTGCATGAAACATGCAAGAGGTCTGATGGTCGGCAGGCCCCACCCGCTATGAGAACCAGTGGTGGATTTAAGGTTTTGTAGGGAGGTAGGATTTCAATCTGTGACCAAGCGAGTTCCTGACACTCCTTTCCTCACTTAGTAGGACGCTACAAGTCTAAATATTGCTAGTAGACCACTTGATCGACAGTTTTTTTTTTTTTTTTTTTTTGGCAGGCCCCTAGCCCTGCAGGATTATATATATACTGCTCTCAAAAAATTTCAGGCTGCAGGAGACCCCGCTCTGACATGGAAAACATCAAGGAGCAGATCTCGATCCTTAATAAAGAGCAGTCCCTAGAGGTACTTAAGATCATAATGGACAAGCTTGAATCTGACTGGCCGGATTTTAAAAGCAGTACATTAGTACATTAGTACCATCCCATGAACATGTTACTGTTCTGTCATCAAAATTCCCCTGTCAAAACAACTCACGGGGGGGGGCATTCTAACAAAAGACGTAGAACTACATAGGACCAGACCGATGAAGACTCACCAACACTATATGTCCCGAGGAACACTGAAAAGGTTCCACCTGTTATATTAAGGGACAATGAAAAATGGACCACTTTTGCTTTACCCAGTGAAAAGAATCTCAAGGTAGTAGTACTTCGTGGGGTAACCGAAGGTGTCACCTCTGAAGAAATCACTGCTGACCTTATGAGTCAGGGCCTGACCCCAGTAAAAGTGAGCAGGATGCTCAGGTCAGATAAACGGCCAATGCCACTGGTGCTGGCAGAGATTGACAAGACTCAGAAAATGATATTGGAACTGACCGCTATCTGAGGCCTCAGAATTTCTACTGAGCCGCTAAGGAAAACGTCGTCAGCTGGGCAGTGCCAAAGGTGTGGCCATGCCCAAAAACTTTGCAAGGCAAATTTCAGGTGTTTAAAATGCGGCGAGGGCCACCAGACCATCATATGCACCAAGCCAAGATCCACGCCAGCTAAATGCGCCAACTGTGGAGGACCTCACCCTGCCAACTACAAAGGGTGCATTACACACCCAAAAAACCGCGGATCAGCAAAAGCTGCCCTTCCAACACTCTATAGCGACGATCAAGGCAGCCGTGCGGGTCACACCCCGGCCCAAATAATCTCCAGTTCGACAACTCAGGAAAGAAAACAAGCTGCAGCAATGACCTAAACTTGTACCGAGGCTACACGAACTAAGGCTGTTCCATCCCATGAACAAATAAGCTCTAATCTAACGTCAGTATTAACTGCCTCACTAGCTACCATGTTACAAGAATTCAGCATGACAAATCCTTCGCCATCCTACACGAAAAGATTCCTACAAGGTACCCACTCAATTTTGACAGCCCTCAATAATGAATAAAAGAAAATACCAGCCCAACTCTCTCATGATCACTGCATGGAAAGCAAATGGACCGAGCAACAAAATTCTGGAATTGCAAGAGTTCACTCACAGACACAATCCTGATATAATATTAGTAAATGAAACACATCTCAGGCCAGCTAATGACCCCAAATTACGGAACTACATAATGTACAGAACAGACAGACTCACCAGCAGTGGAGGAGGTACAGCCGTATACATTAAAAACTACCTAAGCCACAATGTCCTGACCAATACACAAACCAAGAACCTAGAGATAACAGGCGTTGAAGTTTGCTGGCAGTATCAAAATCTATGCTGTATACAATCCACCCACATTCCATTACTGGTATCTGATTTGGACTCCATTCTCGGCTTCACAGACTCCATCATCATGGCTGGTGACTTCAATGCCAAGCATACAGCCTGGTACAGCTCCACAATCAATGACCGCACTCTAAACCATTACTCAACGCAAAATTCTATTGTACTTGACATAATCATCCTCAAAAACATCTGATACCAGTATCTGTTTGAAACATTAAATGAACTTTCTTCTGACTACAACCCCATTCTGCTTAAACTCGGTACACAAGAACAATTCTCTCCTCCGCACTCTTTCATATCTTGGGACAAGCTCTCCAGAATTCTCCCAGACCACATTGGCCCAGTCCCTGTTATTCACAATAAAGAGGAAAAGGACCTTGCTGTAAACAACCTAACCAGTCAAATCAAAAAAGCAATAAAGTCAGTCATCCAAACTATAGTCTTTCACCCTAATGGTCGGATCCCGAGGAAATCATGGATCTAATCAGATTGAAAAACAAAGTCAGAAAGAGGTATCATAATACAAGAGCCCCCACAAGATAAAACAACGCTGAAGAATCTAAATAGACAAGTCCGTGAAGCTCTGCAAAAACACCGAAACCAAGATTGGAAATCCAAGCTGACGAAGTTAAACCCAGAGGACAACTCCATCTGGAAATTCTTGAGAACCCTTCGCACTATTCGCACTAAAAGGCAACTTGGAGGTATAACTTCTCCAGCAGAAGTTAAACCTTCAAGAAGGGAATAGTCTATACTGACAAGGAAAAGGCAGAGGCTCTGGTACACAGCTTGGAAACTCAATGTAACCCCTCTTATGAAAATCTCAACATCAATCTTATCTACAAGGTTCACTGCCTAGTCAAGCAGGTCGTAACACAACAAAAGGATGACTCAGAACCTATAACACCCACTTCTCCAGCAGAAGTTATATATATCATAACCCATTTGAACAACAATAAGGTTCCAGGTCTAGATGGAATCACAAACAAAATAATCAAATTACTCCCCAGGAAAGCCATTGTGCATCTAGTCAATATAATCAATGCCATCCTCAGACTCAAGTATTTTCCCTTAACATGGAAGATGGCGGATATCACGCCAATCAAAAAGATTGGAAAGAACTCTCAGCTCCCCGAAAACTACAGACCTATTAGTCTTCTGTCCAGCCTTGGAAAGGTTGCGGAAAAAGTCACCGTACAAGGCTTCAATCAGCAACGGATAAATTAGGTATTATTTCTAATAAATAGTTCGGGTTCAGAAAAAATCACAGCAATGTACAACAGATACAACGACTGGTCGAATTCATCACCAAAGGTTTCAACTGGAAACCTTTGGTGATGGTGTTGGTCAATATACCAACTAAGCTAGTAAAAATAATTGACACATACCTCAAAGACAGATTCATGCAAGTCAAAATAAATGAAATCGTGTCAACCAGACGCAAGATCCTGGCAGGTGTGCTGCAGGGCTCACTCTGGCCACCCTGCTATTTTCTATCTATATAGCTGATATCCCTCAAAACATCCAAGTTCAACAATCACTGCGTTATATGCAGATGATACTACATTATTATCAAGATCTCTCAGCCCCAAACTAGCTATCAGAAGACTCCAAAGCAGTATTCATACATTGGAGAGGTTGATGGACTGGAGGATCCAAGCAAACCCACAGAGGAGTTCAGCCACACTGTTTCACTAAAAAGAAGTTTCAGACCAAGGAAGACATACATCTGCTAGGACTCAAGATTCCGTGGCAGAACGAAGCCAAATATCTCGGCGTGATTCTTGACAAAAATATTTTTGTTTGTGACATGATTCTTGACAATTCAAAAGTCATATAAAACACATAATTCGAAGACATCCAAAGTAATCGCGCAGCTCTACCCCATGATCAACAGAAAAAGTAAACTGGACACTTAGGATAAACTACTCATATACAGGATGGTAATACGCCCAATCATCACTTACGCATCTCCTGCATGGAGTAATACCTCGAATACAAATCCAAAAGCTGCAGAGAATACAGAACAAATGTCTGAGAATGATTCTGGATGCTCCATGGTTTATCAGAAACTCCCAGATTCACAGAGAAGTCAACATTTCCTCCTCCATGACCTAGCAGAAACGTTCTTCACCAAGACAAACAATCATCCAAACCCGCTGATCAAGCTAGCTTCAGACTACAATGAAACAGAATTCTGCAAATACAAAAGACCCAAGTCAATTCTATGCTTCGCTGAACACAACTAATCTCACTGCTGCCCTTCCAGGGCGAGTTTAAAGCTCAATAACTCTCCATTCAAAGAACTTCCCTCTCAGACAAAGGGGAATATGAAAAGCATTTATGCTTCACCCATCAGATAGTATCGTTCTGCGGTTCTGCAATTGAACTAATCAATTGATTTAATTGCTTTGGTTTTATTTGGATATAACAGTAATTAATTTTTTTTCATATTTCTAAATCTTATATTTTCAATGGCCCTCCTATTGTGTTAAAAGAGATGAACTATAGAACAAATTTTTGTTGGATTATCGTAATGGGTTTCCTCCTCCTAAATAAACTGCTGCAATGTTTTCCTTAACACAAAAAAATAGCTTTTAAGATAGCATAGACATCTGAACTGTCTATTAACACATCAATGAAAGATACTAGAGAAAATCTATAAAAGTTATCTGAAAACATTCTTCTCTAACCGAATCGTATACGAATTATATCCATTTGGTGCATGTCTAACTTCGAGCTATCTTTTGGAAGATCCTGTACTGTATGTGATCTCCCCTACTCTTTCACACATATACAATAAACTTTGATGCCTATGTTGCAATAGATACGACTTCCTCAAGAATTTCCTTCCTCCCAGATAACCCAATGTTCTAACAGTGAATGCGAGTTGTCATCAATTCAAATCATCAAAGTTTGGCAGATTCTGTTTTCTGGGGAAGCTTGCAATGTTGCCTTGGAAATATTGCAAGCTTCCACAGAAAACAGAAGCTGCCAAACTTTACATGGGACGATGCCGTCGCTTCACAATTCTTTTGCTAATAATAACTATAGCATAGCCTGACTATATAGATATCGTGGCCTAGCCATGCAGTCTAGTTCCAAAAGCAATCTCAGAGTTTGTAAGCCCGTTTATTGAGGCCATCAATTTTAAAAACTGCGTAGTTATGCTAAAAAAGATACCTTATAAGCTGTCACACGAGGAGTTCGCCAATATTCATTTCCCTTACTGGGCTTCCAACTTCAACGCGAGAGCTGTTCTTGAGGAATACTTATGGCGATTTCCAGAACGTAATGTCCCTAATAGGAAAATTTTTATTGATCTGAATAATATTGATCAACAAGTTCAAAATAAAATTCCGGAACTGCGTTGCACTGCTTGATGTAACAGAACTGTGATATTTGACAAATACGCATTCCTTCGAGTTCCTAAAAAGATTGTCTTGAAAGTACTAAAGTTTAAAAAAAATGTAAAAACGTCCATTAGAAAGAAGTAGAGCTCACTGAAGAGTTGGATTATGAGTCTATAATGAACTTCTTGGAACCTGATGTGTATGGGTACACTTTAGTCTTGGGTGTAATGATCATGTATAGGCTGACGAAAAATCCTCATGCAACAATTCCAATGAATTACCAACGTCGATTTTTGCAAAGGTGTAGAGTGGACTTATTAGGAACCAACTAATCGGAACCTCACGAATGGTCTTAATGAGGTAACACACTTAAGTTTTTGCATGATGACCTCCATTGTATTTTGGAGAATGTCTGTTCAACGAGATGATGGCGTATGTGTTTCCAGGATGATGGAGTTTCGCAGCATCTTTTCCGATAGGTTGCCGATTAACTCAACCGTTGAAGAGGTCCATTGCTTTTCGATTGCCTAAACCTTAACCTTTTTTTTAGAGTGTTGTGTTTAGGATCATATCAAAACTTTAGTATAAGAGATCTAATGATAGAGAAGCACTGCATCGAAGAACTGTGAATAGCGCAAGCATTATTAGCAGAAGTGTGTTAAGAAAGAAAAGATAAAAATCCATATTCCTTAGTTCTCCCATCTTCTAACCCCCCCCCCCTCCCACTTAACCCCACTCCTCTCCCAGGAAAAAGATTTTTTTTATGTTTATGTGTTTTCATCAAAATCTCTGCCGAACTTGAATCATGTTCTGAATCATTTTGAGGAGCTATTAATAAGAGTTTCGTTGATTATTTTTTCCAACTTTAGTTGACATTAAAACCTTAACAAAGTTGAATTTTAAAATAAAATTAAACATGGATTATCACACTCTTGTTGATCTCATTTTTTTTTTCTTAAAAATCGTTCACTTCAGGAATTAACTCTTAGAAATGGCGGATGTTACGGAACACTGTATGGAAATGATTTTTGTATTCTGTCAGTACCATTTGCTGCTAGTGATACAGACTGAAAGTTAATAAACTGGGTTTATTTATTTATTATTATTAAACCTCGTAATTGTGGTAGCTTGGGATTATAATATGATCATACAGTCCTTAAAAACAAAAAATTCAGTTATGTTTATTTTTTTATTTAAAAAAATCTGTACAGTTTACATAACAGTAAAAATGCGACATCAGTTTAACAACATTTGCCATTTCTTCTTCTTGACTGCCATATTGGCAACAATTAACTTCGAACTACTCTTCCATGGGACCATTGGATGGTTTAAATAAATACGAGACTACATGGATTATTTTGGCAAAATGATCAAAAATATTATACAATGGGGAGAAAAGGCACACATGGGATCATTATTCGGTTGCCTTGGTGACGATTTAGTGGTAACCGTAAGGATATTTTTCAGGTAAGGATCGATAAACTAGATTTGGTTCAGAATATTCATGCAAACCGTCTTCGTATTTCAATGGAGCTGGCTGGGCATTCATTTGAACTTTGGCTGGATTCTGATTGCCTGTACCTGGTTCGTTGGTTTTGATTTGTGCTCGGAATCCGTGATGATCTGCAACGTACTCTACCTGACGATAGACACCGTGCATATCGGTGTATCCGTAGGATCCTTTTTTGGTGCCATGCTCATCTCCTTCTTCTCTTCGCCAATGAGCATTTCCTTTATGGTCTTTGATGTCGTAACCAAACGCATATGGATGAGGTTTTTTCTGCAAGTAAATGAAACAAATACCTTAAATTATATTATGATTTGGGTGACATGTATGGTATATTAAATAAAAAAGAGTGATAAATATCCATATATCTTAGCCAAGTAATTTAAAATAAAGTTTCCGCTGCAAATAAAAAATAAATAAAACACTAATTTAAATTATGAAATACCAGAGTGCTTCTTGAAACTGATTATATATAGCCACTTTTACGAGGTACTCTCGTATTTCAAAATTACATATATTCCATATTTATATGGTTAGAGCTATTTTAGGAAAAATTAGTTATGCTTTTTTAGTTATGAAAATCCTAGAAAGGATTCTTGATGTAAGACTGAAGAAGGAGGTGGAGATTGCGAAAGAGCACTTTAGCTTCATGCCTGGTCGATCGACGACAGATGCTATCTTTAGGTTACGACAGACGATGGAAACGTTTCGAGAGAAACAACGGGAGCCAATAGAGTGCCAAGGCAAGAAGTCTGGGGGTGTCTGAGGGAGAAGAAGGTAACGGAGAAATATGTCAGGTTGGTATAGTGTACAGGAATGTGAAGACAAGAATTTGGACCTGCCTGGGAGAGACGGAAAGTTTTCACGTGACAGTTGGCTTGCATCAAGGGTCAGCATTAAATCCGTTTCTGTTTAATATTGTGATGGAGATGGTAACGAAGGAGGTGAGAGAAGACGCGCCTTGGACAATGTCGTATGCGGATGACATCGTGCTGTGTGCAGAATCAAGAGAAAAAGTGGCAGCTAAACTGGAAAGATGGAGGAAAGTACTGGAAGAGAGAGGTATGAAAATGAGCAGAAGTAAGACAGAGTATATGTGTTGCAACGTGGATGGCAGCCAGGAGACAGATCTGGAGCTGGAAGGAAATGTCATCAGGAAGGTCAGTGGCTTTAGATACTTAGGTTCAACAATAAAAGAGGATGGTGAGGCTGAGAAGGAAGTGGGATGCAGGATACAAGCAGGATGGAAGAACTGGAGAGAGAAATGGTTGGAGTGCTAAGAGGGTGCTGATCAATCCAAAAGGCAAAATCTACCCGACAGTAGTGAGACCAGCTATGACGTATGCTATAGAAACTGTGGCCCTGAGGAAAAATAACATCAGCAGGATGGAGGTAGCGGAGATGAGAATACTTAAGTGGATGTGCGGTGTGATCAGAAAGGATCGTCTGAGAAATAACTATGTGAGGGGAACGGTGAAAGTTACGAACTTAGGAGCGAAGATACAGGAGGCAAGGTTGAGATGGTTTGGTCATGTGACGAGGAGGGAAGACGAGTATGTGCGAAGAAAGATCATGCAGATGGATGTGCAGGGGAGGAGGAAGCGCGGGCGGCCAAAGAAGAGATGGAGGGATATGGTGGAGGAGGATTTGAGGATGAAGAACTTGGATGTGGTTACAACCCAAGACAGGAGGATGTGGAGGAGACTCACTACAAACAGCGACTCTACTTAAGTAGGAAAAGCTGCGGAAGAAAAAGAAGTTGCAGCTCAGTTAGTATAGACGAGCCCTTTGGTTGGAATCCCTTATTTGACATGAGGAAACTTTATCAGGCTATTTTAATCAAATGGCAAATAAGCTAGTGTCATACGAAGATGGCGGTTTTGTCCTACGGAAACTCGGGTTTTTTGTTCCCTAATTAGGCAAACCAGTTCCTTGATCACATATATCTACAGACAAAAAAAAAAAACTTACTGACAAAAACAGGCAAAGGGAAACAGCTTTGTTCTAATAATTCCCTAGTAATGTAGCATTGCTACTCCCCCCAAACCATTTGGTTGAGGGACACACACACACACACACACACACACACACACACACACACACACACACACACACACACACACACACACACACACACACACACACACACACACACACACACACACACACACACACACACACACACACACACACACACACACACGTATCGAACGAAAGAAGAGATTTATACAGTCCTCTGAACAAACACAAAAAAGTGTTAGTATATTTCATCCCTTGCAATTCAAATGCATTCTATCTTATACTAATAAACACTTTACTGTAAAAACCGATTAAAAAAAAAATAAGCTACCACTAGGCAACTATATCAACTTTGGTGATTATAACTTTTACCATTTACAAGATTACTCTACACAAAGAAACGCATTTGTTTAAAAGAAAAGGCGAAAATCATGATTTAAAATTGTGCAACAAAATAATAATATTATTATTAAAATAACCTGACCGTGTAGTGTTGTGACAACAGTTCTAGTCCGATAATGCTAATCCGCCAAAAGAAAGACTCAATTCTCGTAGGTTCGATTCTCGTAGTGGAAAAATATTTTCTTAATCTATATTCAGAGGATTGCTGGATGTTTCTCGCGAAAAGTCAGATTTTAAGACTGTACCTTTTTCTGAGGTACAGTTTTAGAACTCACACTATTCCAGACAACAATAGAAGTGTTAGGGTATGCATCACGAGATAGAGGAAATTGTTTATGATACCTTTTTCCAGTACTTTAAAAATCACTGATAGCAATAAGTTCAGCTTGTGGAGACAGACTGCCTACCGATTTCTAAATGTTAGTCAGGGCTAAAACAGCTCCCCCTACTCCCTTTGGATAATCAAAAGGTATTAGATGATTTATTTATTTATATTATATTAAAACGATTTACTTTGTAACAATAGAAATATAAGGAATATATAATTTAAAATATTATATATTCTATTGATACTTACGTATGACTCAATATATCCTTTGCCGCCTCCGCCGCCTCCTCCTCCTGCAATAATTCCGTATTCTTTGCCGCCGCCTCCTTCAATAATTTCGTATCCCTTACCTCCACCTCCACCTTCTATAAGTCCATATCCGCCAGCATCATCTCCTCCATAGTGTGTTTCTTCTTGAATATAGTGTTCTTCTGCAACAACCGTAACTAGCACAACAAATAAAGTCAGTACCTAAAAGAAACAAAATTGTGAACTAAAACATAAAAATCTATCTATTTTTAATATTTTAAATTAATTAATAATTTTTCCATATGCAGTTTGGTATAAGGAATATTGTGGTATATTGTGGTATAAGGAATGGACATTAGATATCGGTTGTCATTAACAATTGAAACTTTATAAAAAAAAAAGGCAAAATAATTTTTCTAAAAAACATTCAGAAAATATTCGAAATGTATTAACAGGCAGCATCCGGATTGGGTTTAACTCGACTAACTTTAATTTTCTAGAACAATACCGACATAGTCTTATCATTAAGGTCAACAGGAGAAAACAGAACATTATGTTAGTGATGGAACATTTTTTCCTCGAGGCATCATACAAATTTGGGGAGAACGAAATGTGACCTTGGTAATGTATTATTGTGACCTACTTTCTAGAAATCAGACCATGACCGCTACGAAAACGGTCTGTCTGTCCGTCATGATTTAACGTCTTCAATTACTAAGAAGGAAGACCGTAAACTTGTTTCCTTTCATAAGCATAAGATGCTCTAAATATTTTTGAATCTCTGCAGGAGAAGCTATTTCCTTAAAACAAAAGATGCATTTAAAGGGAAAAAAATACGAATTAGAATAAATCTGAATGAAATAAATGCTTGTAAGTCAATCTCTTCTCATTTTAGTTATACTAAGGTTGTTTTCATGGTGGAGCAAATAGTAACAATGGAAAATATGAGGTTATTTCTGTTGTAAATAGTTTAATCTGGCTGTAAGTTGGATTGTAAAGTTTGTGGACTAATTGATGGATTCTAAGAGCACGTAGAATTTCGGGTAACGTTTGTAGGCGATTGTTGGCGTTCAACATTTTTAATGCTTAATTCCAAACAAGAACTTAGCAAAGACGGATTAAAGTGACACCAGACGACAAGTTACTTAGAATGTTAATCTTCCAACGAACAAGATTTGGAGTAGTATTTTTGAAACTGGATTATTCTTAGAAATCATTACAGACTTCGGTAGAGTGACCATGCACAACTTATTGTCTTCTTCTCTAGATCAATAGACGTAATTTTGAAGAAAAAAAAAAGATAGATAGGCAGATGGAGAGAAAGAATGAGAGTTGACACACACACACACACACACACACACACACACACACACACACACACACACACACACACACACACACACACACACACACACACACACACACACACACACACACACACACACACACACGACCACTGGAACCAATGGAATTTGGTTCCAGTGATTCAAAATCACTTGACGTGGCCAGAGAATTTCGTTTATTGGCCATTGGGTTTCGTCCAACGTAATGAAAAGAAACTCCAATAATTGTCTCTAACTTTTTGATTCAGTGTACATTCTCAGATGGTTTTGAAAGAACCAGTGATATTTCTGTTTGGTAATTGTTTTTATTGTTCTCACACTCGTAGGCAACGATCAGTCATCACTTTTATTTTTCTTGGTTCTTGCTAGAAGGAAATTTATTTATTTATTATTTTTTTTTGTTCTAGAGTCAACTGATGACATCAATAATTGGTTTGGCATTTCAATTCCGATTCGTAGGACATCTTAAGATTAAGATCTCGTATGCATCTTAAGATTGAGATCTCAATTTTTATTAACAAGCATTCTAGTTTTGTGAACATATTTTCTCCTACTCAGTAAGTGTTTTCTACATTCCCATAAGCTCTGCTCTCGAGTCACAACCACAAGTACTGTTGTGCAATATACCTCATTTAACCATAGCTGCCATCTACACGCCGCACGTTTATTCTAAAATTATACATATTAAAGATTTGAGGCGGTGCTGCCACTACTTTTGGTACCATATCTGTTACTATATATATATATATATATATATATATATATATATATATATATATATATATATATATATATATATATATATATATATATATAATAGTCAAACAATGTTTGACTATTTTCTACAGTTATCTTGCTTAAATCATACATGGATTAAAAAATACAGAACATTAATAATTTACCCGATAATCCTAAACAACTAAGAATTCTTCATGACAGAATATAAAGCTTTTCTCATCCATTTCACACTATTTTTCGGAATACATTTTTCTCATTTACAAATATAACATTTATATGTTATCTGAACGTAATAATACGAAGAAAATCTGAAAATATAATTTTAAAATTCAACCTATTATATTTCAACCTATTATATTATATTTGCACCTTTTATAATCTGGCTCTCAGCCGTCGTAGCTCAGTTGGTTAGGACGAGCCCTTTGATTGAAAACACAAGGTTTGTATCCCGTCTATGATGTGAACCTTTATCAGGTGTTTTAAATCAAATAGTGAATTAGATTTAAACGGTAAAACATAAAAAGAGAAAACAGTAAAAGAATTAATAGGGTTAAAACCATGATATAGTTACACAAGAAACTGATGATTTAAAAACTATTCCTAGTTATGAATTGCATCGTCGAACACTGTTTGCGTACTTTGACGTGGTCACGTTTACGTGTTTGGCTAAGATATATTCCGATAAGTTGATGCCAGGGTTTATATTTAGGCGTTTGGGATTCAATGCCATTTCTAGAGGGTTCCCAGATTATATTATCGAAACGGTGTAGTTCAGACTTATCACGTAACGCTTGAAGTCTCATTGCCGAGGCGTCTTGTGGATCAAATGTAGAGATTATGTGCGATGACAGAGTTCAGACTTCACTTCTTTGGTATTCAGCATCTTAGTAAATTTTACATTCTGTCCATTAGTGACCCAGGTGTTTACCGACTATGCTGCACTCACACCATAGCAGGTTATCTCTTAAAAGTTATTACCTTAGGGATGTAAGGCATCGCTAAATTAATTTTGACATTTATTTCAACTTTTTTTTTAATTTAGATAAAATAGAAAAAAAATTAAAACTATAATTTTAGACTGTGTAATTAAAAAACTTTTAAAAACTTTAATTTATGATAATTTATAAGGTTTTTTGAATATCGTATACGTTCTGTACAAATAAGCAACTGTATTTTATTTTCTATCTTTATTTATATGCACGAGATTTAATAGCCAATTAAAATTTTGTTTTTTGTTTTCAAGCAACTTGTAGAAGAAATGAAAGACATTGCTCATATTTTGATTATTATGTGTCGATTAAAAAAAAAAAAAAACGTTTTCCACTTGGAATGATTAGCAACGTAGACTTGAATCCCATTATACAAATAGACTAGACTAGCGAAACAAATTCTTTTTTTTTTTTTTTTTTTTTTTATGTCGCTCCCACCCACGAATAGTTGCAATTCGAAAGTTTCAATATGTAATTTTTCTACATCAGGATTCCAATTATTAGGTGATGGTCTCATCCCAGGATGAATCATGAAACTGCTAATAAAACTTGAAGATAAAAAAAGACAAACAAAATTCACATTTGACGTTCGTAGATCCGAAGTATGGTCACTCCCGTACCTTACCGGGTTTTGAGAATGAAGTTTTCTGCTAACATCACAAACATCCACGCGTACGGCAGGATTCGAACCCGCAGCTTCCTGGCTGGAGCGCGGACAAGCTAACCATGCCGTTAATTCTACTGGCATTCTTTTAATTTTTCACATTAATCACTAACTGATACGCTTAGGATAAAAAGATGGTAAGTGAAGCCGCTGAAATCAGATGGCGAATCGGATATCGAAACAATCATAATTACATTGAAGTATATTTTGTTTTTATGATCTTCGATTTTAGTAAGATAAAGTAAAGAGAAGGAATATCTACTGTGTAACACATTTGCTCAATTAATATTTGTATATTACGACATAGTAAAACAGAATGGTATTCACTTGGATTTGATATGCACTTGGTATTCACTTTGACTACTGGCGGATTCATATATGTCAGTTTAGGAAATCTGTAAGCAGAAATATTAGTTGTTTATCGATCTTCTCCTAAAACCTGTAAACAGCCTTCATTTAAAATAGTATTTGGGTTTATGCAGCTTAGAAAAACAATCTCTTATCTGTTCATATATTTTTCATTTTTCCACAGATGGTGTATATACGATATATCTGACCTTACGATTCATAGACTCCATTGGTGTGTATTCGGTTACGTTTATAAAACCATCTATACTAGAATCGCTTGGACCCAGAGAGAGAGAGAGAGAGAGAGAGAGATGACGATGATGCCAAAATAAGCAGGAAAATATGAATAAAAATGGGATTGTAGAAAATAAAGGAGTAAGAAAGGAAGACAGATACAGATTACCAAATGAGAATAATAAAATAATATTGAGAGAGAGAGAGAGAGAAAGAGAGAGAGAGAGAGAGAGAGAGAGAGAGAGAGAGAGAGAGAGAGAGAGAGAGAGAGAGAGAGAGAGAGAGAGAGAGAAGAAATGGTGGGTTAGAGAGTCCGAAAGGAAAACATTATCGTGGAAATAAAAAACTAAAGAGTGATAGACTGAGAAAAAGATTAACTGAAGTAATGTAAAGTGATGTTGTAATTAATCCAGCTATTAGCAAATTCACAAACCATCACAGCATGAAGCGAACCCAAGGCGAACTAAGGCCCTCATGCGTATGAATGCTTCAGTTCCCCCCCCCCCCCCCGCACGCCACTACTATATGCCACAAGTTACTTCTAGTCGTAAGACCTACCTCAAGCATTGCTATTTCGTGAGACTCCACACTCCTTTGGCAATCACTTGTCTCTTCAAACTGCGTGTCCACAGCCGACGCCCCGCTATATATGTACACATATAGATCACCTCGTACCGTAACTGCTTCCGCCAAAAGTGGGCCATGTGCTGCCTCTCATTGCACGCTTTCAACGTTTATTTCTCCTTCTGTTCCTCCTCGGTAGCTCACTGTCGATGGCTGAGATAGAAGCGCTTGCTTCACCTCGTTTTCTATCAGGTATTTCTTACTCGGCGTTTATGACGGCAAATATATTGAACTGCATTCCATTTGTCATTAGGTGGGTTTTGCCGTTAAAAACAGTCTCTCATGAAGTAGTCGGGGGTGAACGATTGCTAGTTGAAAAGCGTCCTTGTCCACTGCAGTCGGCTGCAAAACGAGTTTGTTTTAATGGCGACAATGGGTTCATTAGAAAGTAGGAATGTTATGCTTGCGCGAATTCCTTTAAAACGACTTCGGACACCCATCAGCAGTCACCACGGTCTGCGTCTATGTTTAGCACGGCGATGAAGTTTAATCAGTCTCTTCCAAAGCAATCTTTTGAGAGCGTGCGTGCGTGTGTGTGTGTGTGTCCCTCTTTGCCATTTGTGTAAAGCAATATTATCAGCAGTCAGGAATGACGACTGCCTCTCACACTATCTATCTATCTATCTATCTATCTATCTTTGAATTGATGTCTTCATTTGTATACAAACTTCTCTTTCCATTGCATTCTTTCTATCCTATCTCCCTTCGGTGTTCCTTATTTTGAGATAATTCCTCAAATGTATAGATGTTCAAGATATTGAGGAGTTTATTAACATCAGGTCTAATTTAGAAGAAATTGGATAGTTTGTCCTGTTTGTTATGTCTGTCGGATGCATTCACTGGCTGGTTTGCTTATTTTCAGAGAGGAAAAACATAAGGAAAAACCCTTCTGAAATCCATTAAAAAAAAAGTCTATAATATTCTTCCTTCGGACGAAATCTGAACCAGTTTTCTTTCGTAAAAATTATAAATGGATAAACTGCATCGCAAATATTACTAAAAATTACTACGTAATTTTTAGAAAAATTACGTTTCGGCATTTGTTTTGAAAACTTGAACTTGCCAAGATAAATATAAATAAAAATGAAACAAAATAATATACAAAAAATGTCTCATTTGAAAATGTAAACATTTTATTTAAAAAATTCTTATTGTTTTAATAAAAATTCAAAATTTATCTAAAAATATATTGTATCTTTAAAAATATAATAATTTTATTAAATATAAGAAAATTAATTTTAAAAACTCTTAGTAATAAATTTAAAATTAAGCAAGTAAATTATTTTTTAAATAATGTTATATAAATAATAAATATATCTTAAACACATTTATGGTACATTCTAGATCTCATATGATTCTAGATCTCACACGCTCTACTTCATATCCTTTCATTGATAAACAATACATTTTCAATTATTGTGATATGCTGAATATTTGAAAATATTCAGCATATCACAATATATTTCTATGTTGTTAAGTATCGGTATGCATCTTCTCAGTGCCGGCGCTAGGGTCTTTGCCGCCCGCATGCAATTTATATCTAAGCGCTCCTGTAACTATCTGGGCGTGTATGATTCTTTTAAGATAATAAAAATTTAAATTATTTGAAATTTCTTAAATAAATTTTGACAGAACAGCCACACGTTGGTTCGCTAAATGTAACGAACAAGGTGGGGGAGGGGGTGTTGACTAGGCAGAATAATCGTTAAAAACCCGAATATTCAAAAAAATTCTCAAAATTTAAAGCAAATTTTGATAAAGCCACTTCACTTTAATCGTTGAATATAATGATACAGAGATTATAGCCTTCTCACCGACCCGAATCGTTAACAAAATTCAAATGAATTTTAATTAAAGTTAAAATTTATTTGAACTAAAGTCTAAAATTTTTTTTTCATTTTACAAGTTACTAAATTCTTAGTAATTTGTAAAAAGTTTTTAATAATTTTTATAAGTAGAACTATCTTTTAGGAAAATAAAAGAAACTCAAAATAGATGAGAAAATAAGAAAATAATTCAGAAATAATTAGAACATTTAATATAAGTATTCGAAAAATAAAATCTTCACAGAATAACAGAAAATAAATTAAATTACATAAATATACTTGAAATTTTTTGAATTAAAATTTTAGGGTTTTTGATTTCATATTCACAAAATTAGAAATAATGGTTTTAACGTCTAATTCCGCACATATATCATTTTCAATAGCTGTTAACGCCAAACTAACAAGCCTTTTTTGTGACATACTTGTTCTTAAGTAGGTTTTAATCAATTTCAACTTGGAAAAGGAACGTATACCGCTCGCTACACTAACAGGTAAGGTTAATAGTATTCTTAAAGCAATTAAAAAGTTAGGGAAAGGTAAATTATTGGACAAAATAAAATTAAGAATATCGAAAGAGCTTTGAATATTTAAATTATCATTCCGAAAAATATCCCGGAAAGCACATAACTCGTCATATAGTTCTATTGCATTTACGTCTTTATTGTCGCCATCCTTCAAGAGAGTCTCTAAATAGTCACAATTTTTTCGTAAATCTTCGTTATTAATTTGCAGTAATCTATACAAGAAATTTAAATTATCATAATATGTTTTTAGTCGATCAAAACGTTCTATTAACGAACACATTGCAACGTCTAGAAGTGTATAAAACACATTCACTCTAAATTTATCTTCTGGCGATTGTGGCGTTTCGTAATGATGCTCGTAGTCAAATTGTCGTGTCTTCTTTTGTCGTCGAACTTCCGTACTAGTTTTAAATTCTTCTTCTCCAAACACCTCTTCACTCAGTTCTTTTGCCGTTTTTAGAACTTCTTTAAAATTTGTATCTGATCGATACTCTTGTAAGAATATTTTTAAGTTTTCGATAGATTCTGAAGTAAATGTAATGTTCATATTTTGTCTTGAAGCATCAAGCTAAATCAAGTAAATCAAGCTAAGTTATAAGAGAGCAAATAAATTTGTAGTCCTTTATTTTAAATAAATTTTTCATTATTTAAAATTTCAAAAAGTGCATGCTAAATTTTTCCTAACTGATATCGTAGAGGGCGGGTTGCATAAATTTTACTTTCCCATTGCGTTTCTGATGGCTGTTTCAATGTTAAATTTTTTACGAACTTTAAAAGGATTGCCCAACATTTGTAAGAGAATGAAAAGAAATTGTATATTTCTTGAATAATTGCAAAGAAACTAATTGTATCTGCATTCACTTTGGCTGCATCGTTAATGATTAAATTTAGAGTACGTGCAGCACATGGCACGTAAAAAGATCGAGGATTATTGTTCGAAAGCAAATTTTGGAGCCAATATTTTTTCATTTCATATTTTCCCCATTGTCATGCCCTTGATCTCGCATGTCTTCAATGGGAATGTTCCATTTTTTCAGTTGTTCCATTATTGTTGCACATAAACCACGTCCTGTGGAATCTGATATATCTGCAAAACTTAAAACGTTTTCCCTGATATTGACAATTCCATTGTCACAGGAAACAAAGCGAATAATAATGGTCATTTGTTCTGTTTTACTTGCATCAGGTGTGCAGTCTAAAATTATGGAATAATATTCAGATATTCGAATTGATAATAAAATTGTATTCCTGATTGCGTTAGTTAAAGTTTCCAATATTTCATTTTGACTGTCGTTACTCAAATAGTGTGCTCTATTGTTTCGTTGTAGGGCCCTTTCAACATGATTTGTTCAATTTGTTCATTTGATAGATATGTTCAAGAATCTATTTTTAGATTCTTGGGTAGAATCTGGATTGTTCTGTTTCACCAATCAAATGTTTGTTTATATGATATCTTGTTTTGACTATGTATCAATTATGTGAATAATAATAATAATAATAATAATAATAATAATAATAAACATTAACCTCTACTATAACAAGAACGTGAAATCGAATCAAGAACATACCTACACAAACCTGAATACGTCTATAATGGATGCATTGTGATTAATTAATTTATATATTGTGTTTACCATTCACAAAATGTTGTCACCTACAGTATCTTATGTCTCCGCAAGCAGGTTAGATTTATTTTGATTTTGATTATTTAGATTTATTTATTTTAGGGAATACCAAAAACTTTGCTTTAGAAACTAAGCAAAAAATTTTTAAACCAGTTTAAAGCCTTCAATAACTGGAGTATTGTTCTCACACCATACGAGGAAATTCATCCCCAACATAAAGATAATCACAAAACAGCTTTTCCTAGGATTGGAACTCGTTGATAGCAGATAAGAGAATGTTTTTTATCTGTCCTGTTTAGTATTAGTATGTATCTATCCAGAGCCGGCTGGTGGCGTGTGCGAAGTGTGCAATATACACAGGCGCTGCAGAAGAAAAGGCGCCTAAAGATGTCAAAAAATATGAGATAAGAATTTAAACGAACAACGAATGGCACATATAATTATGAATGTGCGTCGTCTTCCGTTCGGGCCCCTTTAGATCTTCCCGGAAACGAACAAATAAATTTTGAAATTGTATCCTGGACCCGATTATATCGCTGTAATTTTTGATTAAAATTTACGAAAATACACCTAAAATAGTTCTCCTTTATTTTTTTGATGAATCATAAATCAACTTATGATTAATTGTGATTTCCGTGTAAGGGCCGTATCCTAATTTTAATCGGATCGGATGCATGTGGTCCGGCCCTAAAAGTCGACTTACTACTTATAACTCATTCTTCTCTACTTTATTCAAAAAAAACTTTTTTTGGAAAGGCGCCGGTCCTGAGCATATCTATGCTGTTGATGCGTATTATCTTCATTTCAATACGATAGCTGTTTGTAACTAGTTTTGTCCATCTAAGAATTTTCATCTCTATTCTCTTCAGTTGCAGTAAAATTTACTTTCTAGTTTATACGGATCTTTTTTCTTTAATTCATGTCATGGCACTCTGTATTACTGTCTTTTTTTGCAGTTTTAGAGCCATCATACACTGTACATTGTCTTTATTATAAATATTATGCTCACCGTCATTACTTAGTGTCCAAAAAATGAAGAAATCTTGAATTACAAAAATCAAATATGTGAATACAATTGAGTATATTTGTGGTCAAGAGACATTCTGTAGTAGTGTCTGTACCGTATCTCGATGACATTCATTTTGGGGTAAGGAAAAAAGTGTGTAAATGACTCTAGCGAATAGAATGATCTTACCACTGACGACACACATGCTTTCGGGCGGCGATACCTCAGTAGCTAAGTATTTCTATCCTAGATAGAGATCTAAAGATAAACATTCTCCAGTAATGATGCCATCGACATCAAAACTACTATCTACTTACAAATATTTCTGGAGCGAAGGAAACTGTCACTAGTTGGAGAAAAACTAATAAAGGGTCAGTATATAATTTGTTACTAAACGGATTAATCAGCGCAGAAAACCAGTTTGTTCTTTGCATTCCTGTGGAGATTATAATCCACATCCTACAATCAAGTTCACTATCAACCACTACACGGGCACATTTCTTTGCAGTGTTGGCTTCTTCACCATAATTCGATGACTCCTGTTATAATTTCATATCTGTTTGTCGATTTCCTCCTTGTTTTTTTTTTGGCTCGAAATTCTAGATACTGCAACAGTGTTATCAATAACTTGTCTTATCTATATTAAAACTCACACTACATTTTATCTCTATGTATTTTTTTTTCTTGTCATATTAAATTATATCTCTCTTTTGTGAATGCAATCGTTCTGTACGACGAACTTTTAAGAAAAAAAAAATTGCATTATTCCATCGATAGTATTAATTTCTTGCATTCCAGTCATGAAGCTGCGTACAGAGGTTGTATTATGCCAAAAGGAAGGAAGTCAATATAATTCTTAGGATTGTTATTGCGTTCACTTTACACCACCCAAGTTTCTTGAAATAGAAATGTCAATGTTCTATTAAAAAGATATCAACAGTTTTAATTATAATTCTGCTTGTTGATGCCTGAACATGAACGCCATAAATTTTGTTTATCTTTCCTATGATCGGGTCGTTCGTATTTCGAAATTCAAGCAGTATACCTTTGGCTCAATAATAATCTCTGTTTCCTGGTAATATATTGAATAAAGAAAAGCCTATGTATATTAATCCATTCATTTCCTGTGTTGAGAGTTACTATCCCTGATTCAGAACGAAGGGATAAAGTGGATTTCGTTTTGTAAAAGGTTCATTGTTTCAACCTTGCAGTTCCAATAATTTGTATAAAATTTTCAGCTGAATGTGAATTAGCGTCTCAATATAGTAGCAGTAGTATATTTTCCCTTGCTTGAGTTCATATTTTCCCTTGCTTGAGTTCATATGTGTACAATCTAAATAGGATACATATTATATTGCTGTGGCGTATGCTTAGATGATTCTAGATATATGTTCTATTTCGATAGCCTGGGTTTATTACATATAATAATTTTATACCTATATACCTATATGATATATGATATGAAACATGATATGAAAAGTTTTTCTTAAAGCCACATTAGCAAATGCTGATTAGCCAAAATTTGTGTTAGCTAAAAAGCTAGTCATGGCTGGGTAACGGCAATAGCCGAGCCTCAGTTAAAACTTCATTGGCTACAGCATTACCATTTGTTACTTGAAAGTCCTAAAACGGACTATTCTCCCTCAAAATTTGTGTTATTCAAATGCAAAATATTATTATATTATTTTTATACAAAAGAAATAATGGTGTATTACTATATTCTAACAGGTTTAAAATTAAAAAAAAATTATTATCAATTTTTTTTAATTTCAGCAACATTTTATAGAATACAACTTTTATATTTCTATAATTTATTATAATATTGAAATAATGCTAAAAACTAATATAAGTATTAACGGTAGTTAGCCAATCAAGTAATGTTCGAGATATTGGTCTCTGAGATAGTTTCAGCTTTTTTTTTTTTTAACATTTTATAATCATGATAGACAGATGGTTTAAGATTTTTAAAAACATCTTATAATCATGGCAGATAAATTTTTCTTTTATAATGTTATTTTTTAAATAACAGAAAAACCAAGAAATGTAATTCATTTTCATAATAAATATGTAACTTAATGACTTTGACTTAACAATCAAAAGACAAGAAAATCATTGGAAAATTAATATGCCGAAGGATGAAAGATTTCCACTGATAGTATCCCGGTTTGATCATAATAATAAAAGTATATCCTGCCATAATGTGAAGTGTTATTATCGTTCGATTTGACACAATTTAAGATTCTTCGACAGCTCTCCCCAAGGTCTTAAACATTAAATATCAACGACATGGATTCATATTTTCTGGAGTTGTTATATATCTAAGGAATATACAGTATTCCAATTATATTTCTATAAAATATAGAAATATAAAATTTGTATAGTATAATATATTTCTAAAATAAACCATATTTGACAATATTTTTTTAATTAATTCGAAATATATTAGAATATAATAATATACCCTTACTTATTTTGTATAAAAATAATATAGAAATATTTTGCATATTAATGGAATAAATTTGAATAACAACAGTCATGAATGTAACAGTTATATAACATGCGGTTGCACAAATAAATAAAGTTCGATATACAAATTCCTCTTAATAAGTACTTCCTTTTCAAGCAGCACTGTTCTGGGTTAGTTTGATTGGGATTTACAGTGAAGCGACAGGGAGGTAAACTGTAACACTATAGCGTTGGAGGGAGAGAGAAAAGGCTTGATATGTCCTCGTAAAAGCGGACTTAACCCTTTCACTTTTAAGATCTTACTATAAAATTTTCAAAAGCATGAAGGATAGCCTAAAATCATGCCTTTAAGAGGATCGAGAATGTCGACTCTCAATCATCTGTAGCATACAAGAATCATTTTTCAGAAATACATATCAAACATTCAGCCCTATGAACTAATGGCTGAATGACCGCAAATGATTGAGTAGATGTGACTAAGAGGTAGATGCATACATCTACCTGTTGGTCGCATTGTTGTCTCTATGGACGCCGGCTGTATGGTCACTCCTGTACCTCCTTATGAGGTTTCCACTTCTCTGTAGTAGATTTAAAAATCAACGATCCATGTTGCATTTCGCACCAACCGTTCAAGTGACAACTTGTCTGTTACTCCCTCCACTTTAGTATATCTGGTTATAACAAAAGTGCACGAGCATTCTGATTCTGTAGTCAATATGCAGCACGTTGTCCCCTCATAGAGTATCCTCATGGTCAGGAATAAAAGTTCCTAGAAGGTACTGTTAGTCCTGACCTATGAATATTGGTGGGACAGTCAGTCTTCACCCTTCGCCAACATCGGTAGTTGAGTTCATTTCTCTAGTAGATTTGTAGACTTACAGGTGACGAGATTACGGTTGATAAGAAAGTTATCAACCGTAATCTGATCGTATTCTTTATCCTAATTATTGTGTGAGTTCTTGTTATTTCTGAATTGCAAAGTTAAAAACTTTCAGAGCAAATCTACTTGTCTGCTCCATCAACTATCTCGAGAAGACCCCAATTAACTCATTTATTGACTAACGCAAATACTGTAGTCAATAAAATAAAATTTTAAATAAAACTGAGTTCAAATTTCTAGTTTTGTGAGAAAATCCAATATTCTCCACTAGATACAGATAGAGTACAAAAGGAGCTATTTTTTAAATCACTAAAAGTGATTCTCAAAGGTTTGCTGCGAAAACAGAAAAAAATTACAACTTACAAATTTTTGTAGCGAGAAACACACACACACACACACACACACACACACACACACACACACACACACACACACACACACACACACACACACACACACACACAGAGAGAGAGAGAGAGAAAGAGAGAGAGAATATATACTGAGCATTGCATACTTAAGATACATAATATATTTTCTTATAAGTTTTATGGCTCATAGAGAATGGCATTTTTATCAAAGGCAATCAATTAAATTAAATGTATTGACGTCGACGTCAAGGAGTTCTATTATTGAGATGCTACATTTAGATAGAGGGAAAACTGCATTAATTTATTTGTATCACAGCTTCATGGTTTGTAACGTGTGCGTGCATTTACGTTTGGCTTTTTTATAGACTTATGACGATGTTTTTTTCTGTGGAGATAGTAGCAGGTGGGATGTTACTAAAATGAAAAAAAAAAAAGACTTGTGTTTATCGCGAATTGCATTGCAAGTAGTCATGCATTTTCTAAGAGAATATTTATGAAATATAAATATAAATATATATTTATTAAATAAAAATATTTTTATTTATGAACAATGGTATTATTAGGAAGTAATCAACGTTTTTCCAAGAACTTAGAAGATATGAAAGTCCTTAAATCCATTCAAGACACATCTCATCTTCTCATCTCAATAAAAATCATTAAATCCATTCAGATACAATGCACGTATCATCCTTATAGAGGATGATATGTGCATTGTGTTCTTAAGTTCTTAAAAGAACTGGGCGATGGACTGAGTCCTTGACTCTTTATCCCGTCATCTGAATGAAGAATATCTGTGTGGATGGGGTGTTATTGAGCGAAAAAGCTCTAGTCATGGCTGGGTAACGGCAATATCGGAGCCTCAGTTAAAACTTCATTGGCTACAACATTGCCATTTGTTAACCTGGAAGTCCTGAAAAGGACTTTCTGAATGGATTTAATAATTTCTAGATATATAGTTGAAGAAACATTATGGTGTAATCATCTCTTAAAATATGGTATAATTTCTTTTGAGCTTAGAAAAAGAGTTTTGTGATTTTGTTATAAACTGTAAAGCACTAAATTAATATTGCATAATATTTATATATATAAAGAAGAAAATTTCGATGAATATGAAAGCACACCTACCAAGCCAACTATAATCATCTATAAAAATCAATATATCTATTTCTGACTGTGGGGATTATTTTGTCTATGGCTCAACTTTGTATCTCTACCCTCATCAACGTAATCGGTCTAGGACAGACACGAGATTGCTTTCCCTGTGCTCTGGTTTTTCTCTCACAAAACAGTAGGAATAGGTAACTTGTGGATAACATGCTGTCGTCCTAGATGAAGTTATCTCCAGTAGAATGATGAACAACAACGACAATAATAATGATAATAATGCATTTGTTTCTATACCAAATAGTTCCATTCTTGATCACTGACGGTAGTTTATTAGCAGGTTTGTCGAAGAACAAATTAATGTGTCTTTTATTATTGTTATTGTGACGTGACATTTCCAAGGATTCATCGTAGGATGGCATACTACTCCACTACACGCACACAACTCACCATCTCCGTTACTCCTCCAACTACACAACAACACTATTGCCATCAACGGCTCACCACCACTAAAGTATTTTTTGCCTGTAAATTGCGTATTTTCTCAGCACCGATTTACCTGTATGCAGGATGTGAAAAAGAACCCTGCTACCTCCATATGAGGTTGGCTAACTTTACCTTCAATTGAAAAAATGATATTTTCTATCAATTTTTAAGTAAAGTATCATTAATATCAAGTAAAAGCATAATATTTTTAAAGTAAAGGACACCAAATTAATACTGATGATATCACTTTTTTTTTATTAAGAAGAGCTGAAAGTCAGCTGTTTTTCCCTATTTTTTTCCTATTTTGAGTTATTTTGTTATCTTTTGCATCGTTACTTTCCTTCTTTTTTCTTTCTTTCTCATTTGTTATTTTAAAATCATTCATTTAGATTTTAAGATTTTTTTCTCCAACTAACACGCATAAACTAAAAATTCATTTCCCAGTTCAATGTGAATGCAAACATAAAAGTTCCATTGTGTATATTTATTGTTCAATAAATAACAAAATAAAAACAGAAAGAATAGTATCGAAACGATATTTTTTTTACTTTGTTTTCTGGAAATTCCTCAGTGTTCAGTAACCTAATCAATACACTTTTGCTGTAATATATTTTATTATGGATGAATTTTTTTTTATTTTTATTTTGCCAGCTGAAAACCCCACAATATCCCATCAATCTTTACCGATTAGTGGTTACGATAAGAGAAAAAAAAAGAAAACTTCGGAATGTCAGAAAAATTTAGCCAGGCAAAATTCTATTGAAATTTGTTCATCTGAAGAACTTTAATCCGTTTGCTACCGTAACCAATCCTGCAGTTTACCTTGAATGAACAAAGAGAGAGAGAGAGAGAGAGAGAGAGAGAGAGAGAGAGAGAGAGAGATTGCTGACAGAAAATTTTCTCTAGAAAGGATAGGGGAAAGTATAGTAAGCTATGTGGCTAGGAATTTTCTGGAGCATAAACTAGATACATAGATACCCTTATGGAATTAAGTCCGAAAGGGAGTTTGCTAGAAATTCCATTGAAAATTACCAGGAAGTTTGCAAGTAATAATTCTAATTCAAAAAACTTATGTAATTAATAAACTGTTTCTGTAATGTTTACGAACAAACTATTCTTGTAGCATCTTCTAGAGAAGGTGAAAAACAAATGGAGTCTACAACAAATTTGAGACATAGCATTGAGAAGTCCAATAACTAATCTCCTACTGCAAATTATTATTTTTGAACATCCCAAAATACCAACTATTTTCAACTATAGATCCTAAGCCATTTTTAGGGTGTTATGCCGCTGACATATGCTCTATTTGTCCCCATCATGAAATCGGAACTAAAACAAATTTATTAAAAAAAAATTACTGCAATTAGTTTTTAAGTCGGATACATACATACATATATATATATATATATATATATATATATATATATATATATATATATATATATATATATATATATATATATATATATATATATATATATATATATATATATATATATATATATATATAAACAGCTAATCATTTATCACAAAATTATGGCTTCCTAAAAACAAATAGATTTAAGTCGGATACACACACACACACACACACACACATATATATATATATAAAAACAGCTAATCATTTATTACAAAATTATGGCTTCCTGAAAACAAATAGATATCATTTAGTACGCTGACTTATATAAAATCGGATTAAATTTATATTTGCTAAATATAACATATAACAACGTCATAATCAATAAACAATATTTTATAAAATTGTTATATAAATATTATAAAAGGTGTATTTATATATCTCAAAAAATAATTTGTAAACAAAAATTTAGAGACTAAATTTAAATTAAAAAATATATATGTATAATACACTTAAATTTTATTTATAATATTTAGTTTTATTTTATATTTTGTACACATTATTAATTAATTATTTTCTTTATGACCACTCCTTTTCTATTTATAATTATTATAAATTATTATAGACCGATCAGAGCACTATTAAAGTGTATTATCTGTCTATACATGTGGAATGGCAATTTCAGACCAGTTAAGAGTAAATTGTAATGTCTGTTTTATACACAAAACAGAAGTTTGGTAAAGAAAGCAACTAGAGGTGAGGCCAGCTTTCCAATCGAAGGGCTAATATCGCGACAAACTGGCTGAATATTGTCGGAGGAATGAACTAAAATACTATAACTGCGTGTATCAATGTTAACATGTAAAAGATTAGGTAGGTATACCGATGCCATTTCAACTAACAGTTTTTTCCAGCAATTTTCTTCAAAATTGAACTTTTATCAGCTCTTTCCCCATAGCTGTCGCAAATTTTAACCATTGCTTACTATTGTGTCATTCATCGTTCCATTTAGGGAAAACTGAAGAAACGTTTTTATCTCACTTAGGATTTGTTTTGGTCTAATAATTGAAGTTAGAGATTAACAACATCGATGTTTTTTCCTTCTCGGAAAAACGATTACCTTGTCCTACTATTTACTCAATTGGCTCACTTTTCTAGACACGAAAGAAGAAAAAAAAATCAAAGTTTAGAAGACTTCCGCGGGAAGACAAGGTATAGCAAAGTAATGAGTTCGTACTTATGTATTTTACTTGATAATATTGAACTGCTAGTTTAGAATTCAAGTCGTAATAAGCTCGTTTGTTATCAAATAATTGCTATAATTCCCTGGTTATATTGTGAGTGGTCGGTGTATTTAGCGCTCGTGTAAAATTGGTGGTGTATCGGTTTTATCGTGTTTTTTCCTTAGAAAATTTGTTTTATTGTATATTATAGTATATTAAAGTACATTTGCATGTTTTTAGAGTATTTATAACATTTTTTATTGTGATATTGTGAATATTGAAAGTCAAGCGGCGTTTAGAAGAACACAGAAAATAAAAAAATTCAGCAGCAGAATGGAAAACAATAAAGCACGGAATCAGGTTAGTTAGTGCCGGGTAAGTAAAGTTTCTTCTAAAAAAAAAAATAATAAAAATGTTATTTAGTATGACGACTCTATTATGAGACATGCTGTTGATGAGCGGGTCAGGTTTTCCAGGAGCAAAAATTAAAAATACAGCGTAAGCAATCGAAAAACAGAAAAGAAAAAGCAAAGGAGATCATAATTCTGGTAAGTACCAACGACTTAACTAATGATAATTTCGGTATGAGAGAGAGGATATGAAAAGGTTGTTGGAAGAAGCCAGAGTGAAGAGTGAGAAAGTAAAAATCGTTACTATATTACCAAGGTATGATGGATATGAATTACGAAGAATGGCTATGATGGCAAACGATTCGATTCGTAGGCTATGTAGAAGGAATGGATGCGAGTTTTTCGATGTGTGGAGTGAGTTTGAGGGAAGAATGAATTTGAATGCGTTTGGCATCTGGAGTTTTGAAAAATTATTAATTGATATAAGATCTAACACAGAGAGACAGGGACTCTGAATTCTGATGGCAGGAATCGTGAGGATCTGTGTGTAAAAGCGACAGTTAGATAATTGTGACGGTAATGGTTATTATTATGGAAATGATTATGAAGAGCGAACGATTCTGCGTTCGTCCAATTCGGACGATTTGTGCATAAGTAGGGAACTAGATAAGAACAGAGATATGCAAGTTGTCGAACTGTGTCATGCAAACCACAGACATACTAACTGGTAGTGAGTTCAAAGGATATTTTAGAAAGGATAGGAGAGGAGGGGGGGTGCTGATAATGATATCAGATGATTGAATCCAGTTACAGTGGAGACCTACGACTGCAATATTGGTAACAGTATTTCACGTGGCAGTGAGTTTGAAACCATCTAGTGTGAGGTGGAGTCTAACGAGATCAAATACATAGTAGGGTGTTGCTAGATATCTGCTGGATCGGTTGCTAGTGACGAAAAAATACATCACCAAATAAAGACGCTGGGTGCGAAAAGAATGATCGTAATGGGAAACTTAAGAAGATCGGTTGTTAGATGGGAAGAATATTGATAGCGCGTGGGAAGTGTTTAAAAAATACTTAAATGATGCGACATCAGAATGTCTCTAGAGTTCGAAGGAAAATAGGATAAGAGTGAAATGAATGTCTAACTCGTTTCGTTAAGAATCTCTAATTAAGCAAGAGATTCGTAAGAAATAGATGATGTGCAAGGAATACCGTGTGTATAAGGATCATGTCAGTTATGATAATTATAAGCAGTAGCTTACCAGGGGAGTCACAATTGTTATGCGGAAAGCTAATCTGAGTATGGAAAGAAACTGGCTTTGCAAGTTAAAGACAATTCAAAAGAATTCTATCGTTATGCTGAAAGAAAAAGAAAGAATGAATTTGAAAGAATAACTCCTTTGAATACAGATGGAATGCATGTGACTGATGCAGAAGAGATTGTTCAACTGTTGAGTAGTCATTTTGCTACAAGTTATCAACCTATGTAACATTGAACTGACCGCTACCTCTTCACTATATAAAGAAACTCATGATTGAAGAGGCTCATGTGTATGAGGAGGAAGCACTAGAGATGTTGCACAAACTGAATAAAAATTCTGAAATAGGAACTAATGATATATCAGCACGGATGCTAAAGGAGTGTTCAGCTGAAATGGCTATTCCTTTCACCAGGTTATATAATTTGAGTCTCAGAACAAGAATGATTTCACAGGAGTGGAAAGAATGTACAGTCATCCCATTGCATAAGGGTAGTGCAAAGACCGATGAATTCAACTATCGACCAATCAGTATCTCTGGTGAAGATTTTGGAAAAGTTGGTTAAGGCTCACATTCAGAAATGGGTTGATAGTGAATCTCTCTTTGTAATGAGCAGAATGGGTTTACTAAGGAAAGGTCCCGTTTTAGCAACTTGCACACACATTCTATAATAATAGCACCACTGAGTTAGACAGGGAGAACATATACACCATGATACTTTTGGATGTTACTAAGGCTTTTGACAGAATACAACATGGAAGACCGTTGCATAAATTGGATAATGTGTGATTGGATTATAAAATATTGGTATGGATGACTGACTGACAGATACCAAAAAGTCGTATATGGGGGTGGGTGTGAATTTGCAAAATTCAAGGTATCTAGTGGGATGCCTCAAGGATCAGTCCTTAGTCCATTGTTATTCAATCTGTACATTAATGACATTGTGAAGGATTTGACATGCGACATGCAGCTATTTGATGATGATATAAAGATAGGAAGAGTAACCAGGAGCGTTGCTGATATGCAGTACTTGCAGACTGATTTGAATAGACTGGAATTGTGGGCATGTGAATATGGCTGTCATGTCAATGTCAGTAAATGTAAAGTCATGCAGTTTTGTGTGATTAGATATCCAATGTCGTATTATGTTGGTGGGATTATGCTAGAAGAAACTGAATCAGGCTGGGAATCTTGAGTTTTAGTAGACAGGAAATTGAAGTTCAATGGTCATATAGCAAATATTGCAAATATAACTAAAAAAATAATTGCAATTCTTAAACGAAATTTGACATGTAAAGATACGGAAGCCATTTTGCCTCTTTACAAGGTCTTGATAAGATCTCATGTGGACTATTGGGCATAAGTCTGGTCTCCTGGTTCCTTTATGATTTTGATACAGTGGAGAGAGTGCAAAGGAGAATGTCAAAAATGACAATACGATTGTGGAATACTGATTATGAAGACAAATTGAGGATTTGTAGGCTGCAGAGAACAACAAACAGGAGAAAGAGGGATGAATGATTGACACTTACAAACTTCTGAAACGGTTATACCATTTCAGAAGTTGGAATTTTCAGTAGATGGAATTTTTTATTTTATGAAGGGCCTGGAAAGGAAACGAAGGCATCTATGAAAGTTGTGAATGAATGCTGTCAAGAAGGGGGTGAGGGCTAGATTTTTCTCAGTGTGGTGGGTGATTGGAATGGATTGCCACTGGATGTTGTGTGTGTGTGTGTGTGTGCCAGTAGTGTGAATGAATTCAAGAATTGGTACGACAGCTGGTGCGAATAGTATGGCCGTCTCGATGATTTCCTGACTCCCTGGAAGTCTCTCTTTATTAATAATAATAATAATAATAAACAATTTTTCATCGATGCATGGGCTTTTTCTTATTAAGCTATTTCCTTAGTGAGTCATTTGCCTTGGTAGCGCCTGTGAATTTGCTACTATAATGCACCCTTGCCCGCTAATGAACTCCAAGACCTAATCGCATTAACAGCACACGACTCCATCGAGGCCGAAAACAGGAGACTCAACGCCTTTATTTTGAACTTTCCGATGGACAATGGTCAATTATTAAAAGAAGACATCAGCAAATTAGCAGGAGAATGCAACTTCGATCCCAGAAATATCGTCAGATGCCATCGTTTCGGACCCAAAAATAAAAAAAAAGGACCAAACGAACTTTTCACGTCTCGTGGAAGTGACCTGTGACACACTGACAAGCACATCCAAATTAAGTACAGCGATAAATAACAAGTTCAAGGACACTTGCCCTAATCGTGCATACATGCTCTACCTAACTTAACATTTGCCCAGAGGGAACAAGAACGCCATCTTCGAAGACAACTTGAGAAAAAAAATAAAAATGGAGAAAATAGTTGAATCATCGACTACAAACAAGTTAAATTAGTGCAAAAATCAAGTGACACCATTAGTAGTCATCATGGAGACCAGTATGCAGGCACCGCATAGGAATGAGCAAGTCCCTTGCTGTCAAATATTTCCCCACAGAACCTTGCACATCCACTTCACTAACATCCGTGGCCTCAACTTCAACCTTAATAGTGTCCACCTCTTTTTAGCAGGAGCTCAAATCTCACCCCCAGCACTATTCCACATCAAACTTCCAAACTGTACACTCCTTAACTCCTTTCGACCCAAGGGTGGCATTTGCGCATATGTTCACTCTGACTTACCTTGCCAGAGAGCACCCAACCTAGAATCGCCCAACTTTGACCTTTCTTTCGTTGAAAATATCCCTTTCCCCTTCAGTCAAATTCGTTTACTCTCTTTTTCGCTCTCCTAATGCACCAATCACTCTGAGCTCTTTAATTTCCTCTCCTTAAAAATTGATTTTCTCTAGTCTCACTTTCTTAACAGCAAAATCATCCTCCTAGGAGATTTTAATGTCCACAACACCAACTTCCGTCTTCAAGTTGTACAGATTTTGCAGGCAGCGATGCTGAAACATTTTCCATCACTAACGACCTTACACAAATTGTTCATATACCAACCAGAATATCAGATAACCCAAACCACTGTTCAAACACCTTGGATCTCTTCGCCAGTGACCCTTCCAAATGCACAGTGAATGTAGTGAGCCCTGGGTAATTTTGACTACAATTTAATGCTGATCTCCTTCCCCCATTGTAACAATGCTTACACAGCCACTCTCCCCATACAAGAATAGTTGGCATTATAACAGTGCAAGAAGGACAACCTCCTTGACTTCTCTGCCTCATTTCCGTAGTTGGGCTATTGTTTCCAGTCTTCCAATCCAAATATATTCACTAAAAATATCACCAAAGTAATCCTCACTGGCATGGAAACATACATTCTCCACACGTCTCTGAACTGCCATCCCCTAACTAAAGATGTGCCAAGGCTGTGCAAATGAAAAAGCAAGCATACCACAACTGGTGCAAATCAAGAACTCCATCCTCCTTCAGTGTGCGCAAAATGCAGGAAACTTGCAGCCGGCCCAAATGGCAGCCGTGACTTTTGGTCTCTTGGCAAAGCAATTGGTCATAACTTTTGCCCAACGTTATTCCCACCCCTATCATACCCAGATGACTCTATTGCATCATCACCCACAGAAAAAGCTAATCTCCTGGCTTCACGCTTTGCCTCCAATCCATGCAGAATTGACAATGGTAAATGCATCCCAACCATTCCAGCTGCCCAACGTACAATGCCCCTATATCTTTTGCCAGAAAGAGATCAATTAGACACAAAAAAGTCTCCTTGCCCCAATGGCATTTCTCCAATTGTCCTGAAGGTTTGTGCATCAGCAATGATTCCTACCTATGCCACCTGTACATACTCTCTTTCTCCCATTCCCAAGAAGGGCGACAAATCACTGCCATCTAACTACCTCACCTCACCTCACCTCACCTCACCTCACCTCACCTCACCTCACCTCACCTCACCTCACCTCACCTCAGCCCTATCTAAAGTAATGGAGAAAAACATCAGTTCCCAACTCCTACACTACCTTGAAGGCACCCAGCTAATAAACGACCACTAGTATGGTTCCGTCACTGTCGACCAACAGGAGACCTGCTTTCATATATCACCCATCTCTGGACAAATGCCACGGAGAAGTTTGGTGAATATCAAATGGTTGCACTCAGGGTCGCCGAGAGAAATTTTCGGGCCCGTGACAATTCTGTAGTCCAGGCCCCACTTAAAAAAGTGCATCACTTTTGTTTAATAAAAAATAGTTATATAAAACATTAAACATTTATTTAAAAAAAGTGTACAATAAATTCAAAATTCGATACATTACATACCATACAAAATACAAACATTAAATAAAAAGAGAATTTTAAAATTTTTATTGCCTCATTCACTTCCTCACTTTATGGTTAACGAAATCTTTAATCACCTCGTCATAATCAATTTTCATTGCCAGGTCATGTTCTATTGATAGCAAAGCTAAGCCCGTTAATCTTTCGTGGAGCATTGATGATCGACGGAAGCTCTTTATTGCTGAAAGTTTCCTCAACGCTCTTTCACCTTCGGCAACTATTACTGGTATTGTGCAAAAAATTCTGATTGAAGTACATATTTCGGGAAAAACACTCGAAGTCGAAATTTATAAATGGTATTTAATAAATCGAATCCTGGTATAACATCTTTAAACGTGGCGTTAGAAATCTTTTATGTGATAGATTTCGTCTTTCAGAGATGATGTTAAGTCTTTCGAATATTTATTTATTAAATTATTGCACGAGTCAGAAATTTCTTGATGATTCATTGTTTGAAAATTTAATATTGATGAAAATAAATTCTGAATGGTTTTAAAAGATGTGAAACGCATGTGAAGTTGGGAAATAATTGTATGCAGTATAACAAAATAAACAATTCTTTTAAAATGTTCTTGTGTATCATTCCCATCTGCACTTTCTTCATCTGATAGCTTTATTCTATTCGCTTTCGACCGTTTTTCGACATTTGGGGTTATACCCAATTCAATTGCAACAAGTGTAGCTTCAGAGAGAACATCTTGCCACACATTTCTAAAATGTTCAAGTTCTTTCAGAAGAGACTTGCTGTTGCAATATCACTCGATATGGTACTAGATTGCAATATTTTATTTCGTTCGTCAATGGAAGCTAAAATTTTAAAAACCATGCATTATGAACACAGCTTTGTGACATGTCGGGCCCTTTTCGATGCTGGGCCCGTGACAAAGGTCTCAGATGTCACCCCCTCTCGGCGGCCCTGGTTGCACTTGATATCTCCAAAGCATTTGACCCAGTTTGGCAGGCTTGCTATGCAAACTCCCATCATTTGGGCTGTCTCACGACTTCTATAGTTGGATTGCCAGCTTTCTCTCTGGACGCACACTATGTGTGATGGTAGACAGTTCCTTATCCTATCACCATCCACCTAATTCCGGGGGGGGTTCCACAAGGTTCTGTTCTTTCACCAGCCTCTTCCTTCTGTACATCCATGATCGACTTCACTTGACCTCCAACCCAATACATAGTTTTGCAGATGAGAGCACATTGCACTCCACCATTTCATTTGATAAACCTTACTCTACACAACTCACCTCAACTTGCAGAATATCAACCACCACCACTGCTCTAATTCTGATCTCCAAGCCATCTTCCAATGTGGCTCAGATAACCCTGCCTAACCCAGTAAAACCAAGTTCTGTCTTATTTCTTACAAAAAAGAACCCTTTTTCCCAGGTATTATTTTTGATAACACTGAAATTTCCAGACAAGATAAGATTTCTCTTCTTGGAATTACTCTGACATCAAGCCTCTCCTGGAATAAACACATCATAACTATTGCACCCTCAGCTTCCAAAAAACTAGAATTTCTCTTTCGCTCAACACGTTATCTCACTTCTAAACCTTATGCAAATCAAAAATCCACCAATTATTGAATACTGCTCTCACATTTGGAGTGGAGCTCCTTAAGGCTTCCTCAAAATGATTGACTCAATACAGAGTCAAAATCAAAAATTATATATATAAAATAAATAAATAACTATTATTTTAACGAAATTCTTAATAAGAGTTTAGAAGTTTTTGGAATTTTTATTTGAGGAAGAAAAGTTTTAACACACTCTTTTATATTATACATATATATCATACATAAATGATATATTTTAAAAATGAAAGCAAAATGGTCGTTTGGATGTTCAAATTGTAGAAACATTTCTGGACTATACAACTAATGTGTTTTTTCGATCACTAAGAGAACAATATTTTCAATTCAAGCCAACACAATCAAGTCATCCGATTTCAGAGAGGGAAGATACTGATACTGAATACTGTGTCTAATGCTATTTAATTAAATGAACACCTTTTTATGGAGCACCCGCTTTCCAGGGCCATGACACTAAACTATAATTTGCAAAAACTCGATATACAGATCTTCTCGACTCCACACCAATCCGAGTCCATAGAAAATAACGTCCCCTAACTTTCTTGATATTAGAGGTCAAAAACATATCAGGAAACTCAAGAAGAAAGAAACTATCACCAACTGGCATTGATATTCCATGCAGATGGACTTGGAGCCTTTCTTAGTTTTGTCTTCCTCATCCTGCCTAGAGTGATATCTAAAACAAGCGGCATTTTTTAGACCATGGTGTTTATAACCTATGATTTGTGACGTAATCATCCAAAAAAAAAAAAAAAGTTGGCTAGTCATCCTATAGTACATTAGTAATGTGGATGGGCAGATAGTTGAGAAAGGAGTTCACGTCTCATTTGAAGACTGTGCAGTGTATTCTTTCGGAAACACATAAGAGGGAAGACTTCCAGAATACGACAGTAAAAGAAATGAAGGAGGAAAGTGAAATGTTGTGCGATTGGGAGTTGAACTATGAAGCAGGGCCGGTTTTATCATTAGGCGAACCTACGCAATCGCCTATGGGCGCCAAGACTTCGGGGAGCCAGATTTTGCTACATATAAAACTATATAAAACTAGCAGGAGCTCTGCATTCCATAAAATTCATGTATGCAAGCATATCATTTCTTTGCTGGACGAAATGGTATGTAAGCATACCATTTCGTCCAGCAAACCTGGATAATATTCTTTCCACCTGTTGAAAGAACATGGATAAGAAGTGCAGTTTGATCGTCATGTCCATTAGAAGGGGAAATAATCCTTCACGCCGAAAAGAACGCTTAGCTAGATTACCTGGCGTACGTAGTAGCTACGTTCAGTTGCCTACAGCAAGAAATGCAGTGTCTTGCCATATGCTCGGTAACCGGAATCTAAGTTATATCAGACTAAATACCTATCAGTTATATTCATTTTTCTGCTTGTGTTTATCGTATAATTATAGTTTTTAATGCCAGCGCAAAATAACAAATCCTTTCATACTTTCTTCACTTCATATTGTATCACTTTGGAAGATCAATGTCACTATCAATTTTTCGGCTAATTATTTTAATCGCCAATACATTTTAAAATTCTCCCAGAACTTGATTGAAGATAATTATTTTTGTCAAACAATTATTTTATAAATTCATGAAAATCCGAATCTAAAAATGCATACAACCTCCATCTGTTCCAAATTAAGTTTTCTCTTTTATCCATAATCTTAGTTCGAAGGTTAGTTCACAGATTGCGCGAAGGTTCGCACTTTTAAATTTTGCTTTATAGAGAATCATATGTAAATCTTGAATGACATCATGTAATACATAATTTTTATAAACGTAATCTGTAGGTTTTTGCATTTCAACTTTCTTGGTTTCCCCCAATCACTCCCTACAAATCTAAATAAACGGCAGTTATGAAGTCAACTGTTATGTACCTATTTTCGATATTATGCGGCAGTTTTGAAATAGCGATATTTTCCCTACACTTTATCCTTCGAAACATGTGTAGGTGAATGCGTCAAAATGAAATTTTATTTCCAAAATTTTCATAACAGAATTAATTCGCCTTTAATGGCAAATCCCCCCCCGCCCCCTCTCCCAAAATTAACACACACACACAAAATACTGCACTGCTATATAACATATGGGCACTTTCTTTTTGTTTGAATTCGTTATTTTTCCCAAGTAATTGTGCTGTTGCAGTTTTAAGCAAAAGACAAAGGCGAAGAATCTCTGTTAAAACACTATTGGATATAAATTTTTGACATTAAAAAGCCTCACAATCGGAAACCCAGAGTAATGCAGGTTAACATCATTTGTTGTTCATAAAAAAAAAAAAAATCGTTCCTAAAATTGAAATGTGCGACCCATATAATCTTATTTTGCAAGGAAAGAAAGCAAAATGTCATATTTATTTCAATAAATGTTATTTAAAAAATATAAATATTTGACATAATATTTCCAATGTAAACAAATGTTTTGATTATTTATTTTCGCACATGTGAAATTCGTGTTTTATTTGGGAAGAGACACAATAAGTAAATTATGCAGCAAAAAAAGGATCAAATATCGTAGGACAGTAAAGGAAATTCCAAGTAATACAGTGCACATAAACACAATAATCCGTTAACGGCGGGGGGGGGGGGGGGGGGTAATTGCATTTTAACGGATAGAATGCTGATAAAGTTTCATCAGCATTCTACATTTTTATTAGGTCAAAGGGATTTTGAGTATATTTGCGAACAGATATATTCAACATAACTTAGCCAGTTTTGTTGTAAAAAAGTGCCGCATTTGAAGAAATATTAGCAGCATAATAATAAAATAGCAAAATTCGTAATGCTTCAGAATAAGTTGATAATTTTGATAATACCAAAACAAGATGAGACACATCTGTAGAAATTATTATTATTAGAGTCCTTTTAATTATGAACTCTATAAAGATATATATAATAAATTGGTTGTATTTTTGTGTTTTTAATTAAATAAACTAGTTTCATTTTGTCACAGATGGTTTTCGCTTCTGAACTACCTGGACTATTGTTCTTATCAATATTACTAAATTCCAATCTCCTTCTCTGGAAATTTTCTCTTACTAAATGTTTGACTTGTATTGACCAATCACTGACTTAGCAGTTTAACCCAGAGATTAAATTTAATCCATAACGTTCTTAAGAATATTTCACCCTGTGATTTCCCAGAATCCTGTTAGGAAAGAACAGATCGCTGGGTATTGAACTTGCGATCATTTTGAAACACGTTTCTGAGACAACAGAGGGTTTTTTTTGTGTGTGTGTGTGTGTGCGCGCTGCTGCTGCTATTTGTATTAATTAGTGGATAAGAGCAGTTTCTATATCACGTAAACAGAGCATTTGATTTTCAAGTTTATTTTTATTTATAAATTAAATTGATTTTTCAGTTCATTTTTTGTGCATCAAGATTCTATTTATTTTAGAGTAAAATGTCGAGTAAAAAAGTGGATGTTAGCGAGCATTGAAAGTTATCGTTACTATTGATTGCTTCTACGTTTTAACTAAAGCTGGAATTATTATGCTTATTACTGCAACTTAAAAAAATCAAATCTGGAGTTGAATAAATCTTAATAATTGTGCCATAAAGTTGGAACTGAATTAATCCTAAATATATATATATATATATATATATATATATATATATATATATATATATATTAAGATGGTCTCGCACTAGGCTACAAAATTTACCTTTCACCTAAAGTTGGGTGGTTGGAAAGCAGATACGTTAACCATTCTGTCAACCAGGGAGGCATACTGTGCATGTTACTGCAA
The DNA here is from genome assembly GCF_054136105.1 of Typopeltis vanoorti. Taxonomy (NCBI): domain Eukaryota; kingdom Metazoa; phylum Arthropoda; class Arachnida; order Uropygi; family Thelyphonidae; genus Typopeltis; species Typopeltis vanoorti. Next base: position 74,059,877 of record NC_143569.1, on the reverse strand, counting down.
ACTGAAACGTTTTATATTTATATTCAGATCCATGTTGTAATTCCATAAATATAATGATTTTTGCTACAATTTTTATCACCGTAAATTGAAAATGTTTATTCTTAGTGAGAATATCTCAACTTTACAGTTGATGAAGTTGCTATTTTTACCTTGATCAGCAAGCTTAATTTGATTGCATTTAAATTCTTTTCTTTTCCTTTTTAAAAAAGAAAAAAAAAACTTTTATCCTTATACAATTATTTAATAAGCAACTAGCACCAAAATAAAACAAGTGACCTGTCGTTATCATGCATCTAATCAGATATGATGTACTCGATTCATTATGATGACATTGTAGATATATTTGCTAAAACCAAAGCCAGAAAAAAAATTTTAGTTATTGATTTTTTTAATTTAAATTTGCACTGATTTATTTTTATACTTTTTTTTTAAAATGCAAATATATGTATACCAATGTTCTATTGTGTTATTAAAATTAGTTACCATGGAAATGTTAACTTTTAATTTCAATAAACTAAAAAAAAAGTGCTTATTTTTGAAGCCTCATAATAATGTTGCGCCTCGGGTCTCCAAAAGTATAAATGCGGCCTGTTTGTAATGCTAGCGGTGAACCCTCATTTTTTTTTACTTAAACGCGTTAAAAATATTTACACAATTCGTTAAGTCAGATGCATTTGAGAAATTTGTCAATTATGTTAACAGAAAACGATATTGTTGAATTATTAGATTATAAATGTAGGATAGATAAGTTATATAGTTATAAGGTATATATAATTGATAAATACTTCATTAAGTAAATGTATAAAAATTTATTTGTGAATTACTGAATAGTTTAAAGTCCATATTTTTTATAATTAAGTTTATTTTTATTTATAAATATTTCAGTTACTGGATTTTGAAAATGAATAAAAAGAAATCGGGTTTTCAATATCGCAAACGTAAAGCGGAAAAGGATGAAAATTTGAAAAAACAAGAAGGTGCATTTTTAAAGTATCTTTTCCCAGAAGATCGTAATCGCATACGAGAAGAAAATCTTCAAGATTATTCGTTGGATAATTCGTCTATAGTTTCGATTAATGAATTGGAAGGGAATTGGAATTCTACAGATACCAAAAATTGGATTAAAACATCGAAGGAGAAATCTACAGATCATATGAGTATTGTTGATTCTGAAGCTGGTTGTTCTACAGAGCCAATCATAAAAGGATTTGATTTTACAAATTTAAATTATAATGATCCAGCAACTTGGTGTCCTGTAAAATTTTCCAATATTACGTTCAGACGTTAGCTATTCAATTACGTCAACTATTAGTTGAACATGGACCTGAACAGATTCATAATTTTGATTTTCCCGAAAGATAACAATAATAGATGATTTTCAATGACTCATTATACTCGAAGACTATTTAACGGCGAGACAATGCAGCGTTTGTGGTTATTGTATTCAAAATCCACAGATTCTGCATTTTGCTTCTGCTGTTTATTATTTGATCAATAGCTGATTAACCTTGCCGATTCTGGATTGAGGGACTGGAAAAATGCTTCTTCTATTTTAGCTGGGCATGAAAAAAGTCAAAAACACGTTGAAAATTACCATAAGTGGAAAGAATTAGAAATTCGAATAAAAGAAAAGAAAACCATTGATGAAGAGAGAATGCTAGTTATTAGAAAAGAGGAGAAACATTGGGTGCAAGTATTAGCTATTCAAAATTTATCATTTCGAGGAACAAATGAGACATTGTTTTCACATGGAAACGGAAATTTTTTGAAATTTGTCGAATTTCTAGCCAAGTTTGAGCCAATAATGAATGAACATCTTCAAAGAATAAAAGATATACATATGTGCATTATCTTGGAAAAGATATTAAAAATGAAATAATGAACATCTCCGCGAATGCGATAAAAAAAGAAAATTTTAGAATCTGTTGTTGCAGCAAAATATTTTTCCACAATTATTGACTGTACGTCCGACATTGGTCACACGGAACAAATGAGCATAGTACTTCGATTCGTAGACACTAGTAATAGCACGGTTTCTATAAAAGAACACTTTTTAGGATTTATAGAAATAAAAAATACCACTGGAGAATTTTTATCAAATGAAATACTAAGAACTCTAGACAAATTTTCATTACCAATAGAAGATTTTCGAGGTCAAGGATACGATAACGCCAGTAATATGAAAGATGATGTAAGAGGTGTGCAGCGATGAATTTCAAATATTAACCCGAAAGCAATGTATGTACCCTGTAGTTCACATTCATTAAATTTAGTAGTGAATTGCACTGCTAATACTTTAGATGCCACAGCATTTTTTGACGCGGTACATCGTCTATATGTATTTTTTTCCCGGTTCAACTCGTCGATGGGAATACCTCAAAAGCACATAAGTAATTTTACACTCAAACCAGTCTGTGATACACGATGGGAGAGTCGGATTGACTCATTAAAACCCCTAAGATATAATTTGTCCGATGTTTGCGAAGCACTGCAAGAAATATCCCAAGATGATAGTTTATGTGGATTAAGTGGAAATACCATGAAATTAGACGCTGGTAGTCTTCTTAAAACTTTAAGGAAGTTCAAATTTATCGCGTCCTTAGTAATGTGGTATAATATACTTTTTGAAATAAACTTTACAAGTAAACAACTTCAGAATACAAGCCTTGATATAAATGGTGCCATAAATTGTATTAATGATACAAAGAATTTCTTAATGAAAATCCGAAATGAGGATGAATTTAAAAAGATGTTAACAGATGCGGAAAAAATCGCTGAGGTCTTAGGTGTAACGCCTAATTTTGAACAAGAAACAGACTTAGAAAAAAAAGAAACAATTTGCGTATGAAGCAGAGAATGAATTCATAACAGATTTTAAACAAAAATTTAAGGTAGATTTTTATTTATGAATTATTGATACCGCAATTGCATCTGTTGATGAAAAATTCAAGCACATGTCTGCAATTAACGAAAAGTTTGGTTTTCTTTTAAATATATATGAATTTCAAAAAATTACTTCAGTAGAACTGCTTAGAAATGTTCGATATTGAAAAATTATTTAACAAATGATAATTCTAGAGATATTGACAGAACAGATTTATGTAGTGAATTACAAATAATAGCAAGATGAATTCCAGAAAATACTTCCTCATTAGATGTCCTGTCATAGATATGCAAAAATAATTTAGAAAATAGTGTTCCAAATGTGTTTATTGCTCTGAGAATTTTTTCGACATTGCCAGTATCGGTAGCAAGTCCACAAAGGAGTTTCTCGAAATTAAAACTTACAAAAACTTACACTCGCTCTACGATGGCTCAGGAACGACTCACTGGTCTACCAACAATATCTATAGAGCATGAAATTGCATCTACAATCGATATAGATGAATTAATTCAAAACTTTGCCAAAGCAAAATCCAGAAAGATTAATTTTTCATAATTTTTGTATTTAAGATGTAATAATTTTCTTGCTAAACAGATATTAGGAGTAATCATATATGTATACAAATGTATTGGTTTTGATTAATATTTTTTTAATGTTCATAATGATATTATTTTTATAAATATCCACATGTGTGGGTGTACGTGTGCTTGTGTGAGTATGACAAAATATATATACAGCAATCCCTCGATTAGTGCGCCTAATGCGTTCTTTAAAACAGGCGCATTCATCGAAAACGCACTAATCGAATATAACCTATGGGAAAAAATATAATTCGTTCCTCAAATTTCTTTCTTGAACCTTAATTTTTTTTATAAAAGAATTAAGGTATGTCTCAGGGCCTAGTTAAAGGGAAACCATGAAGCTGAAAGACAATAAAACATATTCAGAATATAAATTTTATTATTCTACTTCTTAACAAAGAATTGAGCTAACGTAGTTTGGCGGGCATTTTGTTTCTTTTTTTTTCATACAACAGACGATATTGCCCTATTGACTCTTCTACTCTTCTGCAAATTTTACTACTACTCTATTCATCAGGTCTCTGCATTGCTGCTTAAAAACTTCGCTTGTGCGAAAAATATTACACCCACCGATAGTTATAATCCGCTTGCAGGCAATTTTTATGACCGATCATAAACAGCGGTATTCTCTTTCCCAAATGTTGAAAGGTTTCGATGTGTGAAAATTAACGATACACAAATATTATTAGGCGTTCTGTGTCCGAGCTTTTCGACATATTCTCGAATATTATTCTCCTCAGAATATTTCCACTATAAAATATTTATTTTATAGTGGAAATATTCTATAGTGGAAATATGGTATACATAGTGTACATGGAAGTAGTGTAGTATGTCATTAAAAATAACTTTCTGTTTAAGTCGGTAACTAAATTATTTCATTCTGGTGAGTTATATTTTTAAATAGTTAGCCATAAAAATATATAGACAGAATTTTTTTAAAATCTTCAACATTTATTTTTAAGATGTCTATAGGCGCACTAATCGAATTTGGGTATCGAAAAAAATGACCCACTAATTTTCTTTGCCTAGGGACGTGAGATACTCTCGCACCGGCCCTGCTGTGAAGAGCTGTTAGGTGGTAGCGGCACGTGTTTCAATGTATTCAGTAGAGAGTGAAGGAATTTAATAATGTCAATTCATACGAACAGTTTCCATGGAAGCATTTAGAGAAGATGCATGCTGAAGAAAATAAACGTCTGTGTGAAAGTGGGTACAATGAATTGATAAAAAACGAATCATAAATTGGAGATCCACTCGCTTTCTTACATTGTTTCTTTTGAAAAGGATTCTTTTAGAGAGATAGCTCCGTGCGATATAACCTTCTCCCTTTATAACTTCCCGATTTTTTTGAATTTCTCAGAGAACCTTTAACAATACTCAACATACTATAACTATATAGTAGATCTCCCCTCCACACACACCAAGTATTCGCGAGTGGTATAAATTTTCTAATTATTATTATGAAATACCGGACTACAAAAGCGAGGCGATCGGGATGTGTATTCTCTTCTGTTCTTCAACGCAGTTTGTCTATTGACCCACAGCACAGCATACAACCGCATTAAAACATTTTAACTGGATTGGCTTATTTTTATCCAGTAACTAAATTTTACGCCACAAAATATTCGATGCTTATTTGAGTTGGGGGGAAAAAAGCTATAAATCGTTATACATCCTCTGTCCAAAAAGAAACCGAACTTTCGAAAATAGGAGAAACTATTGGCTCTTTTGTATATTTTTTGTTGTCGAAAGAGGCAACCTTCATTAGTGTTGTGTCAACTGCTGATAACATTTGTTTCATTAGAAGCCGGGTTATAGTGCAAAAAGTGACGGTGCGTTTTGACGAACAGTCGGAAAATGAGTTTCAAACAGAGAGCTGCGATTGACTTTTGTGTTAAACTTGGTAAAAGTTTTATGGAAACGCATCAAATGCTTCAAAAAGCATACGGTGATGAATGCTTATCTCGTACTCAAGTTTATGAGTGGTTTAAGCGATTTCAAAGTGGTCGTGAGACGCTTAAGGACGACGAAAAGCCGGACCGTCCAAAAACTGGACTGAGCGAAGTTAAAATCCAAACAGTGCGTGATTTCATCAAAGAAAACCCGATATCGCCCGTGAGATTGATTGAAGATGAATTAGGGATTCCACAATCAACTGTGCACAACATTTTGACCGAGAGTTTGGGCTTTCGTAAATTGAATTCACGATTTGTTCACCACAAGTTGACCGACGACCAAAAAAAAGTATCGAATTGAACATTGCAAGGACCTCATTAAAATCGCTGGTAAGAACTCAAACTTCCTTGAAATGATCGTTCCTGGTGACGAAACGTGGTGTTTTGAGTACGAGCCCAAAACAAAGCGCCAGAGTGCTCAGTGGCGACCACCAGAAGAGGGGTATCCGAAAAAAAATCCCTTGGAGAAGTCAAAAGTAAAGAAAATGCTGATTTATTTCTACGATTCGAAGGCATTATCCACAAAGAATTCGTTCCGCCTGGCCAAACGGTCAACGGTGAGTTTTATCTCGAAGTTTTGAAGCAATTGATAGCGAGAATTCGTAGCGTACGACATGAATATCGTGACGACAGACCGTTCGTCAAAACACACTGTCCCTCTTGGCACTATAACTCGACTTCTAATGAAACAAATGTCATAAACAGTTGAAACAACACTAATGAAGGTTGCCGCTTTCGACAAGTTTGGCGCTACTAATTTCTTCTATTTTCTAAAAGTTAGGTTTCTTTTTGGATAGAGGGTGTAGCTACTCGGATCACTTCATAAATGCACAAGAAATTTCGTCAAAACTCTTGGATCACTGGTCCAAGATTACTGGCGAAAATTTTGAATGGTATAAAATTAGAGATGTCTGGAATGAAGTGGCTGAAGGAAGTTTGGAAGAAAGTCTGTCCACTGTTAAATGAAGACATTGACTGTTTGAATCTTCTTTGTGAAAACGCCAGCGACTGTGGTTGAGATAACAAATCAGTTGGTTCTAGAAGTCTGTACTTAAGATATAAATGAACTGTTTATGAACTTGCATGAAAGGGAACATACCATTGAGGAACTTATCGGAATGGCAGAAAAAAGAACCTGATTCTATCATTACATTTACATCACACTTACAGACGCTTTTAAAAAACCTGACTTCGGTCAAAACAATGTGGAGAGTGGTGATCCAAAATTTGAACGAGAGCACGAGGGTCTTAACGACATTCAGAAATGCCTTGACGTGTTAAAGAGAAACTACTGTGCATGTAGATTTTTATTTTAAGTAGCTCAGAGAATGGAATTAAAGAAACTGTAGTGTACCAACTTTCCCGAATAGTAATGTGTCTAAACATGATTGATGATCTACCATATACTCGGTTTCAAGATTATTCTAGAGCTGTATTAATAGCTTATGTGTGAGATTAACATCGCCAGCACTGACACGTATTTTCAATAGTGAGTCATTCAATGACGTCATCGGATTAGATTAACGTTACATGCAGCACTCTGTAAAGGTAACAGTGCCATTCGCTTCTTGATGCATTACGTTCGTTGCATTGTTAAATTTAGATACCTCAAATTAGCGTCCCCATGACAACTGGAACTGCGCTGTTAGCCTGTGTCTCAAATCGATCTTGAGTCCATACAATAATCCAGTCTCGCCATTTCGATAATCGAAAACGGTTCTGTGACGTTATTTTTCTTAGCACATTAGAAAAACAAACGTATCAAGCCGAAAGGCTTCAATTTGAATTATAATAATAATTCCTTTTTCTCCTGACTTGCTAGAATTGAAAGACATTTAGTGTTCTGGATTATTCAAAATCTATCGTTTTGAACTGACCCATTTAATAGCATTTGGTAGAGGTAGACAATACAAAATAGGCCAAAAACAGTTATAGATTCAATTGTAATAATGAGTGTTATCACTATACGAAATTACTAGCAATACATATACCCATTTCTATGATTGTTTATAATTATTTCCTTATTTTTTTCGCATACTTTAGGGAAAAACTCTTACTACATTATTTCAAATAAGTTTAGGAAAACTGTTCCAGAGGAAATTTTTACAGTCCATTATATTAATAATTAGTAGTCAACTGTTACCAATACACTCAACATGATTGCACTTTTTATACAGCTAATTTCCTCATCTTTTTCCCAAATTCTCTTGATCTATTGTATGCTCCACTGCTAAGAGGAAGATAAATAAATCTAATAGCTTATCTAATGTTGTCTATCTCTTCATGTGCATGAAAAAAAAAAAAAAAAACTTTCCCATCGGTTAGCCATAAAAACAAGAAAGAGACCTTGAAATATGCTAGACGGAAAACCTCAAAAAAACTTGTAGTCTCATAACCTTCTTCTTCAGGTTCACTGAGGAAAAAGCAGTGATTTGTGAAAATATGAATGGCATAATAATTTAAGGATTATTTGTAACTAGTGTAATATGATTAGATGGTGTTAGACAACTTCGAAATGGGGTTATGAACACTAGAGAATTTTTTTTTTTCACTCTTAGGGTGGAATTTGCACGAATATTATCTTACCTTGCACAGATATCACACTTGCTGTTGCTTATAGACTATGTACAAGTTACAGCAGGGAAATTAAAAAAAAAGTATAATAATTCCTTAAAGGGTGGTTACAATTGAAGAAGAGATTTAAGAATACCGTAAGAATTAACGAATCATTCGGATTGATTCAATCGATTAATGATGAAATAATTTCTATTACGAATTGATTGAATGAATGAAGAATTATGAAACTTTTATATGCGTTCTAAATCTCCGCTCTGACCTGACAGATTTTAATGTGTATTACATGCTCTTCTTTTCAATATGAGATTCAATTTTATCCTGCTCAAGACTAAATAGTGATCACAACCAATTTCAAATCCTCTGTACGCTCTAGTGTCCTGCACCAGTGAGAAAATATCAAGAATAACATAGTCAGTGAGACATTTCTTATTCCTTGCTTCTTTTCTCCATGTAAATATATGATATTTGGTATTGTAATAAAAATTAAATACATGTATACAATTCAAATAAAATATCTTGTCAGTCTTCTTCATTTTCTGCCTTAGACCTGCTGCGACAATGTTTATTACAATTCATCTTTCGGCCATTTACGCGATCTTTCAACTGATCTTTTCTACGTTTCTGTTTGTCCAATTACTCTATCTTTGCTATTCACACATTTACTTGTTGCAATACACATATTTTGTATATTTCTTTTATTTCTGATATTATCGAATTTTGACTAAAATAAAGAGCCAAAAGACTTCATATCAGCGATGCAAAATTATATAAATCAAGTGGATATTAAATTAAATCCAACATTATTTCAAAGCCAAATACAGAAACTATAAAAGTTTCGCACGAAATTTGACCAGAGAGCTTACGAGAATACACTTGCCGGCATTTACGAGTTGCCCTAGTCGGACCTTATAGGAGACATGATCGCTGTTGCTTTCTTAAGATTTCTGCCTGGTCTCTGACGAAAATCAACCAGTTTGAAATAGCTGTCAAGCCAGTGAAATCTTATCAAATTGGATCAATAGGAGGCGAATATATGGACGCTTGGGCAAAGCGATCGTGTCTCCTATAAAGTCTGGCTAAGGCAACTCGTAAATGCCGACTGAGTGTATGAGTCCCGTAAGCTTTCTGGTCAAATTTCATACGAAACGTTTATAGTTTCTATATTCGGCTTTGAAATAATGTTGGATTTAATTTAAAATCCACTTGATTTATATAATTATCGAACTTTGTTTTCATTTCTATGGCAGTGTTTAACTGTTTTAGCTCATGTTTCTGATGAATAAGTTAAAACTAATCTTATTATCATTTTATATACACTTGCCTTACTTGTAATATTTAGATTTTTTTATTTTTTCCATATTGTTCTGTTTAAATATCCAAAAATGTCGTTTTCCTTAAGGGATTTTAAGTATTTGAAATGCATCACTTCTTATGTTATTTTTCTATTTATTTCTAGCTTAAATCCGACTGGTCCCTATTAATCACGGTCAGATTAGATTTACCATACTATTGTCAGTTTTTATTCCATTTTAACTTTTTATCTTTTAGTTCGGTTATTATTTCATACAATAAAATATTGAAGAATAGTATAGATCAATAAAATCACCTTCTCTAATTTCTTCTTTCATTTCAATTTCGTTTGCTTTATTATAGCAGTTCTTCCTTATAACGCATTTATTACCTGTAAAATATCTTTGTAAAATAAAAGGCTTTACCATCTGTGCTTTCATTTTTATATTTAAAATATCTTGTAATTTTATAGTATCGAATGCTTTATATCGATCAACAAAGCATGCGAAAACCGGAGTGTTATGTTCTATTGATTTTTCTAAAATCTTGTTGTTCATCAATTAATATCAGAGATTTATTTATAAATTTGTGAATATGTTTTTGCAAAGAATTTCAAGGTATTATTTATCTTCACATAATTTAGTATTGGTATTATTCCCAGAATTTTTGTTCAATTAATGATATATTTATACAGTCACATAATTTCTTTGGATTCTAAGTAATTTTCGGATTTGCTTTTATGTGCCATAAAAGTTACCTAATACTTACATAAGCTGTTTTGACCAGATATTCCAGACTATCAAAATACTGTTTTGATAGGCTGGAATAAACACGTACTCATCTTAATTTCTTCCATTCATTAGATGCCTAGTGCAACAACTAAAGTGTCTATTACACTTTTTTAGCAGTTATGCTCTTTTGCTAGACATATTTCAGTAAAATTTGGTATTTGATATATCTATTAAAAATTTGTCGGGTGATGGCAATGCTGGTTTAAATCGAACCGTGCAAAACCGTTTGATTAATAGAGTGTGATCAATTAAACGCACTGTAGAGTACACAACTGTTCGAATAATTATTACAAAAGGACCTCTCAACATATACAAGAATGTTTTGCGAAAAGAATCTAAATATAGGCTTTTATACAACTGTGTACTTTGTATAAGAAAATATGTATATAAGATGATAACAAGATTACCTCTCCGATACTTGTTTTTGGTATAAAGTGATATTGATATCTGCTAATACATTGTACAGAAACGCATCTAGAAATCAAATGAAATGAGGAAAACTCTCTATTTATATAAATTTATAAAAACGCATTCATTATATTCCACTTATATTGTCCTAGTTTGAAAGCTTCAAACATTTCATCTACTTATAAAGAGGGAGAAGCTAATCTAGATAATAATAATAACAGGATTTCCTTATATGTATTTTTTTTCTTATATTTTTTTCTTATATTTTTCCATATATATATTTTTTTTTTTCCCTTAAAAATAAATATATATATATTATATTATATTATTATATTATTTCCTTATATATATATGTAATAAATAAGTTTATAAAATAACTTGGTTATCCTAATATACTGTATATATAATGATTATCGAAAAAATAATTAAAAAAACTTTCCTAGTATACCTCATTATTCATCATCTGCAGTGGTCTACAGAAAGGATTTCTAGTATAAAAAACGAAACGAGTTTCACGGTTGAAAAAAAAAGCTCCTTTCATTTTTACACGCTGCAAAAAGGGAAGAACGGAGGCGCAGCGCCTGCATGCCACACAGTCCGGTGTACACCGCCAGTAGGTTCTTGGTTCCACAAGGACCAATCAAGGTCTTCAAGCTAACTATTATCCGCGCAGCCAAGCTAGACAAAGAACTTCATCGTCCGAGTCGTCGGGGAAACTGGCTGACGATTCCCCGATGACTGCCCATAGGAATCTACTTAAAGGAATACTTCATATGCATTGCATTAAAGGAGCGCATTGAGATGACATATATAATGATAATTTTTTATTAATGGGTTCTTTTTGATTCTATAATCAGTTAGGAACTGTGGATGATGGTGATGATGAGGAGGCGGCTTCGCTTTCTGTGATAGGTTCAGGCTCAAACGGCCCTTGCACCTTACATAACAGCGAATATATGCAATCCTCCGCTCTTCCCTCGTTGTTACTATCCGCATGGTGTCATATATAAGTAATCTCCAAATGTAGGTTGAATTATCAATGGTGTAGTTGCTAATTCGCAGAATCCAGAAATTTCAATAAATCTAAGAAAACATTAACGACATTTTTGACAGAATAATAACTTTCTACATCCTATTTTTATTCGTAAGTTCCATAATAAAGAGTTTTAGAAATAATAACAGTCAGTTTTCTTCACACAAATAGGTGTTGTGTTATTAATAGTGCGCATGTATGAACACGAGTTCATACATGCGCACTAAACACAACACTAAAGGAGTGGATGTTATTATCGTTTGTTGCCATGAGAAATAAATCGAAGCAAAGCACTCTAAAATATGTAAGGCACAGGTAACATCGAGATCCTGAAATTATTGGTTTAGTTTAGGTTATTTTAGCTTATTATTATGCTAACCAAGACAATGAATCATCAATATCACTTATTTATTGGTCCATTGTTTAGGTTCTTAGTTCAATAGTTCTTAGTTCAAAACCTAATCGCTTTCTTCCTCTCTCTGTCTTTCTTTCCCTCTCTCATATAGTTTTTTTTTTTAATTCTTTGTAATTTTTCACAAGCGTTCCACCCTACTTCTCTAAAACTATCGTGCTGTTTATTTCCCTCCATAGAGCGGAAATTTTAATAAGAACAGTGTCATTATAATGGTATATCCATGCCACTTGTAACCTAGGGCAACAACACTACTGAATAGAGATAATACAGTGACGTCTGTTATGGCAGTTGAGCATTTAAAACATCAACCACGTTGGTCGAAAGATGAAAGGATGTGGCATATTAACTCGGTGGACCAGATAAATGGCCAATGGTGTGTGACCAACTCGGGCGAGTGTGATGAATGGCTATACGCAAGCGATAGGAAAGAGTGTAAAGAATTTTCGAATAGAAGTTGAAACGTTGAAAGAGACAGTGAAAGCTAATATTTCTCACTGGTGATCAAAATGCTAATCAAGGAAGTTTGAAGACCATTGTGGCAGTTGTCATGTGATTTTATTTTATTTTAATCACAATGTGATGTGCATTTGCAAAAGCACATCATTTAGCATGCTTTTGTTTTCTGAATAATAAATTGCCATTCCCACAGACCTCTAGAACATCACATATTTTTCTTTGTTTTTTACGAATCAACAAAAAATACTGTAGTTAAGAAATAAGCAAAAAATGTTTTAGTTAATATTTCATATTAAATGAAAAAAGCTATGCTTCCATGGCAACCGATTATTATTATTATACAGGCACTTCCAGGGAATCCGTACACTCATTGTGGGAAGTTCATTTAAAAAAAAATATTATTTAACAATTCTCAATAACTGTACAATATCTGTCATATTTTGCCTTGAACTCATTCACCGACAAAGCACACACAACTGACTCTGGCAATTTATTCCACTCATTGACCACTCTGCAAGCAAACAAGCTCGTCCTCACTCCCTTTCTAACTACACTCTTACTCAGTTTCCATGGATGACATCTAGTTTTGTCTCACATTATTCATGTACTGCAATGACGAATTCTCCATGCTTGCTGCGCAAGCTCATTAATTGAGAAAGAAGTAATATTTATTTGTTAATAAATGCATGCATTTATAAGCATTCCATTTAGACTTTTATTTTTGTGGACAGAAGACGGCTTAAGCTTGCGCGGCAATAATTGAACTTTGCGTTGTGTATCGAAGGTCGATACTTGCTCGGTTGTAGGAGCTTCCAGGTCCTCGCAGTAGCACTGTGATTTCATGCGTGCGCATAGCCATTTCACGTCGTCTTACTCTGTTGCTTAAACCACAGGTCATACGCAGTGGAAGTAGCTCTAGCCAGTGAGCTTCCGTCAGCCTTTACAAGTGTGCTTGGGAAAAATTAAGTTACGACCAACTTTTTATGACGATGTTATTGACCAGTTCATAAAGAAGAACCGTAGGGTGGAATTCGTATTCAAGTAGCTAAATTGAAAAAGATAGAATATCTTTTGTAAAACAAATGTTGTATTTGTATGATTAAATGTGCATAATGTCTAAATATATAGTTTTAAATGGTCAGTAATTCATTATTCCGCTAATCAGACTTCAATCACACCTCTCACTCCCTGAATGATAACCAAGAACAAGCGTGAATTTCAAGACCAAAATTCGTCCCTGATGTACTGAAATATTTCGCCCACATCAATCCTATAACTCCTCCTAAGCAATTTATGTCTCTGTCATATACCCCAGTTATCGTCCGATCAACCGGCTTCTGTAACCTATAAATCTCCAATCTTTCCTTATATGGAGCATCACACAACCCTGCGACCATCTTAGTTATTCGCCTCTGAATTCGCTCCACATCATCCACTTCTGAAAGAAACCCAGGCAATCAGATCTGTGCTCAATAATCCAGATGAGGCCTTATAAAGTGGAATAATAACCTTATCTCTGCATGTCAGTTGTTCTTCAATAACCAGGAAATCCTATGAGCAGTTTTAGACACTTTTGCAATACGCTCTCTGAATTTCAACCAATATCCCCAATTCCTTGGCTTCATCAAGTTTCTGGAGTATACATTCTCATCAATATGGTACACAGATGGTGGGTAATATTTTCACTCCAAAATGCATAACCTTACACACATTTTGGCACATTAAATTGGCATCCATTCACGATAAAAGAAGAGGAATCATTGTTTGAAAATGTATTTCTCTTTATGTGTCTAAATATGTACACTTTTAATTTTTTTTTTCTGAAATATATTTCTCTGAAGCTTTAAAATATAATGTATGTTTTTTCTTTAATAAGGATGTTTTATTCCTTAAAATAGTTTTGATATGAATGAGCAATACGCGTATCACCTATCAGATTCGTTTGTTTTCATTCGTCAACTTTAGCTTTGGGTTTGGATTGTTTTGCAAATTACGGTCGAAGAAGAGATCGTTCTATTATGTCTATTAATAGCGTGTTCTCTTCTGACTGGTTTGCACGCTAGGTTGTATCAAAATTGTGGCAGGGAAAATTCTGCCACCATCACCACCGCATGAGACGTTCTTTGGCTGAAGTTGATATTTTGGAATTTAATCAATTCAGGTTTGATTTAAATCAATTTAAAATTTTAATTATTTTCTCTGATAATTAAAAAGGGCGTTTTCGTTTTTTAATAAAAAATGTTCCTACATTTCCTGTTTGTTATTCTGTTTTAGAAGAACAAACAGATTAATTTGAAAGAAAATGCTTCAAATTCCTTTACAAGATGTTCAATATTAACTTCAACAGATCAAAATTCATGGGGGTCGAACGAGCATTTTTCTCTATGTTTTGTGTTATCCAATAACTAACTAGAAGGAAGTGTTTTCATCTTATTTATCTGCTTCTGCTGTCAACTTTGTTATTCTTAAGTGCACGCATTTCCTTATTAACTTGCCAAATAGAGACGTGTCACCTAGTGGTGCGACATTCTTGACATATTAAGTAGGTAACTGAGCAGATCACTCACCCATCTCAGCAGATGAGGTCACCAAGTTATTTTTATATTGAGCAATGGAACTCGTGGGTATTTCCCGAGGTTAATTAAGTTCATTTGATTGGAAAACAAACAACAAGTATTCTTGTACTGGGTAGAAGAATTGTTGATATGCTATAACGTAGTATATCAACTTCGACTATTTCAAATATGTTTTTCCAATAGGAATATGCATCTATTAAATTCGTTTTTCTCCATCACTATACTGGTGATATTTTATCTGGTTGCTTTAATGGTTTTTGTATTTAAGGTCAGTAAAAATTATTTCAATTTTCTCTTAAATATTAAGGTTAAAATTTGACAAAACGATTGAAAATGACTACTAAACGTCTACAGATATAACCTGTAGTGACAATACGTGTCACTATTAATAGAATGCTTTGTGAAGTGCTTTTTTTTTTTTGCAATATTCTTTGTGATCATAAATGCTTGCGAAAATAATCTTTGGGTAGACTTCAACGTGAGGTCTAAGACCACGAATTTACTTATTGGATGCCGAAGCTGGTTTAAAAGTGCCATGTCTCTCAGGGTTTACAGAGTATTCAACGCTGAGCCTATTGTCAATGGTAATATCTTTACGTTGCCATAGTCATGAGTGCCGTAATTATAAAAATCCTTAATCATGCGAAAAGGGCAAGAGAACACACAATTTAGGTATCCTTCAGGTATAGGAATAATCACTTCATTATAAATTGGTGATCACGAAATCCAAGGATACTATGGAAGGTCGGGGGCACTAAAGGATCTTTTAGAATTACTGATGATGATGATAATGTAACCATAAAAAGGGATCGTTTTTTATTGCCATGTAATATATACACATTTAGATTGCTTAGAATTGTTTACCATAATTTCTTTTTTCAATTTTTGTTTCTAGAACCAATTCTGTGATGACTTTTGTGAGCTGATGTATCAGTAAAGAGTTCAGTCGTAGAGCAGTCAAAAAGAAGCGTTGAGATATTTACACTGGGAGATTTACCAAGGTCTTTGGAAAAGGCCTGGGCTCGAATCACACTCAGGACTCGAAAATCCTTTATAAAGTATTTTCACCTAAAAACTGGTCTCATACGTAGATAACACAACTGAATCTGAAAACAGAAGTTTTCACATTCAGTTGTTATATTTCTTTTAATTTTAAATTATGATTTTAAAATTCTACTTACACAAAAAATAAACAACACAAAAGCAGTCTTAGTGATCACCAACACTGATAAACAGGGCAAATACACACACACACACACACACACACACACACACACACACACACACACACACACACACACACACACACACACACACACACACACACACACACACACACACACACACACACAAAGTGGCAATACCGTAGCTCCCTCCTCCTTATCCGCGGGTTCACTATCCGCGGTCAACCCCGGTCCAAAAATATTAAATATTCAATGGAAAATTCCGGAAATAAACAATTTATAATTACATCGGCAAAATGGATATTAGATCCAACATTATTTCGAAGTCGAATGTTTGTAGAAATTATGAATGTTGCGTAAGTTGACCTGACTGCTTACGAGAATACAATCCTCGACATCCCCGAGTTGCCTTAGTTACTTCAGTCAAGTAGTGCAAGCCAAGCCAAGTAGTGCAATTTTACATCTTCGAAATGAAGCCAGATGGCTCTTTCTTTTAGTAATAGACAATTCATAAGTTTTAAATTGAGTGCTGTTCTGAAGTTCTCGATTATCAGATCGACTGTCGGACTATCGCAGTGCTTGTTCAAGTAACCCTTATTTTAATTAATAATGGCCCCAAAGCACAAGAGTAGTGATGCTGGCAATTCGGATATGCCAAAGAGAAGCCGACACTTCATAAAATAATAAATAACTAAATAATAATAAAAACGTATGCTGAGGTTGCTAAGATTCCATTCACACTCAAATAGCTTTTATTACAGTATATTGTTATAATTGTTTTATTTTATTATTAATTATTGTTGTTAATCTCTTACTGTGCCTAATTTATAAATTAAACTTTATCATAGGTATGTATGTATAGGAAAACACATAGTGTATATAGGGTTTGGTACTATCCGCAGTTTCAAGTATCAGCGGGGTGTCTTTCTTGGAACGTATCCCCCAGGATAAGGTGGGGACTACGGCATATATACACACAATCTGTTAAATACATATAATAGGTTAAAATCTTGCACAGTGTGTTTGTTTCCTCCTGAATGCCTAGTTTTTCATATAACAAAATAGGAAAATCAGATAGAAAACATACGCAATTAATGGCCACTATACGGGTCCCTTAACCTTGAGTAGCTTTGGGCCACAATTGCAATGAAATTAAACTCAGCATTAACAAACGCGTACTTCATTTATCCTGTTCTGTTGGTAGCTCTGAGTTGTGGAGTCAACGATGTTCTCTGGAATTGACCAAAGGGATAGGATTTCATTTGTGCATTCTTATTACGCGATGAAATTATCCAACTATTCGATTTCTGATGTTTTCATTCACTCCCATGAAATAGTTTGTTTTTTGTTCGTTTACTATTAGCAGGTCCGCGCGGTTAACCTATAGTGGCTGTGCGCTTCGCAACCATATGCCTGGGGAAGGAGTGTCCTAGATTCGATTCTCGTCGGAGACGTGAGGAGCTCAAGGATCTTCCTCAGCCATAGACAAGTTAGCCGGTCTTAGGCGTGGACTGTAGGGATTTTTCCTCAGTTTATCCTGGGGTTTTTCATCCCACAAACAGGCAAACCGGACCCGTGAACGCACAGGATGCAGCCATAGGATATAGAAAGGCAACGGGAAACCACCTTGCTCATAGTCACTTCCCTAGTATGGTAGCATAGCTGCCCCTACCATCCCTATGGATGAAAGGAAAGTAATCATCATCACTATTAGTAGAGAGAGAGAGAGAGAGAGAGAGAGAGAGGGGGAGTTTTTACGTAGTTGACTTCCGCTTGTATCATAAATCGTAACTGGTGCAATGATACTCGCGTATTGATTTCCCACTACTACAACTGAAATGAAACCACATCAATAATAGCTATAATTCCTTTGTTTGCTCATAACTTTCTGAAACATAAATACTGTCATTAAACCGTTATCATAACTTTTCAGTTATTAGAGAATAATCACAGCATCACTTGTAAGTAGGGTTTCTGAGTTTCGACTATTTTTTCTGTTGCTAGGAATCGAGACATTTTTTTCTAAGTCCAAGGAATTCTCGGGACGATACCATTTCGCTCATGAAAAATTTTTAATGTATATTATTATTTATTATTTATTATATTTTTATAAAATGCATCGATAACTGCTAAATAAATGGCATGATTAGGAAAGAGCAAATTTTTAAATGAGCTTCCACATGTAACTTTCAGCATAATGCACCCTCCATCTGATGTTATTGTCATAATATTTTATTTTTTTTTTATTATTCAAAATTCTTGCATTCTGAGTCAAGAATGTCTTGAATATCAGTTTACGAACATTGTTTCGTTTATACAAAGTAATTCTAAGTTTCTATTCCTATACTAATCCTATTGCCAATACTAAGAACTAGTATTCGAATTATCTCATATTTCCAATGTCTATTCATCCAAGTAAGACTAAAACTTGATCCGATTAATTCTTTAATTTTTGATATTTGCTAATTATTATTATTATTATTATTATTATTATTACTATTATTATTATTTATTTATTGTTGTTGTTATTGTTGTTGTCCGCGCGGTTAGCCTAGTAGTTGTGCGCTTCGCAACCATATGTCTCGGAAAGGAGTGTCCTGGGTTCGATCCCGTCGCCGACGCGAGGAGTTTAAGGATCTTTCTCAGAGATTGCCAAGTTTGCCGGTCTTGAGCGTGGACTGCAGAGTTTTTCTTCTGGGGTTTTTCATCCGTTTATCTGGGATTTTTCCTCCCGCAAGCAGACAAACCGTCCCCGTGAATATACGCAGACATAGGACACACACCTGGATGCATAGGGCATAGGGCTACCTTATTCTCGGGACGGGTACGGCTTAGAAGGGCTAAATAACAGGCCACTAACAGGCTTAATACCTGAAGGAAAGAAGAAGAAGATTATTGTTATACCGGTATCTCCATGAAGTCAGAAGACCAGAAGACTCATCGCGTGAGACCCATTATTCCAGCGACCAATCTTCTGGGAACTCATTCCACCGATTCACTACTCTCCTAACCAGAAGGAAAACTTTTAACAAGATAAAAGACACTAAAAGAAACACATCAAAAAATAGATATCCAAATAACATCAAACCTGTTTGTAACAATATTGTTTTACCAGCAATGACCTACAGAAGAAACCGAGACATGGAAAGACAGGCCTAAAGAAACTTCAAGAAGTGATGCAAACAGTAAATCAAGGCTGTTAATTACATTTCTGCACGTGCTTTGAATAAAAGATACTTTCAGAATCTATTGAATGAGGTGGAGTCGGTGTACAAAGGACTAATAATGTATAACAATGTTCATTGGCTTAGTCGGGGACTTGTTCCGAAACGATTTGTTGAATGCCTGGATGAGATAAATCTCTTTTTGATTAATCAACAAATGTCTTATAAAGAAATGTATGACATCGTGTGGGTTTGTAAATTGATGTTTTTTGCAGATTTGTGGGAACATTTTAATGACTTGAACCTTAAACTACAAGGCTCTGGTAAGACTTTTGATGTTATGTTTGATGACATAAAGGCATTTGAAATGAAACTAGGATTTTTAAGAGAGATGTAGATAGTGAGAGATTTAGATATTTTCCAAATCAAAAGAAATACATGAGTGATCGTCAGAAGCTATTTTTAAACGTCACTGTGTCAACTATTGAGCAGTTCTCTCTAAGATTTGTTAAGTTCAGAGAATTAGAAGAGACTGCAAAATTTTAAGTTTCCAGACACTATAAAACTGGGATAAATTAAGCTTGTAGATGTTTTCGTGGATAAATATGGATACTTTTGAAATGCAGTTGATTGATTTTCAAAGTATCTCAATCTGGAGACAGAAATTTGTTGACCTCAGAGTTGACTTGGAAAATATTGAAAAGGAGCTATTAGAGATGGGAGTAACAGAGAGAAGTGCGAAAAACGGAATCGCACTTAGGACACTTCTTCCCCAGGCATATGTTTGCGAAACGCACAGCCACTAGGCTTACCGCACAGACACTAGGACATGGGAGGATCCTATATTAATGGCAATATGAGGGAAGTGTAGAAGATTGGCTCAGGATAGAGAAAGACATCTTTGTGCCTGCAGTCATGAAGAAACCAAGACTGAGAATACTGGTCTATCGTGGAATCTTGGAATGAACAAAATTTTAACCATTGTTTGTAATATGTACGATACTACTCATTTTACTAAAATTAAAAATTATAAAAACTGCAATAAATTTAACACTTTGCTGTTTCACATTTGTAAATTAAAAAAGCTACTTTTTCGGGACTCCAGACAAAAAAAAAAAAAAAAAAAGAAGAATATTTCTTGTGAATTATATCCCGGGACAGAATTCCTGGGAGAGAAACCCTAGTTTTAAATAAATTAAAAATAAAGCGTTTAAGTTATATTTATAAATGAAATTATATGAAATAAAGTATTATGCTCTGTAATTTTTCCTCTGGCTATTACGTACATATTTAGGTTCTTCTGGTCAGTTTCAGCTGCCTGCTTTTTCCGCAGTTACAATGTAACTATACGAGAATCCTATACAGAAGAAGTTCTTCAACATATACCACATTAGTACTGTGGATGAGCATAAATTTGAGGAGGAAAAAAAAGAATCTTTTTAACATCATATTTCAAGCTGATTCAACTGTGTACATGGTAATCTTTAGAAAATAACTAAGAGGGAAGAGTGTTTCATGGGAGGAAGAATTAATGAAGAGCACAAAAAAAAAACAAAAAAACACGAGGTAATGTTGAATAGTATCTGCACGTTTCAACAGATTTAGTAGAGAGTGGAGATATATGCATGCAAATTCTAAGGAACAGTGACTATGGAAATATTTGAAGAAATGCAAGCAACGGAAATTGGACATCTGTGTCTAATTTCTGTTGGAATAAATTGGTTACAGAGAGAGGGAAAAAAATCATTAATCAGTACCTAACCAGCTCCTTCTGCACCGATTCAAATGATTTTAGAATATCTTTTGAATACTCTCTCCCCAAAGTGAGAACAATATTCAAAAGTTGGATGGATTTATGACTTGTGAACAGAAGATAGTTTGTCAAAGATAAAGTACTGCATTGAGAAAAAGAGAAAATTTAATTTTACAGATGCTGACGATATGATATTTGTAATATGGTTATTTTCAAGAGATTCCAAGTTAGAGTAATTCCGAGTAGAGAAATCTAATAATGTCCAGTAGGGCTTCTTGAGTTTCAGCTTTTTTTTTTTTTTTCCACGGGACACGAGACTGCATTTCCAAATCGCAGGAATTCCCAGGACTATGCATGTCACTCATGAAAATGATTTTCTTAATGACATGATTAAGGCAGTGTAAATCTTCAACTGAGTTTCCACATTCAAATTTCTTCATTCTCGTTTCATTTGCCATTATAAGAACATTTTTTTAAAAATTCAAAATGATTACAAATTCTTTCATTTTTCAAGTCCAGAATACACGATATTCTAAATATCAATTGGCGAACATTTTCTGGCTATAGGAATTAATCCTAAAAATATATCTAAAAATGAACAACAACACTGAAATATCTTTTATTTCCAATACTAATCCACTTATCCAAAGTAAGAATAACACGTTAATACTATTAATTTTTAAATGTTAATATTTGTTATTTTTTTACATAAAAATTAGCTTTAAGATACCTGACTGGTTCTTTTGTAATACATAAATCTTCCTTGAAATTGATTTGCATCTAAAGGAACTATTGGCTGTTATTCTAATTGAGATTCCATCTTCGGCAGCCAATCTAGACATAATCTCTCTTATAGAAAGTTTTTTACCTTGGGTATATACTATGTTAAAGATACCTAGCAATTTTATGAGCAAGGTTTAATCCTTTTTCCCAAGTAAGCAAACAGACAAGTAAGTCAAGTTTGCGCCTGAACATAGTTCAGGTCTGAGACAACTCGTAGTAAAAGTGGAGTAAGCTCTGATCACTTTCCTTAGTATTTCCCCTAATGCAAAGCGCATCCCCTTACGGAGATGTATGATGCTATGCATTAGGGGGGAAATACTAAGGAAAGTGATAGGAGCTCCATCTTCACCACGAGTTGCCTTAGACTTGAACTACGTTCAGGCGCAAACTTGATTACTTGTCTGTTTGCTTAGTTGGGAAAAATGATTAAAACCCAGCTTATAAAATTGCTTGATATCTTTAACATAGTATACCCAAGTTAAAAAACTTTCTACATCTCACTCTCATCCTGAGATTTTTATTTAATAAGGTTAAAGCACCTTGTGGCAACTTGTTTAGGTAAAATTTATAAGCTCTGTATTACTTCAACCTTGGCATTTTTGGGTCTGGCTACCACTGACGAGACCTCAATAAAGGTCGAAACCGATCTGGGTAGTGACCCTTGCCTTTAATGCATAGCATCATACATCTCTGCAAGGGGTTGTGCTTTGCTTTAGGGGAAATACTAAGGAAAGTGATCAGAGCTTACTCCACTTTTACTACGAGTTGCCTCAGGCGCAAACTTGACTTACTTGTCTGTTTACTTACTTGGGAAAAAGGATTAAAACCTAACTTATAAAATTGCTTGGTATCTTTAAAATCATCTCTCTTAATTTTCTTGTTTTACACACACAAAAAAAAGAATGATAACTTTTTTATTTTTATTTATTTGTTTTTTATATACCTGGAGGTTTCAAGTTTTCAAGGATTTAGGCCTTGCGTGGCCTGTTCCGGCCATAGAAGTCATCGTTGAATCTTTTAGGAGGACATCCTGGTTTTCTTTTTCGTAATGGCTTGTACTTTAAGGCTTGTTTTGGTAATCTTTCTATTTTCATTCTTTCAACGTGTTCTATCCATTTATATTTTTTTAAATTTTTTCTATTACTTATTCTTGGTTTAATTCTTTCATAATTTCTTCGTTTCTTTTGTGATCAAATAGAGTATACTTTGCAGTTTTTCTCATAAACTTCATTTCTGCTGTTATTAATCTTTGCTTTTCTTTTTGTTTTATTGTCCAGATTTCACTTCCATACAATAAGACTGGTAGGGCTAATGTATTGTATACTTTTAATCTGATTTGGTTTTGAACTAGGTTTGGTTTAAATATAGAGTTAATTACACCTGTTATTTTTAAATATTTTGCAATTTTTAGGTTTATATCTTTTTCATTTTCATATGTGATCATGCATCCTAAGTAGTTAAATGAATTCACCTGTTCTAAGATCTTGTTATCTATTACTACTTTACTTCTTGCTGGATCTTGTCCTTTAAAGGCCATAGTTTTTGATTTTTCTGTTGATATTATCATTCCATAATCTTTGGCAATCTCATTTAGATCTAAAATATCTTTCTGTAGGTTATCTTCAGAATTTGTAATTATTATTTGGTCGTCGGCAAAAAGAAGAGTGTTTAAGTTCACAGTAGGAGAAAGTTTAATACCTTGATGGAAATTTTTATTCCATTTTATTATTATTTCATTTAGGTAAATATTAAAGAGAGTTGCTGAGAAGGGGCATCCCTGTCGGACCCCTTGGTTTATCTCTCTCGTATATGATAACTCATGATTTAATCTTATTTGTATTTGATTATTTTCATCTATACTTATTATAGCTTTTAGGATATTATTTGGTATTTGTCTTGCTTTTAATATGTTAAATAAAATGCTTCTTTTAACTTTGTCAAATGCTTTTTCAAAGTCAATAAATGCAATATGTGTTTCTAAATTGTATTCTCTTCTTTTCTCTAGTATTAATTTTAGGCAAAAGGCTGAGTCTATACACGATTGTCCTTTTCTAAATCCATTCTGTACTTCTAAAATAAAGTTTTCGGAATATTTCATTAGTTTGGTAACAATAACCCTAATAAAGATTCTTCTCATTCTAGGAGGGAAGAAAGGTGGGATTGTTTTTTCCCCCGCGGACGTCGGATTTATTTTATTTTATTTTTTCTTCCTTCAAAACAAGCAAACTGGTTATAAAACTGCACATAATTAACAGATATATATATACTGGCATTATAGCTTTAGCTGCTTGACTATAACTCCATATAACCCAACCCAGTGCGCTAGAGGAGATTTAAAAGCAGATCTTTCCAACCAGCTATTGACCTCTCTCTTTGTCTATTATATCACTCAATTTGCGTATGGTCTAAGTCCCAGAGGAAGAGGCTACATCATTGAACTACGGAACCTTCAGAATTACTGTGCACTAGAAAACTTTCTGTACATATATTCAAATACTGTGGCGATATAATCATTTCTAGACAACTTAGAGAATGGCATTAATATCAATATGCCAATCGCATAAAGAGTTTTAATTGTTTTTCTACTTTTACTATAACTAGTTAAAATGAAAGAAGTATTTTACGTCTAGATCTGATATGCTTATTTGGGTGAAAGAATATAAGTAGCGTGCAAAAACTCTACCACATACAGACTACAGATTTTATTTCTTTCACCTTTACTTGATTTCTACTGTAATTATCTCTTTTTTATTTGAGAAGATGGCTGCTATATATTATTAAAATAATCAACTATTTCACGCATCATTCCAAAAGAAGAAGAATACCAATGAGCAATCATTTTCTCATCTATCATTCTTAATTCAATGTTGTACGTTGATTTATGTCAAGTTCTGAATCAAATTATAGGTTTGGGGTTAAAGCTGCTTAGAGCTGGATAAAATTCGTAGCAAATTACGGCTTTGAATTATCTACAATCAATATATCAAGAAGATAAAATTAATTGTTCCTTTCTACGATACACTTAAAAAAAATTGAAAAAAAAAATTGCGTCTTGGCTTAGCCATGCTTTTCGACTGATAAACCTCAAATGAGATCATTGGGTGAAAGCGAAAAAGGTGGCTATTCTGGGCTAATTAAGAAAAAAAAAAGGCCATTGTCCCCAGAGGCATAAGCTAAAGTCCAACCTAAACGCTAAGCACGTGTGACTTACTTTTTTTTGGGGGGGGGAAGCAATCAGCATCATAATTGAAGTGAAAACAGTATCATTAAGGAATTATCAAAGCCTATTAAGGGTTAATGATTTCACCAGATAGCTATTATCTTGAAAGAACAAATCTTTCATTACTGTCCCTCAATCCACGTGCAATATACTACATTTTAAATACTCATTTGAGGTTGGAATAGGTCATCCACCTTCATTTATCAGTATGATAACAATGACGCTGAAAACCAGTGGGTTAAAAATTAAAGTGATATTATTATAGTCTTTCCGGTTTACTCCGTATACAAGTCTGTTTTAAACATAAAAAAACAATAAAATCATAAAATAAAATAAAATATATCCATCGTGAAGGACAGAAATAGTAATCTTCCGTATTTTGGAATCTTCGGAATGTCTTCCAGATGATTGGAGTACATCTTTCACTGTACCCATTTATAAAAAAGCAAAATAAAACTGGATTTTAAAATTTACATGGGAATTTGTATACGACTTGTTCTGAGTAAGATTTATGCAAGTAGTGTATACTTGAGAAGAGGCTAAGAAAAATTGTTAAAGAGAAATTTGGAGAAGAACAAGCTGGGTTCAGATCAAACAATGTTTATCAAGATCAGATTTTCACTTTCAGACAGATTGTTGGAATATAACAAAGATCTGTATTTAAGTTTGGTAGATCTGGAAAAGGCATATGACAAAGCAAATTATACTTGAAAAGAAATTGTGTTCTTGTTTAATTCTTTATCCAAGCGTAAGCAAACTAAATTTGTGATCTTCGGCATAATGAGTCAACAGCCTCTTTATATAAGGAGCTCATACTCCTTGTATAAAGAGGCTGTTAACTCATCAGTTGTCTTGGTATCCATAATGCAAAGCATTATGGGATACTTCATGTACAAACTATGATTACTTACACTTGGACAAAGAATTAAATAAGAATATAATTTCTTGTCAAGTAAAATTTACTTCGTAAGCAAGTGAAAAAACATTTTTTACATATTTTTTACTTTTTTATATAGTATGCCAAAAGAAAAGCTGTTTAAAACACTACAATCATATGGTATAACTTAGAGAGTGATTTGGCATAGATTCTACAAGGTGTTGGATTGTATCTACGTTTACAACATACCAACCGTTTACCAGACAGTCCTTTAACTGGCTGGGAAAGAGATTTTGCTCCGGGATCTGTTTTTCTAACATGTCCCATACATTCTCAATAGGGTTCAGATCGGGCTTTGTAGTGGCCATGGAAGTTGCTGTCATGCTCGCTGAGCTACTGTTAAATAATTCATACATGATGGATGGATAGTAGCATTGTCGTTCGTGAAACAACCGTCACCTACTGGAAGAAAGTCAACATTGCAGGATGAACATGATCGGCACCAACGTTCAGATATTTCTTGGGGGGATATCCAACCTTCTATCAATATCAAGGGACAGTTCTGTACCAAAAGAACATGCCCCCACCTCTATAGTAACAAGTTAAACAGATCTCAGTAGATCTGTTTAACTTGTTACTATAGTACAGACTTGGTGACCTGTTTCCAAATGTTTTTGTTAGCTTAGGAATACTATTTACAATTCCAGCAACAGTAGCTTCTGGAGAGAGAGAGGTCATTTAGCACACTTAAGTTAATTAAGAATTGATTAAGGTCTACAGTGTCTCAGGAACGTCTTGTGGATGTGGCCAGGCTAAGTATTGAATCAAACATTGTTAGAACAATTCATTTTCATGCTGTGATTCGAAATTCCCCCCCCCCCCAAAAAAAACAAAGCCAGGAAAGCGCTTTTGTAAAGTAAATGGTAAGTTAATCTACCTTTCTTTACTAATACTCATATCTCTGATTATCTGATCTGCGTTGCAATATAAAAGGATGTTTCAATGTGATTTCTTTCTCCTTATCTCTGTTGTAACATATACAAAGATGTTCAAATCAAATGTGCTTTCTTATCTCTGATCCTCTTTTATTTTATTTATATTTATCGTGGAGGGAGCATAAGAGCATAAGGTCTTAAATGCAGAAAATTAACAGATCGTTCCACTCCACCTCCCTCCCTCTCTCTCTCTCTCTCTCATCTTCCGTATTCTTTTTGACCTTACAGGCAAAAAAAACCATAGTGGATAAAAACAGAGTGACTAACGGAGAAGGGAAGGGGGCCCAAAAGAAACTTTACTCCCCCCCCGATAAAATTTCTCTTAGAGGCCGAGACAAGAGCGTACATATTTCCACTGTTAATCATCATCTGCAGTAGTGTACAAATTAATCCGAACAAGCTGAACTTCCGTCTTTTTTTTGTTTCAGTTCACAATGATTTTGATTTCTGTTTCTTATTTTCATCTTTGTTTTTAGTTTACTATTTTGACCGAGTCATGCATTAAATGCGTGTTTTAACTGTCTCTACGATGTTTATTAATAGTGTTGTGAATGTGAATGTCAGTGTAAACAAGTTGACATTTGTAGTGTTTTATTCATTTTGTATAGCTATAAAATAGATACATCTCCACAAAAGCATTCAAAAATATGCTCTTTCTCAGCACACATTCATACTCAAAGACAAATTGCTAATGAGTATGGTGTTGGTTTGGATTAGTGCTAATGCGATTTTAAAGAGGTTTAGGGAGACAGGTACCTTTTCTCCTGACAGAAAAGGAAAATGTGGGAGAAAAAGGAAAATTACACTTACTCAAGATCATTTACTACTTAGGAAAAGCAAAATGAATCCAAGATTGTCTGCTGTAGATTCAAATAGAGACTTGCAGCGGGATTAATGTTCAAATTCAAATTCAAATAGAGCTAGTGGGATTAATGTTTCTGACATGACAGTCCATTGAAGATTTGTTGGTAGCAGGGAGGACTGCCCACAGACCTAAAAAAGAAAGAACTGTTGACGAAGGCTATGCAGAACAGAGCCTCCATTAGGCAAAAGAGTACAAAGAGTGGATTGTTGAGAAGTGGAAGAAGGTCATATTCTCAAATGATAGCCATTTCTTTGTCCAGGAGACCGAGTACCCTATGTTCACAAATCAGCGGTTGAGAAGACTTCTCCTGCCCGCCTTCAACAAGCTTCTAAACACCCAGCTAAAAAGATGTTCTGGGGTTGTTTTACACATGACGGTCCAGGATCACTTGTGCCTGTTGACGGTACAATGAAAAGTGACCAATACATAAAAATATTAGAGAAAAGAGTAGTCCAAATCCAGAAAGCTAAAGAACTCATTTTCCAACAGAAACTCTCTCCATGGCACACTTCAAAAAAAAAAAAAATCACAACATTTAATGGCCAGGTAACTCTCCTGACATTAACCCAACAGAAAATTTGTGGAGCATAATGAAAAAGAGAATTGGAAAATTAAATTATGATACAATAGATAACTTAATACAACCCATTATAAAAGTATGGTTTCGAGATGTAAAAATAAGAAAAATGTGTTTTATGTTGGTAGAGTCCGCCTAAACGAATTAATAAACTTAAGAACAAAGGAGCACATATAAATTATTTGGTGAAGTTGGAGTTTAATTGTATACTTATTTTCTTGCGAAATTAAAATTTTCTTTAAAATGTGTGTTAAATTAATTTGTTTGTTATTGTACATTGATGACATTATGAAATAAAAGGGTATTCGGCCTTAGATCAACATCGGAAATGCTAATCTCAGTTCTTTACTTTATGCAGATATATCCTCTATAATATAAGATTGCAGGATTTCTTAATTAAACTGAATAACTGCTGACCCGTATAGATTTATTTGGCAGGAAATCAACAATAAAAAGACAAAGACTACGAAAATAGGCAGAAGCATTGCAAACAACAGCTGTATCCTAATGGGAAATCTGTATAAGAAATAAAACATTTCAGGTATTATTATTATTACATAACACCTCCAGAGAGTCCAAAGACTCATCGAGGGAGAACGCCTACTCTACAACTCTCTCTCTCCACCACTGAATCCATCAACTACAACGAACCGCAACTATCATCATCATCTCCAACAACGCCATCTACCGCCCAACATCACCACTAGTATTTTCAAAGACAATCACAAACATCCATGCCCACGGGGATTCGAATCCGCAGCCTTTTGGCTGGAGAGGGGATACGCTGACCACTCGGCTAACCAGGCCTTCATTAAAAACTGTATTTAGATACAGTTTTTAATGAAGATAACGAATTATGGAAATAGACTGCGGATTAAGCAAGTCTGGCACGGAATCAACGGAATAAAATAAATTTCTATGAAATTAGAGAGAAACAGCCAAAACATGAAGGTAGCAGTATATAAGACAGTGCTGAAACCAATCTTAACACAAAACTTAGAACTGCGTTAGAAATAAAACACTTGATCAAAAATAGAAGACCACAGATATGAGAATTCTGAGGAAAAATTAAGGATTCTGAGGAATGTGACTCTGTCACATTAAAAATGGAGATATTAGGAAAGAATTTGACATGGTTGACGTTAAATTGTGTGAGCATAGCTAATCTCAGATATCATTAGGAAAGGAGAGATTATCGAAGCAGATGTTTGATGCACGATGCCAGGAAAAAGACCTAGAGGATATGCAAAACTTAAGTGGATTGGTTCAGTAAAATGTGCTTTAGATAGAAGACCTAAATATAAGATAAGACAATACTTGAGTTCTGACAGATTACAGAATAATTTGGAGTAAAACTGTCGAATGAAAGTTAGTAATGATGTAAACTTTTCATATGATACTGTCCCTCTGGAAGGTACATATCTGGAATTTGATGACGACGATGATGACCCTATTCTGACGTGTCACTCAGAATGAATCAAGAGTAATTTCTTTTGCTATATAAAACCACAAACATTCGTAGTATTCCTTATGTAATCCAATGTAGTTTCAAATTAAGAAATAAAATAACGAAAATAAGCAATTCAGCGAATAGTTAGGTCTTATTGTTATTACTTAATCCAGCTGAAAAAATTCAGCTATTTCCTAAATTCATTGTAAAAGACTTGACTTACTCCATCGACTTTTGCAAAACTGCTTCATAGAAAGTTCGCAATGACTTGATGCACAGTCGATAACAACTGTCATAGCTTGGTTGGTATCGAGTAAGCTTTGGAAGCTATGGAAGCTAGTCGGTATCAGCTAATTACTAGAACGGCTTTTTAGTTGAAGGAGAATTAACCTATCTCATACGAAGGCAACAGCATTTTTTCCTTAAGGACTCTCAGGTCAGCCAGAGGACACACGAATTTCAGACTCACAACAAACTGGCCTCATAGCTTTGGTTACTTCTGCAATAATTCCAAACAGCAAAATCAATATTGACGATGAGATGCACTTTGTTGAAAGACTTGTGATAACACTTGAGCTGTAAGAAACACATAGAAGTCCTTTTCAAATGAAGGTGAGTTAACTAGTCTCCCACAGAAATATTAGAGCTTTCCTTTTGTAAACGGTAACGTCTCCAAAACACAGAAAAACCAGTCGTATAACGAAGTTTATAAAAACCTGTTATTAAGCTTTATATACCAAAAGGAAGACAAAATGCATATCACTTCTTTCAGACACGCACATTTTTATGGAAGTAATTTTTTTTCCCCAAAAAATATTACTATTCAATTATTTTATTGTTGCCAAATCATAAACTTTAGCTTCTTCCAAAAACGAATGCATCAATCAACTGTAGAGTGCACAACTTTAGGACACTCATATGAGCAAAGATTAAGGAACCCTGCCTTCAGTGTTTCGTTCACAAAGTCTTGAAACTGTCAGTAGCCCTGAACTCGAACCGTCGACCGGTTAGAGTTCAGTTTCTATACCAGCCGTCACCGGTGTTGACACTGGTGACGGCTGGTATAGAGACTGGCTGTGTACCATTTACCGAAGGAGAGAAAAAGTAGTTAGTTAAGACTAAAGAACTGAGTTCAGTTATTGGCATTATGGGCGAAGCCACTAAGGCTATGAGGCCAGAACTTTATGTTTCTTAATTACACGTGTCTATATTCTGAGCTGTTTGCCTGTTTTGCGAGATGAAAAACCCGAATTTCCAGAGAATGAAATCTTCTACGTTCGTATGAGACAGAACTAAGAATAGTATGTGCTCCCTTCGTAAAATAAAACACCTCAGGGAAATTAGATCATCTTGGGAGGAACGCTGAGGATGGGTATGTAAGTTCAGCTAGGATGTGCAGACAGACTAGTGACATAAGGTCAGTGAGTATGGTTATGAATCTGCTAAATGGGCGGACTGCACTTTGAGTTTGAGTATGTAGTGTGTGAGGAGAGAAAAGAGAAAGTCCGAACTGTCCAAGCAGACTGTAGATTTAAGAAAAAGAAAAAGCGAGGAGGTAACTTGTTATGCGTATATATTAATATTGGCAGCATAAAAATAAATTGTTGAGATTTTTGCTTTGTGAATATGCTTGGCCTAAAATTGTTGATATTAGTGAAACTTGGCTCTCAAAGTGAGAAATTGTAACCGGAATTGAGTACAAAAGATGTAGTATTTCTAAGCGAGACAGAAAAGATAGAAGAGAAAGGGGGAAATACTACTAATGATATATCAGATGATTTGAGACCGGTTAGGATAGAAACACACGAAAGCAATAATGGTAATAATTTCACGTGCTGCACTGAGTTTGAGCCTATCTTGTGTGAACTGGAGTCTAACAGGAAGACATGTATGATGGGCGTTGCAATAGATTTGGTAGTTCATTTGCTGGGGAAATACATCGCCAAATTACCTAGATGAGTACAAAACTAGTCCTTATTACAGGTAACTTAAATTATCTTAATATTAATTGGATATCAGAGAATACCCATGATATGAACAAAGGAAAATTTCTTGATCTGTTGAACTTTCTCAAGCAGCATGCATAAGAAGCAACTCAAGGGAAAAGAGTGTTAAATTTTATCACAGAGTCAAAAAGTGTCTCAGTTAGGGATGTGACTATTTTGCCAGCAGTTGGTTACCGTGATCACGCCTCACTGCTCTGGAAAATGGTCAACTATATGGATTTTCCAATCAGGACAGATTACATGCTAAACTAAAAATCTGGAAATTATGAAAACTCAGGAGAAATCTATCTTTAGTTCCTGGTATTAGTTGTTGAACGGGAAGGAGATCAACAGTTCATAGTAAACTTTGAAAAGAATGCTTAAATTATGTGGTAATTGAATGTATTCCTCATAGTTCGAAGCACAAATAGAATGGGAGTGAAATGGATGTGAAATCTCACTAAACAAGAGATGTGTAACAAGAAGCTGATGTGGAAGAAATACTTTAAGGAATAAGAGTAGAAAGTGTTAAGAAATATATAAACTCATCCAGAAACGTTACGAGTACTATACAGAAAGCTAAAGAGTATGCAAAGAAATTTGCTCCACAGGCTAAAGGCAACCCAAAAGAAGTTTATCGCTATACTACAAGTAAAAGAAATAATGCCTGTAAGAATAGTTTTACTGAATGCAGATGGTACCCCTAGTCTCGGAAACAGATGAGGTATTTCAAATAATGAGTGCATACTTCACCAGGATTTGTCAATCAGGTGGATGTAACATAGTCCACAGTACTACCACTACCTTGGATGAACAGATAGAACTGCACGAAGAGGTTCCAGAGCTCTAGAATCTGCTTCTCATGGACTATTGTGAGAATAAAGTTGCTAATTCTCATAATAATTCAGCAATTGGGACAGATGGAATATCAGCACGTGGGCTAAAGGAATGTTCAGCAGAGGTAGCTACCCTTGACATGTTTGTGTAATTTGGGCTTAGCACAGGAATGATCGCACAGTGATGGAAAGAAGGCATAATAATCCCATTGCTCAAGGTTGGTGCAAAGACTGATGTGTCT
Organism: Typopeltis vanoorti; assembly: GCF_054136105.1. Classification (NCBI taxonomy): domain Eukaryota; kingdom Metazoa; phylum Arthropoda; class Arachnida; order Uropygi; family Thelyphonidae; genus Typopeltis; species Typopeltis vanoorti. Next base: position 74,026,980 of record NC_143569.1, on the reverse strand, counting down.
AACTATCGACTTATCAGTATCCCTGTCGTAATTGTAAAGCTTTTAGAGAAGTTGGTAAGCACTCGCATACAGAAATAGATGGACAAACAAAATATACTTTGCAAGGAATAGCATGGGTTTACTAAAGGGAGATCAGGTCTGAATAATTTGCTCATTTTTATAATAATCCTAGGGCTGAGTTGGACCAAGGGAATGGATACACTATAATACTGTTGGATTTTGATAAGGCACTGATAGGATACTACATGAAAGGCTGTTATATAAACTAGAGAATATGGATTGGAATATAAACTTTTGGTGTGGATAAGTAATGACTACTGGTGTACCCCAGGAATCAGTCCTTGAACCATTGTTGTTTACTCAGTACCAGTGGCGGCCGGTGAAAATTTAAAGTGGGGGTGCTGTATATACAAAAAAAAAACACTTCTTCCCCCTAATCAGTAAAATTCATTAATAAATAAATTAAATTTACATATTAAAAATTGCTTTATTAAAAATATTTCATTTTCACCACGAACAAACACCAGTATGAAAGTTTCGTATCAATAGCAATGACAAGCGCGAACGAATATCGGCGTTAGATCGCAGTGCATTTGTTTCGTGTAACGATAATTCAAAAAATATAATTCTTTTCATGTTTTCAACAGTGAGACTCGTCATAATTCAGCCTTGTATCTAGAACAAATAAATAATTATATGTTATTTTAACAAAATAAAATAAGATTTACAAAAAATAGTTCACCACTCACACGCACCAATAATAAACGTTTCATATTTCTCCATAGCGCAATTGGAAGAACAACGGTACATTGCGCCCTTCGATTGGAATAGGCCTAAGTTCGATTCTCGTCGCGACGGGAGGAATCTTTATCTGGACGATTTTAATCGAAGGTGAGTTAGCCGATCTCATACGGAAGTAGCAGGGTTTTTTCTACCGGAAACTCCGGTTTTTCATCCCGCATACAGACAAATCGGCCCTTCAGAACACACGCAGTTTACAGACACAAAAAAATACTAGTTGTGGTAGTGGTGGAGGTGGGAGGTAGATGGCGTTGATAGAGATGATTCGTAGTAGATGTTCGGTGTAGTGGTTGAGACAGTTGTAGGTGTCCTCCCGCGATGAGTCTTCGGACTCCTTGGAGGTGTCACGAATAATAATAATAATAATATCTCACAGAAATAACGCGCAGAAGCATACTAAAGATACACTGCCGTTTGAGCAATTACAGTTGGGAATGACGTAACGTGCAATGACACGCGCAAACGAATATCGGCGTTAGATTGCAGTGCATTTGTTTCGTAATCTAAAGCGTTAATAGAGCAATTCCAATTATTAACTATTCAATCAGTGTCGAAATATAAGCTGTAGCTTTTAACATGTTGTATTGCATTTATATAATGTTGTAAGCATTGTTATTATTTATAAACACAAACAAAATTTAATTTTTTCATTTTTTCCTTGGGGGTGCTGCAGTGTCGCAGTGCTTATGTACGGGCCGCGCTGATCTATACATTAATGATATTGGAAAGAGGCTGCCGGGATATCTTCAGTTTACTGATAATGCAAAGATAGACAGGATATTCAGAGATGCTTACAGAGTGAATAGGCTGGAAGTGTGGACAAACAATAATGGCTATCGATCCAATATTAGTGCAAAGTTATGCACTTTTGTGTGATGAGATATCTAACAGCATATTCTATTGTGTAAGATTATGCTTGGAGTAACTGACGAGGGTAGAGATATTGAAGTCATGGCGGATGTCACATACCAAAAAAAATTGCAAATATAACTCAGAGGATAACAGTGATGTTAAGGCGACCATTGACTTGTAAGGAGATGGAAGTAACTTTGCCTCTTTAGAAAGCATTTTTAATGACTGCACCTGTACTACAATATGCAGATTTGATCTTCTGGGTTCAAAATGGATAAAGAAGCTGTGGAAAGGTTGCAAAGAAGAGTTACAAAGATGATATTCGCTTATGGAATGTAGATTACAAGAATAAATTGAGAGAATGTGGACTAGATACTGGGAGTCACAAGAAAGTGGAGTGATATGATAGAGGTCTACAATCTTTTACAGGGCGTTATAAGATAATATCAGTTCATAAACTTTTTCATTATATGGAAGGTAAGGGAAGGACAAGGGGCAATATATCACCCTTGTCAAGGATGATAAACTTATCATCCTTGTATGATAAGTCAGTGTACACTTAAGAAAGGGCTAAAAGCTACATTTTTTCTCTCATAGAATCATGAACGAGATGAACAGTTTGCCTGGTGAAGTAGCGAGTGATCTAGTGTGAATGAATTTACAAAAAAGCTGTGACCTGGTATTGCATGATATATGGTCTCCCTATAATAATAATAATAATAATAATAATAATAATAATAATAATAATAATAATAATAATAATAATAATAATAATAATAATAATAATAATAACAACATAGGGTAATTCTAAACAGTACTTTTGTCATAAACTTTAAAAGTGCATTTTCACTACCAAAAAAGCTCAGAGGTCCCAATAAACATGGATTCAAAAGGTTCGTTTCTGAGATAGACCCATTTGTAGTAGAAGAATGGATGCCAACAATTACCACTGAGAATGATCATCGTTGCCAGCCACAGAGTTGCTGGGTTGCCTCATCATTATTGAGAGCTTGATCAGTCGAAAGTTCCTGTCTCATAGCAGAGCAGGTATGTTCAACACATCCCTGTAGTTCATAAGCATCCCTAGCCAAAGACTTCAAATAACCCATATATAAAAATCCACAAGATTTAGGTCTGGTGATAGAGGAAGCCCTGTAATTGGTCCAATATGTGTTATGATAATTGAAGATATCATCTTGAGTGAACACCGCCTACTCTGTGAAAAGTACCAGTGGACATCAGTATACATGAATGATCCTCCATGCAGTCTTTGTAGGGGTGTCTGCGATCATCCGTATGATAATGCATGGATTCCATGCTACCAGAAGCAGTATGTCTCCGTACTATGATAGTTCTTAGATATCCACCTTCATTTGGTGTGCAGATAGTGAGTTACACTCAAATAAATGGTGATGAAGAGTAGTGAACATGAAATTTAACGAAACATAATAAATTATAATGTGCAAATAGGAAAGCCACTTTATAAGCTTCATGTCTGCTTTATAATGGCACATCCATAATGAAAATACATATTACATCATTCAGTAAACGTGAACTTACCATCTACTTCAAAATACCGATATATGATTTAGAAGAAAGCAATGAAACTAATGGCAATTTCACTTGCTTAGGACAACCTTATTAGTGTGAATGCAAATCTAGGTATGCGTTGTGTGCAATTTTGTAATTTTGTTTAAAATCATCTGATTCATCGAGTTGCGTTAATCTGCTTTGCGTGTTATCATGCAGTGTTCTTCTTGCTGTATCTCGGAAATGCGACGTTTAAGCTCTCTCTCTCTCTCTCTCTCTCTCTCTCTCTCTCTCTCTCTCTCTCTCTACAAGAAAGAACAAGAAACTGGCAACTTACAAATCAGATTAATGCAACTCGATGAATTCGATGAGTTTAGACAATCAAAATTACATGCAAAATATGCCTAGAATTGCATTTAGTTTAACAGGTTTCAATAAGCATGGAACTATTCGAAAAACACTTCAAAAGTAACTAGAAGAGACGCACACATTCAATTAAAATATGTGATGGGAATACCTTTATTGAGCAGACTTTAGGCAGAAATGCGAATTTTCAGAACTGTAAATGGAGTGGCACGTCACCAGTTTATTAGAAATAAAATAACAAGAATCAGCTTATGAGTCAGCAATCTCTCTGATAACACGATAAATATCGTGTTATCAGAGAGACGTGTTATCAGGATTATTATTATCAAGATAATAATAATCCTGAGTCACATACATGGTGAAACCATGTATGTGACTCAGGATTATTATTATCTTGGCTATTATTAGGTGAACCTTCAAGGAGTTCAAGGACTTATCATTGGAGTGCACATTATTTCATTACACGACTCATCATCTCCTCTATACAATCCTCTAGCTACACAACAACACTACATTCATCAACACACAATCCCATTTACTCCACCAATAGTATTTTTGTCTGTAAATTGGGTGTTTCTGACTGCCGATTTGCCTGTATGCGGGATGAAAAATCTGCTTTTCAGGGAGGAAAAACCTGCTGCTTCCTTATGAGATCGGCTAATTCACCTTCAGTTGAAAAACCCATATAAAGATCCCTCTCGTAAGAATCCAACTCAAGTGTTTTCCAGTCAAAGGGTGCAATGTTCAGTTATTCTTCCAACTGCCGGATATATATACTGTATATATATCCGGTAACAGTCATTAAAACTTTTTCATCATATATATGTATATATATATATAGTAAGAAAGAATTCTTTATTTAATTAAGTGGCAAGTAAGAGGCCACTGAATGACCACTTTAAAGGGTATATCATACAAGTGAGGTTAATGCTGTGACATATGTTATAGAGACATCTGGGAAGAGAGGTGGATGAACTGGAGGTTCTTAGCATATTGAAGATTCTCAATGTAAATACAGCTGTGGGATTAAATGGGATATCAGCTCACCTTTTTTGCAAGAACATGCAAGGGAACTAACTGGTAATGCCTCTGACTAGGTCCTTTAAGCTGAGACTTAAATTAAAGTCTCAGCTCTGGTAAAGTTCCAAGGGAGTGGGGAGAGGGGAAAAATAGTTCCCACTAGCAAATTATACATCAATCAGTATATCAGGAGTGCTGATAAAAGTACTGGAAAAATTGGTCGAAAAGTGAATTCAAGAATGGGTGGATAAGAAGTTATTACTTTATGAGGAGCAACATGGCTTTGTGAAAGGTCGTTTTACTAAGAGTATGAACGACCCTTCACAAAACCATGCCTTAGTAATTTGCTAAATTTTATAATAGAGTGACAGCTGAGTTGGATAACAGGAATGGGTATAAGATGATGCAACAAATGGAACTCTGCTACAAAATTAGAAGAAATTGGTATGGATATGACACTGTATATGTATCATATCCATTACTGGACAGATATCAGAAAGTGGCATATGGAGGAACACGATCCAGGCAAAAGCTGGTGACTGGTGAAGTGCTAAGGCTCAGTGCTTGGATCACTACTTTTTATTTGTACATAAATGATATAGGATATAACCTGAAATAGAATATTCAGTTGTATGCTGATGATGAAAAATTAGGTACAGTAAATATGAATCAAGTCTATGTGCAGAGCTTGCAGACTGTTAAATAGGCTCTCAATATGGGCCAAAGTTAATGGACATCAGTATAATGTGGAGAAATGTGAAGATAAATAAATTATGCATTTGGGGATTTTGGGATAAATCGATTACAAGCTGTGTACCACATTGATCAAATTCTATTCTAAGAAATAGATGACGCCAGGAGTTTATGGATGGTGATAGATAGAGAGTTGAAGTTTAGAGGACATATTGCCAAGGTAGCTGATAAGATTACTTAGCTATCGAAGAACGCACTATCAAGTAGAATTAAGGAAGTTGTTATTCCTCTTTATAAGGCCTTGATAACTCCACATCTGGATTACTGTGCTCAGGTCTGTCTTCTGGGTTTCTTGGGAACGAGGATTCAGTGGCGAGCGACCAAGATGGTGAGCGGCCTGTGGAACGTTTATTATGATGACAGATTGAATGTGTGGGTGTGAATTGTAGAAGTCGGTTAATAAACGAAAAAGATGGATTATGATGGAAATATCTAAGTTTTTATATGATTGATGCAGGGAAAATGTTTCAGTACTTGACTATTAGAGTACAGAACAAGAGGTCATACCTGGATGTTCAGTGAAAGTGTGGCTAGTAAGCGCATGAGTGCTAAATTTTTCGGTTGGAGAGTTGTGAATGAATAGAATTGGTTGCCAGAGTCCGTTGTGAGTCCTTTGTCTGTTAATAGTTTCAAGGATAGGTGTGAGGGATTATGTGGATAGTTTGAGTCTTCGGACTGCAATGAGGTGCCTGTACAACAACAGCAATAATAATTTTTTTTTTTTTTATAGTTTATTATCTCTCAAATAATTACATGAATATACTAATATTTAGGCAACAATGCATCTTTTTCTTGCAAAATGGTTCAGTAAGAATTATAATTACTCTTAATATCATTATTATTTGCAGAAATTTTCATTGACACAAGAGTAAAGTGTATTATTACCATTAATAATAATCATAGTAATCGTGTTTATTATTAATGACTCACAAGTTAAACAATATTACTTATGTTGCAGTTCACATAATGATAATTTTTTTAATTTAAATTGTAAATTAAATATATAATTTTAAACTTAAATATATAACTGAAGTATTACTATCACATTTTCTGTTTACTACTAGAATTCATTACAGAATGTTAAGTGAATAATGTTAGATAAATACTGCTACTGGGATGTAACTCAACTGCACCCTCGAAGCTTTGTAATTAGCTTATCTGAGAGTGATACTGGTTATATATAGATATATTTGTTATTGATTTGGTTACTGTGTTGGAAGTAGGCAGATCTTTGGGAGGTCAAATGAATGATCTGAAAGGTCGGATCAAAGTGAAATTGCCGATATATCCTGTGTTATTGCATCTGTCTTGATGGTTCACGTTCTTTTTTTATTGTGGGCTTCTTTTTGAACTATTTAGGAGGCTTTTTTCTTCACAGTGGCAGCCTTTCTATGTCTTCTGTGCTTTTAATTTGTATCGCTTTGAAGTTTGTGACTTCCTTATGAATATCTTGGCATCTCTGGTCCACAAAAATTGGTAATTTTTTTCCATTTTTGCTTTTCTTGTTTGGTACAACAGATTCTGGTTGAATGGTGTTAAATATTCGGATAGGAAGATTGGTGTATTGTCTTGCTGTGCGTTCATGTCCTTGGCAACTGGTTTTTTCTGCCTGCAGACGAATTATGACTGGTGCAGGTCGTGGGAAGCCTTGGTTTTTGCTCTTCCTAGGAATCCGATTTACGGTCTGAATGTCGTTAAGCTGTAGGGGAATATCAATTACATGGCCAAATTTTAATAATAATAATAATAATAATAATAATAATAATAATAATAATAATAATAATAATAATAATAATAATAATAATAATAATAATAATAATAATAATAATAATAATAATAATAATAATAATAATAATAATAATAATAATAATAATAATAATAATTATTATTATTATTATTATTATTATTATTATTATTATTATTATTATTATTACGGGCAGCTCCAAGAAGTCTTTAGACTCATCGAGGGAGACCCAACATCATGTCAAGAACAACTATTCAACATTCACACAGTATCTCTCATACTTCACCTTGAACTCATTTACAGTCGGGGCACCCACAACAGACTCTGGCAGCTAATTCCACTCATTTACCACTCTCCAAGTAAAAAACCTAGCTGTAACACCCTTGCTAACCACACTCTTACCAAGCTTCCATGGATGGTCCCTAGTCCTCCTACCAGTCCTATTCTCAAAAATATCTTCTGAATTAATCTTATAGAAACCCTTCAGTAATTTGAATGTCTCAATCATATCACCCCTTTTCTGCCTATCAACCAATTTCTGCAGCCCACAAATCTTCAACCTGTTCTCATAAGGTTCATTCAATAGTCCTGCTATTATCTTGGTCACTCGTCTCTGGATCCTCTCCACCTCCTTCCCATCAATAATGTACATTAAAGTGAATAATATTAATAACAATATGGTTTCACCTGAATTAATTAGCTAAAAATCACAATAATTTATCTATTTTATCAATCTGTTTTCTTGGGGAGGGAAAAGTTCGTCTTATCTTTGTTATACTGTGCTTCATTCTCATTGAACTAGTAAATAAAATACTGTAGTGACTTTTTTTTTTTTTTGATAGGTGGCGGTAATGGTCTAGTTGTAAACAGTAATGGAAGACAGTGGTTTCTACGGGCCGGTGTTGCCACCAGGTTATTGTATATTTCTTACATTGTATATTTGCTTGCTTTTCTTTTATTTATTTGTAGAATGTAATCCCCCCATAATTTATAATCTGTTTATACTAACTAGGGTTGTAGTCTGGGTCCCTCCTGATATATATCAAGATATTTTCAATTCTTAAATGTATAACCTTACCATTTCATCAAAATGACTTTTATGACTTTTACTTTCTTATTGTATATAAATCGGTTTTGTATTTATGTATGAATTTAAATTTTACTTAATTAGATCAGAGATAATTAACCAGATCATGTTTTTCGTCCAATACTTATGAAGCATGAAACCCATACTACTAACAAATTCAGTATATTGTAACATAATTTTTGGAATGGGGAGGAGTTCTGTTTTCATGTATTATTGTTATTTTTTAAAATTAAATTACTTTATCAGACTTTATAATTTTTATATATGAAATGCCTGCAGAGTTGTGACTTGAAAAGCTTTATTATTGCGTGACACATCCTTGGGGGGGAGGGGGGAGGCAAGGATTAATCACAGGAGGAATGTTACACCAGTGTTTCATAAACCAGAATAGACTAGAACTATACAAAAACTTAGGAGTTCCCCAAACGACATACTTGTATTAGATATAATTTGAAAAAAAGAAAAAAAACCTCAGTGCTGGGAGAAAATACTTTTTTTATTATTATTATTATTTTACTGACATTTCTGGAAGAACAGTTTTATGCTACTTTATTATTTGTAATATTGAGTACCACGTTTTCTTAATTAAAATATTTTGCAGATAATGGTTTATTGTCATAATTCTTTTCCGATTATTTTTATAAAAATTTCCATAGGGTCAGCAACAATATATATAATTCTGCACTCAAAAAAAAAAAGTTTAAGAAATACTTTTCTACACCACACAGCTCACTCTCCTACACTACATAATCCATGTGTTACATATTCCATGAGCCATTCTATCACCACGCCATCTAATATTATCTTATTTATATGCTTGATGAAAATCCCAAGTTTCTGGTAAGGAAAAACCACACTACTTCTGTATGAGATTGGCTAACTCACATTCAATTGAAAAACTCTGTACAGTAAACCCTCGATTTAACGGACAAAATTGCCAGTCCATATGTCACGTGAAAATTAACACTTTCCTGTTATTTTTAACAAATTGGCGAATAGGCCATATGTTGGAAAAACACTACAGTAATTTAGCTGACATAAATGAGTCACTGCTCATAAAACATGTTCAGCGAATGATTAGGACGTGATCATGCTAATCACATTGTAATTGGTTCTTTTGTCGTGTGCCGTGACTTTCTGCAGCAGTTTTATTACACACATTTTCATAATTTTATGGAGTTAATTATAAAAAACCAGCAGAATTCAAAAGTTCAAAAAAAACTCGATAGTTTTTTCAAAGCAGGATTACCTAAACCAACCGCCTCAATATTTAACATTAACTTCACATTAACTTATCTAAAATTGTGCGTGAAACAATTTTTTTTTGTTATTACAGTGCTAATTGCAGTATAATGTTACAGATATTTTTATTTTAAAAAATTTGTGATTTCACAGATCCTTAGCCCCTATTAGTTTGTTAAATCGAGGGTTTACTGTATATAGATTTTTCTCATTGTGACAAAAATTGAACTCCAGTCTTTTCCAGCTGAATGGGGCATTGTTCCATCTTTCTTTGAACTTTGCTGTTGTTGTGAAAGAAATCACATGCAAGGAAGAGCACTTAAGGCATCAACAGACAGTCCCAAAAGTTAATTATGTGCATCTTTTTTTTGGAAATAAAATACTTGAATGCTAATGTTGATAAAAACTTAATTTCCTTCATATACAGAAATATACTACTGATTCCTAAGCACATCTTTATTGTATTCATTTCTCATGTTGTAAATAAACCAGGAAAGTGATATTTCTCCAACTTTTTTGGTATATACTTTATGTTTCTGTATATTCTGAATACAATAAAATGAAATGTATGCTTTTAAATTGTAACGAAAAACAAACTGACAACTGAAAGGAAATTTCCACAGAAGAAATGGTCATGTGATCCTATTGAAGTCTCTCAAAGTTTCACATAGAAATTCATTACTGTCTTTTAGCAGTTTATATTTGAATATTACAGAGAAGCAGAATATAGTGGGTAATTAATTCTTTCCATGTACAAAAAAATCTTACATTGACTAATGTAAGATTTAAAAAGAGAATAGGATTAAATTTTTCAAATACAGAGTTGGTAAACAAATTGAAGAAAAAAAAAAGCTGCTACTGCTTTCTAATACTCAAAGGAAGTAGGCAAGGCTATTTAGCCCTAACTTTTGGAAAACTAGTGGGCAGCTAGTCTACTCCTAACCAGTTACAGAATATCTGGAAAAACTAGTGATTTTAATTGGCTACTAGGGAAGAGAATATGGCAAGTAGTTACTATTATCTTGTGGTTCATAACAATATATTGTCTAAAATAGTGTAAGTTCTGCTGTCAATGTTCTTGAATTTATGGGATTGAAAACTGGAGTTTCCAGGAAGGGGGGGGGGTCTATTTTCCTATACAAAAAATCAAATAACTTTGGGAACTGGTTGAGGAAAGACTTCAAAAAGGCTTCTTTAGTCAGTAATTAGAATCAAACTTAAAACTCTTTCTTCAGATGGCCTGGCATTATAGATGCTAATAAATGCCATTTCCACAGACCTTAAATTGCTGAGAAAGATAACTCATAACAGAAAATAAATAAGTTTTTTATTGCAAAGAATTAAAATTTGAAAAATACTTATAATTAAATTTTGAACATATTTAAAGCAGTAATTTTTGTGTTTCGTGTAAACAAGTCGGAGAAAACCAATTGACTAAAATATGAGTTTAATTTTTAACATGTCAGACACCAAAACACAAGAGCCATAAATAGAAATTTGTATCTTACTATGAAATGATTTAACTTATGTTCCTTCAGCATATATTCACAGCATTGAAAGTGTTTTTTTTTTTTCACTTGGTTATACTATAAATGAAAGATGCCAGAAAATTTTATTCTTGGTTTCATTCTTTATCCAAGTGTAAACAAACAAAGTTCATGTGAAGTATCTTCACCACTGGGCTACTTGTATATAGAGGCTAATGACTTCACATCAATTGCCTTAATATCCCATAATGCAAGGCACACATCCTTACAGACATGTACAATGCTATATATTATGAAAAGGGCCACTACCCAGACTGGTTACAATTACCAGTTATAATTTCTTGCATCTTTAATTTATCTATTCACATTATAACATATTTTTATTAGTATTAAATCAGTGATGTTCTTTTAAGTTAGTAACATCAAATGACAGTCACAAAATACTTTGTGTGTAAAAAGTCATAATATCCAATTGGTTGTACAATTTAATTCCAGATAATACTTGAGCATTGAGAATGTTTGATGTGATAATGAGCACATGTGCAAATTTTTTGATATGGTTAATTTGACTCTGCTGTTTTAGCATGATTCATTTGATGACATCAAGTCAATAAATTTAAAATGCCCATTACTGTTTTTTTTTGCAATATTATATTAGCATTACATTACAGCATGTCCCACTACAACAGTGGATCCGTTGTTTAACAGATCCATCATTGTAATGTGTTATGTCATTGTTTTTCTTATATAAATTATACTTCTATTATTTCCTTTTATGCCAACTAAGAGTGAGATCTTTAATCTATCTCTCTGGGATCATTTCCTTTTCGAACTCTGACAAAACTTGTTTGTTTGAGCTGCGCCAGTCAGAGTTCTAGGACAGAAGAATTCTTGCCTCAGAGAAACCTCCCAGAGTTTTAGATCTTGTTAAAGTTTAAAGCGTCTGTAGAAATCTTAGCTTGCATTCATCGCCTTATTACGCTAAAATTCCCTTATCTTCCCCTTATGCATAGGTTCAAACTTTTATGAGTGGTAAAATTAGTCTCATGCTCAGGCTTACATAGCAAAACATGTTTATTAAGAATCTAAAGAGCTTACAAATAGGTTTAAACATATCAAAAGCATATCACATTATCATTACTAAATCAATTGACAAACAATGAAAGAACACTCTAATTAATGAACATACAACTCATATCCTTAGGTGAAATAAATAAATAAATACGCACTTAGCATAAAATACAAGTTCATAATTCCTAACTTCAATTGCCAACATAGGCCACTCCACATTAATTAGGTTTCACACAAAATCTTAAATCTTCAGACTACCAGTCCAGTTTGGAACTAACAAATCACTAAACACATTAATCACTCAAAAGTTCTGACTAACCTGACCGCTTTCCAGAGGGATCCTTCCGCTGTCTCATCCCGTTAAAAACCTTTACCGATGGCCCGAATTGATGGACACTGTCATCTCGTGTACAGCTCGTCTGATACTAGTCAGTTAGCAACGGGGAAGGGCCTGCCATCGGTCATCGTAGAGCTTCCTTCCACTGGTCAGCATCGTAGCTCCGAACGAGAATGAGAGCAGGAAAAAAAAAATGGAGGCTGAAACCCATGCGAACCTGCATTTATTCTCTCTCATTGTGCCCTCTTTTAGTTACAGAAATTTCTGATGTCACCTTCCTATTTGCCCTCACATTATCACATCACAATTCTTCTCCTTGAAGAGCGCTCTTTTTGTAGAACGTGAGTTCGATTCGTTTGTTCCATGAATGCTTTCGCCTCGGGTGTTACGCTATCATAGGTAACTCACACGTGACCTTTGTTAGCATTTTGACATACATTTTGCATAGAGTATATTTTAATCACTAATGCTTTTAAACAAGAAATTTCTATTTAGACAGACAAAATTCTCCTTATTACTTCCTTTAAGGTAAAATCAAATATGTTCTCTTTTTACAATTTGTTTTCTTCACTAATAGTACAAGTATTTCTTGGTCAGTATTGTATTCTTGTCAAATCTTCAATGAATGAATGATCCTTTTGATGAAAAGGTCCTCATTCAAGATTTAACAAAGCCCCCCCCCTTTTGCTAAAAAATTTTTTCTCTAAGTTTTCCCTCACTTCTCTGGAGATGACTCTTCCATTTTGTCTAGGCCATTAATGCTTATCTTAATGAGGGTGGGCGCAAAGTTTCTTTGCAAACTGATCCTCCTTCTCCCCTCTGATGCTTCTAAGTTAGCTCATCTTCGTGGTTTATGTCTGAGGAATCTCTGTGCCTGATATATCTAGGAAGATATTCACTCGAGGAAGGTTGTCCCTCCTCCCTTTTGATGCTTCCTCTCCTTAATGAGTGTGCCCTGGAGTAGGTTCTGATTTTGTTTTCCTGGTAACTTCCTCTTTCTCTTGGTCCCTCTCTTTTTCCCAGATGTTCTTGAGTGAATCTCCCAAGCAAACCAGCCTATTCAATCTGCATTTGTATTGTTTCAGTCAGTCGGAATACACGATTATAGTTTTTCCTTGTCGTGCCCTTTCTCTAATCCTGAAAGTTACCAGAGATAGCTTCTCAAGAATTTCAAAGGGTCCCGCACACCCCTTCCAAACTTCCCCCCTTTTTTTTCCTTCCAGAGTTCTGTTCTAATAGGACCAAGTTTCCCTGCTTCAGATCCTTGTAGTTTCTTATCTTGTTAGTGTATGACCTGGCACGTCGGGAACACGTGTTGCTAGATTCAGCTACCAGTTTGTGCACTAATATGTTTTCCCTGATGAGATTATTCAGATACTCGTCTATATCTGGGAACCCAGTGCTAGCCTTGGAACTTCTGAAATCATTGGGGAATAAAGGCTTGAAACTGTAGAGCACAACTGCAGGGGGCCTCCTTGGTGGTAGCATGGAGGGCAGTCCTGCATGCAAAGAGGATGTGTGCGAGGTGAGTGTCCCAGTCTGATACCCGCCCCTCTGATAGCTTAGAGAGAGTGAGTTTCAAGGTCCGGTTCATTTTTTCGCACATGCCATTCCCTTGAGGATGGTATGGGGAAGTAAATAGCTTCTTTATCCCCAATAACTTGCAGAGTTGCAGCATCACCTCAGCAGTGAAATTGATGCCCTGCTCTGATAAGAGGGTTTGGAGCGTTCCATATCTTGATAATACCAGCTTGAACAATTTGTTTGCTACGGTTTTATTCATCTGATCCTTCATGGCTGTGGCTTCAGGAAACCTTGAGAGCATGTCGATTATGACAAGTATATACCTATTCCCCTTCGAGGAGGTGGGAAGTGGCCCCACAATGTCCATAGCCACAGCTTGAAAGGGACGTGAGGGGAGCAGGAAAGGCTAAAGAGGGGGGCCTTGTCAGAGATGGTAGATTTCTGTTGGCATAAGTGGCACGAAGACACATAATCCGTCACCTTTTTCCATGTCCTATGAATACCCTGATGTCCGGCTAGGTCCGAATCATGAAGTGTGTATAGCACCCAAAGAATCATGCCTACGGAACAAGAATTTTTTCTTTCCATCTTCCCATGATGTCTTGTTTGGACAACAAAAGACCGTCATTATCCATGTGTATGGTATCATAGAATACTTGATTGTGCAAGAGGCTTTCCCCATTTGATAACCTTTTGTGCCCCCCCCCCCCCCAACATTGGATCTAATTTCTGGGCCTCGATTATCTCTTGTCTTCCCCAGGTCAGAAACTGGAGGGGTAGGGGCTCCTTTTCCTTATTCCCTTCGATCACTAGTATGGGGTTGATGACCTCCCTAATTGCACAGGAGTCCTCCTCCGGATTCAGATCTAGAGACCTGGACAGGTAGTCGGCCACTACATTCGACTTCCCTGGAATATAGTTTATCTTGACATCGAACACCTGCATTTCTAGGGAGCAGCGCACAATCCTTTGATTCTTGTCCTTCATAGATGAGATGAAGGATAAAGGCTTGTGGTCAGATCTTAGGATGATGTTGTCCCAGTAGTATGTACCGAAATTTTCTAAGGCTGTACACAATTGCCAGAGCCTCTTTTTCAATTACAGAATAATTCCTTTCGGAGGGAGATAGCCTTCTGCTAAATGAAAGCAGTTGGTTTGAAAACTCCCTCTGCTTGCTCTAGTACACCAGCAATAGTGTCCTTGGAGGCATCAGCGGCAAGGAAGAATGTTTGCTCGAGCTTAGGATATGTGAGCACTGGCGACATGGTCAAAGCCAGGTTTTCAGAGCTTGGTAAGCACTCTGCTGCTCTCCCCCATGAAAATTTCATCCCCTTTCTTGTCAGCCTTACCATGGGTTTTATTAGCTTGGAACATTCGGGAATAAATTTCCGATAAAAGTTTACAATTCCCAGATATCTTCTAACCTGTCTTACTGTGGAAGGGGACTTTGCTCTCAATATGGAAGTCATATTATCCTTGGAGGGGATTATCCCTGCTTCGTTTACCACGTCCCAGGTATTCAACCTCCTTCAAAAAGAATTTACATTTTGAACACTTCAGTGATAGATTGGCCCTGCTTAGTCTGTCCAGAACCTTCACTGAAACTTCCTTGTGTTCCCTTAAGGTGGATGAGTAAATCAGCAGGTCGTCCTGGAAGCACAAAACTCCCTTACCCAATATATCAGATAGAACAGAGTTTGAGGCTCTGAAAATTCATGGCTGAGTTTCTTGCTCCTTGGGGAAGTCGGCACAGTTCATATTTTTGCCATTTGGTGGTAAAGGCAAAATACTTCCTGTCCTCCTTCCTGAGTGGGATTTGGAAATAGCCAGAGTTCAGATCTAACTTTAAAAAAAATTTTGCTCCTTTCAGGCTGACCAGTAACTCCTCAATCTTGCACTCAGGAAAGTCAATTGGCTTAGTAACTTTATTGACTTCCCTTAGATCTAACACAAATCTCAGATCTCCATTTGATTCTCCATGAGTATGAAGTGTCTGTTCCAACGGGAGTTTGACCTCTCAATGATTCCCGCCTTCTCGTACTCTATCAATAACCTCTTCAAGCTGTCCAGGTGTTTCGGGGGGGGTCTGATATTGTTTTACATATATTGGGGTCTCTGAAGTAACTTGCATTGCATGCTCTACAGCGTTTGTGCAGGGGAGGGGAACCAATCCCTTCCGTGAATATTGCCTGTATATGTTTTGTTTGGAAAAATTCTCTGCGCTCCCTCTTTACCAGATCGGAGTCATGCAATTTCATGTCATTTTGCATAAGCCTTTCCTTCCATTCAACATGATCTTTCTCCGCTTTACTCACATCAAACTGCATAGTTTCTCGCATTTTGTTTTATCACCGAGACTGTGCTTAGGCTGGAAAGTTCTTCCACATAGAGATAGTGATCGATTTCCAAAATCACACACGAATTGATGTCTCTCTAAAAAATCTATACCCAGTATAATCTGGTTGCTGAGGTCTTACAATTCAGGGAGGACTATCACTTCGTGTGTGAGGCTCACAAGGAAACAACGCATGGATATCCTCATGAAGGCCTTGTAGTGGAAGAGAGAGAGATCAACTCTGGCAATGCCCACGATTTTATGGATGTGTTGTAGCTCGACTAGATTGTTTGCACTCAGAGTGTCGAGCCTGCTAAACAATGAGTGAGGAATAAACTGATACATGGGCTCCAGTATCTAATAGGAAGTTGCACAGAGTTCCTTGTACGAATCTCTCCACTAGGGTCAGGGTTCCCCCACCTTGTATTACTACTGGGCTCACACTCTGCATTCTACAGAGCTTGCCTTCACCTAGCTCCCTGTCGCTCATTGGTTCATCTCGAGTCGCAGTGAGGGTTTCCCCTTTTTCTCCTTTTCTTCCCCCCTCTTTTCCTTTTTTTGATGGAACTCGATGTCAGACCCCTCACTTGGAGCCAACTGGTTTTCACCTTGCTGGAGAGTCCTCTCTTGCGACTTCTCTAGCACCGATTCTCTTAAGTCAGTAGCCTGAGCCATGTCTTCCAACAGCCTCTCCCTTTTCCTGGCTGCCTTGTAGCACTCATTGAGGCTTCTTACTTTTTCCATGTAGACTCTGTTGCAATTCACAGGAGAGGCCCAACCGGAACTGTTGGAATGCCATCCACTCAAGATGGGTTCCTTCCTCTGGCGAGACTCTCAATTCTCGGGTGAGTATCAATATTCTGTTTTGATAATTACCCACTCCTTCCCCTTTTTCTTGTATGCACTTGTACAGTTCTCCAAATGTTCGAACAATCCCTCCTCTCCTGGAGAACTCGGAGACCTGTATCTCTTTAAATTTTTTATAATTCAGGGTCCTTCTTAACATAGGCTGCGAGTTGTTTATCGGCCAACCCTTCTAGGTTCTTCTATGTATTTGAAAAACGTTCTCACATCATCAGTATCCTCTCTGGAAAACTGAGGAAAAATCTGCTGTGGGTTTATAGTCTTAAAGAATTCCAAGTCGTTTAACTCTGAGCTCGACGGAAGAGACATACCTGTACTTTAGCTCACACTGATGTACAAAGATTAATTTTCAACGTTCTTATCTTAAAATTTCCTGATTGCTGTGCATGAGACTAAGAACAACTCACTGTGATTGATTCAATTCTTTCAAATAATGGAACAAACACATCCTGTTGGCTGCGGCATTGTTACATTGTTGATTTCCTTATATAAACTATACTTCTATTATTCCCTTTTATGCCAACTAAGAGTGAAATCTCTAATCTATCTCTCTGGGATCGTTTCCTTTTCGAACTCTGAAAAATTTGTTTGAGCTGCGCCAGTCAGAGTTCTAGGACAGAAGAATTCTTGCCTCAGAGAAACCTCCCAGAGTTCTAGAGCTACCTAATCTTGTTAAAGTTTAAAGCGTCTGTAGAAATCTTAGCTTGCAGTCATCGCCTTATTACTCTAAAATTCCCTTATCTTCCCCTTATGCATAGGTTCAAACTTTTATGAGTGGTAAAATTAGTCTCATGCTCAGGCTTACATAGCAAAACATGTTTATTAAGAATCTAAAGAGCTTACAAATAGGTTTAAACATATCAAAAGCATATCACATTATCATTACTAAATCAATTGACAAACAATGAAAGAACACTCTAATTAATGAACATACAACTCATATCCTTAGGTTAAATAAATGAATACACACTTAGCATAAAATACAAGTTCATAATTCCTAACTTCAATTGCCAACATAGGCCACTTCACATTAATTAGGTTTCACACAAAATCTTAAATCTTCAGACTACCAGTCCAGTTTGGAACTAACAAATCACTAAACACATTAATCACTCAAAAGTTCTCTAAGTAATTGTCCATCTTCCTATCCAGCTAAATTCTCGTTCACTCTTTTCCTCTAATGCTAATTGTTAATTGAATAAGAAATTTCTGTACATTACCACCGCCATTTGGGATTGCCGTGTCCCTTTCATCCGTCCTTTGTCCTTAGATACCTTTCTGCTTCAGCGGGTTGCATCCACGTGAAGGTCACGTTGCTTGTCATGTATAGCCATTTTCTACATTCTTCTAGGCAGACGCTCGTCTTACTGGTCACTGACGATCCCGATTTCCAGAGGGATCCTTCCACTGTCTCATCCCAGTAAAAAAATTACCGATGGCCCGAATTGGTGGACGCCGTCATCTCACGTACAGCTCATCTGATACTAGTCGGTCAGCAACGGGGAAGGACCTGACATCGGTCATCGTAGAGCTTCCTTCCACTGGTCAGCATCGTAGCTCCGAATGTGAAACCCGCATTTATTTTCTCTCGTTGTGCCCTCTCTTGGTTACAGAAATTTCTGATGGCGCCTTCCTATTCGTCCTCACGTTATCACGTCACAATTCTTCTCCTTGAAGAGTGCTCTTTTTGTAGAACACGAATTCGATTCGCTTTCCACGAATGCTTTTGCCTCGGGCGTTACGCTATCGTAGGTAACTCACACGTAACCTTTGAACCTTTGTTAGCATTTTGACATACATTTTGCATAGAGTATATTTTAATCTCTAATGCTTTTAAACAACAAATTTCTATTTATACAGAGAAAATTCTCCTCCTTATTACTTTAAGGTAAAATCAAATATGTTCTCTTTTTACAATTTGTTTTCTTAACTAATAGTACAAGTATTTCTTGGTCATTATTGTATTCTTGTTAAATCTTGAATGAATGAACCTTTTGATGAAAAGGTCCTCATTCGGGATCTAACAAATGGGACATGCCAATTAATTAATAATAATAATAATCAATAATTTTCAGTTCATATTTACAATAGGTTTCAATTCAATTCAGCTCTTTTGTGTGTTGTGTGTACTCAACATTAATTGGCTGACTACCATGAGTCAAGTCATGGTAGTCAACCTCCTAAATAGGAGATGGCACTTGAATGGAATTATGCCAATATTTCATATAAGTATCTTCATGGGCACATGCACACATGCACACTGGCAAACAGGTTTTTTTCTACTGAATCCTGTGATTAGTATCTGCATACTATTTCCATAGCTTCCAATACAGCTATTCTAGTGTAGCCATAGATACTGATCACCAGATTCAGTGGAAGAAAATCTTTTATACAGGAACAGATATAAATCCATGAGCTTTTCCTAGAATGTTCCTCACTATTACAGCATATGCCAAATCTCAGTGAAGTTGTCTGTCTCACTTTACCTAAAATCTGGGTGACCAACATAATAGTTTCAGCTAGTTTCATGAATTCCCCAGAGAGAGCAGTTAGGAGTAGGATCTCCATTCATATGCAATCTGTGTTTACTTTCTTACTAGTGTGATTGCATGCACAGTGTTTGTCTGCTCATGATGTCTAGTTGATGTAGGTGAACTATTAGCATAATAATTTATTAACTAAATAAATTTAATTAGTATTATCTATACATATGTTTATTCTATCTGGTCATCCCAAAAGTGATGTTGTTTTTTATATTGTACTTGTTCAAATGTCTCAGCTTGTCTAAACATGAATTTTTTTTAAAACTGTATAAGTATTGCTAAGCTGAGGTGGCCTCATTCTAAGGAATTCCATCTTTCAAGAATATCATGCATAAGTTATTATTTAAATAATCCTTTATTATTATGGTGGTCACTGAAGAACACATCATACTTTGAGTTCAAAAAAGGCAACAATGCTGCTAACACTAAAAATTTTGCAAGAGTTGTATGGCAATAATGTTTTGAATGAGCAAAAATGCCAGCAATGGTTCCAAAAATTTAGACAAGGAGGCTTTAGCTTGAAAGCTTCCCCTCACTCTGGGCACCCTGTTTCTCTTGATAACGATATGCTGGAAGCCGCTATTGTATGAAATGCCAATGCAACCGTTGAAGATTTAGCAAAAGATCTTAATTCATCGCCATTGACCATCTCATTGCCATTTGCAAGAACTTGGAATAGTGTTTAAGCTCAGCAAGTGGGTTCCTCACAAACTGATGAACAACGATTGAAGAGAGCATGTCAACATCTGCACTAGTCTTCATTCTTGAGAGGTTCAATCTCCATTTTTGAGTTGTGTAGTCACCTGTAGTGAAAAGTGGACACTTTTACAAAAATGTTAAGTGCCAAAGGCAGTGGGTTCATTCAAGAGAAACAGGCTAAACCTCATCCAAAACAAGACCTTTACCCTCAGAAGGTTTTGTTAAGTGTTTGGTGGGATATGGCTGGTATTATTATTATTAAGAGAGACCTCTAGGGAGTCAGGGAATCATTGAGGGAGGCCACATACTACACGCACTGGCTATCGTACTTATTCTTGAATTCATTCACATTGCTTGCACTCACAACATCCAGAGGCAATCCATTCCAATCATGCACCATCCTATGAGAGAAAAATCTAACCCTCACCCCCCTTCTTAGCAGCATTCATTCTCAGCTTTCAAGGATGCCCTCTTGTCCTTTCCCCACCCTCAATAAATTGAAAAATTCCATCAACTGAAATCCTGTATGACATACATACATTCTTTCCATTCATGTGGAATCTTCCCTATTCTGAGACTCAAATTATATACCCAGTTCAGTTGAACACTCTTTCAGCACACATGCTGATATCCCATCAGTCCCTATTGCTGGATTCTTATACAGTTTATGCAACAGCTCTAATACCTCATCCCATACACCTGCATTTCTTCATCCAGTGAAGAGCGAGTTTGATAGCTTTTAACAAAATTGACACTCATTAGTTGAACCTCCTCTTCTGCATCTGCAACCCTTACACCATCTGCATTTAAAAGTTATTCTTTCATTTTTATTCTTCTTTTACTTGCAGCATATCAATAGAATTCTTGTGGGTTGTCTTTAGCAAGCAGAATCAGTTTCTTTTCATACTCAGACTTTGCTTTCTGTACAACAGTTGACTCTTCTAGCTTGCTACTTTGAAAATTATAAGTAGCAAGCTAGAAGAGTCAACTGTTGTCAATCCGATAATTTTCATATCGGACATCATTCTTATGCAGACGGTATTCCTTCCACAGCATCCTTTTCTTATGAATCTCTTGTTTAATAAGATTACACATTCATTTCACTTCTACCCTATTTATTCTTCAAACTCATGGGACACATTCTGATATCGTATCATTTAAGTATTGTTTAAATGCTTCCCATGCACGGTTGATATTCTTCCCATCCAGCAACTGATGCCGTTCCACTGAATTCAGTATACTCCTCAGTTGGTCATAATTTTCTGCTTTGTAGTTTAGCGTGTAACTTTTTCTGAATGGAACACTTATAAACTTAGTCACTTCCCAAGTGAGTACTGCATGATCACTGTCACCAACCAGAGGTAGAATAGCTGCATCTTTAACTGAAATGTCCTCTGACACCATAATCAAATCTAATGCTCTTTGACCTCGAGTTCCTTCTCTCACATGCTGCTCAAGGAAGTTGTCCCGCAACAGCTCAATAAATGCATTTTCATTCTTCTCATGAGATTCTACTGCTACCCAATCAATATTTGGATAATTAAAGTCTCCCATTATGATTATTCTTTTCGTGCTCATTTTGTCTATTTGGTGATGCATTTCTTCATCACTGGAAACCAATCCACCAGGTCTGTAACAACACCCCACTATGTAATTGATCTTGTTAGATTCCATCTAACATCAGATGGCTTTAAACTCACTGCCACATGAAATACTGTTAGTAGCATTACAATCATATGTTTCAAGTCTAACTGGATTCATGTCATCCAATATTATTAGCAACACACCCCCTCCTCTCCTATCCTCTCTAAAAATAGTGTACTCTTTACACTCAATACTATCAGTTAGTATGTCTGATTCTGATAACCAGGTTTCACTAATGACTACAATCTGAGGTCTTAACATATTGACTAAGGCAACAAACTGTACCCATTTGTTTCTAATACTCCTAACATTTGTGTACAGACAATAATCTACCTGCATGTTCTTTTGCATACTGTTGTCTGCAGTCTGCATGATAGAGTTGGACAACTTGCAGATCTCTATTCTTCTCTAGTGCCTTATTCATGTATACATCTTTGCACACGTTTGATGGGTTTGCACCAGATGAACACAAAGTTGAAATTGTTCTCTCCTCATCAACGTTTCCACAACAAAGCCCATTCCTGTTATTAACACTGTTATATGACATTTTCACTCTTACACACTTTGAACTCTTGCCACAAAAACCAAACAATCACAATTGATGTATACTGTGAACAACTTGATCAATTGAATGAAAAACTGAAGAAAAGAGGTGTTCTCTGGTCACTTGAAAGGTTGTTGTTTTTTGCCATAACATATGCCCTCATAGTGTAAGAATCACCTGTACCAAGATTGAGGAACTTGGCTGGGAAAAGCTTCCATAACCTCCGTATTCTCCTGATCTTGCACCTTCAAATTACCACTTATTTCGAAGTTTGCAACATTTCATTAGCGAAAACTTTGTGTTTCCTAAGAAGGAACTCCCACAATGAGGTCTACAGAATTAGTCTGTCGAGACAGTTGAAAAGATAGTTGAATCCTTTGGTTGCAAAGACCTGGTTTCAAATTCAATCCAGAATGCAAGGAACTTTAATAAGGCCTTTTTGGCTGAAGGCGAGTTAGCCGATCTAATTGGCTCCTGCAAAAACTGGCCAGCCAGAATATATGCAACTGATAAACATAAATGTGCTTTCATGGGCTGTTCAACAGAATTGACATTCATCCTCCCCCCACCCCATTTTTTTTTTCATGTCGCAGTAACAATAATATGAGTAGCAACAGTTGTCCACAATCCTACAAGTTGTCTGCTAACTTACTAACACTGTTATATGACATTTTCACTTATTTTTCAGTCTGTCTTCACTGAAACAGCCTTTCCCCATAAAATGTTCATGGGCAAGTGTATACTCCAGCAAAAGAACAATCGATTTATTCTCTCTCTCTCTCTCTTAACTCCCTGCTCACACACAGTATCAACTTTCTGTTCTGAAGCCTCTTGTTTGTGAGAGTGATATTTAAAGAAAAAGAAAGGGGGAGATGATTGAAAAAAGAAGCAGTATTTTTTTTTCTTAGTATGGAATGCTGTGGTAAATAAACTTTTCATATTCTAATTGATAAATGTGGAAAAAAAAAGTAATGTATTGTGTTGTCCAATTTTTATATGAAAATTTAAATTTCACAAAGAATATATAATTTTCAGCAGTAGTATTTTTGTTCAGACATCTGATGTTATTTATTATTATTATTTTTGAAATGATGTTATTTATTATTATTAGTTTTGAAATGAGGTTATATTTTATATATTATATAATCATTTACGTGCAGTTACATTAATAATATCACAATGAGTTCCTTGACATCTGACTCCTCTCTCTTCTGTGGGATAGGAAGGTAATAGCAAAAGTTAATATAACCTAAACAGAATGATTAATTTTTGGAATCTTGAGATATCCTGACTCTGACCTTGAGATATAAGGTCAGAGTTAGGATAATAAGCATGAAGTGCTAACAGAACAATTCCAAACATCCTGCTTATATAGTACCATATCCATTAACCTTTATAACCTTAGAATGTTCATTCAGAACTGGAAGGTCAGATGTCATATAACCAACTATAATTGCCATTGCTGTGATGCACATGCATTGTGCAGACAGACTAAGAATATGAGTAATAATTATTAAAGTGGCATTGTAATTTATGAGAATTTTATACTGGATTGAATGTAACTGTGAAATGTAAGTAGATGGATATCAAAGTTTCAAACATTTACTTTCCTTTATGTGTAGGCTTCAAAAGGGAAGATTCTCCTAGTGATGACTCTGTTATTGGTCCAAGCCTGCCTGTTTCCTTAAAGCGAAAGCTTAAAACAGATAATGAGTCAGATGATAATGATGAAGGATCTGAGGAAGGATTATCACATAAATCAAAGAGTGAAGTTATTGGACCAGCACTTCCTATACGCATACAATTATCTTCTGAAAAGGATGACCTTATTAGTTCTCACAATTTTATTGGTCCTGTTTTGCCACCTGGATTTAAAAAAATAGACACCCAGGAGGATGAGATAGCTCATGAAGTTACTGCCCAATCAGTTTCGTATGAACATGATGATAATGAGGATGATGATGATGTAATTGGTCCATTGCCTAGCGAGGCAGCTGATAAAGATGCTGACATTGATGTTACTGTAGATTTTGAAAGAAGAGCCAAAAAGATGAAAACACTTTTAGAAAATAAAGTGAGTTTATCAATTTTTTATTATCATTTATTTATATTTAATTATGGTTTTGTTGAAATGGTGTTTATATCCCTTCACTGGGCTGCTTGAAGAAAGACTTCTAAGTTCAATTCCACTCAAAGATTAGAACTTTTTTCTAAGCCTTTCTTTGACAAGTTCCTGAGTTAATCTCTGGCACAGCCAAGCAGATTCCTCCCCTGGAAACTTGGGGGTTTTTTAATCCTGTAATCTCATGAAAATGAATTGTAGGATTTGCACTATTTCAGAAATAATATATAGTGTTAAGGTTAGGGACCGTGAGATGGAGTAGTTGTCTGCTGTACTACTCCTTGGATACCAGCTATTAGTCACTAATAGTCTTGGGTTGGCAGTCCTGTGATTGGTTAAGGATTGGGGCTAGCTGCCTGCTAGTCTTAAAAAGTTAGGGTTAATTGCTTCGCCTACTCCCTTTGGGAAATAAAAGGCATTAGCAGATATTTATATATATATATTTTAGTGAATTATTCATGAATAGAAAGTTCTTTCATAGTATAGTACAGTGCCTTCATTGCACAATTGTCAAGGGTGATTTGATATTTTCCCTTCAGTTGGAAATAACCCTGTTTGAATTCTGTCTCGGATGTGAGGAATCTTCATATGGTTTTTTTCAAGTGAAAGTAGATTAGCTGGTCTCTTAGAGGGGTGGCATATTTCTTTTTATCTTGCAAACCAGCAGAAGAATCCACTTAATTAGCAGGCATAATACACTGGCTTTTGTAGCTTTAGTTGCTTAGGCCATAATTCCAAACATCCTGCTTATATAGTACCATATCCATTAACCTTTATAACTTTTGATTTGCACCCAACAGAAATGAACAAACTGGTCATATCATATAAAAATATAGTTATTGAAGTTTTTTACATAGGGTAACTGAAATTTCTGTACTTAAAATAATTGTCCTCTTTTGTGATTTCATGAAGATTTCAAAGCATTTCAGGCAGATTTTGTATCATTGCTTTCATACATTGTACTTGTTATTCGACCATTAATTTCATCAAAAGAAAATTTGCCGAAGGTTAATGAACAATGTCATTCCAAATAAAATAAGTTTCCTGCTTTGCGTGAACAAGGTATTAAGAAATCCTCACATACAGAATAGTCCTTAAAAGCATCATATTTAATTGCGTATATTTACCACAGGGGGGGAAATACAACCTTTTGATGACTTGTATCCAAAATTTGTGTAAGATTGAGTTGGCGATCTGTTGAGCAAGAGCAGTAGATGGTAGAATCGACATTGGTGATCAGTAATTACATTATTAGTCTCCAGGTAGTGAGGAAGTTAAAATAAATAAATCCTATAATTCTTTTTATTTTCAAAGTAGTAGCCAGTCTCTACTTTCAGCCATCGCTGATAGTGAGCTCGAGACTCTCAGTGATTACTATCAGGAGACAGATTGCAGCAAACAAGTACAAGCAGCTCTCGGTTTACGCTGGTTGCGTGCGTGTGCCTTCTTACTGTAGTGTGGTTGACTGAGAAACAACACTAGCAGGCACTCTAGTGTTTGAGTGTTTACCGAGCTAGTACAACGTATATGTATCAAACCTGGTTTTAATGTTGAATCTACCTAATTGTTCTATTTAATTTTTTTTTACGTACATATGTATTAAAATGGGGTGCATAATGGTCAAAGCTGTATAACTGAGAGGAGACCTCCACATAACCTTTAAATGAATGCGGAGAACCGACCAGGGCTTCTGTCCTAATGTCCAGTCCTCACCTTCTCGTGGTGCACCCTGTTGGCTATCTACCTGGATACTGAATGAATGAGGATGGGCTGGCAATTTGGTATTTAGCCAACCAAATTGTATTCTTATTGGTTAAACCAAAATAGAAAATGATGGTACCACATGACAAAATTTCATGCCGGCTGGGGCATCGCCTGGTTAAACAAGGGCCCCCATTGTTTTCGCGAGGAAACCAGGACGAACAGCGAAAAGTCAGCTACTGGAACAAATCTCAAAACACACCCCAACTCAACATCACCAGAGTTAAAGATCGGTACTATCAACATAAGAAGCCTGAATGGCAAAGAAATGGAGCTAGCTGAGGAATTATATAAGACCAGATCGACATAATAGGGGTGACTGAAACAAAAAAGACAAAAACTGGTGAGATCTTTCTGAGCAATAAATACAAAATATTATATTCAGGCAATGACAATCAAGGAAAAGGAGTAGCCATAGTATTCAACACAAAATACAAGGGTAATCTTCTTGAATGGCAGGCAGTCTCAAGTAGAGTAATGTGGGCAAATATGAGAATGGGGAACTGGACAATGAGACTTATTTGTGCCTATGGTCCCACAGAAGGTTCTACTAAGGTAGAAGTGGAAGAATTTTTTTTGGCTTTAGAAAAAGCAACTGACACAATGAAAAAGGAAAAGTTGGTCCTTGTTGGGGATCTAAATAGCAGAGTAGGAAATGATTGTGAGACATACAAAAATATTTTGGGAAAATTTGGAGAAAAGAGCAAAGCTAATAATAATGGCAAATACCTGTTTGATTTCTGCTCAGGACATGGACTGGTTATTACTAACACCATCTTCCAACATAAAAATGTGCACAAATTCACATGGAGAGAAGAGGCAAGAAATAAGAAAAGTCTCATTGACTATGTTATTGTTGATAGTAATGTTTTCTCCCTGGTGCAGGACACCAGAGTGTACAGAGGATTTAAAATTGGAAGTGATCACTATTTAGACTTGAGCATGATAAAATTGAATTTCATATTGAAAAGAATAACATGTAAGAAAGTTTTAAAGCAAATAAAAGTTCAGCATCTCTCAGATGTGAGCTGCAGATTAAAATACACAAAGATTATTGAAGAAAAAATGAAAGAGTTTGAGAATAGGAACCAAACCTTGGAGATTCAGTGGCAAGCCTTTAAGAAAACCCTGATTGATTCAGCTAGAGAGGGATGTGATGAAGTTGTCTGAAAGGATAGAAAAATTAGAACTCCGTGGTGGATATGGGAAGTTAAAGAGGCAGTGAAGGAAAAGAAGAAGAAAGCATATCAAAAGTTCCTAGCAAATAAGTCAGCTTGTGCTCTTAGAGAATACAGAGAAAAATGTAAGAAAGCTAAACAGTGTGTAAAACTAGCTAAACAAAAGTCATGGGAGAACTTTGGCAAGAATATAGAAAATAAATATCAAGAAGTGGTAAGATATTCTGGAGGTTGTTGAAGAAGCTTAGAAATGGAGGAAAGTGCAGTAAAAGGAGTTAGAGATGATAAAGGTGACATGAAAACAAGAGAAAAAGATATCCTTGAAGTATGGAGTAATTACTTCGAAAAATTGCTAAATGAAACAAGCAGTGATAGCACAGTGGTAAAAAACACTCAACAAGCATACAGTCAGGAATACGTATCCATACTTGAAGTAGATAAAGCTACCAAAGGCTTGAAATGTTTAAAGGAAGCAGGAGTAGATGATATTCGACCAGAAATGCTGATGTATGGTGGTATAAGAGTCTTACAGTGGCTGCACTGCATAGTTCAGAATGCATGGATAGAGGGACGAATTGCCGATGATTGGAGTAGAGCTCTCATAGTACCCATATATAAAAAGGGAAATAAAACTGAATGTGAGAATTACAGAGGTATATATCCCTACTGAGTGTTCCTGGTAAGATATATGCAAGTATACTTGAGAAATGGTTGAGAAGAATTGTGGAAGAAAGGCTTGGTGAAGAACAATCTGGATTCAGGTCAAATAGAGGCTGCAGTATCGGATCTTCACTTTACGACAAATAGTGGAGAAATCATGAGAATACAGCAAAGATCTGTATTTAAGTTTTGTTGATTTCGAAAAGGCATATGACAAGGTGCCAAGAGAGAAGCTATTCAATACGCTACAGTTATATGGTGTCAATGGGGCATTATATCAAGCAATACTTAGTCTTTATTTGAGTTGTAAGTCAGCAGTTAGAATTGAAGGAAGTACAGGAAGATGGTTTAATGTTAAATCTAGTGCGAGACATGGATGTACATTATCCCCTCTGTTATTGATTATCTATGTGGATCACATTATGAAGGAAAGTGGTATTAAACATGATATCAAAATTGGAGATGTTATGTCAGGTCTTTGCTTTATGCAGACGGTGTTATACTACTACAAGTCTGAAGATTCTCTGACTAAATTGAATAACTGTTGTAATAGATATGGCATGAAGTTCAGCAAGAAAAAGACAGAGACAATGAAAATAGGTAGAATCATTGAAAATGTTAACTGTGTTGTGAATGGAGAACCTGTGGAACAAGTAAAACATTTCAGCTACTTAGGCACGATTTGTTATGAAGATGGTAAATTAAATATAGAAATAGACAACAGAATAAACAAAGCTGGTATGGTAGGAAGTCGATTAAATAATCGACTTCCTACCATTTCTCTCTTATTCATATGGAATAAGAGAGAAATTAGTCAGAACACTAAATTAGCTGTATACAAGATGTTCAAACCAGTTTTAACTTATGGATCTGAGAGCTGGGTCAGAAGTAAAACACTTGACCAAAGACAAGAGACAGCAGATATGAGATTCCTGAGAAAGATTATAGGCATGAACAGTTGGTCAATGGCAATATCATATTTAAAATGAGGATATTGGGAAAGAACTTGACATTGCAGCATCCAGGAATGCGTTAGCAGTGCTAATCTCAGGTGGTATAGTAACTTAAACAGAATGGGCGAGGAAAGATTAGCAAAACAAGTGTTCTCTGCAGATTGGCAGGAAAATGACTGAGAGGAAGACCAAGATATAGGTGTATTGATACAGCACAAAGTGCCTTAGATGATAGAAATATAAGATTTGATAATGTTGGAGTCTTGACAAGTAACAGACTGATTTGGAGGAAAATTGTAGATAGGAAGTTAGTAATGATGTAAAATTTTCATGTAGTACTATCATATCCTGTACACCCTTTGAGGGTAAATGGCAGGAAATTGATGATGATGATGTATTTAAATTGATAAAGTACGTAATTACATACCATGTCTGATAATAGAAGTGCAGAAAAATTAGCAGAACTTGGTGTTAAGAAGGCGTGGAAACCAATCACGCTTGAAAAGAAGATGGGGGGTGATTCGGAGAATGGAAGATAGGCAGACACATGCTAATATCTGTAGAAGTATGAACTTACCTCCATGTACTGTTACTACAATTAGGAAAAATGCAGATAGAATAAAACAGTCTGCGCAATAATCTACGGCAGCACTAAATGCAAAACTACGTTAAAGCAGGAGTAAACTTCATGAAAAAATGGAAAAATCATTATCATTATGGGTGGATGACTTGAATCAGAAAAACATTCCTCTGACGCAGGCTGTTATAACTGAGAAAGCAAAAACAATTTTTGAGGATCTTAAAAAGACAGATGGAGGTGAAGAAACATTTTTAGGAAGCAGAGGTTGGTTCACGCGATTTAAGTCTCGAAGTAAGTGTCAAATTATGTGGTGAGGCGGCAAGTGCAGATGTTGCGGCAGCGGCTGCTTTTTTTAAAGAATTTCAAGACTATGTAGAACAAGGAAGTTATCCTCCTGATCTCATTTTTAATGTTGATGAGACTGGGCTCTACTGGAAAAAATTGCTATCACGCACCTTCATTTCCTGTGAAGAACCTTCCGCTGCAGGTTTTAAAGCTGCAAAAGATAGACTTACGCTTTTATTTGGTGCAAATGTCTCCAGAACTTTGAAGCTTAAACCAATGTTGGTGTACCATTCACAGACGCCACGCGCCTTCAAGGGTCTAAAATCCATGCTGCTAGTCTATTGGAAATGGAACAAGAAAGCTTGGGTTACACAAGACGTTTTTATAGATTGGTACACAAATTATTTTTGTCCTACCATGCTTCGCTTCTGTAAAGAAAATGATTTGCCAGCCAAGGCATTGCTTCACTTGGATAATGCCCCTGAACATCCTCAAAACCTTGCTGAAGTAAGAACACCATTGGATGTCAAGGTTGTTTACGTGCCCCCAAACACAACATCGCTTTTGCAAACGATGGATCAGAGGATTATATCAATCTTCAAAGCCTATTACCTCCGTATAACATTTATGGAAATGGTAAGAGTCTTGGACACGTCAGGAAAAACTATTAAAGACTATTGGTGGTGAGTCATTTGATATTTTGAAGGGCATTAACAACATCGAGGCAGCTTGGAACAACGTGTCAGCAAATTGTTTAAAAGGAGCATGGCGAAAACTTCTTCCAGCATTTATGGACGACTTCGAGGTGGGATTGTACAATATTACAGCTGAAAATGTGACAGAAGTCTCAGCGAGCCATGATAAACCGCTTTCCAATGAAGACTTAAAAGAATTAGCTGAACAATTAAGTCAACATCCAAAGGAGGATAAAGAAAACGAAGAAAGTCCTCTGAGAGATATGAGCTGATTTACAGCATATCCTTGCAAGCATAGAGACATTGACTGATGAACTCTGCAAAATGGACCACTATTGGGAACGGAGTGTGAACGTAAAAAGGAGTGTAATTGCATCTATTTGACCTTACATTGAACTCCTTAAAGAAAGAAAAAGAAAATCTAGGCGGTTAACACTGGATACTTTTTTTTAAAAAAAAAAAAATGCATGTGATCCGAAATCAGGAACTTCAACATAGAAATATGTAATATCTTTTCGAAGTTTCATATTTTTTGAATGTAATTTTGTTTTGTTTTCATTATTAATAATTTTATTTTAACAAATATATATGTATATATTATCAAAGCTTTAAATATAATAATGTTACACATACTTACACATATTTTTTGACTGCATGGAACGTAACTTCATACCTCCCATTAAAATTGGGTTTGAATCAAATTTGAACTTACTATAGTGTGGCATCTTGGTATGGTTCCAGTGAACTCTGTCTGGTGTCAATGGCATGAGAAGCAAGGCCTGAACTTTCAGATTCCAAAAATCTTATATAATCTTGATATTCTTGCATTCTAATATTAACAGAATGACCAGTCTGTCCAAAGTAGCAAAGATGACAAGAACAGGGTATTCGATAAACATCAAGCAAGGATAGAGGAGATAATAATACAGCAATCCCTCGGTTTATGCGCCTAATGCATTCTTTAAAACAGGCGCATTAATCAAAAACGCACTAATCGAATATAGTAACCTATGGAAAAATGTATAATTCATTCCTCGGATTTCTTTTTTGACCCTTAATTTTTTTTATAAAAGAATTAGGGTATGTCTTAGGGCCCAGTTAAAGGAAATGGAGCTAATGTAGTTTGGCGGGCATTCTGTTTCTTTTTTTTTTTTTTCATACAACTGATGGTACGGCCCTATTGCCTCCTGCAAATTTTACTGCTTTTCTCTCTTCACCAGGGTCAGTCTCTCAGCATTGCTGCTTAAAAACTTGGGGCTTGTCAGTGATTAAATTTTCATATTCTTCTTCAGGATCTTCCCACTGTGCATCTAAATTTAGTAGGTCAGAATCACCCAATTTCTCAGAATGAGATTTAATTAATTAGATTAATTTGAAAAGTCTCTAAAATCATTTGCACAATGTGGAAGAATGTGCTTCCAAATGGCTCGCATATTGCTGGCAGTAATTTCATTCGACTTTGCGACTTTATAACCAGGCTGAGATTTCTCTGATTTGGCTGGAAACGTCTTGGAAAGCATTCGCTTCCAAAAAAAGGCCGATTTCATTGACATTAAATATTTGTTGATCACAATAGTGATCTTCTTACACAATTTTCTTAAAAATCTCTGGATATCTCCTTATCGGCACTTGCAGCTTCTCCTGATTAGAACATTATGTAGGCTATTTCTCTTTTTGAAAAGCTTAAATCACCGAGCACTAACGTGGAATTCTTCTTTTCCATCATTAATAGCCCTTTCTTTCCAGGTTACAAAGAGACTTTTGATTTAATAAAGCCAGTGTTTAGCGGGATCCGTTTTTGGTTACAATCTTCGATCCATGTAAAAAGAAGTCTCTCTAATTCAATCATTATAATACTTTGATTTCGAGTGCATGCATGATGAACTTGAAGCAGCCTTACCTTTCTCTTTGTATTCAGCAGTTGATTCACCCATTTTTGTGTTCTTGTCCTATCTTTGCTCTGGACCTGCCTTGTTCATTTTTCTTTATTATTTCAAATTTTTCTTCCAATTAGATTACTTTTCAAATCATTTTCACACTTCTGTTTTTTGCTCACTAATTCTTTTACTCATGGTTAAACATTAGAAAAATAATTTAAAATAAAAAAGTAAGGAAAACAATTGCACGAGATATGATCAGCAAAATGCTATGTAAAGCAGACGACATAAATTTTGGCGGTAAATTTGGAACATAGTGTAGTATGCCATTAAAAAATAACATTTGTAAAATGTTTCAAATCGGTAACTAAATTATTTCATCCTGGTGAGTGATTTTTTAAAATAGTTAGCCATAAAAAATGTATAGATCTAAAATTTTTAAAATGTGTAACATTTATTTTTAAGATGTATATAGGCACTAATCGGGGCATTAATCGAGGGATTGCTGTATAGACCAGTAGAAGATTTCCAGGTGCACCCTGTGGTATTCCAGAGAAATGTGTGTCCAGATATAAAAATAAATATAGTTACTCTATTATACCTTTTCATTACGGATATACCACTCTTTTTGTCAATACATCATTATTATGTTAATTAACAGCGGTTTTTCTTGTAAAGAGAACAAGAATATGGTTTATTCTTGTTGTGTATATTACTTATTTTAAAAGAGTTGGAAGTGGATGTTATGTGCATATTACTTATTTTCAGATAAATACACCCAAATAAAATGGATAGATTTCTCAAAAAGAAGCGTGATATTAAAGAATCAGATTCTGAAAGTGAGCAAAAGTTAAGTGCAAGTAAGAAAGCAAAATCGCGGCCTACTCGCAAATATAATGAAAGTTATTTAAGCTTCGGTTTCACTTGAACCGGAAGTGAAGATCATCCTTTGCAGCTATGTTTAGTATGTGGATGTAAAATGGCAAATGAATCATTGCTTCCTAGTAAATTGAGTAAACATTTTAAAACTATACACTCTAATTTACAAGATAAATCTGTAAGTTTTTTCAAGAGATTGTCTGAACAGCAAACAAAAGCGGCAAATATCTTTTAAAAGTATAATGACTGTTTCTGATAAAGCTCAAATCGTTTCTTATCAAGTCTCAGAACTAATAGCAAAAAATATGAAAGATCATACTTTAGGTGAGTCACTTATTTTGCCTGCATGCAAAAAAATGGTCATGACAATGCTAGGAATGAAATGAATCTTGCTTATTTTCAATGCCAGCAATGAAAATAAGCAAGATTCCTTTGTCCAATGATACAGTTCACAGGCGTATTATAGAAATGTCTTCTGATATCGAGAAAAATGTATGCAGTTATAAACTTCAGTATTCAAATTTTGCATTGCAAGTTGATGAGTCAACAGACATTACCAACAAGGCGCAGCTCTTAGCATTCGTCTGTTTTATTAATGAAGATCAAATAGTAAATCAGTTTCTTTTTTGCAAAGAATTAAGTGTGTCTGCAAAAGGTGAGGATGTTTTTAACATTTTGAATAGCTATCTTGATAAATGGCAGTTAACATGGAAGTCGTGTGTAGGCATTTGTACAGATGGAGCCCCTTCCATGGTAGGCTGTGTTAAGGGCCTTACATCTTTTGTAAAAAAAACAAAATGAGAATGTTATAGTAACTCGCTGCTTTCTTCTTAGGGAGGTCTTGATGGCAAAAACATTGGGAGAAAAATTAAGAGAAGTTTTAGATCAAGTTGCTCAGATGGTAAACTTTATTAAAACAAGACCTGTCAAATCGCGTTTATTTGAAAAGCATTGTATCGATATGGATTCACAACACAGACGGGTGCTTTTACACACTGAGATGAGGTGGCTGTTAAGGGGGAAAGTACTTACCCGTGTACACGAGCTACGACAAGAACTTCTTACGTTTTTTGAAGAGATGAAACAATTACATCTTTGTAACCTCCTTCGGTGCGAATTTTGGATTGCCAGGTTACAGTATTTGGCAGATATATTTCAGCAGCTCAATATTTTGAATACTAGCATGCAAGGGAAAGAAGAAAATATTCTCACATCCACTGACAAAATGAAAGCGTTTCAGAGAAAACTACAGATTTGGAAAAGAAAAGCTATTGAAGGTAATTTGGAAATGTTTCCGTTGGTAAGTAACACTTGCATAAATGAAACACTTCCAATAATAGTTGAACATTTAACAAGTTTAGAAGAAAAATTGAGTTCTTATTTTCCATCACTTAACACTGAACTATACGATTGGATTAGAAACCCATTTATGGAAACTTCAAGTGATTTTGGTTTAACATTAACAGAAGAAGAAGAACTGGCAGCTATATCCACTGATCGTGGATTGATGATTAAACATAAGGAATTGTCTCTCGAAGCCTTTAGGATTTCTATAAAAGAAGAATATGTGTCAATATCTAAAAAAGCTTTGAACATTTTACTACAATTTTCAACATCATATTTATGTGAATTAGGATTTTCTACCCTTACCAGAATTAAGTGTAAAAAGAGAGGAACTCTTCAATGTATTGACAAGGAAAAGAGAGTTTGCCTTCCAAATATATGCCCAAACATTTAAGCAATTGCTAGGACACATCAGGCTCATGTTTCTCATAAACACAAGAATGAATAAACTTAAGGTATGTTTCATTTTATTATTTTTTTATCGCATTATTTTTTTTCTGTAATATTTGACTTAATTATTATAACATATTTCTCAGAAATTTGTATGTAGTGTGCCTACAATTATTTGTAGGATTTTAAATGCGCCCCGACTTCAAAAAGTTTGAGAACCACTGGTATAGACAGTAAGAAAGATGACAACTTCAGGGCTAGTTTGAAGGTAGTGTACAAATTACATCTGCAAAGAGTCCTTGGTATTTGTTTAGATGTTCCTTTAAGGCAGTGTTTCTCGACCTTTTTTGGATCACGCCCCACCTCAACATCTCAAAGATTTTGATGCCCCACCCCCCTCTAGCATAATAGTCAGCCAAGTTCTGAAAAAGTATAATATAAATATGTACATGTACATTTTCAAATTATTCAAATTGCCCCTCTGTGGGGCATACGCCCCACGTTGAGAAACACTGCTTTAAGGTATGGTATACTGATCCTTTTAACTTCAGATTGCAATCTTGAAGAGGGTTGATGATTTTCAAATATTTTCTGTATCAAGGTCTCGCTGTATCCATTAAGTAATAGTTAATTCTTCTAGTTTGAAGAGACTCAGATGAACAAATTGTGCATGCTTGGTGCACAAGGCTTTTGATAATACCTATTTTGTGAATGATGATGGTGTGAAGATGCTTGGATATATCTGCATGTCAAGGATGGCTTCCTGTAAACAGAAAATTCAATATTACTAGCAGAGTTGCAATGTGTTAAAGTATCCAAAAAGGGGAGACTGTTGTTAGATTCACTCTAAATAGTGAACTTGATGTGAGTATATAAGGAGTTAATTTTATCCAGAAATTGAAGTAGTTATGTTTCAGAGTCAATCAGTTTGCAAAGATGTTCTTCACAAAACATAACCAAATGCAAGGTCAAGGATTTGCCTACATTTTGTGTATTTTTGGAATCTGAGGGATCAGGCCTTGCTTCTCATGCCATCGTCACTAGACAGAGTTAACTGGAAACATACCAAGACGCTACACTACAGCAGGTTCATATTTGATCGTCAAATCACATGAAGTCCTATGCCACCATTCTAATCTTAATCGGATAGATTGTATGCCTATCTCTAAGTTTTGGCAAGTGATTACTGTTAACCATTTATAATTTTTTTTTTAGATTAATTAATTATACAGCTATAACCACGTCTCTCAACTGTAATAGTGACCTAGGCACATGATATTATACACGTGCTCTATGAGTTCTTGTATTCAAAATTTAAATGTTGAAGGTAGAAGAACATTTAAATGTTCATCTACCTTCTCCCTGAATGAAGCTCATGACACATTGAGAAAATATATAAGAGTAATAAGTTCTGTTTAGTTTTTTCTTATGTGCACGAAACTGTTATTTAAAAACAAAAAAGAATATTAAGATAATAATTATAGTTTCCTTGTCATCTGCCTCTCATCGAATTAGTGATATAGAGGTGGTCTGTCATGTCACCATTTCTTATGCTAAAGGTGTCTCAGAAAGTATAGCCAAACTACTTAGATACATTGGCCTACAAGTATCTTTCCTTTCTGTCAACAAGATATCTACTTTTCTAGTTTAAGTAAGGATAAACATGTGCCTTTAGACTATCCTGGAGTGTATCAAATTCCTTGAGTGTAGATTATCATATTTTGGCCAAACAGATAGATCTGTAGCCATGTGTTGTAATAAACATTTAATGTTAATGTTCCATAAGCCAGTGCAATCAGGACTTGAAGAGCATGTTATCACCACTAGACACTGAGTTCTTTGGAAGAAAATTAAGGTTATCCATAAAAGTAATAATCTCTTGGAATATTAATACAAAGATTTGTGAGACCTTGCTACATGTGAAGGATGGCTTCCTGTAAACAGAAAATTCAGTATTACCAGCAGAGTTACGATGTATTCAAGTATCCAAAAAGAGGACACTGTTGTTAGATTTACACTCAATAGTGAACTTGATGCATTTGCAACATTTATACAAAGAGCGTTATTGAGAGCTTTGCTACATTGACTGAATCTAAATAGAAATAATAGACTTAAATTATTCCTCTTATGGGAAATAGTCTATCTCAAATTCCAGAATTAACTTAAATTTAATTATATTTTTTGAATTTTATTTTTTTTAATTAAATCTTGTTAAAATTATTTTTACTAGAACCTTAATTAGACTGATTTCTGTTCTTGTTGTTTATTTTAAAGTCATACTGTAGATGCCTTTGATACTAGGGCAGAAGTTTTATATTAATAAAAATATATCTTCTTCTTTGAGTGCCATCTCCTATCGGAGGTCGGCGACCACCTTGGCAAATTTAGAGCGATCCTCAGCCACTAAACAGTCCCTCAGAGCTCATGTCAGTCCACTGATTGATGTCTGCTAGCCACGATTTTCTTCATCTTCCTTGTCCTCCTCCATTTATCTTCCTCTTTATAAGCAATCGAGGTCTTTTATATTTTTCATTACGAAGTAGGTGACCAAGATATGCAGTTTTCCTTCTTTTTATGGTATCTAAAAGTTCACGTGATTTTCCCATTTGTTCCAGTACATCCTGATTGGACGTTTTTGCTGTCCATGGGATTTTTAACATTCATCTGTATATGTATAAAAATGTATATATACATGTATATGTATATATTGTATATGTGTGTATGTGTATGTATGTAGAAAGTATTTTACCTTGGGTATAAAAAAAAAAAAAAAAAAAAAATCAGCTAACGCCTTTTTATTCCCGTATATACGGGAGTAGGCGAGGCCATTTAGCCCTATCTAACTTTTGGAGACTGAGTGGGCAATTCAATCTCCACTGGTACCCAATCAGAGACAGATGGCCCAAGGCTATCACTAATTAAGCGGTACGCAGTGAAGAGAGACGGCTCAAATGTGCCGCCATCTCGTGGTCTCTAACCCTAACACAATATATTTAATGTCTGAAAATAATGTGGGTTCTACGGTCGATTATTTTAAACCTGGTTTTACTCCATTTCCCAAGCAAGCAAACAGACAAGTCAAGTTTGCGCCTGCAAGTGTTGCAAGTCTAGCTGACCCTGCACGTAGTGCAAGACCAAGGCAACTCATGGTAAAAGTAGAATAAGCCAAGGTAAAATACTTTCTACATTTATATCTCCTCATGAGATTTATTTAATAAGATTAAAACACCTTATGGTAACTTGTTAGGTAAAATACTTATAAGCTCTGTATTACTAAAATCTTGGTATTTATAGCCTGGCTCCCACTGATGAGACCTCAATAAAGGTCGAAACCGGTCTGGGTAGTGGCCCCTTACCTTTAATACAAAACATCATACATCTCCTCCAGGAGATGTGCTTTGCATTAAGGGTAAATATTAAGATTAGTGATCAGAGCTTATTATACTTTTACCATGAGTTGCCTTGGCCTTTGCACTACGTGCAGGGTCAGCTAGACTTGCAGGCGCAAACTTGACTTGTTTGTCTGTTTGCTTACTTGGGAAATGGGGTAAAACCAGGTTTAAAATAGCTTGGTATATTTGACATGTATATATGTATAAAAATATATACATAAGGTAAATCCATTTTATGCTGTTTATTAATATAAAATTATTATACAGCAATGGAATAACACTTACGTTAAAAAAAATATTTATTATTTGTACACAGTTAGGTTTCATAACCATTGCAAAATACAGTTGAAATGAAATAAACAAAAAAGAGATATACCAAAGATCACCTAACTTAGAGAACCATCTGGAATAAAAAAAAAAAAAAAAAAAAAGCCTACAAAATATTTCTCTAGTTGATCAACTTATATTGTATTTTCTTCTCCATATGTGTCATTGTGGAAGTTACTGTGAGGCTATGTCAGCCTCTTTTCTTTGAACAGAAAATGTTTATTCGAAAGTTAGACACAGAGGTCCTAGACTCCTTTAGAAGCAAATGAGATTCTTCACAAGAGCTACAGTTGCTATACAGAAGAGTTTAAACAAATTGTGACTTGCATAATTTAAATTTTTGTGTATAGTGTCTTTACTAGATTCTACTCGTATTACTATGTAACTTACTAATACTGTCAATTTTATATTTTCAGAAGTCATCTACTTGGCATGTATTGGTGGGGGGAGGAACTAATCCTTCCCAGTTTTACTTGTACTAATATTTCCATTTTGTTTAGTACAGTTTAGCATATTTATTTTAGCCATTATTACGTGATAATGTTTTATATTTTAATTTGGCAGTTTGATTAATGTCTATATAATATATTATTTATTACCTGTCTTCATATGAAAAGTGATCAGAGGTTAAATGGAAATTTTTGCTAATTACTGTGTATTTACAAATTGGTATAATCAGTCATCAAAGAAAATGCTTATTTTGTGCTTATATTTTAAATTGAATGGCTTCATGTCGAATTTCATGTGATGAGTTGCATTGTTTTTCTTCTTGTCTGTTACTTTTACTGGCTAACTTGAAGATGATGTAAAATTGTCTGTTGGAATTCAAACATTGCCCCTTGCATAATTTTATTTTATTTAGTATGTAATAATCTATAAAGAAACATTAAATAACATAATTTATCAAATAGAATATAGATATTCTATTCATTATCAAAATTCACTTTCCAGATTAATATTGATAATGTACTGAGTTATTTGATGTGTGCAGTTTTAAACATAAGAACCATAATAAATGCTGAATGTAATTTCTAAGGTCCTCCTAGTTATGGTATTTAAAATTTTATTGCCATATATTTTATCTGTGAAAAAAACATCAAACCCGATGGGTGTTTATTGTTACGATGTTTCACTTATTTTATTTTTTTTAGTCTAAAGGTATAGAAGATAATTTACATCAGAGAGAAGAATGGATGACAGAACTTCCTCCTGAGATTGGGCGTCAAATTGGAATTACAGCTCGAGGTTTTAATCAGAATATTCCAGCTAAACGAGATACAAGTTGGACAGAAACACCAGCTGATCGTGCTAAAAAGCAAAAGGTTAAGTGTTATGAGGTTTTTTTTTTTTGTTTATTTTAGGCTAATTATATATATATATATATATATCTTTAAAGTTCTAACACAGTTTCAAAATTTTAAGAGTCCAGACAGTTTTTAATCAAATCGAATAATTCCATCTCAAATACTGAGAATTATACAAAGAAAGGATTTAAATTCATTGGAGCTTATGTTAGGACCATTGCTGTAAATAGTGCATCTTGTTAAAAGTACTTCATTGAATCGAAAGTGATAAGATACTTAGTTTTCAAAGTAAAAGTTTGTTTTAAAATAGAACAGTGATAGAGAATATTCAAAGGAAATACAATTGGGAGTACAATATGTATATATATTTCAGGTTTCATGAAATGTAGTGTAGCGTAGCATAGCCTTCTGTAGTGTGTAGCTACCGTTTTTCAGTAGCTACACACTACAGAAGGCTGGTTGAATAGCAATCATACATATTGCTGATTTTTATACTAAATTTGTTATTATAGCTGTTATTCAGTTTAGTTAAGGAATCCTGCAGTCTTCTATTAGATTTGTTTAGGGGGAGCATTATTATATTTACAAAGAGCTGAGTTGAATATCTCAAATTTTGATGTTAGTCCTAATGGTACTTTCCCTCTGTAATGTGGATCCTTATCTCACACCTGATTTAATATTGTACCATCTTCTTGTACCTTCTTCAATTCTAATTTCTGACTTTTCAACTTAAATGTAGACTATGTATTACTCAGTATAATGTACCATTTATACCATGTAATTATAGCATTTTGTACAGTTTTTATCTTGGTACCCATTCATATGCCTTCTCCAAATCTACAGAACCTTCTTATATTCCCATGATTTCTCAGCTGTTTGTTTTAAAGTGAAAATCTGATCCTGACAACTTCTTTTGCCTGAAACCAGCTTATTCTCTAAATTTTTCTTCACAGTTTTTCTTAGCTTCTCAAGCATGCTTCCATAAATCTCATTGTTCATTTCTCCATATATATAAGGAAAATGAAGAAAGTAAATTATAGGAAAAACAAACCTTTTTTTTAGAAAGATAAATGAAGTTACAGGAAATTTACCCTTAGATTGGGTATATAAAAATAATTTAGTAACAAGGTCAATGAAAACCTGAAAGAAAGATGGAGAATTGTGTAGTTTGAGTGCAAGAATGATATTAACATTGTAAGAGAATTTGAAAGGTGCACATTTCTCAAGGAACCTCTGATAATGATCAAGTCAGGTGATGTGAGCACAACACAACAGTTGCTGAAAGGGAAATTTTCTTGTGCTGATGGAGTTTTAATGGAATTATTGAGCAGTTTAAGATGTAGTAGTAATGATGTTAGCAGAAATCTGTCAACACATTTGGAAAGAAATATACTGGCCTAGAATTGGAAAACAGAGTATTCACCAGGTCTTAAATTAATCCAAAAGAACATGAGAATTACAGAACTGTTGCCTTAATTTAACATGAAAAAAAAAAAAAGTTATGTTGAAAACAATGTGAAGATAGAGAAATGCCAGAACAGTGTTAGATACTGAATGGAGAACTTCTTGACAAGTTATTCATTCAGGATCTAACATGTAAGCTTTACAAAATTACAAAGAAATTTGCATAATACCTGCTTAAGCAGAAGGTGAGAAACACCTAAGTTGTTGTATATGAAGTATCTATCAGTATGAGTAATATATTGGAATTTATTTATTGTAAAACGGAAAGCTAAAAATCGAGAATAATGTCAGATTAGCATTTCATGTAAAGGAATAATGGCTTAATTTATGTATTATCAAACTATCGTAAGTCGCTAGGTAAGAAATGACTAATAGGATCAACGGTCACATCTAAACCGCAAGTACCTGTCTTAATGCTGGAGGCTGTAGCTTACGGGGAAGGCTGACGTAAGCGCTTTTCCTCGAAAATAACACCTAATAGCAAGGGGATCAACCTAATGCCGATGTAAGCTATGGATCGTGCGAAAAACAATACAGAAAAGAGGGTGCCGAAAAAAAGTATTTAAGGCAATATGCACTAAGCTCAAGGCTTTTTTTCCTGTTTTCTTGGGGAATTTTGGAGATCGAGGACTCGACGAGTGATCAGAGATAGGACAAGCCGAGGGTGCTATGTCGATGACAGCCGGCCGTATTCATGACCTGTGCTGAGAGGTATTCTGCTGAGATCCATATGAGAATCAACAGTTCATGCAGAATGGCACCAAACGCTGAACGACCCACCCGAGTGAGCGGAGAAAGCACATAGCACCAACCATTTCTTGATTTGTGTCCAGTAGCAGAGAACGGAACAACTCAGTCACAAGACGAAGGATGACCCGTGCAACATGTGGCAGCTAATAGACCTTCGGAGGGACTTGGTAAAGTAAAGATTCTTTTGTTTTATATCTTGCAATTGTTTGAAGGTAGAATTTGTTCCTTGATAAATCAAGACTGAGGACATTTTAGAGAACTTTGATAGGATAGAGTAATTAATACAACCAATTCTATTAGACAAAGAATTATATATCATAAATCTCTAACGTGTATATGATTGAAATAGTGAAAACCCTTTTGTTAATTGAGTAAACTTAACTAAGAGAGAAATGATTTGAGAAATATCTATTTAAAGTAAATGTGAATGAAGGAACTTGACTTGAGTGTAACATTGTTTAAATTATCCATTGTATTACATGATTTTGCATGTCAGTTTATTGTGAGAAAGTCAGATTAGTATTGAACAGTTTGTATAGATAAGCATAAGACATTAACTTAGCTAGAAATTCAGGAGTTTTGATAACTTGATACAAGATTTAATGTACCTGTCTCTTAGTATTAATAGACATGTTTTGTTATTTGAATCTGAGTCTTGCCTGAGTTCGAGGTGTCAACCTACCACTTATAAAATTCGAACCAAATAGCGGGAAGGAGTTTAGAAAATTATATAATAGAGATTAGATCTTAGGTCACGACTGCAAGGAACTGAGATCTATATACTCACGTGTGAATTTCTATTAACGTATATGCCTAAAACCTAGGAATATTTCCCTGAGCCCGAATTATATTCTTGTTATAGGAAGCTGGCTGGCGCAGTTAAAATATAAATTTGCCAGTTTCTGAAGAGGAAATATCCGGGATCAACTGGATATTTCCTCTTCAGAAACTGGGAGGGTGGGGAACAACTGCCAAGTTGTTTTTGTTAGGAACTGTTGGACAGACCCTGTTGAAAGGCCCTGTGGGCTGTGGCATTATGGTAATGCAGCAACCAATCTCTGCTACTCCACATTTCTGGCCATTGTCATCTTACACAGTCTTCTCAAAATGGTGGTTCACTGTCT
The DNA here is from genome assembly GCF_054136105.1 of Typopeltis vanoorti. Taxonomy (NCBI): domain Eukaryota; kingdom Metazoa; phylum Arthropoda; class Arachnida; order Uropygi; family Thelyphonidae; genus Typopeltis; species Typopeltis vanoorti. Next base: position 73,983,452 of record NC_143569.1, on the reverse strand, counting down.
GTCTAGGAGGAACAAATTCTTTGTGTACAATTCCATTCGCATAAAATAAAAAAAAAAAATCAACATTGTGTTGACGTTTGATCGAACTTGATGTGCCTTCTTGAGTCTAGGTGAATTTGCATGTTTCCAATGGCTTAATGCTTGTTTTGTTTCTGGATCATAACCATAATACCAAGACTCATCCCCAGTCACAACTTTTGAAAGAAAGTTCTGGTCATTAAGAATTTGCTCCCTCAAATCACAGCAAACATTCAAACACATTTTTATTTTATTTTGCTTTCTTAATCTTCTGTGAGCAAACGAGGTACAAATTTAGCAGACACATTCTATTTGCAAATCTTCTGTTAAAATTCGATGGCATGAACAACATGACAATTCCATCTCTTCAGAAACTTGGTCTTCAACTGACATGACCCTATTTTTGAAATGGGAAAATCACTCATAGACTTGCATTTTATCTAAAGCATCATCCTTAAAAGCTTACCGAAGCATAACAATAGTTTCATCTGCAGTTTTACCCAAAGGAAACCAAATTTCACACACACACTCTTTGTTCCTTGTGGTCAGCCATCACAAAATTGCAATCTTGCTTGTAAGCACTAACAAAAAAGTTAGTGCTTACAAGCCAGAACAACAAACCAGTTCACACAGGATGATGCCACTTGCCAGACTGGGTACCTCCTTGTATACAGGGTTTCCATAAAAGAATGTTTATATTTATATGTAAAATTTATTGAAAAATGTAAGATACAGCTGAAACAAATATTGCAAAATTAAATTAAGGGGATATTAGATCCCACATTGTTTTAAAACTGAATAGGAAACTCAAAGATTGGAATCAGAGAGTTTCATGCCGAATATAGTATAAAAAACTATAAAAGTATCGGCGAATGCTAACGTGAGCTAAATGCAAGTAGTCCTAGAACGTAGTACAAACACGGGCAACTCGTTGCAAAGGTGGGTAAAGTTCTGATTGCTAATCTTGGTATTTTCCATAATGTAAAAACACATTTCCTAGGAAATGTATGCTGTTATTACATTATGGTGGGAGGTCACTACCCAGACCGGTTTCAGCCTTTTTTGAGGCTTCATCAGTGAGTAGCTAGACTAAATTAATACCAAAGGGTATAGCGAAAAGAACTTATATACTCTGCTATACGAGTTGTCCAAAAGGTGCACCCATTAAGTTACTTAAATATCAGAGCCAACAGGCTTCATTTCGGCGATATAAACATTAATTAGTGACCTCCCACCATAATGTAATAACAGCATACATTTCCTAGGAAATGTGTTTTTACATTATGGAAAATACCATGCTTAGCGATCAGAACTTTACCCACCTTTGCAACAAGTTGCCCATGTTTCTACTACATTCTAGGACTACTTGCATTTAGCTCACACTAGTATTCGCCGATACTTTTATAGTTTTTTTTATACTATATTCGGCATGAAACTCTCTGATTCCAATCTTTGAGTTTCCTATTCGGTTTTAAAACAATGTGGGATCTAATATCCCCTTAATTTAATTAATGTTTATATCGCCGAAATGAAGCCTGTTGGCTCTTATATTTAAGTAAGTATTGCAAAATAATTTGTAATGTAAAGTTGTTATTTGGGATAAGCAAGATTAATGTGAATTTCATGTATAGACCGTAACTTTGATCTTTCCATGTGCAGCCCAACTTTTTTTGAATAATTGTGGCAATAGTATTTCTAAGTTTGGCTTTTAATTCTTGTACTGAAGTCATTCGATTTTCTCATACCATGACAGAGTGTACACTTGATCACAGTATGAGAGAATTGAAAGAATATTGTTGAGATTATGACATAGCTAAGCAATTGGTCCATTCCTAACCCAAATTCTAAAAAGAGGTATATCCAGAATTCTCAGGTAATCTGTAAATTTATGTTTCTCAGTATTACCAGTTTTTACATTTATTATATCACAAGTCAGTATATTGATTACATACATACAGCCAAATCCTCTTTGTACATGAATCACTGCCTCATATTATTTTGCATATTATAAGGCATACTTAGCTTTTTGTTGAAATATCACTGTTTTGATACACCTGCAGATTTGAATGAGATAGATACATATATACAACTCTTTGTTGTAGAGTAGGTGAGAATTTATTTTAAGTCACTGTTAGCCTAATGGCTTGAGATAGACTCATATTTACTGTCTCCATATAATATTTCTGTCACCTGGTAAATGTGCAAGAAGAACTTATTGTTGCCATGGAATGAAAACATAATACCACACCTGTGTTTAAACAAACTAACATGATTATTTAATATACAGAGAAAAATTAGTTATCTAATAATTATTATTATTTTTATGGCTATTTAGCCTATTTTTGTTTAGGAGTACCCCCTTTTTACAATGTCATTGGCTTTTTACTCAATTTTTAGGGCATTACTGATGTTTTAAAGACAGATATATGAAGAATACATATAGGAAGAATAATTCAGACATACCTTTGTAGGATGTTGCTGGTTATCTTCTTATTCAGCGACATCCGGCTTATACATTAATCTGCTGTTCGAGTATCACTGAAAGGAACGGGGGGGTTGGAAAAGTGGGGGGTAGAGAGATGGTGGGAGAATTTTCGGTGAGGCAGGAGGTGTGTGAATTTTAAACTCGGGTTTTTTTAAGCAATGAAACAATGCTTAGAATATCGGAAAGGATAGTTATAAAATGTGACAAAAACTCGATAAACTTTCACCGCCACTACATAATCTCAGAGAGTTGGAAGCTCCAAAACATGAAAATTAGGTAATGACTCTGACCAATAGAATACAACACAGATCACCAAAGACAAAAACACCAAGCAGGCATGACATAGCCTCCACTTCCCTTACAAGCTGAAGATGGCACACTGTCAAAACGGCACACTCCGTTACTCTCACCCCTGATCTTATCCCATCATATCCTTCTCCTTCCCCAAAAATTTCTATCTTTCACCTCCCTCTCAAAGAATTCTCTGTCCATCCTTAAAAAAACCAGGGTTTAAAATTCACACACCTCCTGCCCTCACTGAAAATTCTCCAACATCTCTCTATCTCCACTTTTCCAACCGCTGTTCCTTTCAGTCATACTTTAACAGCAGACAAATGTATATCACCATACGCTGGATGCCGCTGAACAGCAACATCCTACAAAGGTATATCTGAATTATTCTTCATATGCATAAAAATAATATTTACTTAGAGGAATAACATGGAATTTTTCCAGAAATAATACCTATTTAATAATTGATTTGGAAGTTAAAAATGAATGAGTTGCAACTGCTGTTATACAAGTAAAGGTTACTTGTAAACTTGTATTTACAGACAGAAAATACAATTGACCCTTGAAGAATGTGGATTTGAACAGCGTGGATCCACTTATATGTGGTTTTTTATGAAAAATATACTGGAAAATTTTTTGGAGATTTGCAACAATTTGAAAAAACTTGCAGATGCACTCGTAGCTTAGAAATATCGAAAAAATTAAGAAAAAATTAGATATGCCATGAAGACATAAAATATATGTAGGTACTAGTCTATTTTATCATTTACTACCATAAAGTATACACAAATCTATTATAAAAAGTTAGCCAATCTATTATAAAAATTTATCAAAACCTATGCACACAAACACTTACAGACTGTACATGGCCATTTGCAGTCAAGAGAAAAGTAAACATACATAAAGATGCACTGTTAAATTATAACTGCATAAAATTAACTGTTATTAATTAGTTAAATTAATTAATTAGTATAAAATACACTTTTTATAATGAATTCATTCATTAGTGTATAGGTTAGGCTACCACGAAGCAATTGGAAAGCAATCGTATTGCTGCTGCTTCATTATCTATGCGTGAATTGTTATATCTTTAACCTCCCCAACCGGCCATGACATCCGTCCAGCTAAATCTTGATACGATTCTATAACACCTGTTGATTAACATGGATAAGAAGTGCAATTTGGTCTCACTATTTTATCCACCTCGGCCAGTAGAGAGGTTAATAAATATGAATTTCTTTTTCGCATTATCTTTTCATTTTTTATGTCTAGTGTTAGTAATACTTATAACACTACAATGTTTTGTATTATATAAGGCAATATTGATGTAGGTACTGACAGACATACGATTCATCTTGGAAACAGACTGCATAAATTTATGGTATCAATAAATACAGTACATTATTGTAAATGTATTTTCACTTCCTTATGATCTTCTTTAATAATATTTTCTTTTCTCTGGCTTACTTTATTGTAAGAATATAGTATATATACATACATACATACATACCATATAAAATATATGTTAATGGACTGTTCATGTTATTGGTAAGGCTTCTGGTCAACAGTAAGCTACTAGTAGTTAAGTTTTTGATGAGTCAAAAGTTATGCACGGATTTTCGAACAACGCTAGAAGTTGGTGCTCCTAACCCTTCTGTTGTTGCACAAGGGTTAGGGGCACCAACTGTATATTAATTATATGAGAGCAAGTACTTGCAATTTTTGAACATGTTTATCTTCATGGCAGTATAAATTGTATAATTTATACAAGGAGGAAAAATGAATGGAGTACTTGTTGTCAGTATTTGCAACATGCATTAAAATTCCTATCTCATACTGCTGAAAAGTTTAATGTACACTTCACGGAGTTGTAAATTCCTGTTTTTAATTTTTTTATAGCATCAAGAACAGCAGCCACAGAAAATGCCAGATTTGCAGTTACATGCTAAAGCAGCAAAAGATTTTGATACTTCTGAAAAATTAGAGGAATATAACGTAAGCATATGTGACTGCCTTGACATAATAAACATAAAAGATTGCCAGAATATACTTAAATATAATGTATTTTATATTTTGATGAATCTGATATTTATTTCATTGACATTCAGTTATTTAAATATATTAAACTTTGAAATTCTTCTTAAATTTTTTCATTAATTTGATATACTTCGTGTTATTTCATTTTATTTATTTCATCAAGAATAATAAATAGAATATTTAAAACCCTCATAAGCACAACTTATCCAAATTAAAACATGAAACATTAGCTTGACCTAATCTATTGTATATTAGTGAGGCAGTTATGGCATTGTGATAAAAAATGTATATTTTAAATTTTTATTCTACTTTTACATTAATGCTGATAACATATAATTTGAATACTTCACTCCACTCAGGAGGTCCGAAAAATTGTCTAGATAAGTGGAGGTACTGAATACACTAAAATCTGCAACAAAAAGAATTGCAGATTTCCTTATTTTTAAAAAAGCTGTCTATGCTGAAGGGATAAAAATAGCAAAATGGAACCAATGTTGCATTATAGCCAGTTGTCAAAAGTATCTCTCATATAGAACATAAAATCTTTATTTACTCCTTGCCATCATGTTTTTTGTATTTTAAAATCAGCCATTGTTAATTTTTTGCAAACTTTTAGGCAAATTTTTTTATAGAAATGCTTCAGTCAAGGTGATTTTGGATGTACATGTATTCATAAAATACTCAAAAAATCATACTTATGGATTCATCTTAGGACTTACAGGATAGACTATAAAATAGGGAAAAAAGCACTTCAGATGAAGCAGGTGGTTGTCATATTAAATGTAAATAAGAAATAAAAAGCACACACCTTGAGCATTAAAATGAAAGTAAAAAAGTCATCAATTGGACAGTCTGGAAATAAGTTGTGATAAAGTTATAGATTTTATTCTGTGAAATAAAATGGTAGCCATAATTAATAGGATGTCAGAGAGGAGGATTGAATTTTCCATTCTCTGCCATTTATATTCTCTGTTTGACAAGTTACTTGCATGAGGTTTAGCCTTTGATAGCATGTTGGCTACATCAGGCCTAATATTGTTGGCCTCACTGGCTGGAAGGTTGTAGATTCTTGATCTGGATCAAGAAATCTTTGGTTGGTACATGTCTAGGCTATCATTTTAAACCACACAGACTATATTAAAAAAAAAACAACCACCCTTCTTAAAGACCGATCCATCTTCTCATTGATCTCCGCATGCCTGAGGACTCGTGCCTTTGGTAACAATGTTTCTCTATCTACTTCTACCTCTTGACATGGCAGTTTCTTCTTTCTTCCAAGGAAAGTCTTCAGATCATTTGGATTTGATCTATCCATCTTGCTCTTGGTCTTCCGATCCATCTCCTGCCTACTAAATTATGACCCAACCTACACATGGATTACTACCATTCATAGATTACTAAAAAATGTTAATGCCTGGCCAACAGATGTGACCAACAAACTAAAGCCCTACAATTCCAGATCTCCCTCCCCCATATTTATGGACTTCCAAAAATCCATAAAGAGGACGTACCTCTATGCCCAATTACCCATCTCCAAACTTGCTAAACATTTAGCCAAAGTGCTTTCCTATGCCACTGGTAATACCTTGTCACATATCAAAAACAATTAAGTCCAGTATACCGGACTTCACACTCAGTGACACTGGCTTAATGGTCAGTTTTGATGGCTCCTCGTTATTCACAAATGTCCCACTTCAGGATACCTTGGCACTTCTCCAAGCAGAAATTCCTCCTGATATCTCAGTCATGTTTCAGTTCACCATGAACTCAGGCTATTTTGTTTTGGCAAGGAAAATTCTAAAAACAAATCGAGGATACAGCCATGGCCTCCCCCTCAGCTAATTTTTTCATGAAGAATTTGAAAAGAATGCCCTAAATTCCTCCTCGCTTAAACCCACTATTTGGCTATGCTATGTGGACCATGTGTTTGCAATTATGCCACATGGCCAGGACAACTTACCCACTTTCTTATCCCATTTGAATAGCCAACATCCAAGGATCCAATTCATAACAGAAATAGAAAGTAACAACAGTCTGCCCTTCCTAGACATCCTAGTTAGAAGACAATTGAATGGATCCCTGATCTTCACGGTCTACAGAAAACCCACACACACACAGTGCACGGGAAGATATATCCATCAACAGTCACATCCCCCCCCCCCCCAACAATTTGGAACTATAAAAACCTTAGTCCACCGGGAAAAAGCAATTCAGATAACATTGCACTCGACAGAGAACTCACCCACATAAAAAAACACTTTTTTGGCCAATAAAAAGCATTTTAACACTATGTACCCACACTGCCCCCTCCCCTCCTTCCAAATACAGATTAACAAAATAGAAAGCTAGCAGCCTTTATCTGCTCCCCTGAAGACCAGCTACAACCTCCGAACTTATCATAAATGTACCTCAATCTGTCCAACATCTATATATAAGAGCACCAGGTTTACATCTGATTCCACCACTATAGCCGCTCAGGATTAGCAGACCATTGCCTTGGATACCTGGCACAGGATCCGGTGGGGAAAAGCCATCTTAGTTCACCGAATCAAATTTAAGTTCGAGAGGCTTTTCCTCAAATATGTGGCAGCTCCTACCAACTATCCCAACCTAAACTACCCCCTCGTATGGGAAACCCTCAGACCGTCAGCCCAATGGCCAAGAACACTCAACCAAAGTCAATAGGTGGTGTAATGGGGACTTTAGGTCTTCCTGTATCTTTATTACTAAAGTGTGCCTGCATGCACATGTTTAATACTAATGTATTAATTCCTGAAGATTCCGATTTAACTTCATTGAAATGTAGGAAGTAATAATTAAATGTTTTTAGTTATTATCAAGTCTACGTTGTTAATTTTCTTAAACCATATACGATGGTTGATTAACTTCTAAAATAACCTTTACGTAAAGTACACCATAAATGAGATAATGCTAGTTTGTTTGTTTTTTTGGGGGGGTGGGGGGGTATACAAAATTTATGAATTTATCATCAGACTCAAATTCCTGCCATGTACAGGATATGATAGTACTACATGAAAAATTTACATCATTACTAACTTCCAATCTACAATTTTCCTCCAAATCAATCTGTTACTTGTCAAGACTCCGACATTATCAGATCTTATATTTCTATTGTCTAAGGCACTTTGTACCGTATCAATCTACCTATATCTTGGTCTTCCTCTGGGTCGTTTTCCTGCCAACCTGTCAGAGAACACTTGTTTTGCTAATCTTTCCTCGCCCATTCTGTTTAAGTGACCATACCACCTGAGATTAGCTCTAACGCATTCCTGGATGCTGTCAACGTCAAGTTCTTTCCTAATATCTTCATTTTTAACATGATATTGCCATTGATGCCATCTGTTCATGCCTCTAATCTTTCTCAGAACTCTCATAGCTGCAGTCTCTAGTCTTTGGTCAAGTGTTTTACTTCTGACCCAGCTCTCAGATCCGTAAGTTAAAACTGGTTTGAACACTGTCTCTGTATACAGCTAATTTAATGTCCTGATTAATTTCTCTCTTATTCCATATGAATTTATTCAATTGACTTCCTACCATACCAGCTTTGTTGATTCTGTTGTCTATTTCCCTATTTAATTTACCATCTTCACTACAAATTGTGCCTAAGTAGCTGAAATGTTTTACTTGTTCCACAGGTTCTTCATTCACAATGCAGTTGACATTTTCAACGATTCTGCCTATTTTCATTGTCTTTGTCTTTTTATTGCTGCCCTTCATACCTTATCTCAACAGTCAGGGAATCTTGCAGACTTGTAGCGGATTTATTTAGAAGTATAACATCATCCGCATAAAGCAAAGAGCTGAGATTAACATCTCCAATTTTGATATCAGGATTAATACCCCTTCATAATGTGATACATATAGATAATGAATAACGGAGGGGATAATGTACATCCTTGTCTCACACCAGATTTAACATTAAACCATCTTCTTCTACTTCCTTCAATTCTAACTGCTGATATAACTCAAATATAGGCTAAGTATTGCTTGATATAATGCCCCATTGACACTATATAACTGTAGTGTATTAAATCTTTGTTATATTCCCATGATTTTTCAACTATTTGTGTTAGCGTAAAGATCTGATCCTGACAGCCTCTATTTGATCTGAATCCAGCTTGTTCTTCACCAAGCTTTTCTTCCACAATTCTTCTCAACTGTTTCTCAAGTATACTTTCATAAATCTTACCTTGAACACTTAGTAGGAAAATACCTCTGTAATTCTCACCTTCAGTTTTATTTCCCTTTTTATATATGGGTACTACGAGTGCTCCACTCCAATCATTGGGAATTTGTCCTTCTGTCTAGGACTTCTGAACTATGCAGTGCAGCCACTGTAAGACTTTTATACCACCATACTTCAACATTTCTGGTCGAATATCATCTACTCCCTGCCTTTAAACATTTCAAGCCTTTGATAGCTTTTTCTACTTCAAGTATGGATATGTTTTGCTGATTGTATACTTGTTAAGTGTTTTTTGCCACTGTGCTATCACTGCTTGTTTCATTTAGCAATATTTTGAAGTAATTACTCCATACTTCAAGGATATCTTTTTCTCCTGTTTTCATTTCACCTTTATCATCTCTAACTCCTTTTACAGCACTCTTTCCTCCATTTCTAAGCTTCTTCAACTACCTCCAGAATATCTTACCACCTTCTTGATATTTATTTTCCATGTTCTTGTCAAAGCCCTCCCATGACTTTTGTTTAGCCAGTTTTACACAGTGTTTAGCTTTCTTTCATTTGTCTCTGTATTCTCTAAGAGCACAAGCTGACTTTTTTGCCATGAACTTTTGATATGCTTTCTTCTTCTTTTCCATCACTGCCTCTTTGACTTCCTGTCTCCACCATGGAGTTCTGATTTTTGTATCCTTGCAGCCAACCTCACCACATGCCTCTCTGGCTGAATCAATCAGGGTTTCTTCAAGACTTGACACTGAATCTCAATGGTTTGATTCCTGTTCTCCAACTCTCATTTTTTTTTCAATAATTTTTGTGTATTTTAGTCTACAGTTCACATCTGAGAGCTGCCTCAACTTTTACTCACTTTAAAACTTTCTTACATGTTATTCTTTTCAATATGAAATTCAATTTTATCCTGCTCAAGACTAAATAGTGATCACTTTCAATTTCAAATCCTCTGTACAATGTGGTGTCCTGCACAGGGAAAAAAGATAACTATCAACAATAACATAGTCAATGAGACTTTTCTTATTCCTTGCCTCTTCTCTTCATGTGAATTTGTGCACATGTTGGAACATGGTGTTAGTAATAACCAGTCCATGTCCTGAGCAGAAATCCAACAGGTATTTGCCATTATTATTAGCTTTGCTCTTTTCTCCAAATTTTCCCAAAATATTTTTGTATGTCTGACAATCATTTACTACTTTGGTATTTAGATCCCGAACAAGGACCAACTTTTCCTTTTTCATTGTTTCAGTTGCTTTCTCTAAAGCCTAAAAAAATTCCTCCACTTCTACCTTAGTAGAGCCTTATAAGTTTCAGTAAGGAAATACCGTGAGTAAACATATTACTAACTATTATAATAACGGAATTAACTCACATCAATTATTCTTTATTCGTAGAATTTTCGCCTGAGTATCACAGGCATCATCAGTACAGGTACAAGGCTAACTAAACAATATCTGTTATATTCACAAAGCGCCACCTAAGTAGCTAAGGTTAAATTTTCTAAATTTATTTAAATTATTATTATTATTTATTTATTTATTATTTTTGTTTTAATTATTTAAATTTAATTATTTAATTATTGAATAATAATTATTCAATTATCTAGACTAATCATAATCTCTGAATCGTCTAGATTCAGAGATTATGATTAGTCTAGATAATTAGATGCAGATCGGAAATTTTATTTCGGAGATTATGATTAGTCTAGATGTTGTTTCACTATTTATGAATGTTCCGTTGGCGGACAGCATAGAATTACTACACCAAGAATTTCCTCCAGACATTGTCAAATTATATGAATTTGTGATCAAGTCCAGTTATTTTTCCTTCAAAAACCAGTTATACCAACAAATTGAAGGGACAGCAATGGGTAATCCAATATCTCCTGCTATTGCCAACTACTTCATGCAGCATTTCGAACAGCGTATCTTTAACAGCATTACACCCAGACCTAACATTTGTTTCAGATATGTGGAAGAAATTTTTGCCATATGGAAGGGCGCCTCAGAAGAACTACAACTGTTTCTCTCAAAAATTAATGCACTTCATCCAAGGATCCAGTTCACCCTAGAAGTAGAAGTAAATAACAGCTAGCCTTTCTAGACCTTGATTCTTCGCCAACCAGATGGTTATCTACAATTCACAGTCTATAGGAAAGAGACTCATACAGGCCAGTACATCCACGCTGAATCAGATCACCATCCCAGCCAAAAAGCAGGTACTATAAAAACACTAGTTCATAGAGCCCACTCCTTTTGTTCTTCAGAAGAACTTTTACAAAAAGAATTGCAGTATATTAATTCCTCCTTCATATCCAATGGCTATAAGAAGTCCTTCATAAAAAGAGCTTTAAGTAGTCGTGCTTCAGCATCCTCTTCAAGTACAGAAGAACCTACACGTATACCTATACCCCATGTACATGGGATTAGTGAACGCATAGCTAAGGTGCTAAAACCACTAAATATCTGTGTGGGTTTTCTACCCATCAGAAAAATCTCCACATTCCTAATGTCTCCAAAGGACAAATTCCCACATCTCAGCTATCCAGGTGTCTACCAGATTCCCTGCTTGTGTGGATTATCATATTTCAGACGAACAGGAAGATCTGCTCAGGTCCGGTTAGAAGAACACCAGTCGTACATCCAGTACCTTGAACCTGAACAGTCTGGAATTGTAGAACATGCCATCAACACCAGACATAGAGTGAAGTGGAACAAGACAAAATTCATTCACAAAAGTCGGTTCCTAATGGAACGGCTATACAAAGAAACATGTGAAACATTACTTCACTCCCCTAACCTCAACAGATGCGATGGTTTGCGTCTTTCCCCCGTGTGGGAGATAGTACTTTATAAAGCAGCAAATCTTTCCTAATATATAATTGTATACATATATATATATATATATATATATATATATATATATTAAAAAAAAATTTTTTTTTTAACACGTTCGCTGCCAGCTACGAGTATACTCGTAGTTGGTAAACCAGCCACACAAGCCAGCTGCGAGTATACTCGTATGACGCTTACCACCGGCAACGAGATTACTGTACTGACCTTGAAGAAGTGAAAATTCTTGGCTTGTGGAGCTAGCATCAAAACTGTGTATTCTCATAGATGATATATGCTCTGCACAAGCCAACTACGAGTATACTCGTATGACGCTTACCGCCGGCAACGAGATTACCGTGCTGACCTTGAAGAAGTGAAATTGCTGGGCGTATGGGAACAGACTATGCCGAAGTAGCGTGGCAGCGAACGTGTTAAATTATGATAATTGAATAATTAAATAATTATTATTTAATAATTAAATAAATAAATAATAATCATTTAAATAAATTTAGGAAATTTAACCTTAGCTATTTAGGTGGCACTTTGTGAATATAACAGTTATTGTTTAATTAGCCTTGTACCTGTACTGATGATGCCTGTGATACTCAGGTGAAAATTCTACGAATAAAGAATAATTGACGTGAGTTAATTCCGTTATTATAATAGTTAGTAATTAGTAGAGCCTTCTGTGGGACCATACGCACAAATAAGTCTCATTGTCCAGTTCCCCATTCTGATATTTGTCCACATCACTCTACTTGAGACTGCTTGCCATTCAACAAGATTAACCTCGTATTTAGTGTTGAATACTATGGCTACTCCTTCTTTTCCTTGATTGTCATTGCCTGAATATAATATTTTGTATTTATTGTTCAGAAAGATCTTACCAGTTTTTGTCTTTTTTTGTTTCAGTCACTCCTATTATGTCGATCTGGTACTTATCTAATTCCTCAGCTAGCTCCTTTTCTTTGCCATTCAGGCTTCTTATGTTGATAGTACCGATCCTGAACTCTGGTGATGTTGAGTTGGGATGTGTTTTAGGATTTGTTCCAGTAGCTGACTTTTCACTGTTTGGACTGGTTCCCTGTCGAAAACAATTGTTTGGGGGGGGGGGGGGGGGGGTTGTTTAACCGTGTAATGCCCCATCCGGCATAAAATTGTCATGTTGTACCATTGTTTTATATTTTGGTTTAAGCCAATAAGAATACAATTTTGTTGGCTAAATCCCACATTGCGAGCTCATCCTCGTTCATTCAGTATCCAAGTAGATACCTAACAGGGTGCACCACGGGAAGGTGAGGATTGAACATTAGGTCAGAAGCCCTTGTCAGTTCTCGGCATTCCTTTAAAGGCTATGTGGAGGTCTCCTCTCAGTTATACTGCTTTGACCCTTAAGCATCCCACCTTTGATGAATTTATTATTATTATCATCATCATCAACAGACTTCCATGCTGTCAAAAAGCTCATAACAGGAGGTCCCACTCTTGCATGCACAGTTCATCATACGTTGACTTCAGCAATGCATTTCAATCGCCCACCACTCTCCGTACAAAAAATCTACTCCTCACCCCTGCTGCTCGCACCCACTTATACAGCTTCCAGGGATGGCCTCTCATTTTCCCTCCATCTCCAGATATCCTATGAAAAACTCATCTATTTATCTGGTAATTGCCCCTTACCAACTTATATGTCTCAATCATATCTCCCCTCTTCCTTCTATCCACTAGGCTCTGTAATTTGCATTCTCTCAATCTATTCTCATATATTTGTATCATCTTTGTATATCAACTTTGTATCATCTGCAAACAGCTGTATATCACTATTGAAGCCCTTTCCTCCTCTCATAGTCCACATTCCAGAGACCAGAAACTAACTTAGTCAATTGTCTCTAAACCCTTTTCAATATATTATCCTTTTGAAAACCTGGCAACCAAATCTGTGCATAGTAATCCATGTGCGGTCTAATTAAGCCTTATACAGTGGAATCAGGACATCCTTATTGTGCACATCATTCTAATAATCTGCTGTGTTGTCCTCACAATTTTAGCAAAATGTCCATGAAATTTCAAGTCCCTATCCACCATCACCCCCAGATCCTTCATCTCCTGTACCTCCTCGAAAATATCTCCACCAATCCTATACTCTGCATCCTACCTTTGCTTCCCAAATTTTAATACTTTACACTTTGCTCTACCATACACTCACCCATTCAGACAGTCTATTTAGGTCCTCTTGCAATGCTACAACATCTCCTGTACTTCATAATTCTCCCTGACTTTGTATCATCTGCAAACAGCTGTATATCACCATTTAAGCCCTTTCCAATGTAATTTACATACAAATTTAGCAACAGTGGCTCCAAAACAAACCCCTGGGACACACCACTAATGACTTTCCTTTTCTTTTTGGGATATCACTCCCCAAATTTTTGTCAGCAGGTTGATATACACAACCTGCTGACACCTATAATACAGCCAGTCTTCAATCGAAATGCACTAATCCTATAAAATCCCATCTGTTCCAATTTAGCTACTAGTTTGTCATGTAACAATCTATCAAAAGGCCTTGCAAAATCTAAATATACTATTGTATATGCTTCCCCTTGTCGAATGTTTTCACCTTGTTATAATAAGTAAGCATGTATGAGCTTCAGTCCATTCCGATGCATTGAAGAGAATTCTGCTGCTCTCAATCCAGTACTGAATCCTTGTCTTCACTTGATTCTCAAACACCTTGACCACAACTTCAGGCAAGCAGATTGTCCTATAATTTGAAACCTTAGTATTATCACTTCCTTTATGAAGTGGAACAATTTTGCCATCTTTCCATTCCTTTGGGACCTGGGCTAATCTAAGAGTCATGTTAAAAATGTACGTTAAAGCTGTTAACTCCCTGGAGCATTCCCTCAAGACATGTAGTGATATACCATTAAGTCCCATGGCCTTGTTGACATCAGTTTACTCAATTCTCATATACCTCCTGCTCACTCACCATCAGTGGTTCCTCCCCCATTCTCACTGCTCTCAAGTTCTACATTATGTTACAATCACAAGGATGGAATACTTTAATGAACTGCTCATTAAACACCTCTACAGTATCCTCCTCAGTGTTTATCCTACTCTCATTATCACTAACAGCAACCTTCCCATAATCATTCTTCCTTCTACTGGCTGCATATTGAAAAAACTCCTTAGGATTTCTTTTAGCTTCATTTGCTAACTGCTACTCATACTGCACTTTTGTTAACCTTTCTAAGTCAGTCACCTTCCTTGCTTGTTCTTTATACTCCTTATATAACTAATTATCTCCACTCATCTTATGCCACCTCCACAATGCCCTTTTCTTCTAGATTGCATGCTTCACCTCTTCAGTCATCCATTTTACACCTACCTTATTTAATCTCTTTGGAATACACTCAGTCATTGCCTCTGCCTATATTTAAAGTGTATATATTTTCATAAAGGAATGTTTGAAGGAGATAATGGCTGACTGTATACCTAGAGTACGGATAGTAAATCAAGTAGGGGTTAAATGGATGAATAACAGCATTAAGCTTGAGCTGGGAAAAAAAAAACAACCTCTGGAGGGAATTTAAGGAGAAAGGTGACCTGCAGGCACACGAACAGTATAAAGCACAGGCCAGAAAGGTAACAAGTGTGGTAAAGAAAACAAAAGCTGATTATGAAAGGAAATTAGCCATGCAAGCTAAAGAGAATCCCAAACAGTTTTTTTTGATATGCTGCAAGTAAAAGAAAAAATGTATACGGCAGAATCATTTTTAGGAATGCCGATGATAGGGAGGTAACTGAATTAGTTGATGTAGTGGAATTACTGAGCGAGTACTTTGCAAGAGTATATCATTCAGGTGGTGATATTGCAGGAATGAAAGATCCAACAGGTTATACGGGAATTGAGGTGAATAGTATATTACAAAACCTTAATGTGAATACAGCTGTGGGTTTGGATCGTATACCAGCTCGGTCTTACGTGAAGCGGCAAAAGAATTGTCGGTGCCCTTGACCCTTTTGTTTAATTTGAGTCTGGGGTCTGGGTTAGTCCCGAGGGGGTGGAAAGAGGAGGAAATAGTACTGCTGCATAAGGGAGGTTCCAAGACTGCTGTTGCAAATTATCGGCTGATCAGCATATCAGGAGTCGTTGTCAAAGTTTTGGAGAAAGTAGTCAAGAGAAGAATACATGAATAGACAGATGATAACGGGATACTGTACAGAGGACAGCATGGCTTTGTGAAGGGTAGATCATGCCTCACTAACTTGCTCACATTTTATAACACAGTGACAGCTGAGCTGGATAAGGGTAATGGGTTTACAGTCATACTGCTGGACCTTGCTAAGACCTTTGACTGGATACCACATGGAATTCTAATCAGCAAACTGCAGCATATGGGGATGGATATAGGGTTGGTGAGATGGATAGGAGGGTGGTTGACGGAGAGATATCAGAGAGTAGTTTATTCAGGAGTAGAGTCCAAAAGACGGCCTGTGACTAGTGGTATGCCGCAGGGTTCTGTTCTTGGATGACTACTATTTAA
Organism: Typopeltis vanoorti; assembly: GCF_054136105.1. Lineage (NCBI taxonomy): Eukaryota > Metazoa > Arthropoda > Arachnida > Uropygi > Thelyphonidae > Typopeltis > Typopeltis vanoorti. The sequence continues at coordinate 73,967,024 of NC_143569.1, read as the reverse complement.
TTTGTTCATTAATGATATTGGAAAGGATCTGAGAGGAACTGTTCATTTGTTTGCTGATGACGCAAAGTTGGGTAGAGCAATAGTGAATGCACATCATGTCAAAATTTTGCAAGATGATTTGGATAGATTGGGGGACTGGACTAAGGAGAATGGATGTCAATTTAATGTGGCAAAGTGTAAGGTTATGCATTTTGGGTTGAAAAGATTAGCGGCAGTATACCACATTGGTGGAACTGTACTCCAGGAGATTGACGAAGCCAGGGATTTGAGGGTGTTAGTGGATAGGGAGTTGAAGTTTAGGGGGCACATTGCAAAAGTGGCTAAATCAGCCCATCAGATCACTTGGTTACTGAAGAATACTTTGACGAGCAGAGACAAGCAAGTTATTCTTCCTCTGTATCGAGCCTTGATAAGATCCCATCTTGACTACTGTGCCCAGATCTGGGTGCTGGGGTTTCTTCTTGATGGGGAGGAGGTAGAGAGGATCCAGAGGCAAGTGACCAAGATGATAGCAGGTCTATGGAATGAACCTTATGAGAACAAGTTGAAGATTTGTGGGTTGCAGACATTGGTTGATAGGCAGAAGAGGGTGTGATATGATTGAGACAATCAAATTACTGAAGGGTATCTATAAGATGAATTCAGAGGATATTTTTCAGAACAGGTCTGGTGGTGGGAGGACCAGGGGCCATCCATGGAAACTGGGCCAGAGTGTGGTTAGCAAAGGGTGTTAGAACTAGGTTTTTTGCATGGAGAGTGGTGAATGAGTAGAATAAGTTGCCAGAGTCTGTTGCCATGACTGTGAGTGGGTTCAAGGCAAGGTATGATAGATATTGTGTGGAAGCTGAATAGTTGTTGACATGATGTTTAGGGCCTCCCTCAATGAGTCTCAGGACTCCTTGGAGTTGCCCATAATAATAATAATAAAGCTGAAAATCCTTTGTTGTAAACAATTTTGTTGTATTTGTTACATTTCATTATTCATTCATAATGAAAGTTATTCCTATTTACACATGGCAGGTAATATGAAGTAGAGCAACTTGGGCAAATATCAGATTAGGAAATTGGACTATGAAACTTTTTTTGTGCCTATGGTCCCACAGAAGGTTAGGCTAAGGAATAATTGTAAAGGAATTTTTCAAGGCATCAGAGAAGATTGCTGAATCATACACAGAAGAAGAAAAAGTTGGCTTTTGTTGGAGATGTAAAGAGCAGAGTAGGAAATATAAAAATAATTTAGAAAAACTTGGAAGAAATAGCAAAAAAAGAAAGCTAATAGTGGTAAGCACCTCCGAAATTTCTGTTCAGGACAGGGACTAGTTATTATTAACATCAAGTTCCAACATAGATGTGCACAAATTCACGCAGAGAGAGAGAGAGAGAGAGAGAAGACAAGTAATAAGAAAAGTCTCATTGACTTTTCATTGTCAATGTTGCAATTGCTATTTTCACTCTGGTTCAGGGACACAACAGTATTCAGAGGATTGGAAATAGGAAATTATCATGATTTAATTTAATTCAGGACAAAATTTTCTATTTTCTAAACTGAAGATGCATCAATATTATTCAAGAAAAGATGAAAGAATTTCAAAATAGGAACCAAGCCTTTGCCAGATGCTGAAGAATTCAGCTAGAGAAGCTTGTGGCAAAGTTGTTTGCAAGGATAGAAAAATCAGAACTTCGTAGTGGACTGAGGAAGTTAAAGAGGCAGTTAAGGAAAAGAAAAAAGCAAATTGAAAGATCCTGGTAAGTAAGCTAGTTTGTGCTCTGAGAGAATACAGAGAAAAATGTAAGTAAAACCCTGTAAAATTAGCTTAACGAAAGTCATGGAAAGACTGATAACAAAAAAAAATAAATATTAGGAAGGTAGCAAAATATTCTAGAGACTATTGATAAATAGCATAGCATTGGATAAAGAGTACAGTAAAAGAAATCAGAGATGACAAATTGTATGAAAACTGAAGATAAAGATATTCTAGATGTTTGTGCTAATTACTTTGAAAGTTGCTAAATTTCATAAGCATTGACGGCATGGTGGTAGAAAACATTCAAGAAGAATATTTTCAGGGGTACATATCAATACTTGTAGAAAAAGCCATCAAAAACCTGAATTGTGGAAAGGTATCTGGAGTAGATAACATGCAACCAGAAATGCTCAAATATATGGGTATAAAATTTTGGAGTTGCTACATTGCATAATTCAGAAGGCCTGGTCAGAGAGTTGAATTCCATATAGTTGGAGTAGAACTCTGAGTGTTCTTGGTAAAATTTATGCAAGTATACTTGAGAAAAGACTAATAAAAATTGTGGAAGGGAAACTGGGTTCAGGCCAAGTAGTTGCCAGATCAGATTTTCACTTTAAGACAAATAGTTGAGAAATCATGGAAATATGAGGTGCTACCTAAAAGTACTGGAAATTTGAGTATTTAAAAAAAAAACTATTTACTTACTCTTAACTCCTAGTTTTCCTCATCTCTTTTGAAGTAGTTCCCTTGGGCATGTATACAGTAATTCCAGCGGTTTTTCCATAATTTCCATGCATTCCTGAAAGTCCTCAAGTGTTGATTGTGTTGAGTACCTGCCTGGATCTCCTCAGTCATGTTAAAATGACTTTCTGCTGTAATTTCATCTTGGGGAAGGAAAAATCATGTGGGTTGGAAGGGGGAGGGGTGAGTGTCATGTTTTTGGAAGCCAACAACTGTCAAACAGTGATTGATGTGTGGGTGGCATTTTGCAACAATGCATCTCATGTTCAAAACATCCAACAAAATGCATTCAATGATCCTGTAACAGTCCTACGATCTTGCAAACATCACGATAGTTCACCTACAATATGCAAGGATAGCCTCGCACACTTTTGCAATATTTTCTAGTGTTGTGCTTGTTGACCTCTATCTCTCCTTAAAGCATTTGTACCACAAAAATGTTTTGCTTGGTTCATAGCATTATCACTATGAAGCCGGTGCGTGAGTTGGGAAAATGTAACAAAAGTGGTAAGGTGGGGTCCCACAGACCCATCCCAATAATGTAGTGTATTATAGAAATCCATATCTTTTTAATCAATATTAGAATACATATTGTTTAAGTGTCCTGTAACTTTACAGAAAAAACGCAGATCCACAAAATTAAATTTTTATTCCCCAAAAATACTTAACTAATTAAACATCTTTATTTTTACTTTTAGCATCATCTATAAGTTGATGTAACCTCTGTTCTTCCTGCTTGTAACTCATCTGGTAAAAAAAAAAAAAAGATATTATTCTCAAAATACCCTCTAAATATTTACGAAAATGTATTTGCTTATAGTTGGTATGTAAAAATATAGAAGACATAGCAGTAATGATAATATTTTACTAGATATACATGAAAACAACTTACATTTTGGAAGTAAATATAGTCATACTTTTGGTAAGGTGTGCTGGTGGACCTCTGCACACTAAACTTGCTTTCACGCAACAGCCTGCCATCTATGGCGTCGCATAGCTGGTTACCGGAGGGGAAGCTATACTTATACTGAAGCATGACTCACTACCACGCATTGTTATAAAGTTATAGTCAATTTAAAATCTTTCGGGGTCTGTGACACCCCACCTTATTAATGCTGGGTTAATTATTCAGGAAGCTTCTGCAGCAGTTGAGGGTAAACCAAAATTTGATGCAGAGTCTCTGTTCCTTAATATCTGCCATTTTAGTTGGAGAAGAAAATCGCCAAACCACTAAAACATGACATTACATAAATGTATGTAACTCAAGAATGCAGCCTCAAAGTGTATTAGCTGTTGGCATGGTGATTCACAAAGGGCACTGCTTGTCCCTTATAGTGGTTGAAGGCTGTACTACAACTTGTTCATGATCCTTGCTATACAAATTCCTGAAATTTTGGGCCACACCTCATATGACAAGGTTTCAAGATAAAAGCTGTTCAAAATGCTACAGTTATATGGTGTAAGTGGGACATTATATTGAGCAATACATAGTCTATATGTAAGTTGTAAGTCCATAGTTAGAATTGAAGAGGTATAGAGAGATTGTTTGATGTTACATCAGATGTGATACAGGGATTCACATTATCTCCATTACTGTTTATCATCTATATAGATCACATTATGAAGTCAAGTCACATTAAATTTGATATCAAAATTGGGGATGTTAGTCTCAGCTTTACTTTATTCAGATGGTGTTATACTCCTATATAAATCCAGTACAGGTCTTCAGGATTCCCTAACTAAATTGAATAACTATTGTAATAAATTTGGTATGAAAATCAAGAATAAAAAAATGACAGTAAAATAGTCAGAAACATTGAAAACATCAACTGCATCCAGAATCGGAAACCTATAGAACATTTAAAACATTTCAGCTATTTAGTCTCAATTTTTAGTGAAAATGGCAGATCACATTTATAACAGCTTTGTTGTTATCTGTTTCTAAATGGATCTGAGAGCTGGGTTAGAAATAAAACAGTTGATCCAGACTGGAATTGACAGATACTGATAATGACAGACTGGAAATGAATTCTGAGAAATATTAAGAGAATGAACAGATGGCATCATTGTCTGTGTCGCATTAAAAACAAAGATATTCTGACAGAACTTGATATTGTTATCATCATCATCATTATTATTATTCCTGACACCTGCAAGGAGTCCGAGGGCTCATCGCGGGAGGACACTTACAACTGTCTCAACCACTACACCGAACCTCTACTACGAATCAATGCCATCAACCGCCCACCACAACAAGTGTCTTTCAAGACTTGTGAGTAGAACTAATCTCAAGGGAGAATGTTCACAAGTGACCATACTGCCTGAGGTTGGGTGAAGAAAGGTTAGCAAAACAGGTGTTTTTTTGCCAGGATGGCAGGAAAAAGACTTAGGGGAAGACCAAGATCTAGATGGATTGATACAGTAAAAAGTACCATAGAAAACAAATATAGGATCTGGTAATATTGCAGTCCTAACAGATAAGATTAGTTTGGATGTTGATAGGATCTTAGTAATGATGTAAGTTTTTCGTTTCATACTTTTATAATATTCTGTACTTCCCTTGAGGGTACATATCAGAAATTCGATGATGATATGGTCTTATAATAATAATAATTAGCTAACATCTTTTATTCCCTCATAGGGAGTAAGCAAGGCCTTTTAACCCTATCTAGCTTTTGGAGAAATTGTGAATAAATGGCTGAAATGTTCTATAGGTTCCCTATTCTGGATGCAGTTGATGTTTTCAATGTTTCTGACTATTTTACTGTCATCAACCTCCCAGATAGTCATTCAGCTGTAATCATGTACTGGCATTCATGAGATGCTACTAGCACGTAATTTCCCAACAATACAACAAACGAAAGAACAGCTTTAAATACAACCACAACTATTTAATGTCAGTTATGTATAGAGACTCTCTATTGATGTTCATCGTTTATTTAAGCTTCAGTGTTTTTTCTTTTTTCTTTCTTTTATAATGTCACCTGATGAAGGCTGTTACAAGCCAAAACTAGTCATGTTTTTATATTAAAACCTTTTTACTTAAATCTTGGTTCTAGCCATTCAGTTCCTTTTAAAAAATATGTATGTTAACCGAGTTAATGATCATTCTTTCATATATATATATATCATCATCATCATCATGCATATCAAGGATTTAGGCCTAGCATGGCCTGTTCCGGCCTTAGAAGTCGTCGTTGAATCGTTTAAGAGGACGTCCTGGTTGTCTTTTTCCTAATGGCTTGTGTTTTAAGGCTTGTTTTGGTAATCTTTCTGTTTTCATTCTTTGAACGTGTTCCATCCATTTATGTTTATATTTTGGATTATATATATATATATATATATATATATATCTTCTTCTTCTTCTTCTACAGCTTCTCCCACTTAAGTGGGGTCACTGTTTGTTATGAGTCTCCTCCACACCTTCCTGTCTTGGGCTGTCACCACATCCAAGTTCTTCATCTTCAAGTCCTCTTCTACCAGCTCCCTCCATCTCTTCTTTGGCCGCCCACGCTTCTGCCTTCCTTGCACATCCATCTGCATGACCCTTCTTCCCACATATTCGTCCTCCCTCCTCATCACATGACCAAACCATCTCAACCTTGCCTCCTGTATTTTCGCTCCTAAGTTCGTAACTTTCACTGTTCCCCTGACATAGTCATTTCTCAGATGATCCTTTCTGGTCACACCGCACATCCACCTAAGCATTCTCATCTCTGCTACTTCCATCCTGCTGATGTTATTTTTCCTCAGGGCCACAGTTTCTATAGCATATGTCATAGCTGGCCTCACTACTGTCCTATAAATTTTGCCTTTCAGATTGATCGGCACCCTCTTATCGCATAACACTCCAGCCATCTCCCTCCAGTTCCTCCAACCCGCTTGTATCCTGCATCCCACTTCCTTCTCAGCTCCTCCATCTTCTTCCACTGTTGAACCTAAGTATCTAAAGTCTCTCACCTTCCTGATGACATTTCCTTCCAGCTCCAGATCTGTCTCCTGGCCACCGCCCACTGCGCAACACATATACTCTGTCTTACTTCTGCTCAGTCTCATACCTCTCTCTTCCAGTACTTTTCTCCATCTTTCCAGTTTAGTTTCCGCTTCTTCTCTTGAATCTACACACAACAAGATGTCATCTGCATACAACATTGTCCAAGGTGCATCTTCTCTCACCTCCTCTGTTACCACCTCCATCACAATATTAAACAGAAACGGACTTAATGCTGACCCTTGATGTAAGCCAACCTGTTACTTGAAAACTTTCTGTCTGTCCCAAACAGGTCCGAACACTTGTCTTCACATTTCTGTACATTTCCCGCACCAACCTGACATATTTCTCCGGCACCTTCTTCTCCCTCAAGACACCTCCAGACTTCTTGCCTTGGCTCTCTATCGTATGCTTTCTCCAGATCAATAAATACCAGATGTAGCTCCCTTTGTTTCTCTCGATATTTTTCCATCATCTGTCGTAACCCAAAGATAGCATCTGTTGTTGATCTACCAGGCATGAAGCCAAATTGTTCCTTTGCAATCTCCACCTCCTCCCTCAATCTACCATCAAGAACCCTTTCTACGATCTTCATTGTGTGGGACATCAACTTTATTCCTCTGTAATTTTTACAGTCTTGTGCATCCCCTTTACCCTTGTAGATGGGAACAAGAGTACTCTCCCTCCATTCCTCGGGTATATTTTCCTGTTGGCAAACTTTCATGAACAGGTCCCACAGCAGGTCAATTCCCTCTTCCCCCAGTGCCTTCCATGCCTCCACTGGAATTCTGTCGGGGTCCACCGCTTTTCCATTCCTCATCCTTCATGGCCTCCGTCACTTCCATTCTACTGATGTTCTGCACCATCCCCTCAGAAGGCTGCCCATCTCCTCTGTGAGTCCTTGCATTTTCCTCATTCAAAAGTCCCTCAAAGTATATTTTCCATCTGTTTCTTATGTCCACATCCCTCCATAATACTCTTCCTTCAGCATCTTTGATCTGCCTCACATGTAAGATGTCCTTAGCTGCTTTATTTCTACATTTCGCTAGTTGGTAAATTTTTCTCTGTTCTTCCTTTGTTTCTAATTGATCATACTGATCTTGATATGCCATGGCCTTCGCCTGTGCCACAACTCTCTTGGCTTCTTGCTTTCTCTCTTTGTACACCTCTCTGTCCTCTTCCACTCTTGACTCATCCCACTTCTGCTTTGCCTTCCTCTTAGCTGTCACTGCCACTTGTACATCATTATTCCACCACCAACCCTCCTTCTGCTCTCTAATCTTTCCAGATGTCTCACCAAACACCTCGATTGCACAGCTCAGGATTACTTTTGAATTATGTTTCCACCAATCTTGTACACTTTCCAGTCCATCCGAAATCCTCTCTAACACTCTCTCCCTGAAACGATTCCTCACACTCTCCTCTTTTAAGCGAAACCACTTAATTGTCTTCATCCCATGGCAACCAGAAGTTCTTATCTTCGATCTTATTTTAAAGTATGCTCACAGCAGTCGGTGTTGTTGTGCTACTTGATCTGTTGGAATTACTTTACAATTTGTCACAACCCTTAAGATGTTTTCTTCTAATCAAAATGTAGTCAATTTGTGAGCTGTTGTTACCACTTCTAAATGTTATCAAATGTTCTTCCCTCTTGAAGAAAAACGAGTTCACAATTGCCAGATCAAACGCTACTGCAAAGTCCACAACCCTCTCTCTCCTTCCTGGTTCATCATTCCCACTCCGTGGCCACCATGCACCCTTTCACAGTCTCTATTCTGTCTTCCTATGTGCCCGTTCAAGTCTCCTCCGACAATCACCATCTCATTTTCTTCCAATTCCCTCATTTCTTCATCTAACACGTTCCAGAACTCATCTTTTTCCTCTGCTGTACAACCAACTTGCGGGGCATATACACATAATACGACCACCCGCTCTTCTCCAAGACCCAATTTCATTCGCATGATCCTGTCGTTCCTTCTACCCACGTCCAGTACTTCACCCTTCATTCTGCCACACACCACAATTCCTACACCATTTCTTCCCTCGTTATTCGCTCCAGAGTAGAACAATTTATATCCATCTCCCAGTTCCTTTGCCTTTCCACCTTGTCTCCTGCACACATAAAATGTCCAACTTCCTCTTCCTCATCATGTCTGCCACCTCTCTTCCCCTTCCAGTCATGCTTCCAACATTCAGTGTTCCCACTCGCAACATCCTCTCCACCTGCTGGGCTCGCTTCTTTAACCTCACCCGCCCTTGATGCTGTAGCCCTCGTCCACTTTTTATTAATTATATATATATATATATATAATTAATAAAAAAAAATATTAACTCACTAATGGTATTAATCTATTCTAGGTTTACAATAACTTTAATGGGTTAGATTCACATGAAAATTACCTGATATATAGAATATCTTCATCTTCAGTTCTTTTTTTCTATTATTTATCATCTCCATTTCCTTTTCTTCCATTTCTAAGCTTTTGTAAATAGTCTTTAAAACATTTTATCACCTTTGTGATATTAATGTTCTATATTTTTATCAAGGTCTTCCTATGACTTCTCGTTACTTTTATTCTTGGCTGTTCATAATTTTTATCAGTACTCTTTCACAGCACATTCTTATTTACTTACATGCTTTCTTCTTTCTAGGACTGCCTCTTATCTTCTTGAGGCCACCATAATGTTTGGATTTTTCTGTTTTTCTAAACAAACTTGATCACATACCTCTTTGGTTCAATCTGTCAATGTTTTCATTAGAATCTGCCACTCCAAGATTTAGTTCATGTTTTCGAAATCTAATTTTTTTTCTTGAATAACATTTGTATATTTTAGAATAAAATTACACTGGGTTTTTATTGACCAATGAATTTAATGATAAATTATGCCAACAAGTTTCACCATCTGGGCTGTTTGGCTTCTTCAAGGCGTACAAAAAACAGTAAAGACAACTCAAAGTCGCTAGAACAGAGAACAAACATATAAAATATAAGGTTATATTTTATAAGTTTGTTCTCTGATTAACACTAACATGTAAGTAGTTAACACATTTGCTTCAACATTGGTGGTTACACAGGATTAAAATTAGCCATAGCATTAACAAAAGATATGAATTGACCAGGTCCAGAAATAAACACATGACTGTGATATATTATATTGGGCAACCATGATAGAGTACACCCAGGCTGGCATCTGATGAGTGAGATATCTCCCTGACTGGTGAGTCAGCATAAAATTTTTCAATCCCTGGATATGTTATACCAAAATCAAGAAACTACCAAATATGAAACGCAAATCTACTGATGCCTTTAATTTCCTGTATGGAGATTAATGTTTAATGTCTGAAATAGTGCGAGTTCTACGGTTGATTTTCTTGAGTTTATAGAGGGGAAAAAAATTTGAAAAACTTCCTCTAGTCCAGTGATGGCGAACCTATGAAACATGTGACATACTTGAGGGTTTCAGGTGACACACCTTGGATGTTGAAAAATATTGGTATTCTGATGAAAAAACTGTGATAAATCGTGTAAGATCGCTCTCAGTTAAGGCGAAGGTAGGTTTGTTCATTGAAAGAACTTTCTACCAGTAGTCAGCAACAGAAAAGTCATTTAATGTAAGTTTGTAATTTCAGTTTATTAAAATAATTGTATAATATGAATTCATGGATTTTATATCAATGTCCTCTTAAATGAATAGCCTAATATGATATGTATAAGTCACCATCTATGATTATGGATTTTTCTGTTACATTTATAATGCATGTATGCAAGTGGCACATCAACAACATCAATATTTAAAAAAAAAAAAAAAAAAAAAAAGTTTCACACACCTGAGTAAAAAGGTTCACCATCACTGCTCTAGTCTGTGACTAGAATCAAATATAAAACAGTCCTTCTAGTGACCTAACACTATGGATGAAAAAACCAATTTCACAGGGCTACGCAGGCCTTCATGAAATACTAACATTCAAATAAAATTTTGGTTTGACCACCTGAGAGACCAGTCATTTGCAACAGAAGTTGTACATAGCACTCAATAAAAAATAATTACAGTTTTCGTAAGCCAATTAATGTGCTAATTTCCTATGTAGGTTTTGTGTGCAGCCATTTTTTCTAAGGAAGAATGTTATTGATTCTTAACTTCATTACACATTTTATATCTGATAATCATTGTACAATTAACTCTCTAGAAGTAGAGCATATGTACAAAACTTATTTTTTGAAATCAAAAGTTAAAATGTTTAAAATTAATCTGAGGCACGTCTCCTCTCTCTTCTCAGAGGTGTGCAGTAGTACAAAAAAGACAACGTTAATGCACTTGGAAGGTTGTTACTGAATGGCATTCAGTATTGTAAATAACGTTTTTTGTTGTTGTTTTTAAAGAAAAAAAAAATATGTATACATAATCTGTTTTTTTTTTTTTTTTTTTTTTAATAAATAAACAGAAGAGAGGCAATTATGATTTGTTTTCTCTTAGAAATCAAAACGTTCTGAAACCTTATTGGATATGCATAGAAAGAAAAGGAAAGAAAAAGCAGTAAGTATATTTATTTTTATAGTAGTAATCTTCATGTAAATAATTAAAAAAATATATATATATAAATGTATGGCATGTGAATAAAGAATTTTTTGTGAATTATATTGGTAGTCATGCACTAGCACACACATTAGTAACAAACTACTGAAAAATCATGACCAAAGGCATAGAGCAGCAGTGCTATTATGCTCGTTTGCTTTCTGAACATGCTAGATTTCATCCTCAGTAGTGACTCTTCTAAGTGTGCTATGGATGTTATCTGTCCTCTAGGTAATTCAGACCAGTTTCATATTGATTTTATCACTTAATGAACAATATCCACACAGCCACTATTTACATGTTGTCTGCCATTATAAGAACACCAAGTGGAATGATCTTGACTTTGTCTCTTTTCCATGGTTGGATTATTGTTTTCAGTTTTCTGATCCAAGCATTTGCACTTTCATAACAAATGTTTGGATCACTGCAGCAATTCTTATTGGTATGGAAACATTTATTCCACATTAAATTCTTGTTCTTTATCTAAGCCTTGTTTCTTCAAGAACTGTGCTAGGGCTGTATAAGAGAAATACTTGACCATATCGCAAGTGGCTTTCATTGAAATCTGCATCTTTCTTTTTTTTTTTAAACTATAGCCCAAAATAAACTTACTAGTCATATACTTCATGATACAGGACCTCTTTTAGTCCAATAACCATCTACAGGCATTATCTAACAAGGTACACTTGTCAAATTACTTGCATGACTAGCCACTTTATTAACAATAGGATGTTTTTTTTATTAAAATTTTGTTGTATGTTCTCTATTCTGTTTATTTTTGATGGTGAAACATATTGAGGTTTGTGTTAATTTTATTTATGAATAAATCTACAATGGATGTTTGTGATTGTTTTAAAGTGGAAGATGAAGTGTCAGACAGTCACAAACATCTGCTTAGAGGGTTGAATTGGTTGGAAAATGTTCCATGTTTGTTCTCTAGGGCAGGGTTTCTGGATTATATAAAAAAATAAAAAATAAATACAAAAACTTATTCTCCTTCCCAACGAGAGAAAAATCAAACTCTTATAAATTTAACCTGAAGTGCTACAAGTGGGACTAATAAATTTGGTTGACAACTTTCTCTTGTTATCACTTAAGGTACTGCAGTAGTTAAGTTAGCAGTCATTCTCTACGATATCCAACTAAACAGTTGAACATCTTGCTTAAATGTTTAGAGCCAGGACTGCAAAATTTGGAATATGATACAGATAAATTTGAGATGTTTATCTCACATTTAACCATTGGAAAGGATGGTCTATCTGTTTATATAAGACACTCTTCCAAGAGAAGTGATCAGTTTGGATAGCAAAATTAAAAAGATCAGTAATGTGAGGGGGAAAAGAATTTTTCAGTAAACTTAGTGCCAGAAAGGGGAATATTTGTGAATAACGAAGTGATATCATTATTGTTTAAAACTAAATTCTGGATTGCTAACTGGTTGGCTAATTTAAAGGAGGGAGGGGATCAGTAGCATCTACTATGTGACAGAGAGGATAATTGGGTTTATGAATTTTTGGCAATCGGGGGGCGGGGTGACTAAAAGGTTTGAGCTTTTAAACAATTTCAGGAAGCCAAAATGTGACATTTTTAGAAACCTTTTTTAATGTTTTTTTCTGAGACTTAATAGGATAGGATCATAATCTAGTGGTTTATAAGTGGTGCATTCTCGGAACAGAACATTCATTTTTCCTATGATAATCATTGGAATTGAGGACAACAGTAGCATCACTTTTGTCAGCTCAAGTAATAATTATGTTGTATTTGTGGAGTTTACGAAGTGTGTGGAGAGATTTTTTGTGGTGGCAATGTTTGTGATAAGATATTAGCTGCTTCAAGCTTTATGTTGTTTGCAACATTAGAAGGCGAGTTGGACATGCCATGCTCTATGTGCCACATGATTTCTAAACTAGGAACTTGCTGAGGCACTACTGCAAAGTTGTGACCAAGGCTAAGCACACTAATGGTTGTTTCATCAAGTCTTTTTGAAGACAGTTGTATTCTTGAAGATGTCTCTGTGACTGAGGCAAAATATTGAAACAGTTAAATCAGTTATTTAATTATTTCTCTTTGTGCTGTAATTATTCCATTAAAGTATAACATGAATGTAAACCAGTACCTAAGCCCCAATGCATGGTAGAACAGTGGCTTCAAATAACACATTGTGGAATGATTTGAATTTCCAGTGTGTGTGAAATGTACTCATCAAGAAAATTAAAGGATATGCGGAACGAAATTGAAACTGGAGAGAGGGTGTGTATTAAATGTTTCAACAGTGAATGTCTATCAGGTGACGAGTACACAGCAAATGTTAGTAGAGTGGACAGTACCAACGGTAGGATGGGAAATGATGTTGTTAATGTCCAGCATGCAGCCATGAAAATAGAGGAGAACGAAAAGGACATTAATAAAGAAATAGTGCACTTGAATATTACCCTTCACAGGACAAAGCTCAAAATTGAAAAATCGCAGAAGTGCCAAGAGATTAGCAAAGCCAAGAACAGAAAGAAGCAGGTAGTCCAGAGTAGTAATAAACACCAAGCGAACCAAAAAGGAAAACAAGTTAAGGAGAAAATTATTTACGGAAACTTAATGAAAGTGTGATAAAATCCTGTTTCCCCGGTGCAAAAATTCATGATATTAGTCATGCCATCTGGATGCGAAAAGGTAAGTCGAAGGAAATGATTGTCTTGGTTGCCACAAATGATTTCAGAGGCAAGAAGTATTCCATGAAGGAGGATGTAAAGGAGTTGTTAGATGAGGCAAAACTGAAGAGCAAGAAGGTGAAGATTGTAAGTCTCCTACCACGTTCTGATAGAGACGAACTGAGGAGGAAGGAATTACTAGTTAATGAGTTTATACGTAAGTTGTGCAGAAGGAATGACTTAGGATTTGTGGTCTGTATTTGAAGGAAAGAAGGATTTCTACAATGCTGATGGCCTGCATCTAAATGGCTTTGGTGTTAGGTGTCTAGACAGCTTTGTTCACCAAGCATGCTGAAGTGCAAATTCAGGAAAACTTAGCAATTAGATGAAAGGGTGAGTTTGGTTAGGCACCTATGAGGCGAGTGAGTGTGAGAATGACCAAGTGCGGAATCTAGTCTTTCCTGAAATGACTACCCTATTCAATATTTTTACTTGAGAGGGTTTCTGTATACTAATGCCAGAAGTATCAGGAACAAATGGAGGAGTTTTTGACATTGGCTAGTACAACCTTGCCAAAAGTTATAAGCATTAATGATACTTGGCTAACAGCAGATGATGTAGTTACAAGGATGGAATGTGAAGGGTTTAGTATTTTCTGGGAAGATAGAGAAGATATGGTTGGGGGGGGGGGAATACTGCTGATGATAGTCGATGAATTGCAGCCAAAAAGAATAGGAGATAGGTGGGAGGGTGGCTATTCATTTGAAGCAGTCTTGGATTAGTACAATGAGTACCAATCCAAGACTACAGGTGTGAGTGATTATTATTGGAGGGGGGGGGGGGCTTCAAGTATGTAGATATAGACTTGAAGGAAGAAAGATCACACGGCAGAAATGAAATGGAATTTATACACCTGCTGAGAGATAATTACTTGAGGTAGCATGTGATGAAGGGGAGTATTGGATCAGAAGAGCCATAACTGAGGTGACCACATTGCCTCCGATTGGTGAAAGTGACCATGCAGATTGTCACTTTCACCTGGGACTTGGGAGATTGTACAGCATGAGGAATATTCTGTCAAGAAGGGGGTATACGTTGAACTACGAGGCATGTGATTATGACAAGCTTAGGAAGAAGCTTAAAGCTGTGGCATGGCATGGTATTAAATACTGTAGGATAAGGATGTTGTTGGGTCCCAATTTATGATTTTTATTCTATCTAGTGAAATTCTGCTTATCTATGTTCAACTATTATCTATGCACAAGATATCATCCAAAAATACAAATATTTAAGCTATTTCTCCCCTTAGTGTCCCTAATATTTATATTATACTGCACCTTTTTGGACATTTAGTTAGATATTAAATACAAAAACAAGGAGCAATTACTAAAATATGTCTGAATGTGAAACAATATTGCAGTCGTGACACTTTATCTCGTTTTTTAACACATTAATTTCCCGCATGATTAGGTTCGTACGTTTTTCAAGTGGTGCATTGGGCAGCAATTTCAGACAACTGTTTTATCAATGAACAAAAGTTTATTAAACTCATTAGTATGGTACAATTCAATTTCTAATATAATTCAATTCAATACTAAGAAAGCATTTACAAAATAACATTAGCTTATCACAAGTAATTTGGCTGTGATCTTATATGAGTATTGCGATCATGCCGCCATAACAAATTCGACTCATACAATCATATGTATAATCCCAGATCTAATTAACACATTAGTTAACCCTATATTAGTCTGAATATGCTATATGCTGTAGCACCTGGACATATGTGATCAACTCACTCTATTTAACTATCTAAAACTATGTAGATTAAATTATCCTTTCACTGTGTTAACACATAACTTTGACATTTAAAACTTTCCTATAAGTTACAATACACATGCATAAATCTCAGGACTTATGATTACAATTATAGACGATTTTCGGTTAACACGAGATTTTTACAGTACCTTTTTCTCTTGAGTTTTCTATATTGGCCTCTAACTTTTTCCGATTATTCTATCCTGGTATGATCTCTCTTATAATCTGTTACTCCTAAGTTCTTTTGGTATTAAACTGTGCTTACGCGATCTTAACTTTTCGTTCTTGAATTAAGGACACACATTGAATCATCTATACAATGGCTGTGAAACTCACCACGTGGACACAGACTTCTTTACAGATTTCCTTTTTCATAGTTGTCACTGGATTATGAAACACATAGATAGTACCTTCTTTCCTTTAGCTAAATGGCATTCCTCGTTTTTTACCATAGGAAATACGGAATCGAAATCCCGCTCACTTTTGTTTCCTTGTTGTGACGACGGAGATTAACTCCAATCCTGCCACTCAGGAAAACCATGTGGAACCTATGCGAAAAAGCTCGTGAAGAAACTATCCGAAAAAAAAGCCTCGTGGGGGTGGTTTCTAACCCTTTTATACCTTGACCCCCTAATGGCACCTTCTTTCATTTCTTTTCTCCGCCCCTTACTGGATTCGACTTTACCGACCAGTTAGGGTGGCATTTTTCTGCCAAACATCCTGAGGTCGGTGAGCACGTGATGATGTCTAAATTCGGGAATTGACCCTGAGTGATAGTCTATTGTTTTTCTTTTGCTAGCCTCTAAATTAATCCCCCTTCCAAATTTTTAAGAATTTACTTAATATTTTAATCTCTAGCCTCTCACATACAATTTCTTATGACTAATACTTTCTGTCTTATTTAGCTAATTTTTTTTTTATATCACAACACTAATATATTCCTTCTTTTATTAGTTAGTTCAACAAACACTTTTTTTTTTGTTATATATTTTACTTGGATGCAAGAATATTTTTCTTTCTTTTAAATAATTCATGTATTCGCTTTTATACAGGGTTTTTATTTAATTTTCTCTTCATGTTACACCATGATAACTGAAAATTCCACGTAGTGAAGGTATCAGGGTGTAACAATGTTAGTAGTGCATGAGAAATAGTTAAGGGTCATCTGGAATAGTGCTTCCCAAACTTATGGATGTCAAGGCCCCCTTTGGAAAAATTAAAATATTTCACAGCCTCCATCGGAAAAAAAAATCATAATACAGACGTATATTATTATACTATTTATTGTATTTATATTCAGTACAAAACATACACACGAAGCGTATTTCTTTCCCACGCATCGGCACACCTGTGCACACTGGCAATCATCAACATCAAATTCCTGCCATGTACACTCAAGGGGTGTACAGGATATGATAGTACTACATGAAAAAAATTACATCATTACTAACTTCCTATTTACAATTTTCCTCCAAATCAGTCTGTTACTTGTCAAGACTCCAACATTATCAGATCTTATATTTCTATCGTCTAAGGCACTTTGTACCGTATCAATACACCTATATCTTGGTCTTCCTCTGGATCGTTTTGCTGCCAACCTGGCAGAGAACACTTGCTTTGCTAATCTTTCCTCGCCCATTCTGTTTAAGTGACCATACCACCTGAGATTAGCTCTGCTAATGCATTCCTGGATGCTGACAATGTCAAGTTCTTTCCTAATATCCTCATTTTTAATATGATATTACCATTGATGCCATCTGTTCACGCCTATAATCTTTCTCAAGACTCTCATATATGTGGTTTCTAGTCTTTGGTCAAGTGTTTTACTTTTAACCCAGCTCTGAAATCCATAAGTTAAAACGGGTTTGAACACTGTGTTGAATACAGCTAATTTAGTGTTCAGACTAATTTTTCTCTTATTCCATATGAATTTATTCAATTGACTGCCTACCATACCAGCTTTGTTGATTCTGTTGTCTATTTCCATATTTAATTTACCATCTTCACTAAAAATCGTGCCTAAGTAGCTGAAATGTTTTACTTGTTCCACAGGTTCCCCGTTCAGAACGCAGTTGACATTTTCAACAATTCTACCTCTTTTCATTCTATCTTTGTCATTTTAATGCTGACCTTCATACCATATCTATTACAACAGCTATTCAATTTAGTCAGAGAATCTTGCAGACTTGTAGCGGATTTATTTAGAAGTATAAGATCATCCGCATAAAGCAAAGAGCTGACATTAACATCTCCAATTTTGATATCATGTTTAATACCACTTTCCTTCATAATGTGATCCATATAGATCATGAATAACAGAGGGGATAATGTACATCCTTGTCTCACACCAGATTTAACATTAAACCATCTTCCTGTACTTCCTTCAATTCTAACCGCTGACTTACAACTCAAATAAAGACGAAGTATTTCTTGATATAATGCCCCATTGACACCATATAACTGCAGCGTATTGAATAGCTTCTCTCTCTTGGCACCTTGTCATATGCCTTTTCCAAATTGACAAAACTTAAATACAGATCTTTGTTATATTCCCATGCTTTCTCAACTATTTGTCGTAAAGTGAAGATCTGATCTTGACAGCCTCTATTTGGCCTGAATCCAACTTGTTCTTCATCAAGCTTTTCTTCCACAATTCTTCTTAACTGTTTCTCAAGTATACTTGCATAGATCTTGCCAGGAACACTCAGTAGGGAAATACCTCTGCAATTCTCACATTCAGTTTATTTCCCTTTTGATATATGGGTACTATGAGAGCTCTACTCCAATCATCGGGAATTCGTCCTTCTGTCCAGGCTTTCTGAACTATGCAGTGCAGCCACTGTAAGACTCTTATACCACCATACTTCAGCATTTCTGGTCGAATATCATCTACTCCTGCTGCCTTTCCACATTTCAAGCCCTTGATGGCTTTATCTACTTCAAGTATGGATACGTATTCCTGACTGCATGCTGGTCAGTGTTTTTTGCCACTGTGCTGTCATCACTGCTTGTTTCATTTAGCAGTTTTTCAAAGTAATTATTCCATACCTCAAGAATATCTTTTTCTCCCGTTTTCATGTCACCTTTATCATTTCTAACTCCTTTTACAGCACTCTTTCCTCCATTCCTAAGTTTCTTCAACAACCTCCAGAATATTTTGCCACCTTCTTGATATTTATTTTCTATATTCTTGCCAAAGTCCTCCCATTACTTTTCTTTAGCTAGTTTTACACAGTGTTTAGCATTCTTGCATTTGTCTCTATATTCTCTAAGAGCACAAGCTGACTTATTTGACAGGAACTTTTGATATGCCTTCTTCTTTTCCTTCACTGCCTCTTTAACTTCCTGTGTCCACCAGGGAGTTCTGATTTTTTTATCCTTGCAGACAACCTCACCACGTGCCTCTCTGGCAGAATCAATCAATGTTTTCTTCAGAGTTTGCCACTGAATCTCCAAGATTTGATTCCTGTTCTCAAACTCTTTCATTTTTTCTTCAATAATCTTTGTGTATTTTAATCTGCAGTTCACATCTGAGAGCTGCTCAACTTTTATTCACTTTAAAACTTTCTTACATGTTATTATTTTCAATATGAAATTCAATTTTATCCTGCTCAAGACTAAATAGTGATCACTTCCAATTTCAAATCCTCTCTACACTCTGGTGTCTTGCACCAGGGAGAAAATATCACTATCAACAATAACATAGTCAATGAGACTTTTCTTATTCCTAGCCTCTTCTCTCCATGTGAATTTGTGCACATTTTTATGTTGGAACATGGTGTTAGTAATAACCAGTCCATGTCCTGAGCAGAAATCAAACAGATATTTGCCATTATTATTAGCTTTGCTCTTTTCTCCAAATTTTCCCAAAATATTTTTGCATGTCTCGCAATCATTTCCTACTCTGCTATTTAGATCCCCAACAAGGACCAACTTTTCCTTTTTCATTGTGTTGGTCGCTTTTTCTAAAGCCTCAAAAAATTCCTCCACTTCTACATTAGTAGAACCTTCTGTGGGACCATAGGCACAAATAAATCTCATTGTCCAGTTCCCCATTCTCATATTTGCCCACATTACTCTACTTGAGACTGACTGCCATTCAAGAAGTTTAGTCTCATATTTTGTGTTGAATACTATGGCCACTCCTTCTTTTCCTTGATTGTCATTTCCTGAATATAATATTTTGTATTCATTGCTCAGAAAGATCTCACCAGTTTTGGTCTTTTTTGTTTCAGTCACCCCTATTATGTCGATCTGGTACTTATCTAATTCCTCAGCTAGCTCCATTTCTTTGCCATTCAGGCTTCTTACGTTGATAGTACCGATCTTTAACTCTGGTGATGCTGAGTTGGGGTTTGGTTTCAGATTTGTTCCAGTAGCTGACTTTTCGCTGTTCACCCTGGTTCCCTGGCGAAAACAACGGGGGCCTTGTTTAACCGAGCGAAGCCCCAGCCGTCATGAAATTTTGTCTTGTTGTACCATCATTTTTTATTTTGGTTTAACCAATAAGAATACAATTTGGTCGGCTAAATCCCAAATTTCCAGCTCATCCTCTTTCGTTCAGTATCCAAATAGATACCCAACAGGGTGCACCACGAGAAGGTGAGGATTGGACATTAGGTCAGAAGCCCTGGTCGGTTCTCCGCATTCCTTTAAAGGCTATGTGGAGGTCTCCTCTCAGTTATACAGCTTTGACCCTTAAGCACCCCTGCACACTAGCAATGAAACATTAATTTAAATCGTGAAAAACTTGGCCATTTTAAATGAGCACAAGATTTTGCGTTTGTAAATTATCAATACCTTTGAAATGAAACTAATATGAATAAGCATATATTTGCTAATATTCATTAAGCGCCGAAATATGCAGGAAGCGAAATTTGTGAACCAACACACCAATGGGTGATTTTTTCCATTAAAATATAAAAAATAACAAAAAAGAAATAATAAAAATTAAATACATTTCTTTTAAGATAATATTATTTACTTAGTCTTAAAACATTTAAAATTTGCTTTCATTTTTTCACCCCCCCCCAACGAAACTAACGGTCCCCGAGGGGGGGGGATAGTTTGGGAAGCGCTGATCTAGAGAAAGCAATATTAAATTGTATATGCCTAGGATAAGGAGGGTTAATCAGGTAGGAGTTAGTGGATGAGTAATATCATTATGCAGAAGAAGAAAATGAGGGTTTATAAAGAGAATGGAGACCAGCAAACTCATGAACAGTATAAAGCTCAGGCAATTAAGGTTTCCAGCATGGCAAGGAGGGCAAAATCAGATTATGAGGAGAATCTAGCCAACCAGGCCAAAGGAAATCTCAAAGAGGTATTTCGTTATGTGGCAAGTAAGAGGAAGAATGATTATTGAAGATTAATCTTAATGAGTGATGATGGTCACGAGAAGACAGAAGTGGATAAAATAATTGAGTTACTGAGTGACCACTTTGCAAGGGTATATCATTCAAGTGAGGTTACCTCTTTAATGTATGTGACAGACTACACTAATGTGGAACAGAGGTTATATGAATTGGAGGCTCTTAGGATATTGCAGAATATAGTAAATACAGCTGCGGGATTAGATGGGATATCAGCTCAGGTTTTGTGAGAATGTGCAAGGAAACTGGCAATGTCTCTGACTAGACTCATTAATTTTAGTCTCAGTTCTCATTATAGCTCCAAGGGAGTGGAACGATTGAAAAATAATTCCCTTACATAAGCGAGATTCTAAGACTACAGTAGCAAATTATAGACCAATTAGTATCTCAGGCATGGTGGTAAAAGTACTAGAAAAATTGGTCAATAAGAGAATTCAAGAATGGGTGGATAAAAATATACTCTATGAGGGATAACATGGCTTTGTGAAAGGTCAGTCATGCCTTATTAATTTATTATCTTTTTATAATAGCGTAACAGCTGAGTTGGATAAAGGAAATGGCTACACGATGATTCTGCTGGATGTTGCAAAGGCATTTGACAGAATACCACATGGAACTCTGTTACGAAAATTAGAACAAATGGGGATGGAGGTGACACTGGTTAAGTGGATAATAGGGTAGCTGCTGGACAGATATCAAAAAGTGGTATACGAAGGGGCAGAATTGAGGCAAAAACAGATGACTTGTGGTGTGCTGCAAGGTTCACTGCTAGGACCATTGCTGTTTAATTTGTACATAAATGATATAGGAAATATTTAGTTGTTTGCTGATGTTATAAACTTAGGTACAGTAATAGTGAATCATGGCGATGTGCAGAGCTCTTGCAGGATGATTTAAATACGCTCTCAGTATGAGCAAAAGATAATGGATGTCAGTTTATTGTGGTGAAATGTAAAGTTATACATTTTGGGATAGACAGATTACAAGCTGTGTATCACACTGATGGCATTATACTCCAGAAAATAGATGAGAGTAGAGATTTAGAGGTGATGGTAGAGGACAGAGAATTAAAGTTTAGGTTACATATTGCTAAGGTTAATAAGGTAGCCCATAAGATTACTTGGCTATTGAAGAACACATTAACAAGTAGAGATAAGAAAGTTGTTATTCCTCTTTATAAGGCCTTGATACGTCTGCATCTGGATTACTGTGCACAGGTCTGGTCTCCTGGGTTTCTTGGGGATGTGGAAGCAGTGGAAAAGATTCAGAGGAAAGTGATCAAGGTGGTGAGTGGTCTGTGGAATCTTCCCTATGAAGACAGATTGAAGGTGCATGGATTGCAGAAGTTGGCTGATAGGAGAAAAAGAGGGGATATGATAGAAACATTTAAAGTTGCTTAAAGGGTTTTATAGGATTGATGTAGGGGAAATGTTTCAGCACTTGGCTGGAGAGGCCAGAACAAGGGGTCATCCCTGGAAGTTGAATAAAGGTGTGGTTAGTAGGGGTGCAAGGGCTAGATTTTTTACTTGGAGCGCTGTGAATGAGTGGAATGGGTTGTGAGTACTTTGTCTGTTAATGGGTTCAAGGAGAGGTGTGATAGATTGTGTGCATAGTTTGGGTCTCCTGCAGCGAGTCTTCAGACTCCATGGAGGTGCCTGTACAATATAATAATAATAATTATGTATGGTTCATCGATTTGAAGAGACAGGCAGTTTGACAGTCCAACCAAGGAAGAGGTCGTAAATCTGAAATTAGCAAATTACTGGTGATGTTTCAACTGCAGTTGAACAATCAAATAAGAATACTGTAGGTTCATGCAGTGCATATACTGTGCCAAGACAATTAGATTTGCCATATTACAATAGTGTGGAGAACTTTCTGAAAAGCATTGCAGTGCTACCTATATAAACTCAGCCACAGATGAGATGCAAACAGAAGATGTCAGCATCTGAGAAACATTAGCATTGATGGAATGACGAAGCTCATTATCATCTGTATGAAACACCCTAAACTACCCCATCAGGGCTACAGAGAATCCCTGTGCATTTCAGCACGATCCCATGCATTTGTTAAAGGGTACAGTATGGATAGGAATTATGGCCAAGTTCATTATTGGGTCGTTTTTCTTTCTAAGAAATACATTATATTGGACCTGTGACCTGCACGATCACAGCTGCACATTATCAGGATATGTTGAGCAGTTCTGTCATTCCACAACTGCAGCAAAGAGAGTGCCTGAACACAACAGCATTGATGCAAGATGGAGCACCACCTCATGTAGGATATAAGTTCAACAATTATTGCATCAACATTTCACAGAGGATAGAGTAATCGGTTGCTCATTTTGTATTAAATGGCCCCTACATCGACCTGTAACTTTTGACTTTGAGGTTACCTAGAAAATATAGTGTATAGGAGCAAAATTCTTCACCCAGCAGATTTGTGCATCATTTGTGGAACCTTTCAGCACATGCCATATGGCAGTATCAGCTATTGGTCCTGCACAAAAGCCAACACATTGAACGTCATCTCCATTGATTATACTGCAAGGATCCATTGATCCTTGCAGTATGTCAGATCTATATGATATTTTTGTTTTTTGTATCACGTTATTTTATGAGATGAACGAAATATTCATAATCGAATAACTTTGTTTGTCATTAACTCTGAATCATTTCACAATCACATATCATCTGGTTCATATAAATGTAATTTTATTCTTGCTCAAAGTGCCATATTTACCCTATCGGTATTTTTTAACTTTTTTCAATGTCAAAATCTCTTCCCTGTGATCTGGTTAGAATGCCCAAAAAAGATTGAGGGTATTTCATATACTGGTTCTCTCTACATATTGCTCTGAATAGAGGTACTTTAATTTGAATCATCTTGTATGTCAAATTGAAGCCTTTTTGCTCTGTTATGTTCACAAAGTGGTGCTTGATAAATGGAATTGCTAATTGTAAGCAGAAGTACTGCCTCCATGTATCTATGGATCCACATAACTCAAATCAGTCAAGGACTTACCATATTGTATAAAAGATGTTACTTTGAAAAAGAAACCATGCCCCTTACTGAGCATTCCGGCACCCAATATACCATGAGCAGTCTTACCGTTTTGCAAATAGACTCCATAATTCAGGTTGAATACTAAACTGGACTTTACTGTAAATTGAAGAGTAGCAATAGAAATATAAAGTAAAATCAGAAGCTTTATTTATATTTTTTAAAGACAAGCCTTATAAACTCAAGAAGTTATAACTAGCTTGCTCATAAAAACTGTTTGTAAAAGCCAGCTAGCAAGCTTTTACAAACAGTCATGTTCAGAATTTTGCTGTAACCAGTGAGCAACTTACCATCTAAGCTACTCTCTAATGACTGAATTTACTCATAATGGAAAATATTATTTTGTATTTTAAAATGAAGCAGTTCATGTCATTACTATATAATTATAAACACTGATTTTTACATTATTTGTTGTGTTCAGATGTGTCAAAAATAAATCTTTTTAAGAGTGATGCATTAAATCTTATGCTTACATTTCCTTCTATTCCTATTTAGAAAGAAGCAGGATCAAAACCACAGGAGAGGCGTCCATTTGATCGTGATACTGACCTTGCCATACATAAAGTGGATACAGCAGAAACTAATGCACTCATTAATCGTTCTCGCCTTCTTAATTCTCGCTTCTCCCATGGATCTAATAAATTCCTCTAGTGTTTCCTTATATGATATGACCAACATATCATAACACTCCATGTATATTATCAACTGTAGTCATGTACTGTAATAATGTATAAATGTTTTGTATATATTGTATATATATACTTATAGACTCGTGATATTGCCACGAAGATGTTATCACATCAGTTAAGAAAATGTCTTCTTCCTAAATACATGAGTACACATGCACTCTAGCTCATGGTATATATATTTGATTTCCTCCTGCATATTTTATGACTTTCTACTTTTAGTAATAAAGTAATATATACTTTATTTAACTTCCCAGTGTTCTTTTTGTATTTTTAATAAGTCATTTTTCTTTTTGAAAGAATGAGCTTGCACGTATCTAAGAAAGAAAATGTCCATATTCTTCTGTAAAGCTATTTATTTTAAATATTATTAAAATGTTAATGTTTGTACTTTTTATCAGTACAAACCTGTGACTTTAACCATACATCACTGAGATATAAGGTTAATATGCAATATTCCAGAGTTAATATAGTCATATGGCTATCTTTTGTGAAATTAAAACAGTACATTAAAATTTAATAATATGGATAGAAAGTACTGAATGTTTTTTCAGTGAAAACTAATGTGCTTCTTAATTTTAAATCAAAATTATAAATAAATTTTACCAGCTAGGTTTTTTTACAAGTATACATGTTTGTTTTCATTTCCTAAGTTCTTTGGAATTTCTTAATATTAGATTAAGGTAATATTATAATTTTATTAATAAAAAGTAAGAGTTAATTAGACTTGTTAGTAAACAGACAAAGTGCATTCTGGCAAATTTAATTTTATTGACATGTTTAAAATGTGCTCTTGAACACATTTTCAACATGTGAATAGAATTATATTTCATTGAGCACTTCTATTGCTGCAGTAATGGGAACAACTTGTTACTGCTGGATTACCCTCTCATTAATTTTCTATTGTTTTGCATGATGTGTACAATATAGTTGGTTTCCATTGGAAAGTAGGAACTTTCTAGTCATGCTGTAGCTGATAAAATATGAAGAAGCCAAGGAGATAGTGGTTGAGAGAGTGGAAGTAGGTGGAGGGGAAAGTAGGTAGAAAACAACCAAATGGCCTCAACTGTGTCCTCTGTTTAAAAACATAAGACGAATTGAAACATAAATCTACTTCATTTATGCCTTATTTTTTGTAATTTAATTAATATGCCTGTGCCAGAATTCATCAAAATATGTTGAGTGGTTAACTAGATTGGACAGACATGAACTTCATGAAAACTCTTGTTTGTTACCTTTGTAAAAACTCTTAAAATTGCACATGAGAGTTGAGTAGGTTCCATATGAGATTTGTTGTTATAAGTCATACATGTGGCTATACTTTTGATCTGTAATTATAGATCAGTTACAGCCTAGTATAAAATTAATAAATAATGAAGGGGTGGCTCCCTTAAAAAAAAAAAAAAATCCATTGTCAAGTTTATATTATGAGACTGCAAGGCCACATCTGCAGTTTTTATTTATGTATTGATGAATCTAATTCAATGTTTTCTTGCATTCTTCAAATTTCAAGAATTTAAACATGCTTGTGATTCATAACTTAGAAGAATGTAAAAATTCATTCTAAAGGCTAGTCCTTTTTCATTATACAGTTATGCATTAATTCTTAGATTTAATCAATGAAAGGATTATAATTTGATACACACTTTTTTTTAATATGCACAGTTTCTTGGAGGAGAATTAAAAGGGAAAAAAAAAAAAAGATACTCACCTGCACCCGATATTGACCAACTCAGGAACTGTGACTAGGATATGTAGCACTAGATTTTTTTATAAGAAAACATTATTAAAAGAAACAGAAACTATAAATAATGTTTTCTTTTAAGAAAACATTATGCATAATTCTTAATGCATGTTTGTATGTAAAAAATGTATTATTGACCATACACAGTACCTACACACATACTATTTTCTGTGCAGTTTTATTTGAAATAAAAGACAGACTATTGTTACTATGCTGTAAAACAAATATTATAGAATTGTGTTAAAGTTTCGGACAAGCCCTTATGAAATCCCATAATTTATATTAACGTTAAAGCAAGATAATTTTATTTTTTGTGATTATATGTTTTATTATTATTTTGTTTTCTTTGTTACTGTTTGTAAAAATTTAAACAGCAGAAAGAACTTTATATGAGTTCTTTACATTATCCTATTTAATGGATAATGCCA
The DNA here is from genome assembly GCF_054136105.1 of Typopeltis vanoorti. Taxonomy (NCBI): domain Eukaryota; kingdom Metazoa; phylum Arthropoda; class Arachnida; order Uropygi; family Thelyphonidae; genus Typopeltis; species Typopeltis vanoorti. The sequence continues at coordinate 73,940,219 of NC_143569.1, read as the reverse complement.
AATTTAAAGAATTTGCATTATCCATTAAATGTTTTGCCTGTACATGCTCCCTGAGGGTATGTGTCAGGAATTTGATGATAATTAAATGTTTTGACATAAATGCAGAGACATATCATTAGTATAAGTATAGGTATAATAGAAATATCAATAATTTTAAGTCTGCCATAATAAAAAAAAAATGATCATTATATTTTCTTTGAAGTTTTTTTTTTTTTTTTTTTTTTTGCAGGGGGGGGTGTAAACGAATCAAATTTTTAGAATTCTACTTTAATGTCACTAATTTAAGATTTATACATTTTTTATATGGATTGCTTTTAAAAATACCTGTGGTAAATAATTAAGTTGATTTGGATGGAATTAATTACTTAATGAGAACACATAGACTTTCTACAGAGAAGCACCCAGATCTCCATTTTTTTCATGATTGCTTCAAGTTCATATACTGAATGAATGTCATGTAAACAATGAAAAAACATTCCTTTTTATTGTTTTCATGATCCAGCTTTGTGTAGGGAACTTTCTCTAGGTTTATATATATCAAGATATTTCTTATATAAAGAAAAAATTAGATTTCAGTTCTAATACAAACCAAAGTTGGATCCACATTAACTGTGTCCCAGTGATAGGGTAGCCTTACAAAAAAAAAAAAAACTATGTTTCATGTTATTGATATGCTTTTGAATGATCGCAATGCATGGCTGATTTATTTGTCTATATATTGCTCCATACATACTGTTATATGTTATATTAATGAAGTAAAAATCATACTGTCCATCCTTTTTTACAAAATGTTTAAAAATAATGATTTCCACTAATAAAATTTAAAGAAAAAGTTATTGAACTATAACATTTTTAATAATTGCATTTATTTGGTGAACATTTTAGTTGGGGCATGTCCATTTCATTATTGTTTTCATGATCCAGCTTTGTGTAGGGAACTTTCTCTAGGTTTATATATAGCAATCGGTGAAATCTTAAAAATTAATTAAAGATGTTTTGGATTTAATTTATTATTTTTATTATTATTTATTTAGTTTTTTTTTGTCAAAGTGGAAAGCCCCTATAGAAGCAGAAATGTTCAAATAGTATATGAATAAAAGTAAGCTATAAATGTGAATGTGAATATAGAAAAGAAATATTTTTAAAGATTGCTTAATTGTTGTGTTGTGGATGAGGATTGCATTTATTTTAGTTTTTACACATGTTGGCAGCTGGCAAAGATGGGTTCACTTTTTTTATTATTTTTTTTTTAATGTTGAAATGTATGCTCTGCTATCATGCACTCTCATATTCCATGTTGTGAAAGTGTTAAATCATTCTAATTTTCAAACATCTTAACATCAAGGCTTATGAACTGCAATTTATTTAATAACTTTTAAGTCATTAAAACTGATGTAATGTATTGTGTTTTTAAAATATAAATAAAAAAATTATGCATATGATTGTAATTAAATATTTCATTTGATCTGATTGCAAGGTATGCAGTATTCCTGTAGTTATGCTAAAAAGTAGATTTCATATAATGATTAATGGATTCTAATTAATTATACAGTTTGCATACACTTGAATCCAAAATATACCATTGAAGTAACTTGTATGTGGAGTCAGATAGTTGATATGTTTCATCCATTGTGGATAGTTGGTTAGGTAAAGAGCTGCAGGATAAATTAATCAGATAATTAGTGGAACTTTTATGATATGCATGCAGTTTTTTTTCTTTTTAAATTGACTAAATACATTATGAAAAGATGAAAAAAATAGTGAAAAATTTTCATTTATTCATATCACTTTAATTTTGATGTTCAGTATTTAATGTTTTCCATGCAGTGAGGAAAATGCATGGAATCCATCTTTTTGCCTTGCTTGAATAAATAAGAACTAAATGCTGCAACGGTAGTTTTAGTACCACTTTCGAGGTTTACAATATAACTATTATATTGGCATAGTATACTAATGAATTCATTTGCATTTGTTATTTTGTTTTTTATATTTTATTTTGGCATATTTTTTCCCACCAAATATAAATACCTTAATATTGATATTTTGCTATTGAGAAAACTCCATTTTTTTCACTGTTGAGAAAAATTGCAGTATATACAATTTCAGTTGTATTTCAGCTAATACTTTATTTACATCAGATTTTGAATTACTACAATTTTTTATTCTGTATATTTGATTCTTAATTTTAGAACAAATCATATATTTTATACTTGGTTTAATATTATATATTATTCTTGGAAGTTTTTCCACTTAGTTATACAATAAATTAAAGATGCCAAGAAATTATATTCTTGGTTTAATCCTTTATTGAAGTGTAAGCAAACAAAGTTTGTGCCTGAAGTATGAGTTATCCCATTATGGGATACTAAGGCAAGTGATGTGAAGTCATTAGCCTCAATATATGAGTTGCCGATTCCTGAAGGTTATTACTTCAGGTGGAAGCTTTGTTTGCTTACACTTGGATAAAGGATTAAAGCAAGAATATAATTTATTGGTATCTTTAATTTATATATTATTCTGTTTTAAAGATGGCATATTTTCCATAGAAAGTATGTTCTCCCCCCCCCCCCCCCATTGCTCTCCAATATACACGGGAATTTGAGAACTGTGATCGCTTTTATATACCTATATTGCCAGTGTTTGTAATGTTGGTATATAATTTTGATTAATAAAACAATCCCAATGAATAATAAGCCAAAAGGCTATTTTACCAGGGAACCCAAGTGATCACTTACACTTGGGCTCGCCGATAGTTTTTTCGGCATGAAACTATAGATTCGATGGATTTCAATCCGAGTTTCGTACCCGGCTATAATAAAATAAAACGGGATTTACCATCTCCCTTTAACTTAATCCCAATGAATATTCTGAAAATTTGTATCTTTTGAGAGTCACAATATTGGGCTAATTATCCTTTATTCTTAGGACGTTTGGTTTTGCTTTGAAAGCTATTTGCTATTAACAAAGATGCAATGGTTCTGAATTATTTTCATCTTCAGCTTTCACTGATCTATCCCTTCCTTTTATAGATGTTTTTAATTCTTTTATTAAAAACTATAAATTTTTATTATTAGCCAGCATTTTCCAGACTTGAAGTGAATAATGCAAACATAAAAAGAAAATTTATCCACATTGAAATTAGTAGGTTGGCACTGTTTTTTCTGCTAATTTCAAATATTGGTTGATTTCAGAGAGAAGGGAGAGCACTGTAAAGATTGTTCAAGAAGTTGCATTGCATTTCTTTATTTTGAGACCATCCATAACATATCCATTGAAGCAGCTACACTTAATAACAGTATACAAAGATCACCAGAGTCTATCTGCTTTGGTTAGAATGCTTGAAAGAGTGAAACGTAGACTTTTATATATGTTAACTTAGTTGGCTGAGAGGAAAACATCACACTTTTCAACTACAGTTCAAATCTACTGGATTTTATGATTGTCTTGGGAATTCTGTTCTCTCATTTTGATTTCAATACACAATTCATAGCTGTCAAGTTTGTCATTTTGTGAATTCCATTTTTATCCCATTCATGTGTTGTTTCCTATCTAGGAGGTTGACTCATGGTTGTTGACTATGGGCATAACGACATGTGGTGAGGACCCTTTCTTTTTCACATATTGTAAGTATTCATGGGTGTAAATCTGTGTGTTCATTGGGCTGGTTTGCCTGTTCTAAGGGATGAAAAACATGAGTTTCCAGGTGAAAAAACCTCTACCTCTGAATGAGACCAGCTAACTCACCTTTAGTTGAAAGAGACCGGGTAAAGGTTCCTCATGTCATAGACGGGAATCTAACCCATGCCTTTCTGACCAAAGGGCTTCATCTGTATTGTCAATTTTATATATATATATATATATACAGTTTTTCAAGTAGAACTAATTTCAGCAAAAAATCTAAATATCTCTGGGTTTACTGCTCACCCTTTTCTCACAAGAAAGAATTTCAGTTTTATCACACACATTTGTTTTAAAATCCTAACTTAAATTTTACTCATTTGTAGAGTTTATAATGTAATGATTAAGTAAAATTTCACCTATGACCACCTAAAAAAATTACAAAGTACAAGCATTAAAAAGTTCTTAATGTGAAATGTTAGAATGGTGAGACTTGTGGATTGAGCTAATAACAAAAAGAATTCTTTGGAATAATCCCCAATGACTACATTAAAGCATCTTAAATGTATTCAAAGAAAGCTCTCAAGCATTATTACAGCGTCTTAATCTCAAAGATTTGGTAATTATAAAAATTATTCATTTTTTCATCTTAAATGTTTTCGGTTTATTTTTTAATACTATTGCAGTTTTAATGTACTATACATTTAATTTAAAAAAATAGCTGTGTGCATGTGGAGAGGATCCTATCTCTTCCACACATTATCATAAGTATTCATGGGTGTTAAGTATGTTGTAAAAGTCAGTTGTTCATTGAATTTCCTATTCTCTGAGTTTTTAACAATGGTGTTGTTTTGAGATACGCATCAAAATATCTATTTTTAACTAGTTTTGGTTAATAGACTGTTTAACTTTTTTCACTGTGGTCACATGGTTCTTAAGTAATGGAGAATGTATTCATGACCTTGTATTGGACTGATTTTCCCCATTGTCCTTGGCCAGATGTTTCATCATAAAAGTCTACAGGAAGTAGAGACAAGGAAGTTGTGAATACTATGTGCAAACACTGAGGTGCCTTTCCTTCACCATTGACAGTGGTCAGTATGTTACATAACAATAATCTCTGCCAGTATTGCAGATGGTGTGCCTCATCTGAACACCTTATTAATGCAATTACCATAGTATTTAGCGAGTGGCTGCTAAATTAGCAGTCACAATGTCGCATTTCTTCAGTGGGTTATGGGATCATGCAGCAACCCTGAGAATGAACTTGTATTATGTTTTCTTTAAAGGAATTTAGTCCTCAGTATCCGAACAAGCATTATCATGTTACATTTGCTATCTAGTGATTTTTTTAAGAATGTAAACATGTAGAATAACTTCTACCACCACCACCACCACTTCTTGATGCATCATTGCACTTATGCTGGGAAATTTCAGTTTGATAAAGGCATGAATTATGTTTATCACTTTCTAATGCTAGAAAGGCATAAAAATAATATAGATATAATTTTTTGCATGATTGGTATCAGATTTTAAGTTGTTTCTGCATTTGCATGTTTTTAATAGCACATTCATTGTTTGCATATCTTGTGATACAGTTAGAATTAGCATTGCATGCATCAGTTTGTGCATCTTAAGGAACATTTGGAAGCTGTTTTAGCATTTCTCATAAGTTCCAACCAGAACTTTGTGAAGCAAATAGTGTGGGTGAGCGGATTGGTTATATAACATATCTATGCATATAAATTTGCTGATATCACTGGTGCTCATGATCCATGAATTTCCTTTTTTCCCCTACATCTAATATGTCGCACATAATTTTGCAGAATAGAGCACCAAATGCGCTTATGTAGCAGCCTGAATTAGTATATTTTAAAAATAAGTTTTTCTTGTAATATATCCCTCTGCATAGATAATTGTAGTCTTAAAAAAGTGCAAGCATATATATATATATCTTTAATGTCTTCATTCAATCCTGCATCTAAAAAAACATAGGTTATGGGGCCTCACAAGTAAGACAAGGAACCTATCTCAGGTAGACCTCATTGAAACAATTATCAGGAAAATTACCCTACTCCAGAAAGTGTTCCGTGAACAGAAAATACTTAGAGTAAACTTTACAGTTCTCTGAACAGATCTTCATTACATGAATCTAGTTCCTTTCTTTGTCTGGATAATGCAATTTTCGCATCTTCAGTATTCTGTAGTACACACACTATTATGAAGAGCACTGCTTAGAAGAAAAACAACTTTCTGCTTGATACAAAATGCTCTGTCTTCATTTTCATCTATTGACAGGAGCAAATGCAGGGTTAAATAAACACACACACACACACACACTAGACCAAAATTGGTACTGGAATTGGTATTTTCCAACTTGAGCTTACTATTTGCTCTTTTAAAACAAGAAGAATTAGAGGCTTAATAAATTTTTATCTTCTGGTGGTTGGATACCATTTGAAAGAAATACTTTTAGATAAATCCGTAGTCCCCAAAAACATTGTTTTAACTCTTTCTCCTCTCTAAACAGGGAAGCTTATATTCGTTCCAATCTCTACATAACCTAAACAAACAGCTGTTAGCTTTGTTTATGCTTCAATTGTATGCACATGCACGTTCCATCTTCAAACCGTTGGTATAACTCAATAGCGCTCACTTTGCACAGTAGGACGAAAATGGTGGTTTCTTTATCTTGGCCGAAATGTGTGGTTCTTGAACTATAAAAATTGCCAACTTCGTGCATTGTCGCCGTTATAAAAATTGCCTGAGTTTTGCAATAGTTTACAATATAAGCTAAAGTTACAATTACAAAACTATTTTAATGACATTTTATAGAATGATTTATTAAATCTTTATTCTCTTTGTGAAGACAAAAACAGATTAGTTTAATTATAATGCTAAATTGAATTTCACGACAGAGTATTTAAAAATAAAAAAATACTGATCAAAAGGAAGGGGGAATACATTTAACTTTCCCTTTTTTCCCCATCTTTTTAAAATTGCTTAGTAAAAGTTACCTAATTTAAAAAAAAAATAAATAAAATGTATATCTGAATGAAAGTCATATTCCAGTTGCCAACCAACATTAGCTGTCATTGTATCTATGTATTGCTTATTTGTTAGTGCACTATAATTAATTGTATAATCTGCCAACAACAGTTGACAGATTATAAATTATAATTTATAAAATTATAAAATAAATCCATGACTAGAAATTGTAGAATAGAATCCAGTCACGTACACGAACAGTGATGTGTACGTGACTGTATAGAAAGTGATGTTAATAATGTCCGTTTTTTTTTTCCTGTTTCAGATTTTGGGAAAAGTGCAAAATTTGGCGATACAAACATCTTCCATTTAAATTCTGTTAGTCATCATCGTTAGAGACCTAGGCGATCGAAGTGTAGATGCACTCACCACTCAAGCAAAGTTCCACTCACTGCTCTGAGAGAGAAATCTGGCTTCTCTTTCTTAACTGCACGTAAACTTCCATGGATGTTCCTTGTCCTCTTCCCCCACTTACCATATACAGAAAAATTCCATGTCACCCTGAAACCACAGTATGATTTAAAAAAAGGAAAACTTGCTTCTAGAACATTAACATTTTAAAAATCCAATTAGCATAGCATTAGATAATAAAATTTTCATGGCTCTTTTTATCAACTGTACCATGCAACGAAACTTTGAAAGGTTAATATAATATGTTTGCCATTGGTGTACATAATCCTTCCATTCCTTTGTCAAGAAAATGATCTTCCACCTTTACAGTATAGTATATATGTTTGTGAATGTGTACATACATATATATAGAATGTGATTCATAAAAGTTAATAAAAAGAAAATTCTTAATGCCTTTTGTTTCTCAAAGGGAATGAACAGAATTCTTTCAGTCCTGACTTGGAAACTCATGGGCAGCTGTCTCCACCTTTTGCCATCACTAAAAACAACTATTGTCCTGTGTCCTTGGATCTTAACTTTCTTATTGCTGCATGAATTTGTGCGATTTCTACAGTCGATCTTTCTGAGATGCTGGTTAAAAATCCGCGGTTTTGGAAAAGACCCATTTTGTGAAATTTCCTCTAGTTGGTGACTAGATTTGGTCTCTTTCTCTTCTGGTTGCTCAACATTGTGAATCCATAACGTTGCCACAAACCTATATGGGTATCCGATTGGGGGGGGATATACAAATATTTAATTGTAAACCTACCTACAAAAGGTTCTAAAACGTATAGACTACACTATACAGAAAAGGATTATTAATGCAATTTCGATTGTGACATGCTTTTGATGAACCTATGGAAGAGCTAGGCTGAATTTTTATGCAGAAAAGGGAAAAAATAGTCCCAATATTAGCTGTTTTTCTTAATGGAATTCAAGCTCATATCATACTGTAACAAAGTGGCCTTTGATTTGTCTTGAGTTGCTCTCTAAACGAATATAAACAAAACAAATAGTTGTTTGGCAGAGAAAATTTTATACTTTAAAGGGTCAAGGTAAACAACCTGAAAAGAAAAATTGGATCTAATCTGAGGATTTACATTATCGTAGGAAAGAGGAATGGGCTCCATATTTTCTTCTAATTGGTTATATCTCATTTTATTAAAATATGATGTACTCTTGAAGATTTAATGAGAAAGGGTCATCCTTTATGCCAGCATTAGAAGGGACAACTCAGTTCACTTGCGAGTCAAGTCGTTTCATGACTGGGAAACTCGTTATAGAGGCTAATGACTTCGCATCACTTGCTTTAGTATCCCATAATGCAAAGCACATATCCTTGCATATGTCATTACCCAGACCGGTTTCGTCCTTTGAGGTCTCATCAGTCGGATCCAGAAGTGATATCAAGGTTGAAGCAATGCAGAATAAAGAATCTATAGGACTTAAAACATATCAGTTATTTAAGTGCCACTTTTAGTAAAGATGGAAAATTAAATATGAGAATAGATGAATCGAGAATGGCAGATAACCAGCTGAATAAATTTATATGGTGAAAGAGAGATTAGCAATAAAGTGAACTAGCAGCATGCAAAAGTGTTCAAAGAAATGCAAACTTATGCATCCGAGAGTTAGGCCAGAAATAAAACAGTTGACATAACCAGAGTTGTGAGGAATATGCAGTTTTGGTTGGCCGAGTGGTTAGAATGGATTGAATATCCACTCTCCTACCAACAGGGTATAGTTTGAATTCCAGCGTGGGCATGGATGTTTGTGATTGTGGTTGGAGATGAATTTCATCACTGGGTATGATGAAATTCATCTCCAACTCAATTCCACTCACTTGGAATCATTGTTTCCAAGCGAGCATTTCTGACATTAAAACAGCAGCGATATGCTGATTTTCAAAATAAAATTGCATGATTTTAGTTCGTTGTTTTCCGTCATTATTTTCTGAAATGTTGCTTAGAATAGTTGAAAAAATAAAATAATCAAAAAAAGTTAAATGTTCAAACCTCTTCGTGATTTATAGGCCATCCTGTATTACTTTCATGCATTATTTTATATATTGGGGAACTTTATATTAATAAAACTCAAAAAATATAAATCATTATAAACCTACACTAAAGTAAATGCAAAATATTTATTGTTAAAATTTACCTATGCAATGCTGAAAATATAGTGCGGTATAATTCAGAACTGTTCGCCACTATTAACTTACGCCTGTGTTACATGTATACCGTGCTTTTGCTGCTACCTAGATCTTTTCTTTCAGATGATTTACGATATACTTTTATTTATATTTTTACACATATCTCGTGAAATATTTCGCACCACCCATAAATGAGAATTAATTTAGAATTAGTTTCCTATGACTTGTATCGTTTGCTGCACGTCCTATTCAGATAATTCAAAATGGTATGTGAACTCAGTAACTTTTTTTGTTTGTTTTTCTTTCTGTTCGCCATTGGGTAATTGTAACTGGGAAGTCAGAAACGGAACCTGCCTCAGCCACAATGAATTTAATTTGCAAACCGTACGCACGGAAAAGAAATCTAATATTAACGAATAACGTTTCTGGCGAGTTTGGTGAAGCAACAATGCTTTTCATATTCCCCTTTGTAAAGGAAGAACTTTGAATGCAGTTTTTATGAGCTATAAGCTCGCCCAGTGAGGGCATTGAAATTAGCTGTGTTCAGCTGGATGTAAGATTGACTTGGACCTTTTATATTTGTAGCTTTCCGCTTTATTATATTCTGAAGCTTCCTTGATCAACGGGTTTGGGTAGTTGCTTGTCTTCGTAAAGAACTTCTCAGCTAGATCTAGGAGAAGGGAAGATGTGCAAGGAATGTTGATTTCTTTATGGATCTGGGAGTTTCTAATAAACCAAGGGGCATCTAGAATCATCCTGAGGCATGAGGCACTTGTTCTGTAATCTCTAGTTTTTGAATATTTGTATTCGCAGTGTGGCTCCAAGCGGGGGATGCGTAAGTGATGACCCATCTTATTACCATCTTGTAAATTATTAACTTTGTGTATCCAGTTTGCTTTTTCTGTTGATCACAGGGTAGAGAGCTGTGCAATTACTTCGGATGTCTTCGAGGCAATATATCATATGATTGCTGAGTTGGAGTTTTTTTTTTATCAAGTATCACTCCAAGATATTTGACTTCAGTCTGCCATGGAATCTTAACTCCCAAAAGATGAATGTCCTCCATACTATGGATTTTCTTTCTAGAATACAAAAACATGGCTGAGCTCTTTTGGGAGGTTTACTTAGATCCTCCAGGCTGCTAGCCATTTTTCGTATATATGTGTATTCTGTTTTGAAGTCTTCTATTTGCCAGTTTTGGGCCATTAATGCAGTATCATCTGCATATAATGCAGCGAATGTTGTTCTCAGGTTCAGAGGGATGTCTGCTACATAGATTGAGAACAGGAGAGGAGCCAGAAGAGAGCCCTGAGGTACGCCTGCCAAGACCCAGCGTCTGGACGAAACTGTTTTGCTGACCCTGACCTGCATATATCTGTCTTTCAGGTATGAGTGGATTATTTTTGTTAACTTGATTGACAAGTTAAATTTTGTGAATTTGTAAAGAAGGCCTTGATGGCATACTTTGTCAAACGCCTGCTCAGCATCGATGAAGATGGCAGCTGTATGGAGTTTCCAATCGTAGCCTTTTTTCATAATCTCCACTAGCCAGTGTACTTGTTGAACTGTGCTATGGACCTTGCAGAAGCCAAACTGCTCGTTGGGTAAAATTCCTAACATCTGTTTCTGCTTGAAGCCATGTCAGGATCACCTCTGTCACCTTTCTGAAGGTATAGGTCTGTAGCTTTCGGAGAGTTGAGGATTTTTTCCCGGCTTCTTCAATGGCATGATGGTGGCTGTCTTCCAAGCAGTGGGAAAATGCTGGTATCTAAAAATGGCATTGGTAATGTTGACAAGATGGACTATGGCCTTTCTTGGAAGTAGTTTTATTGTTCGGTTGATTATGCTATCTGTCCTGGAACCTTTTTACCATTTAGATGAGTTAAGATATTTATTATTTCTGCCAGAATAGTGGGAGTGATATGTTCTGAATTATTAATATGCTGTCGGAAAGTTGTCCTAACATGTTGGTGAATGTATACAAGGTTAATATTTAGATTTGCATAAAATGGATTTCACTGAGATTCAAGGTTATCTATTAGTGCTTCAGCTTTCTCTTCATCTGTATGAACAATTCCTTTCTTGTTTTGTATAAGGGGTATGAGTTTCTTTTTGGTGGATGGCTCTTAAGAATTTCCAGATGGAGTGCTCTTCAGCATTGATGTTAGCCAATTTGGCTTCCCATTGATGGTTTCTGTGTTTTTGAAAAGCTTCACGAACTTGTCTGTTTAGGTTGTTCAGTACTGTTTTGTTTATTTTGGGGATCTTGTATTATGGAATCTCTTTCTGGTTCTGTTTTGTGCTCTAATTGGGTCCATGATTTCATCTGGGATATGGTTGGTTGGGTGGAAGACAATGGTTTGGATGATTAAGTTATTTACTGCTAAATCTTTCTTCCTTTTTACTGATGGATACTGGACCATTGGACACCGGACCAATATAATCTAGATTAAGCATTATGGGACTGTGGTCAGTAGATAATTCATTAACTGTTTCTAATTTGTATTGGTATCTTATATTTTTTTAAAATAACGCTGTCTAGCACATCCGAGCTGCCTGATGGGCTAAAGTGGGTGGGCTCGGTAGGTCCGGCAACAGCAGAATTGAGCATTGCGTAGTTGAATAGTGTGTAGCCTTTGGAGTTAATGGAAGAGCTGTACCATGCTGTGTGTTTTGAATTGAGGTCTCTCGCTATTATTATGGAGTCCAGATCTGTTTTCTGCAGAGGAATGCTCAGAGGATTATAAACAGCATAGATTTTGAGAGATTGCCAGCGATACTGGTATGCATCTCCACGCTGGTCACCTCCAGGTTCACGGCTTTGGGGCTGGGTATTGTATTATGATTTATGTAACTCTTGAGATATATGGCTGTGCCTCCACCTCTTGTATCAAGTCTATCATTTCTGTACATAGTGTAGATACGGATTGTAGGGTTATTAGCTGGTCTTAGGTGGGTTTAACCAATCAAGATGATATCAGCACTGAGACGAGTCCCAAATTCTTGAAGTTCCACGACCTTATTTATTAATCCATTTGCATTCCATGCTACTATCATGAGTGACTTTGGTTTGAATTTTTTACTTATGACAGATGGCTGTCATAATGGTTTGAGTGCCTTGCAGGAATCTCTTTCTGGAAGATGGTGAAGGACTTGTTTTGCTGAATTTCTACAGCATGGTGGCAAGCGAAGAAGTTAAAAATGATGTGAGGTTGGAGCTTGCTTGCTGGAGAGATGTAGGAATGTTAGTTCGTGCAGCCTCGGCATACGTTTTGGTCGTGGTTGTGGATCGTGTTCCTTCCTGTGTGGTTGAAGGTGAGGTGTTTCAGACTGGGAGAGACCTATTTGGTTGCTTATGGTGTCGTTGTGAGGAGGAGCATGATTGACTCTTGCTGATCCTCGATTTTTTGGATTGGAAAGACATCCCTTGTAGTTGGCAGGGTGAGGTCCTCTGTAGTTAGTACAGCAGGCAGGAGTAGATTGTGGCTTGGTGCAGGTGTTGGTCTGGTGTTCCTCGCCGCACTTCAAGCGACTGTAGGCTGCCTTACATAATTTTTGGGTGTGCCCGAACCTTTGGTACCTATAACCAGGGCCGCATTTACCATTAGGTGCAGGAGGAGCAAGATGGGGGCCTCATTTTAAAACCTTACTCCTCACAAATAGCAATAAAAAAGCAGCGTAGTTATAGTTGCAAAATAAAATACTTATTTTTAAATACTAAATTCATAATGTAAAAACTAGAGGCTGCTGAAAAATTTGTGAGGCTTACCGCTTCCATTTGAATTCCATAAAATTCATGTATGTAAGCGTACCATTTCTTTGCTGGACATATATTCACGTCCAGCAAACCTGGATAATATTCTGTCCAACTGCTGAAAGAACAATGATAAGAAGTGTAGTTTGACCATCATGTCCATTAGAAGATGCAATAATCCTACCCCCCCCTCCCAAAATTATCACCCACCCATCCGCCCACCCACCCACCAACACACAAAATACTTCACTGCTATATAACATATGTGCAATTTCTTTTTGTTTGAATTCGTTATTTTTCCCAAGTAATTGTGCTGTTGCAGCTTTAAGCAAAAGACAAAGGCAAAGAATCTCTGATAAAGTACCATTGGATATAAATTAAAAAGACTCACAATCTGAAACCCCGAGTAATGTAGTTTAACACAATCTGTTCATAAAAAAAAATTAAATAAATCGTTCCTAAAATTGAAATGTGCGACCCATATAATCTTATTTTGCAAGGAAAGGAAGCAAAATGTCATTTATTTCAATAAATGTTATTTAAAAAAATATAAATATTTGGCATAATATTTCCAATGCAAACAAACATTTTGATTATTTATTTTCGCACATGTGAAATTCGTTTTTATTTGGGAAGAGACACAATAAATAAATTGTGCAGCAAAAAAGGGTCTGTCCAAGAAATACTGATGAAGACAGAATGCTGATGAAGTTTCATCAGCATTCTGCCTTTTTTATTAGGTCAAAGGGATTTTGAGTATATTTGCGAACAGATATATTCAACATAACTTAGCCAGTTTTGTTGTTAAAAGTGCCGCATTTGAAGAAATATTAGCAGCATAATAATAAAATAGCAAAATTCATAATGCTTCAGAATAACTTGATAATTTTGATAATAACAAAACAAGATGAGACACATCTGTAGAAATCTATTATTATTAGAGTCCTTTTAATTATGAACTCTATAAAAATATACTTAATAAATTTATATTTTTGTGTTTTTAAATAATTAAACTAGTTTCATTTTGTCACAGATGGACTACCTGGACTTTTAGACTATTGTTATCAATATTGTAAAAACTCGATTGTAGCTTAAATATTCCAAAGCACATTACACCAATTTTTTACTTACGCCAAGTCCCATAAGAATATTGTAAAAAATAACCTTGTTTGCCTCTAATACAAAATAACTATATTTTGTATTAGATATTAGATATTTTTGTAAATTGCCCTTTGGAAATTAACTGTATATACTTCTTTAATAAGAATGTTAGTGTTAAAAACAAAGGCGATGTTTTTCGATGGAGCTGTATATAATAGATCTACATGGCGGCATTAGAAAGGTTGTTTATTACATTTTGTGTGTATGAGAAAGGCTTACAAGCTCTGCAGGTAAACATCTCCGAAGTCAGTCAGAAAGGTTCAAACAACTTTCCGATGGTCGGCAACTTACAATCAAAAGAAGGCACAGAAGAGAACAAAGAGCGGGCCGAACTTGAAACTTAAGATGAAAGAATCATGACGAATTCTTCGGAGGTTACAAACTTCGTGCAAGGTCTCAGAGAATGCATAATAAAAGGGTACAGAGCCAAGCATATATTGCTTCCCGGATCCAGAAGTCGCGAGAGAGAGAGAGAGAGGGCTTCCCATTTCCAGACGTTGCCAGAGAGGAGCTTCCTGATTCCAGTCTTAAGAGAAGGCTTCGAGTTGCCGAAAGGAGATGTTCCAATCCCCGGAGAAAAGCTTCCAGGCCAGAGAGGAATCTCGGTTGACAGTTGGTGGCAATTCGAGTTATTGTAGCGGCAGAAAAAGGAGGCAATCATCCAGGCATTTTTGGTGAGCCCAAGCAGAGGAGAAAAGGCAAGATAAATTACCCGAAGCACCTTCGCTCGGAAGTTTTTCTTTTCGCCGTGGGAGAATAACTTTTTGCTGGAGCTGTATATGAGTACTGCAGGGCACAGTTCACAGTCTGCTATCTTCCCAATGAGATATTTCTGAAGCCAGATTTCCCGAAGAAAGCTCAAGATCTGAGATGTCAGAATTGCCTTAGAACTTTTTGTGCAAGACTTTTGACTGAATGTGCGATACAGAGCTTTTGTAAGTTATTTACATTTGTACAGTTCCTCTTATAATGTGTCTTAGTTGGACAATTAAGATTTAGATTAACACTAACACGAAGTGTCATTAAGAGAATCTATTGGCATATTTGAAGTTGATATACAGTTTGTAAAAGTAACTTAATAGAGAGTTAGCTAACCTCTTTGCAAGTATAATAGAAGTTTAATAAGTGGAAATTGTAACCAGAGTAAATAAGTTTTTGAGTTAAAGAAAGCTTTTGAGATCATTTTGAAACACGTTCCAGAGACAACAGAGGTTGTTTTATGTGCTGCTGCTATTAGTTAGTTGGGTAAGAGCAGTTTCTATATCACATAAATAGAGCATTTAAATTTCAAGTTTATTAATATTTAAAAATTAAATTGATTTTTCAGTTCATTTATTTGTGCATAAAGATTCTAGGATAAAATTTTACTCGACATTTTAGGATAAAATGTCGAGTAAAAAAGTGGATGTCAGCGAGCATAGCAAATTATCGTTACTATTTATTGCCTCTATATTTTAACTAAAGCTGGAATTATTATGCTTATTACTGCAACTTAAAAAATCAAAGCTGGAGTTGAATAAATCTGGTAATAAATAAATGTGGTAATTCCATAAATATGATGATTTTTGCTATAATTTTTATTACAGTAAATTCAAAATTTTTATTTTTAATGAGAATATCTGAACTTTACAGTTCATGAAGTTTCAATTTTTACCTTGATTAGCAAGCTTAATTTGATTGCATTTAAATTCTTTAAAAAAAAAAAAAAAACCACTTTTATCCTTATACTAAATTATTACCATACCTTTTAATATTTTTTCGGTATTCAGAATTTTTGTAGTAACTATGATGCTTGTCAATGAAGCTTGTCAAACAAAATCAACGTTCTCAAAATCAATAATCAACACTGCAATCGAAATTTTAATTACATCTTTCTTTAAATTAATTATGATTCAATTACATGGAATATTTAAAAATGTAAATAATATATATATTTAGAATTACATTAAAAGATTTTACAATATTTAGAAAATTTAATATTAAATATAAAGTATCGTATTAGTTGCATAATTATTTATAATCCGTCGATACAAGTTAGTCATTTATTTATACAAAATGACTTACAAGGTTGCTAGTTTAATATTACCAAGATTTTTTTAATATTAATATTTATTGTATACATCTGAAATTCGTTTATATTTTTGGGAAGAGACACAATAAATAAATTGTGCACCAAAAAGGGTCAAATATCGTAGAACAGTAAAGGAAATTCCAAAAAACAGTAATTAAATTGATAGTTTAGTTACCGTTATTTGGCTAGTATTTGTAAAGCGGTATACTGTATACAAGGGTATATACCTAATTATATGATTCAAGTTGTCGCAGTCAGTAAGAATATATTATTCAATTAATTGTTATTCTTATTTTACTGGTACTCGTTTATTTTAACAAAACCAAGATACCACTGTTTCTTTTTGTATTTTTTAAGCTTTTAAAGTAATTGTTTATTTTATTTATACATTTATTTTGGATTTAATAAATATTTATTTCGCTTTTGATAGCTAAGTACACATAATGATGCCAAAAAAATTTGAATCCGGAGCTAGTAAAAGAAAACAACTTAGAGAAAATGAAGAATAGCTAAATAGTCAAAAGGGGCCAATTTTGTCTTTCTTGCGTTCTGAAAATGAAGTATTTCGTAGAACTGAAGTTGTACTTCATAGTTCTCGGAATGAAAACGAAACATTGGTATCATTATCAGGAGGAGATGAAACTGAAAATGAAGAACATCAAAATGGTGTGGGAAACATAGAAGGAGAGAAAGAAGTAAATGAAACAAATCAAGAGGATTCTGAAGAAAATTTTCAATCGGAGTCTGTACTTACCAGCAAGCAAGCAAAGCTATCTCTTATCCTACCGATATAGCAGTGTGACCACTTACTATTAATGAATAGTTTATTGAGCATATTTTAATAAATATGCCCCAGAATGTTGGTAAAATCAAAAATTTAAAAAAAGAATACACAGAACGCAATAGAATATATATCAGAAATGTAAATATATCACATTTTTACTGTAAAAAGGCGAATGGAACAAAGGAGAAACGAAAGTGGCTAATTGTTAAAGATACCAAGTAATTTTATAACCTTGGTTTTAATCCTTTTCTCCAAGTAAGCAAACAGACAAGATTACGCCTGAACGTAGTTCAAGTCTCATGTTAGTGCAACACCAAGGCAACTCTTGGTGGTGCAACACCAAGGCAACTCATGGTAAAGGTGGGGCAAGCTCTGATCACTATATTTGACATTTCCTATAATGTAAAACACATCTCCTAGGAGATGTATGATGTTATACATTATGGGTGGGGGTCACTACCCAGACCGGTTTCAACCTTTTTTGAGGTCTCATCAGTGAGTAGGCAGACCCTGAAATGCCAAGGTTTTAGTAATACAGAGCTTATCAATTTTACCTATGCGCCACAAGGTGCTTTGACCTTATTAAGTAAGAATCTCCGGATGAGAGAATTAATAAGGTCAAAGTACCTTGTGGCAACTTGCATAGGTAAAATTGATAATATATTACATTTAATATAATAATATTTGATATTTCCTATAATGTAAAATTATAGGAAATATCAAATGTAGTGATCAGAGCTTTCTCCACCTTTACCACGAGTTGCTTTGGTGTTGCACTACCATGAGACTTGAACCACGTTCAGGCGCAATCTTATCTGTTTGCTTACTTGGAGAAAAGGATTAAAACCAAGGTTATAAAATTACTTGGTATCTTTAACATATATTATACCCAAGGTAAAAAACTTGCCCGAGTGGCTAATTTTTTCAGAAACCAGCAAAGCAATTTACTGCTTTGTTTGTAAATTGTTTTCTAAGTCAAATAATAGCTTTATGAAGGGTTTTAATGACTGGGAGAAATATAACACGAACCTTATGTGATCACGAGCATTCTACTGAGCATATACGAGCGATGTGCACATATCGCAAAAGAAAATCAAGTTCTGTAAATAGCCGAATTGATTCTGAATTGATCAAACAAATACAATCTGAAGAAAATTATTGGAGAGAAGTTTTAAAGAGAATAATAGTTATAATTAAGTTACTGAGCAAACTAGGGCATTTAGAGGAAATACAAACATTTAGAGGAAATACAAATGATATTTTTTCTGATTCTTGTGGAAATTATTTATCATGTTTACATTATTTAAGTGAATTTAATGATTTTTAAAACATCACATAAAAATCTATAATATGCTAACTGTGGTTCTATCAGATCAAATTATCTTTCTTACCACACTTGTGATGAATTCATAGCGTTAATAGCTAAAAAAAAACAAGAGAAATATTAATATCAGAAATTAAGGAAGCTGCTTATTTTGCAATAATACTCAATTCAACGCCAGACATTGTCTATAATGACCAACTAGCTATGATATTTGTTGCTGCAAATTCTGACATTAGAGAAACATTTATCGAATTCATCAGAATTACATTACATAATTCCTTATTAGAAGAATTATCTTTGGATATAAAAATGTGCAGAGGGCAAAGCTATGATAACGCTGCCAATATGAAAGGTATCTATACAGGTTTACAAGCTAGGCTGAAAAACCGTAGTTCCTCTGCACATTATATACCGTGCTCTAGTCATTCCTTAAATTTAATTGGCAACTATGCCGCGGAATCTTGTCCGGAAGCAGTGCAATATTTTTGTTTTATTCAAAATATAATTTCTTTTCATCTTCAACAAGAAGATGGGGTATACTCCTTAAACATTTAGAAAAAAAAATCTTTAACAGTTAAAAGACTAAGTGAAACGTGGATATAAACAAATTAAAGACGCATTACTTGAACTATCCATTTCTCCTCATGAAAAACCTATTTCTAAATTAGAGAGCTCATCATTGACTGAACATTTTGACAAACCAGAAACAGCAATTTTAACAGTTATGTTTAAAAAAGTAAATCTTCTAGTAAATCTCTACAAGATCCCGATATGGATTTGTTTTTAGGTAATAATTTGTTACACTCTTTAGTTGGTTTTATTTTAGATATAATGTAAATGAAGAAGCGAATTTATTAACAGATGAAACAAAATTTAAAGATGAAAAGGAAATAGTTAAAAAAACGAATAAAAATGAGTGACGAAGTTTCACAATCCAACAATGAGATTCTGTTACATGGGAAAGAAAATTTCGCTGTGAACACTTTTAATGTCATTTGCGATAAGCTAATTTTGGAAATTAATGAAAGAACAAAAAGCTATTTCGACATATTAGATATGTTTGACATTTTTTTGAAGGAAGATATAGATCAAGACAAGTACAAGACTGGTACACTTGGTCGTCGACTTACGACCGACTTCAGTTCTGGCTGACTGGTCGTATGTCGGCCATATATTTATTAACAGTATTCTTTAACCTTTCTAATCTTTTTATCTTTATAATTTATTTTTATAATCTTTTAAATTTATAATTATCTATATTGCACATAATGTGAAAAATAATACTGTACATACTGTACTGTACTGTAAACACAAAAATACAATTTAAAATTAATGTAAATATTAATACAAATGAAATTTACAAAATCAATTTTTAATCTTTGCTTGTGGTGGGTTGTGAATCGTCAGGTCTTGGGTTGAGGTAGATGTTCTCTTGATGAGGAACATACTGAGCTTTGTTTGAACAGTATTAGCCTGAAAATCTTCTACGTAATTGTCTCCGGCGCGTGATTTTAAACTCTGAAACAGACTTATAGCCTAAACAGTTTAGATCAGACATTTGTTCTGTATTCTTTGCAGATTCTGAATATTTGTGTTCGAGGTATGACTCCATGCAGGAGATGCGTATGTGATGACTGGGCGTACCATCCTGTATATGAGTAGTTTATCCTGAGTGTCCAGTTTACTTTTTCTGTTGATCATGGGGTAGAGCTGCACAATTAATTTGGATATCTTTGAGCTTATGTGTTTTATATGACTGGTGAATTGTAGTTTTTTTGTCAAGCATCGCACCGAGATATTTGACTGTATTCTGACATGGAATCTTAACTCCTAGTAAATGTATACTTTCCTTGATTTGAGGCTTCTTTCTAGTGAACAGTATGGCTGAACTCTTCGGTGGGTTTTCTTGGATCCATCAGTCCAACTATTTTTCCAGCGTGTCAATATTGTTTTGGAGTCTTTTGATAGCTAGTTTGGGGCTGAGAGATCTTGATAATAATGCAGTATCATCTGTATATAATGCAGTGATAGTTGAGCTTGGGTTTTGAGGAATATCAGCTATATAGATGGAAAACAGCAAGGGGACCAGGAGTTAGCTCTGCGGCACTCCCGCCAGTTTCATTTATTTTGACTTGCATGTATCTGTCTTTGAGGTATGAATGAATTATTTTAACTAGATTAGTAGGCATATCGAATGTGATAAGCTTGTAGAGAAGACCCTGATGCCACACCTTATCAAAAGCCTTCGCAGCATCCAAAAAATCACAGCAGTGTGAAGGTCCAGTTGAAGCCTTCGGAGATGAATTCGATCAGCCTGTGGATCTGTTGAACGGTGGTGTGGTTTTTTCTAAATCCAGACTGCTCATTTGGAATTATATGCAGTTTATCCGTTTCCGATTGAAGCCTTGTAAGGATTACTTTTCTGCGATCTTTCCAAGGCAGAACAGAAGACTGATAGGTAACTTTCAGGGAGCTTGGTGTTTTTCCCAATCTTTTTGATTGGCTTATTATATATATCATATATCTCTTTCTGTGTCTTGTCAATTTCTACGAGTATCAGTGGCATTGGCCGTTTATCTGATCTGAGCATCCTGCTCACTTTTACTGGTGTTAGGCCCCGACTCCTAAGGTCAGCTGTGATTTCTTCAAAGGTGACACCTTCGGTTACTCCGCGAAGTACTACTTTGAGATTCTTTTCACTGGGTAAAGCAAAAGTGTGATAAGGAAGACTTTTGTTATCCATTAGTTTTCTCAATTGTCTGTAGTCAGTGACTGAGGCTGGCTGGATTTTGACTCCTTCATCTTGATTTTTAGCCCAGGAATATGAGATTTTATGTTCCCTAAGGGCTGATGTGACAGTGGTCCATTTGTCCTTGTCTCTTAGTATAACAGGCGGAACCTTTTCGGTGTTCCTCGGGACATCTGAAGTTGGTATGTCTTCATCCATCTGGTCCTCTGTAGTTCTTCGTCTCCCTGAAAGTCGTTTTGACAGGGGAATTTTGGTGACAGAGCGGCAATGAGTTCTTCTTGTGATATCCCATTCTCCTCCTCCTCTTCATCCTGATCATTAGAGTGAATGTACTGTTTTATGAAACCCAGCCAGTCAGATTCAAGTTTGCTTATTATGAGTTTCAGTGCCTCTAGGGACTGCTCCTTATTAAGGATCTGAATCTGCTCTATGATGTTTTCCATATCAAAGTGGCAATCTCCTGGTAGCAGAAATTTTGACAGCAGTATAAATAATCCCACAGGGCTAGTGGCCTGCCAGCAAAACGTCCTGTAGACAGAGTTGGTCTACTAGCAAAATTTAGTCTTGTTGCAACTTACTAATTGGGGAAAGGAGTATCAGTATCTCACTTGGCCACAGATTTGAAAACCTACCTCCCTATAAAACCTTAAATCCACTACTAGTCCTCATTTCAGGTGGAGCCTGCAGGCCATTTGACCTCTTGCTTGTTTCGTGCAGAGGGGGGACAGTAGGAATCAAACTGTGTCAGCGCCAGTGCAATGTGAGATTACTGAGAAACCTTGTATGTAATGTAATCTGGCTCAGTCTAAAATAATACGTCCGTTCTCATCAAAAGCAAAAGTCTGATTTGTAAATTGACAATTGACATTTATGACTTAAGGGGGAAAGCTTTTCATATTCCCCGTTGGCTGTTACGGTCACAGTGAGGGAAAATATTATGAGTAGTTCGTTCGCCCAGAATGAACACGGAGATTATACATCACTAAAGGAATGATTTGTAAATCCTTATAAGGACTGGCTTAAAGGGGCGAAGCAAGAATGCTTTTATCTTCCCCGTTATCTGTAGAGAACAGCGTAGGGATAAGGTGTTATTGAGCTATTAAAGCTCTGATCATGGCAAGAGGGTAACAGCAGTAGCCGAGCCTCAGTTAGAACTTC
Organism: Typopeltis vanoorti; assembly: GCF_054136105.1. Classification (NCBI taxonomy): domain Eukaryota; kingdom Metazoa; phylum Arthropoda; class Arachnida; order Uropygi; family Thelyphonidae; genus Typopeltis; species Typopeltis vanoorti. The sequence continues at coordinate 73,918,010 of NC_143569.1, read as the reverse complement.
ATTGGCTACAGCATTGCCATTCATTACCCTCCAAGGGTATTAATCATCGCATCTCACGGTCGATTCTTCCCATCGAATCAACTCTGAAGAAAATATATATACATATATACTTTCTTCAGAAATTATACAGTCCTTATCCTTATATAAGGACTGGCTTAAAGAGGTGAAGCAAGAATGCTTTTCATCTTCCCCGTTATCTGTAGAAGAGAGTGTAGGGATAGGGGTGTTTTTGAGCTATTTAAGCTCTGATCATGGCAGGAGGGTAACAGCAATAGCCGTGCCTCAGTTAGAACTTCATTGGCTACAGCATTGCCATCCATTACCCTCCCAGGGTATTAATCACCGCATCTCACGGTCGATTACTTATTCCTCTCCCATCCCAAGTGTCCTTATAAGGACTGGTTTAAAGGGGTGAAGCAAGAATGCTTTTCATCTTCCCCGTTAACTGTAGAGGACAGGGTAGGGATAAGGTGTTATTGAACTATTAAAGCTCTGATCATGGCAGGAGGGTAACAGCAATAGCCGAGCCTCAGTTAGAACTTCATTGGCTACAGCATTGCCATCCATTACCATTCAAGGGTATTAATCACCGCATCTCACGGTCGAGTTCCCACTCTCACTCAAAACCCATCCCAAGTGTTCTTAAAAGAACTTGGAGATGGACTGAGTCCTTGACTCTTTATTCCATCATCTGAATGAAGAAAATTTGTGTGGATGGGGTGTTATTGAGTTAAAAGCTCTAGTCATGGCTGGGTAACGGCAATAGCCGAGCCTCAGTTAAAACTTCATTGGCTACAGCATTGCCATTCATTACCGTGGAAGTCCTAAAAAGGACTCGTCAAATAATGTATCAAATTTTTTTACCCCCACCCCAAGTGTCCTTATCCTTATAAGGACTGGCTTAAAGAGGTAAAGGAAAAATGCTTTTCATCTTCCCCATTATCTGTAGAGGACATTGTAGGGATAAGGTGTTATTTGCTATTAAAGCCCAGATCATGGCAGGAGGGTAACAGCAATAGCCGAGCCTCAGTTAGAACTTCATTGGCTACAGCAGTGCAATCCATTACCATCCCAGGGTTTCATCTGCACCTGTCCCAAGTGTCCTTATAGTCCTTATAAGGACTGGCTTAAAGGGGCGAAGCAAGAATGATTTTCATCTTCCTCGTTATCTGTAGGTAGGGATAAGGTGTTATTGAGCTATTAAATCTCTGATCATGGCAGGAGGGTAACAGCAATAGCTGAGCCTCAGTTAGAACTTCATTGGCTACAGCATTGCCATCCATTACCCTCCAGGGGTATCTCCCCATCCCAAGTGTCCTTATCCTTATAAGGACTGGCTTAAAGGGGCGAAGTAAAAATGCTTTTCATCTTCCCCATTATCTGTAGAGGACAATGTATGGATAAGGTGTTATTGAGCTATTAAAGCCCAGATCATGGCAGGAGGGTAACATCAATAGCCGAGCCTCAGTTAGAACTTCATTGGCTACAGCATTGCAATCCATTACCATCCCAGGGTTTCATCTGCACCTGTCCCAAGTGTCCTTATAAGGACTGACTTAAAGGGGCGAAGCAAGAATGCTTTTCATCTTCCCCGTTATCTGTAGAGGACAGTGTAGGGATAAGGTGTTATTGAGCTATTAAAGCTCTGATCATGGCAGGAGAGTAACAGCAATAGCCAAGCCTCAGTTAGAACTTCATTGGCTACAGCATTGTCATCCATTAACCTCCAAGGGTTTCTTGAACTTCGTACCTCTCCCTGTCCCAAGTGTATGATGCAGGACATATATGGCGCAGAGGGTGAAGCTTGACGCTTTTCATAATTCCTGTTGTCTGTTTCGGGAGCAGTGATGGGAGAGATTTGTGAGCTATTTTAGCTCGCCCTGAGTGGGCAGAAGTGGTTATTCGTCGTTGAGTGTTAGGATAGCTTTTGGTCTTTTATGTTTCCAGTGGTCATTACCGTCATAGTTTCCGGCTTGCTGTATTAATTGGTTTGGATGCGTAGATGTCTTATAAAGAATTTCTCTGTTAGGGAGCGTAGTAGTGGAGAGATGTAAGGGATATTTATGTCCCGGTGGATCTGGGCGTTCCTGATGAACCACAGGGCGTCCAGAATCATTAGCAGGCATTTGTTCTGTAGTCTTTGTAGCTTGAGGATGTTTGTCCTGGAGGTATGGCTCCAGGCTGGGGAGGCGTATATAACTGTGGGACGGATCACTGTCTTGTACAGTAGAATTTTATTTCTTGAGCTTAGTTTGCTGTGTCTGTTGATCAAGGGGTGTAGCTGGGCGATAACTTTTGAAGCTTTGGTGCATGTGCTCTTGATGTGGCTGTTGAAGCATAATCGCTTATCGAGAAGTATTCCGAGGTATTTTGCTTCAGTTTTCCAGGGAATTTTAGAGTTGAACAGGGTGATTACTACTTTGGGGGATGCTCGTCTGTGAAGAGTATCGTTTTGCTTTTCTGGGGGTTTAATTGTAGTCGCCAGTCTTTAAACCATTTTTCTAGATTCAGGATGGTGTCTTGTAGTTTTTTGGTAACGAGATGTGGTTGGCAAGATCTGGCTAGAATAGCCGTGTCATCTGCATAAAGAGCGATGGTGGATGTGAGAGGATTTTGAGGGATGTCTGCCATATAGATGTTGAACAGGATCGGGGCTAGCAGTGATCCTTGAGGAACTCCAGTGAGGATTTTCCGTCAAATCATACCTCTCCAACAAGAGGATGCAAGTCAAAATCAGTGAAACAGTCTCAACCTGTCCCAAGTGTCCTTTTATAAAGACTGGCTTAAAGGGGCGAAGCAAGAATGCTTTTCATCTTCCCCGTTATCTGTAGAGGACAGTGTAGGGATAAGGTGTTATTGAGCTATTAAAGCTCTGATCATGGCAGGAGGGTAACAGCAATAAAGGGGCGAAGCAAGAATGCTTTTCATCTTCCCCGTTATCTGTAGAGGACAGTGTAGGGATAAGGTGTTATTGAGCTATTAAAGCTCTGATCATGGCAGGGGGGTAACAGCAATAGCCTAGCCTCAGTTAGAACTTCATTGGCTATTGGCTACAGCATTGCCATCCATTACCCTCCAAGGGTATGTATCAAGTAAGTGTCCTTATAGTCCTTATAAGGACTGGCTTAAAGGGGCGAAGCAAGAATGCTTTTCATATTCCCTGTTATCTGTAGAGGACAGTGTAGGGATAAGGTGTTAATGAGCTATTAAAGCTCTGATCATGGCAGGAGGGTAACAGCAACAGCCGAACCTCAGTTAAAACTTCATTGGAACAGCATTGCCATCCATTACCCTCCAAGGGTATTGGATTGTCTTCGAACCAAGATCCCGAACTTCTCCTGTTCTTAAAAGAACTGGGCGATGGACTGAGTCCTTGACTCTTTATCCGTCATCTGAATGAAGAAAATCTGTGTGGATGGAGTGTTATTGAGCTAAAAAGCTCTAGTCATGGCTTGGTAACGGCAATAGCCGAGCCTCAGCTAAAACTTCATTGGCTGCAGCATTGCCATTCGTTACCCTGGAAGTCCTAAAAAGGACTTGGTTCCTTCTCCTCAACAATTCGAACTTCTCCTGTCCTTAGTCCTTATAAGGACTGGCTTAAAGGGGCGAAGCAAGAATGCTTTTCATCTTCCCCGTTATCTGTAGAGGACAGTGTGGGGATAAGGTGTTATTGAGCAATTAAAGCTCTGATCATGGCAGGAGGGTAGCAGCAATAGCCGAGCCTCAGTTAGAGCTTCATTAGCTACAGCATTGCCATCCATTACCCTCCAAGGGTATTGGATGTGCACTAATTAGTGTTTTGTTATATTTCTCTTAAGAACTTAATTTAAACTTTAAATAAAGTTTATAAAAAAAAAAATTAAAAACATTTTTTTAAAATCTTTAAAGCAATATTTGATATTGTAATAACAATTTATAATTATTATATTATGTTAAACGTGATGAATGATACACCAAGGTTTCAATGAAAAGCTGATCTTTTTTTCTCGCTTTTCATAAATTGAAACTAGCAAAATATTTAAATACAGCACCTGTTAGAAAGACGAGCTACAAAAATAAGAGAATTTCCAAATAAGAGTCATTTTGCTTCCCCATACAGGTGAGTCTGAAAACAAAAAATAATTCTGAGTTTGTACTATGGGAAAAAGAATTAACAAAATACAGAAAACAAATGACATAGAAGTTAGGGCATCAGATTGAATTAAGTGTTATTGAGATGAGGACACTATATTTGTTTCATTGATAGCTTTTCTTAATTGTTTACTTTTGTATTTCTATCGCATGCTGTCTTATTGGGAAGTGGTAGCTTCTCATGAAACGTTGTGGATGAAGAAAATGGAAATAAAGTATGAAAATAAAAGGCTCACGTCTGTCTCTTGCTGTATAAACAATTACAAAGCGAAAGAGAGAAAAACAAAATTTATCACAAGTGGCATCATCACGCGGCTAAGTTAGTGATGAAATGAATCATTTGTTCACACTCAAGTGCAGACATGGTTGAACGTCTTCCGTTCACGTCGATTTCCATAACTATGGCAACAGATACCACGTGTTTTCCTGTTTTCAGAACATTAGAAGTATGTCATACAACAACAGTTACTACCGTCACGCTAGTTGTCACCTGTTATTAAGGTGTTATTGAGCAGTTAACACGTTTTTATAGACATTATCCCGGAAGAATTTCCGCTTGTTTGGACCCCTCCCTTTCGACCCTTTTTTTTTTCTACCCTGTATTCCATGTATTCTGTACCAGGTACATTATTATTATTATTATTAGTAGTAGTAGTAGTTTTAATTACTGTTATTATGCAGATTTTAAAAACTGAAATAGTAAAAAATGCTTTTACCAACCTCTTATTCAAGAAGTTTATGTCTTGATACAAAACTATTTGTAAATTGTAAATTTGAAGTATAAGTGTTTCAAAAAATAAATAAATAAAACCTAAGCTAGTAAACACCCTTATGTGAAAGACACTGTATATTCCACCTTCGATGCATATATGAATTTTATTTAAATGAATTAAAAGGATTTTCAGAGCGTATCAGTGTTGATCTGGAAGAAACTAAGTCTCAAATCGGATCCTGGTCTTGAAATTCACGCTTGCTCTTGTTATCATTCAGGGAGTGAGAGGTGTGATTGAAGTCTGATTAGCGGAATAATGACTTACTGACAAAACTATATATTTAGAAATTTATGTACATTTAATCATACAACTACAACATTTACTTTACAAATGATATTCTATCTTTTTCAATTTAGCTACTTGAATACAAATTCCACCCTACGGTTCTTCTTTATGAACTGGTCAATAACATCGTCACAAAAAGTTGGTTGTAACTTAATTTTCCCAAGCAACACGCAACTTGTAAAGGCTGGCTGAAGCTCACTGGCTAGAACTACTTTGACTGCGTATGGTCTGTGTTTTAGCAACAGAGTGAGACGACGTGAAGGGAGCGGAAATGGCTATGCGCGCGCATGAAATCACAGTGCTGCAGCGAGGACTTGGGAGCTCTCACAACCGAGCAAGCCAAGGTAGCTTTGACTAGACGAGCAAACATCGACCTTCGATGTACAACGCAAAGCTCAATTATTGTCGCGCAAGCTTAAGACGTCTTCTGTCTATAAAAATAAAAGCCTAAATGGAATGCTTATAAATGCATGCATTTATTAACAAATAAATAGTACTTCTTTCTCAATTAATGAGCTTGCGTAGCAAGCAGGGAGAATTCGTCCCTGCTTAACACAGAGATGAATATATGAAGAATATATGAAGCAATATATGAGATTCATTTATGCTTTTAATAATAGAAAATTATGAGTTTAAGGTAAATTAGCAGTACTCGTCTTAAGGGCAGACGACTTAAAATGAACCTTGGAAACGTTAAGCCTAGCTCATAGTACTCTGATAGACATCATACTTAAAAAGTTTATTTATTGATCTATTAACCTGAAAAAATACGATCACACAATGACTGATTTTTAAAAAAAAAATGAGTGACTTCTGACTGAAGATAAGGAATCTCCAGTCACAGAAGGAACTCCCCAGAATTTTTATAATTCTCGGGAGCTCCTTCGGAATTTTTATAATTTAAAAATTCCGAATTTTTAAATTATGAAATTTAAATTAAATTTTATAATTTAAAAATAGATTAAATGTTTAGTTTGATGGACAGTTTTTAACCACATCCTCCCCCCCAATTATATTGTGGTCTTCTTAATATTAATATTTAAGGCATTCAATTTTTTTTCATTTTACAATTTTATAATAATAACAATCCAAAAGAGATTTTTTATATCCTGCTAAAACACAAACAGTTTACACACCTAATGTACTGGCTTTGGTTGCTTTATCAACTGTCAGCACAATCCGCTTCCTGTTCTCCCTCCTTTCATGATTATAGAACTGAATGAAAACTGCTGTTCTAAAGTGAACAGAACAGAAGTTCCTAGCTGCAATTTCTTTGCACACAACAGTGAATTACCATACATTTATTGTTTATTACCACTTGTCATACGAAGCAGCATTTATTGTTACCATGGCAATATGAATCTAAATGAATTTTTCGTAGCGTCAGCCAATGTAATCGTAGCAGCAATTTCATCAATTCAAACCACGTAACTTTGTATTGTCGTTCTACGAGTGTACTCTAGCGTATCGTTCTTATTCTTTATCAGATCACTTCATAGAATTAGCAGAAATTTTATATCCTGCTCTTTTTTATTTTCTTTCTTTCAATATATCTATATATGAAGAAAAACAATTATTCGTCACTTGTGTAACAAAAACTTCCCTAAATTTGAATCTAAAGAACAAATAAAGTCTTAAATGTTTAAATATTTTATATTTAGTATACTTTCTCTTAATTATAAATGTTAAAAACTTTTTAAACTTAAATTTTTGGGTTTTGCAGAGCTATACCAACTATTTTTGTTTATATTTATTCTTATTATAGCTACTTGGGAAAAAAAAATATCGATTTTGAAAAGTCTTTACATTTCAATTTTTTTTATTTAGAAATATTTTAAAATTATATATATTTTTGTAAGTTTTTTTTGCGTGTCCGACAGACTATTAGATGACATTATGCATTTCGTACGAGACTCCTCCACTAGGTGGAGGTAGGGGTAAAAGTAGATAATTTGCTACTTATTTCAAAATAACTTGCGCGTCAATTCGACTGCTCTCCATATAATCCAGTAGTTTTATCTGACTAAAACATAATATTAATCGGAATTTTATTTTTCGTCACTATAGTTAGCATATGAGAGCCTCCGTCGGTATAGACGGAGGCTCTCATATGGTCGGGAAGACCTGGATTCGATTCCCGTCAGTGACGTGAGGAACCTTTATCTGGTCTCTTTCGACTAAAGGTGAGTTAGCCGGTCTCATACGGTGGTAGGGTTTTTTCGCCCGGAAACTTGGGTTTTCCGTCCTCCAGAAGAGGCAAACTGGCTACATGATATAGTGACTACATGTGAAATGTTTTATGAGCCGTTCCGTTTATCGACCAAATTTTTCTTCACTGTCCTGGGTAGAATCAGTACGTCCTATACTGATGCCACAAAGATCACTGTTGCACGTCACCATCCTAGCAGATAAAGGGTTCCAAGATGCTCTTACTGTTTCATCTGGTTCTGTTACGCTATTCGAAGTCACACACAGATCACGACCCTTTCCCATTATCACACGCACCTGAACGCAGATACCGTCTCTCGAAATCAATGTGCGTGTAGTTTATTAAAACTGTGTTACAACTTAAATAAAACCGTACCTTCTTGAATAAAAATATTAGAGAAGGTAAGGTTTTATTATCAAAATTAAAATAATTCTCAAAACTAAAATAAAATAAGTAAATAAATAAATAAAAATTAAAAATAAGTCGGCTTCATTTATTATATTTTTTACGTGACGTATCTCTTTTACTCGTTTAATTTATGAATGTATTATGTAATTTCCGTTTAGGAAATTTATTTTAATTTCCTTTAGTGGTTGTTAAAATTTAATTTAATTTATATTAAAATTTCGTATAAAACTGAGATTCTATTAAATTCACATTGCTCGCATTTCGCAGTAAAAGACTTGAGGAGGTTTCAGATTTCTAATTTGAATCCCACTGCGACATGCATTGTGAACATCTACAGATGGTAGATGTTTTTCACCTTCGGATGTAAGACCATACTACGTCTGCTTATTAAAGGCATGGATAATGAGCATTTTCGTAAATAACTCTTTACATACAGTGGGACTCTATATAAATTTATTACTCAGATTTTTCATTTGGGGGTCAAAACTAATTTTTGATGGATTAAGTTATAATGAGAATTTCTTAGGTTAAATTTCATCAAAATTCGTAGCGTTTGCGTATATATTCAAACCAATACAAAATTCATCAACACATTAGAAATCTTTTACAAAAACACTGAAAATATGACGTATTTTGAGACAATATTGCACATATGAAAACTCTATCTGTCTCTCTTTTTTTTCCTTCGGAAAATGTCACACCAGGCTCCACACAATAACGCAGCTGATGTCAATTGATGTCACCACTACCCGGATCTTGAATTTCAGGTGTTATCTCTGATATATATATGTTTTCCTCCTCCTTATACTAAAGAAGTCTTCCGTCTGAGCAATAACTTTAACATTGAGTGTTTGAACAGTTTATAATTTGCTTGCCCAATATTTTAAACATGCTAGCTCGGATTGGATATTTTTTGCTCTTTCTTGCATTGAGTTTAGCTGATGAATGGAAAAAGAGAGAAGGATATTGCTCCAGTGAGGAAACTGTAAAAAACTTTACTTTGTCAGACGTACGTATGACAAATGAATTTAACTGAGTTTAACTATTTATTTGCTCCATTTTGAAACAACAGTTAAAATTGACGTAACTTCAACTTAGACAAGTGACGGTTAATTTTTAACTAATTTGTGTGATCAAAATCGTCAGGGTGGTAGTAAGATGCGATAAACCGATTATGGTTCTATTCATGTGCTTCAAATCTCACTGAGTGTTTATATTTATGCATTTTTTGATAAAATAATACTATGTTTGTTATTACTAATTTTGTTAAATGCTTTTTTTTTAATCTTTTTATAGCTCTCAGGTAAATGGTATGTCTTAGCAACAACCCAGAATGAGATCAACGGAACTGTTTGTTTCTATTATAATTTTAAAACGCAGAGCACACCAGCAGAGATGCATATATTCTATAATGAGTAAGTAGTACAGTGAGATTTTCTGCATTTCCATTTAATGTGTGTGTGTATTTCTCTCGAACGTGAAACTCACAAAGAAATAAATTCTATACAAATAGGGATACCGAATTAAAAATCACATGAAAGCATTGTTTTTACTGCAAACCTAGAGCATAAAGGATCAAAATAGAATTTATATATTATCTTACGTTATTTATAATATTAACTTCTTTTGGAAAATGTTTAGGGGGGCCATATGAGGCCTACCTCAGACGCCTCAACTGTTATACAGGCGAGACATCAACAGCAGGCCACATAAGGCTCGCTAATATAATATTTTACAAAAAAAAAAACTGATATTTGGCTATTTTAATTTAATATTTACTATTTAAAATATTGACCCCTATTACTATATTTTATGTCTTATTTCATGTCCTCATTAATATTTGTTCTTTTGTTTATAAAGAAGTGGAGATGTAAGAACTCTAGACCTCATCCTTACAGTCCCAAATCAGAATGTACCAGGATTGATTAAAGGAACACTAAACTATAGTAAGTAAAAAGCGTCCATATTTTTTTTTTTTTTTACAAATTTATGACACAAAAAGTAAGTTTTTTCCTTATAATTCATTAAAGAACCCTTATTCCGTGATAGTTTGATGTGGCTATTGCACCAGTGGTGCCCCAAAGTTATGTTTATCTGATTTTTTCTAGCTACCGCATCCACAAATATATTAGTGCTTGACAAAGATACCAACAATGCTTTGATGTATTTTTGCACCGATTTGAATCCCAAAAAGAATGCCTCGAATAATGAAGAAGGAAAGCCACAACATGCAGGTAATGATGGCCTATTTATGTTTTCTGTATCTCCTATATTTGGCGTATGAAGTGTGTAGCGTCCTCCTACGATAATCCAGTAGAGAGATCAAAGTAATATACTAATGATAATAAATCCAGTAGTCTTGTATGGGTAGTATTGCTCCTTATAGCATGTATTCTATGGTTTCGTATTTTTTATGATTCGTTGCCACAGTAACGTAAGCATCTTTCATTTAATACGTCTTTCACTCTATTTATCATTTTAATGGATATTTTATCTTGTAGGTCAGTTTGGACTGTTTTCAAGACAACCAAAACTGGATGAAGATTACATGAACAGAGCTTTGGATGTTTTAAAACAAGGATTTAATGTCACTTCCATGTACATTTTTAAAAATACAGATTGTAAAGATACTCCTTAAAACAATGTTCGTAAGAATTTCCCAAAGGGGAATAACATGAATAGAAATTTTTGTAGATCTGAAATGAATAGTGATTAAAATGTAGTCCTACAGATCATGTGAATCTAAATAAAAAATATATTTTTTTAAAAAACGTTTCTGTAGTGTATGGCATTGATGGTAGTAGCGTAGTGAAGAGAGTTAAGTAGTAAGGGCATCGTTGAGATGATGCGCATGAGAATTGAATGATTTCGGTTTTTTTTTTCTGTTATCGGGAAGCGAGTCTTAACTATTTTAAATGGTAACATAATATACAATCAAATAAATAAAATAAAATAAAAAAATTTAATTAATAAATATAAATGAAATTAAATATTTCAAAAAATGCGACTGGCTTACCTATGGTGCTGATGTACTCATAGGTTTACTATCTCTTTCGTGAGTGGGAGATCCACAGAAATTTCTCAATGCTTATTATTATTAGTCCTTCCAGTTAAATGTTTCAAAGTACAGTAAAATATCAAATTGCTGTCAGAAATTACTCAATAAATAAGAAGTTAATTTAAAACAAATTTCATAAAAAGAATATTTATATCAGTACAATGCTGAAAGTTTTATATATATATATATATATATATATATATATATTATTGAAATTAGTATTTACTCGGGATCTATACATTTATAAAATTAATTTAACTGACTAGAACCCGAGAAAATATAACAAAAACCTTTAATAAATCACACGACTAGTTTCATCGGTATTCCGACTTCTTCAGGTGAGTAAGAAATAACATAAGACTTATAAAAATAACAAGGTAAAAAACATGGACTTTCCAGCTTAATAATAAGAAGCAGAATAGTAACAGTCATATTTGAATAGGTGACCGCGTGCTGCCGTTGGCATGAGTTGAATGTGTGCGACAGCTAATTTTAGAGCCCCAGTACTGGATTACTGCGCTATGGGAATCAGGTAAATTGTAGCTTAGATTGTTGTTCAAGTGTGAAGTGTCCAGAACTATTTCTTTTGATTCCACAATACGTCTTTCAAATTCATCCTTGCATATATATAAATTGGTTGTGCGGTCCCAATCAACTTGGTGTTGCCGTTCTTCGAGGTTAGAGTTTGAGGAGAAGAGCACATGACTGCTAAGGGCGCTCACTCGTGTTCTACTGTAGGAGATGTCACGTCTATGTTCCTCAAGACGAAGTGAAACAGATTTATCTGTCTGGCCAAAATAAGGTCGACCACAGTCTCACAAAACTTTATAAACACCAGGAAAATGCAGTTGGTTGTGTTTCGGTTGTGGTCGACTCAGAAAAGAATGAAGTTTTGGCAGAGTAGTATAGTCGGTCTTTATCTTGAATTTCTTCAAAATCCTAGATAGTTTTGGGGTAAGAGAGCTGATAAATGGTAACTGTATATTAGCTACTTTAAAACCTAAACTGTGACTACGCTACATTGATGATGTCTTCCTTATCTGGGAACATAGTTTAGAGGAACTTCAAAACTTCCTAAACCATTTAAATAATCAACATCAAAACATTAACTTCACATCAGAACTAGAGATTAACGGCGTTCTCCCCTTCTTGGATCCAAAGACCAGCAGATTACCTTGACTGTCTTAAATTTTCAATTTTTCGAAAAACCACCCACACTGATAGATATTTACATGGCTCTTCTCATCACTTCCCTCCTGAGAAACTGGGCATCATCTCCACCCTTGCCCATCGAGCAAGATGTCTCACTTTCACAGAAGAAGAAGACTTTCAAACAGAGCTTAACTTCCTGAAAAACACCTTAAATAATGGATATTCGTCTCGTAACATCACTAAACGTTTGAGACACGCCAACATCCTCGACAAGAAGATGATTCCAACCCTATAATTATATATATTATATATATTAAATATATATATATATATATATATATATATATATATATATATATATATATATATTTTTTTTTTTTTTTTTTAATATATATTAAAGATACCAAGCTATTTTAAAACTGGTTTTACTCCATTTCCGAAGTAAGCAAACAGACAAACAAGTCAAGTTTGCGCCTGCAAGTGTTGCAAGCCTAGGTGCGCTACTTACATAATTATTTAAGATAGCAAACTAATATTAAACTGAAATAATATTAAACTCAAATTCAAAATGCATTTATTTCTTTAATATAAAACTAATATATAAAAAACAGACTGGTGTATTAAAATATTTTTCTTAAATTAATTAAAAAGGTCAATATTAAATATATATTAAAAATTTCTTATTATTAATGTTGACAATAATTTTCTTGCCATTATTTGCAATTTTACTTGAGAAAGTTGATTTTATGAATATTCTTATTGCTTTCAAGCTATATAATTGAAGGAACATCTGTCCACAACAGGGGCAATGTTGCTTCTTTTAATTGTTAATTTTAATATTTGTGCAGTTAAAACTGTTATGCCATCTCCCGCACATCACTGATATGCTATAGGTTCCTGTACGTTTCGTGTGTGACATAAATAATAAATAAACAAACAAATAAATAAAAATACAAATACAAAAACATAGCTTAAAAAGTTAGAATAAAGATTGGTGTGTATGTGGTGCCATCTATTGATGATAATAAATGAAAAATAAAAGAAATGAAAGAAATTTAATACAGTCTTTTTTTCTTAAGTAATTTTGTGTTTCGAAAACCACGTTCTAATAAAGAATAATGATAATGATAATGATAATGATAAATGCATTAGCCCCTAAAGATTATTTTGTCCATCCGTACGCATGTTATTTTGAGACTCTGGTTAATAGCTTTTACTGAGTTTTGCTATTTAGAATTCAATATGTATATATACAGGGTGGCCATAAATTAACAGTCCTGCTTTGGAGGTATCTGTAGCTAAAACTACAGATACCTCCAAAGGTATCTGTAGTTTTAGGAATGAGAACACGGAACGAGACCACATTTTAATTGAGACTTTTGAAGGCATGGCGCAAAAAAAAAAATAGTACCAAAAGTCGCCGATAGGTGAAATTTTGGCGCTGGCAGAGCCGAAAGCAGTCAAATATTTGTAGTAAACGCAGGTAAAAAGGATTTTACCATGCGAATTTTACTATGCGTACGTGACAGCAGCGCCACCAATTCCACTTAAAAAAAGGGATTGGGAACGTTCAGGCAGTTATTCGAATGACTGACGAATTGTGCTCAATATGCGTCCTACTTTGCCTCAGCGTGCTTTACGTGTGTATACATGTTAAGTTGCTTTACCTTAAACAGTGCAATGCCATAGCGGCCCTTCGGGAATTTAGAAGGCTTCATAACCTGCATACAGGTCCTATGTCAGCTGTAGCACTGAGAGCTATGATTAAGAAGTTTGAAGAAACTGAATCACTAGGAGTTAGACCTGGCAGGGGACGGAAAGCAGTGCAAGAAGAGACAGTAACAGACGTTGCTACTGCGGTGTTCGACGACACAGGGACCAGTATTGGTCCAAGCGCTCGTACCATGGCTCGCAAACTTGATATGGCTTATGGTACAGTCTGGAAAATCTTACAGAAAATGCTTCGCTTCTATCCGTATAAATTCAGTCGTGTGCAAGCACTAACTATCGCAGATTATGATAAGCATGACCTTCGCGCTAACGTTTCTTGCCCGAATGGAGGTCGAAAATTACTGGCCGTGGAGAATATTGTGGGGTGATGAGGCTCATTTTTATCTGAATGAGTCGGTCAACGCTCACAACAGCAGAATTTGGACATCTAAACATCCCCAAGCGATCCAGCAAGTACCACTGCATTCTCTGAAACCGTGTGGTGTGTCTTCACAGCGGATTTCATAATAGGCCCATACTTTTTTGAGCGTATTACCCCTACAGGTCCTGTAACCTGCTCCGTTACTGGAGAGATTTATCGACGAATGCTGGAAAATTTTGTCATTCCTGCATTACAGCAAAGACAACGTTTGGACTCCATAATTTTTATGCAGGGTGGAGCACGGCCACACATTGAACGTTCAGTACAACGCTTTTTACGCCTGCATTTCAGTAATGAGAGGGTTATCAGTCAGTTCTTTCCGACGGCATGGCCGCATCTATCCCCGCACATCACTCCATGTAACTTTTAGCTGTGGGGTATTTGAAATCCGTTGTGTATGTTGGTGGCATTCCCAACTTGCATGTCTTGAAAGAGAACATAAAACGAGCTGTTATGAACATCCAATCCGACTCCTTACGCTCAACTGTAGAGCATGTCGTACACCGGATGCAATTTGTTGTGCACAAGAAAGGTCAGCACATTGAAAATCGTGTATTTGGTCCAGAGGATCCTGATTCTGATGAATAAAACATTATTTCCTGTGAGTTCAATCACTACATTAATTTCTGTGTCTCTCGCAAGTTGTTGTTTTAGTTTAATTATTATTATTCTTATTATCATTGTAACGCGCCACATATCCAGCTGGAATGAATGACGCGGCTGTCGCTTGTACCTTCGAAATGTAATTTTATATCTATTTATCTATCTTTAATATAATTTTCCGCTTGTCTTCGACTCCCTCAGCGCCAAAATTTCCCCTACCGTCGATTTTTGGTACTAAATCTTTTTTTTTTCGCGGAAATCATCTACCCATGCCTTCAAAAGTCTCAGTATAAAATTTGGTCTCATTCCGTTTATTGGTTTTAGCTACAGATACCTCCAAAGTGGGAAAGTTATTTTATGGTCACTCTGTATATAACTTTCCCGCTTTGGAGTAGAAAGTTTTTTACCTTGGGTATAATATATGTTAAAGATACCAAGCTATTTTAAAATGTTTTTTTTTTTTTTAACTCCATTTCCCAAGTAAGCAAACAGACAAATAAGTCAAGTTTGCGCCTGCACGTAATGCAAGTCTAAGTGACCTGTAATGTAGTACAAGTCGAAGGAACTCGTGGTAAAGGTGGAATAAGCTCTGATCACTATTCTTAATATTACCCTTAATGCAAAGCCCATCTCCTTGAGGAAATGTATGATGCTATGCATTAAAGGCAAGGGGGCCACTACCCAGACCGGTTTCGACCTTTCAAAATCAAAATACTTACATAATTAACAATTAATGATTTTCACAGTATTTATTTTTTGGTGCATTATTCTAATTAGGTTTTACTTCTAACCTACCAGTGTAGCGAGACCAATTTCACTTGATGCTGTAACGAAGAAATATAATGTAGATCATGCTATAAATTCGTTATTATTATTATTAATCGGGCAACTCCCTGAAGAGTCATCGTAGAAGCCCACACTAATCATTATTCAGACATTAATTAATCTTTCCTTAAACTCCTTGACTGACAATACAGCCACCTCCGGCAAGGCAAGATTTCTCTGGCACCCACTGAGCCCTTTAGCGATTTATTCTCTCACGTATCATCTCCTTTGTGTATTAATTATTTTTAATCCTCCTAATACAAAATGTTCCAAAGATATGACACTGTGTCCTGGTCATCGGTCTATGAATACACACACACACACACACACACACACACACACAAACACACCTGAATAAACAAGTACAACCACCATCCTGCATACTGTGGCAGTTTATCCCACATGCATTGTATGCTACATTTAATTGTGTGTGTGTGTGTGTGTGTGTGTGTGTGTGTGTGTGTGTGTGTGTGTGTGTGTGTGTGTGTGTGTGTGTGTGTGTGTTGTGACTGGTTTGCCTTCTTTGCGGGACGAAAAACTCGAGTTTCCCAGGTTTTTTCCAACCAAAGTGCATTTGATACGACTGAACTACATTAAAAGATCATTTGATTGTAACTTAAACCAGTTTGATTACCATTGTGGTATGCATGCTTTTGCACGTCTGTAGATGACAGATGATTTTTACCTTCCGATGTACACCAACACCCTGCATAATGGAGGCGTATGCATTATACATCATGTATCGATAGGAGTCTAGATATTTATTTATTTATTTTGCATACTATCTCAGGTAATTATTCTTTCAATTAATAACTCATTCGCGACTTTTGACTGTATTTATTGTTTTAACGGGCATTTTGTCTTGTAGGTCAGTTTGGAATTTTCGCAAAGACAATCAGAACTGGGTGAAGATTATTTGAAGAGAGCTCTTGGTGTTATAAAAGAAAAAGGATTTAAAGATGTTTTCATGCACGTTTTTAAAACTACAGAATATAAAGAGACTCCAATTTCTTTTTTTGGTGGAAATAAAAAATGATCCTTATATAATTGGATTATTTTTTGCTTGAGGAATCGAAAGCAGTAACAAGAATTTAGGAAGAAAGTCCCTGATACTCTTTTTATGAAAACTGAATAAATCACCTTTAGTTGATAAGTCTGGTAAATAAACGTCCTTTTCTTCCTGGACAGGATTCGAACCAAGATCTTCCCAGTTGAATGGCATTGTCGATGTCTGACTGAGTTATGAAGGCTTCTCTTAAATCAAAATATCCCCATTTGAAATAGTAAAGAATAAAATATGTAGCGTTATTTTTCTTACTATGAGGTTTTGGACTAATGGAATAAATTTTTATTCCATTTTTAATCATAAATTTCGATTTTTACGATAATACTTTTATTAGTTGAGCAACAAATTTTGGTATGATCTGTTCCAAATGAACAGGTCTGAGAGTATGAAGATAGCCTGGTTTATTTCCCCAAAAAACATTGGGAAGACGAATTCATTTATAAGTTGAAGTCACTGGCGACGTTCGTATTTTATAGTTGTGATTTTTTTTTTTTTTTTTTTTTGTCAAAAGTAATATTAACGCTTCTGATGATAATATCATTAATGTTGTTTTTAAAACTTTTCATTGTTTTCGTTAAGATTTGTTTCGAATTAAAATTTCTTGAAAGAACATGAAGTAATCCATATGTTAAAGTAAAGCCGTCTCTAAATATTCGGACGATCCCTAGGCCACTCAATCGTGGGCGAAAGATCATCCATCTCAGCGTTGGCTCCACTCAGTGATGACCTTCCACCCACCACCACCACCACCGAGTATAACCGCTCATATTCCGAAGAAAAGCATTCACAGACAAAGCCCCTCACCGGGCGGTGCCGGAGAACACTTTCCCCAGAGACTCAAATTGCTCTCTTAAGGCGAAAACCTTAAGAGAGCGAACTCAAACTCTCGAATGGGTTAACATCAACAGCCGAGCCTCAGTTAAACTTCATTGGTACAGCATTGCCATCCATTACCCTCCATGGGTATTAATCACGCAGCGAAATCCGGTAGTAGATCTGTTAAAAACAGTCTAAAGAAATTGTTGCTAGATTGGCAATTGGCAATTGACATTTATGACTTTAGGGATGAAGCAAGATGCTTTTCATATTCCCCGCTATCTGTTGTGGTTACAGTGAAGGTAAAATTTATGAGCAGATTGCATGCATCACTAAAGGAGGCTAATATAGCTTTTGGTCTTCTATATTTGAATATGTCCGTTGGATCGTATGCTGCAGCTTGCTGAACCAAATCGTTGAGATGTGTTTACGTCTTTAGGAAAAACTTGGATGCTAAGGATTGCAGAAAAGAGAAAATATAGGGAATATTTGGGTCTCTGTGGAGTTGGTTGTTTCTAACATACCACGGGGCGTTCAGAATCATTCTCAAGCACTTGTTCTGCACTCGCTGTATTTTGATAATGTTAGCATTAGAGGTGTGGCTCCAGGCCGGAGAGGCATAGGTGATTATAGGACGAATCGTCATCTGGTATAGTTGCAATTTGATTCTGTTGCTGAGCTTGCTATTTCTATTAATTAGCGGATAGATCTGAGCTATGGCTTTAGATGCCTTTGTGCACGCAGACTTAGTATGCTGATTGAAAGATAGCTTTTTGTTGAGAATCACACCCGGGTAATTTGTTTCTGTCCGCCAGGGAGTTTTAGTGTTGAATAGTAACACATCTCCTACAGGAGACATTGGCATTTTTTGAGAAAAGAACGGCTGAGCTTTTCTGGGGGTTGACTTCCAATCTCCAATTGGAGAACCAACCCTCCAGCTTTAGAAGGTTTTCTTGAAGCTTTCTGGTAATGAAATGGGGTCTGAGAGATCTGGTCAGTATTGCTGTATCGTCCGAATACAGGGCCAAAATGGAAGTCATCTGATTGTGGGGGATGTCTGACATGTATATAGAGAACAGCAATGGAGCCAGTAGAGATCCCTGCGGCACTCCAGCAAAGATGTGGCGCTGGGAGGATGTAGAACCGTTGATTATTACTTGCATTGATCTATTCTGAAGATATGAATGGATTAAGTGAACCATTTTTAGTGAGGTACCGGCTGAGATAAGTTTGTGCAGGAGTCCAAAATGCCAGATTTTGTCGAATGCTTTGGATAAGTCTAAGAAAACAACGCCTGTGCACTGGTGCCAGTTATAGCTGGTGGTGATGTATTCCACAATTCTGTGGATTTGCTGGGTAGTACTATGGTGTTGTCAAAAACCAAACTGTCCTTTAGGGAGGATGTTTAGGTCATTTACTGAGGTTTGGAGTCGTGAGAGGATGACCTTCTCTGCAACCTTACCCAGATTTGAGATAAGACTGATTGGACGATAATTTTGCGGTAGGTGTGCTTCTTTGCCTGGTTTATGTATAGGAATTACGTCAGCCAGTTTCCAGATGGAAGGAAAATAGTGAAATCTTAAAATTGCATTTATTATATTGGTCAGGTGCACTACTGCTTTTCGGGGAAGAAGTTTAATCACCCGATTAGTAATGACGTCTGGCCCAGGAGCTTTTTTGTTTTTTAATTTTTTAATAATGTCATATAACTCAGCAGGTGATGTTGGTGCAATATGGTCAGTGCTGGAGATAGGAAGTTTGACTGAGTGTCTGACCTTGTTGTGAATCTTATATATGTGGTCAAAGTCAAGGTTTTCATACGAAGACCTGCATTGCTCGCCTAAGTTTTGTGCTATAACTTCTGCTTTATCTACATATGTGTGAGCAAGGCCCTGGTCAGAGAATATTGGGGGAAGGGATCTGTCTTTGGTTTTGATATTTTTCAGTAGTCTCCAGATGGAGTGATCAGTAGGAGAAATAGAGGATAACTTTTCATCCCATAGTTGGTCTCTATGGGCTTTGAGTGCATCTCTTACTGCTCCATTTAATCTGTTTAGATTTATTTTATCTTGTGGTGCACACGTGTTACGGTATCTTTTCCTAGCTCTGTTTTTGTCTCTGATCAAGTTCATGATGTCTTCAGGCAAACGATCTGGCTTGCGGGCAGATTTGTAGGGGGAAGCTACCTTTATAGCAGAATTAATTTGTTGCTAGATCCTTATATAGTCCTTATAAGGACTGGCTTAAAGGGGCGAAGCAAGAATGCTTTTCATCTTCCCCGTTATCTGTAGAGGACAGTGTATGGATAAGGTGTTATTGAGCTATTAAAGCTCTGATCATGGCAGGAGGGTAACAGCAATAGCCAAGCCTCAGTTAGAACTTCATTGGCTACAGCATTGCCATCCATTACCATCCAAGGGTATTGGATTGAATGAATCAATCACCGCATCTCACGGTCGATTGATTCTCTCTCTCCATCTGCCTCTCTTGTTGCTAGATGATTTTAGTGAGTCAAAGTAATAGTTTTATATAAATAAAACAGTATGGTGTTTGAAATATTTTTTTTAAAAGAAATAATTAAAAAATTCTGATTTACTGAAAATAGTTATAAAAAATATAATGCGTTTCTTATTTCTGAATAGATATAAGTAATTTTTTCAGTATTTTTAGATATAAAATTAAATTTTATTATTAATGCATTATAATACACAATACTAAACCTTTTTCGTCGCTGTACTCAGTAGCCTAAAACAGCAACAACTTTTTTTTTTTTTTTTTGAAATTATAATGTAAAGCAAAATGCTTTACGAAAGGTGCCTCTGTAGTGCAGTTTGAAGAAGAACGTGAAATGCATCTTTTGGTTGGACAAGACCAGGATTCGAATTTTATAGTAACGTGATTAAAATAACCGGACGTACAGTATACATGTAAAGCAACTCTCCTAGCTGGGAGAGCTGGCCGGCCGGTAATGCTACGAGGTTTATCTAGTTTTCATGTGAAGTCTCCGGTCCGTTCACGGTTTTAGATTTTATTTGCTAAGACATTTCATATTTATGGTTTCTTTCAGGTTGGTTTATCTGCATGCAGGTAGAGCATAATAAAAACATGTCAATAAATATGGTTCCATTGATAACATTGCTCAGATAGTTTTGTTCGAAAGTACAGGTCTGATTTATCTCGAATTTCATCTACCTTACATCGCGCATGCGTGCTGTTAAGTTAATCAATTCAATGGATTGAATAATTGTAGGTTTAATGATTGACGTTATGTCAGAGAACAGTTTGATATAGTTATATGATCACAATGAGATTAATGGTTGTTATATTGTATTAATCAAAAATATTAAATCATTTTTGAAATGCTTTCATGATTACTCGTTGCTAGTGTAATTATATGTGTGTCAGTGGCAACTCGTACCTAAGCACTGCGACACTGCAGCACCCCCAAGGAAAAAATTAAAAAATTAAATTTTGTCCGTGTTTATAAATAATAACAATGCTTACAACATTATATAAATGCAATACAACATGTTAAAGGTTACAGCTTATGTACATTGACTGAATAGTTAATAATTGGAATTGTTCGATTAACGCTGTAGATTACGAAACAAATGCGCTGCGATCAACGCAGTGTCGGAATTATTACGTTCGGCCAATTGTAGCTGGACTCGCCGATAGTCGTTTGCGCTTGTGATTGCACGCTACAAGTGATTCCGACTGCTCTTTGGGCAGTGTCGCTTACAGATAAATCGTATGCTTGCGCGCGTTATTTCTGTGAGATACGAAACTTTTATTATTGGTGCGAGTTCGTGGTGAGGGTGAACTATTTTTTGTAAATCTTATTTTATTTTGTTAAAATAACATATAATCGTTTATTTATTATAGATACAAGGCTCAATTATGACGAGTGTCACTCTTGAAAATATCAAAAGAATTATATTTTCTCAATTATCGTTACACGAAACAAATGCACTACGATCTAACACAGTGTCAGAATTATCCGTTTGGCCAATTGCAGCTAGATTCGCCGATATTCATTTTCTTGACATTCTTGGTCAAGAACAAACGAATATCGGGTTTGGGCAGTATCGTCATAATCATTATTCCACAATCTGATACTATTTTTTAACTCTCGTTTGCACACTCTCTCTCCACTGTATCAGAATCGTAACGAAAACCAAGAGATCAGACCTGCGCACAACAGACCAAGTGATGTCTTACCAAGGCCTTGTAAGGAGGAGAAATAACATCCTTATATTAACATGTCAAATTTCGTTTCAGCATTGCAATTATTTTTTGAGTTGTATTTGCAATCTTTGCTACATGGCCCCTGAACTTTAACTTCCTATTTACTAACACTCCGAGATCCCTAGTCTGATCAATTTCTTGTTGCCTAATCCCACCAATATAATACGACATTGGATATCTAATAACGCCAAAGTGCATGACTTTGCATTTATTGACATCCATTTTCCCATGCCCACAGTTCCAGCATATTCAAATCATTCTGCAAGTACTACATATCAGCAACATTCCGAATTACCTTACCTATCTTTGCATCATCAGCCAATAGCTTTATCGCATGTCAAATCCATCTCAATATCATTATTGTACAGATTGAATAACAGTGGACCAAGGACTGATCTTGGTACACCACTAGTTACCTTAAATCTTGCAGACTCACATTCCCGAATCCAACTTTTTGATTTCTGTCAGTCAACCATTCTCTTATCCACGCTAATATTTTAAAATTTAAACCCACCCATATTCTCCAATTTATGCAACAGTCTTCCATGCTGTATTGCAAAATTGGAGAATATGGGTGGGTTTAAATTTTAAAATATTAGCGTGGATAAGAGAATGGTTGACTGACAGAAATCAAAAAGTTGGATTCGGGAATGTGAGTCTGCAAGATTTAAGGTAACTAGTGAACATTTAGAATGAACTAGTAACATTCAGAAATAGGTGTATCCATTCCCCTTGTCTAGTTCAATGGGAACATTATTATAGAATGTGAACAAGCTGCTAAAATATGATCTTCCCTTATTAAACCCATTCTGCTCATTGCAAAGTAGCGATTTACTGTCAACCTATTTCTGAATGCCCACCTAACCAACCTTTCCAAATTTTCATCACCACTCCTGAGATACTAATTGCTCGATAGTTGGTCTTTGCACCACCCTTGTGCAATGGGATTACCATACATTCTTTCCATTCCTGCGGAATCCTCCCTGTTCTGAGACTCATATTAAACAGCCTGGTCAAAGGAATGGCCAATTCAGCTGACCACTCTTTTAGCACCCGTGCTGATATCCCATTAGTCCATATTGCTGAATTCTTATTCAGTTTGTGCAACAGCTCTAATATATCTTCCTCATATACCTGAGTTTCTTCATCCAGTGAAGGGTAGCAGTGAGCTCAATGTCGCATACACCAGGTTGATAGCTTTTAACAAATGAGCACTCATTAGTTGAACAACCTCTTCTGCATCTGTAACCCTCACGCCATCTAGATTTATAAGAGTTATTCTTTCGTATTCATTCTTTCTTTTATTTGAAGCATATAGATAGAATTCATGTGGGTTGTCTTTAGCACGTAGAGCCAGTTTCTTCTCATACTTAATTTTCCGTACAACAGTTGTGACTATTGTAGCCTGCTGCTTATAATTTTCATAACCGACATCATCCTCATGCACACTGTATTCCGTCTACATCATCCGTTTCTTACGAATCTTTTGCTTAATAAGATTACACATCCATTTGACTCCTACCCTATTTATGTTTCGCCCAGGGAGGGTAATGGATGGCAATGCTGTAGCCAATGAAGTTTTAACTGAGGCTCGGCTGTCTCGGACACATTCTGATAACGCATCATATTTAAGTATTTTTAAATGCTTCCAATGCACTGTCGATATTTTTCTCATGCATTTTTCCACTTATCTATTTCAAAGTATTAACAAAGTATCAATCTGCACTGTCGGAAATTATGTCGTAAACATAAAGTTAATTTAAAACAACAGAATAAAAATTCTTAAAATATCTATTTAGAAATTAAAAAACAAATTGCAATTTGCAAAGCTATAGTTTCTATAGCTTTGAAATTGGGTTCTTTGCTATGGGTTCTTAGAATAATTAAGTATTGCAGAACGCAGAAAGTTACTGTCTAAAAGGGTGAAGCATAATGCTTTTAATCCCTGCTATCTGATAGGTTACTGTGTAGGGAATAATTTATGAGCTACGTGCTCAGGCCGAGTTGGGCAAGTTATAGATCTTGAAAGGGAACTAGCATGCCTTAGGTCGTCTATGTTTGCATAATTCCGATTCATCATAATTTGCTGCTTGTTGGACTAATTTATTTGGATGTGAGGACGATTTTGAGAAGTACTTTGCTGCGAAAGATTGCAGGAAAGAGTAGATATAAGGGATATTTCTGTCTCGATGAAGTTAAACATTTAAGATCATGCGTAAGCATTTGTTTTGCAGTTTAAGGATATTTGAGCTTGAAGTATGGCTCCAGGTGGGGGCCATACTCCATTCGTCCCATTATCATAAGTGATAATGGGACGAATCATCAACTGGTAGAGGAACAATTTGATTTTAATATCTAGTTAGCTGTTCCTATTGCTATGACTTTTGATGCCTTTGCACATAAGGATTTTCTATGCGGGCTGAAGGTAAGTTTTCTATCTAGCAGTATGCCGAGATATTTGGCTTCTGTTTTCCAGGGAATCCTGATGTTAAATAGAAAGATGTCTTCTTTGGGAGATGTTGAATTTTTTGTGAACAGAAGAGCACTGCTTTTTTTGAGGGTTTACTTGCAGTCTCCAAATAGAGAACCAGTGTTCCAGTTTCAGTAGGTTGTCTTGTAGTTTCTTTGTAACAAGATGCGGTTTAAGAGATCTGACCAGTATTGCTGTATCGTCGGCATAGAGAGGCATATAGAGCAATGATAGATGACATCGAGTTATGCGAAGTGGTGAGCTATAAGGGGTTCAAATTTGTGAGCCCCTTTTTCTTCTTGTTTCCTTTTTTATTTTTTTGAAACATATTAAGCGACAAACTCATACGGTAACCGAATGAGTTTGTCGCCTAATATGTAACAAAAATTAGTCTATTCGGCAGAATTCTCCCCGATTATTTAATGTCATCTCTGGATAAGTCCAATAGGGCTCATTTAAAGAGAGAGAGAGAGAGAGAGGTAGACGATTCTCTTGCAAGTTTTTAACTGAAAATAGCTTTTTTTCTTACATTAAATTAATTAAAGACCTTAACTTCATGATAATATATGAAACTAGTGCTTGACTGACATACACACACCAGTTATGTCTGAATATTGTTTGCTTGTTCATTTGTCTGTTTTTTTTAATTATTATTATTTACGAGTAGTTTAAGAAATTATAAATATCTTAGTGCTAGACTTAAATTTCAACAATGTTTTGGCATACTTTTGCTATCAGCGAAGGCAAAGAAGAATGTCTCGAAAGAAAAAAAAAACATTCTATGCAAGTCATGGTCTATTCATAATCTTATGTTCTATTCAAATCCGAAGGGAATCTGAGATCTGGGAAATTTGCTGTCAGTGAGTCAATTATGGTATAGTATTGCAGTTTAGAAATAACAAAATAAAAAAAGGAAAAAAATAGAAAAATAAAACACAAAGTTATTGTCCGAGTAGATAACGTGATGTAAAAGATAATTTTGCAGGAAATGGAACTTTTTTTTTTTCAGCAACTCGGTTTTTCCTCCAGCGATACAAGCAAACCAACTGGCGAACACATACAACTAATACATTTGATATTTGATGAATGAAGTGGAGCGGTCTGCTATGGATGAGTTAGTGGAACTGGACCATGAGTAATTTTTTTTTTTTTTTTACCATGGCAAAGTTCACTTTTATACAAATAGCAATAACCCAATGCTAGTAATTGGCTCACATGTGTTGTCCAAAAGTTCTATTTAGGTAATACTTTTCTGCACCAAATACACTTTTGATTAACATAATTTTGCTCCGTACAATTTCCATTGAACATACGCAGGTGGCAGATTTTTTTTCCCCGTTTCGTATTAATATTCATATATTGGTGGAGAATAAAGTATGTTGTGTTATTCGTCTTATTATAAGTGTTTGGAAATCGTGGATATGTTGCTATGTCTGATTCTCAAAATCCAGGCCGGTTACAGTCATCTGATGGGTTTAAAATCCCCCAAAATCGAGCAAATGCGATTATTAATCATTTAATTTCAAGTAGAATCAGTGATTTTCAGTCTTTGTTGTTCAACATTTGGATATTATTCATAGTGAAAGAAGCTGTGTCTACAGTTTTTTTTAACGTTTTGTTTAAAAAGATTATATAAATCTACCGAGATATGTTTGGATGCTCAAAGGGTAATTTTACCATTTTTACTTAAAGAAAATGTCATTGATTTTTAAATTTGGTTATTCGCAACAGAAGTTATGCACGATCACTATTATTATAAGAATGATCAACCACATATTCAGAAGGAAAGGCAAAAATTTAGACTCGCTTGGAGGAGGTCCGGGAGAAAACCGCAACAGATAGCTTGTTGAAAAATACCACATAACCAAGAAATTAAGTCCTTATCTCACCGTAGATGAGATAAGGACTTAATTTCTTGGTTATGTGGTATTTTTCTCACCGTAGATGAGATAAGGACTTAATTTCTTGGTTATGTGGTATTTTTCAACAAGCTATCTGTTGCGGTTTTCTCCCGGACCTCCTCCAAGCGAGTCTAAATTTTTGCCTTTCCTTCTGAATATGTGGTTGATCATTCTTATAATAATAGTGATCGTGCATAACTTCTGTTGCGAATAACCAAATTTAAAAATCAATGACATTTTCTTTAAGTAAAAATGGTAAAATTACCCTTTGAGCATCCAAACATATCTCGGTAGATTTATATAATCTTTTTAAACAAAACGTTAAAAAAAAACTGTAGACACAGCTTCTTTCACCATGAATAATATCCAAATGTTGAACAACAAATACTGAAAAGCACTGATTCTACGTGAAATTAAATGACATAACATAACAATAAATGAAGTTAGATGAAAATCCATGTAATTCTTTTATATGAATTAAATAATATGGTGTAGGAAAAAAAACTTTGAAAAGAATGAAAGTAAAAACTTTTTTTAATTTATTTTAAAATTTTGATTATATTATAATATAATATTTAATTATAATTAAAATTCTTTATAGATATCAATATAAAGTTCTATTTTCATACTTTCACACAAACAAAAGCTTTTAAAAATCTCTTTTTTTTCTTGCTGTATATTTGCAGAAAACAATTGCCTATGCAGCGACCTCTTTAAAAGTACAATGAAAAACAAATGCTCTTGGAATTCAGTTTGAAGAAGAAACACTGCCACGTACACTTTTTGTCGGAAAAGAACTACTGAGTTCGAATGCTGTTACTGGCTCGATAAATGTAACACAATATTTAAAGTGAAGTGAGTTTTGTCGGAAAAGAACTACTGGGTTCGAATGCTGTTACTGGCTCAATAAATATAACATAATATTTAAAGTGAAGTGAGTTATCCAACAGATCTCATACTAAGGTGAAAGAATTTTCCTTCTTTTAATTTGAGTGTCTGAGGACAGCCATAAATATCACACGATGTAGGGCATTTGAATCTGGAGGTGCTTCACAAATACGGCATCATAAAAATATGTCAAAAATATGTTTGATTCGTATCATTGCTCTAGTGTTGTGTCCCATTTTATTATTTTTATTCTATCTAGTAATTTCCTCTCATCTATGTTCTACAATTATCTATACTCGAGATATCACCAAAATTTTTTCTAATACTTAAGTTATTTCTCCCCTTAGTATCCCTAATATTTGTATTATGCTGCGCCTTTTGGGACATTTAGTTTGAGATATTATATACAAAAACAAGGAGAAAGAACTAAAATATGTCCGAAAGTGAAACAATGTTGCAGTCTTGACACTTTATCTCGTTTCTTAACACATTAATTTCCCGTGTGATTAGGTTCGTATTTTTCAAGTGGTGCATTGGACAGCAATTTCAGACAACTTTTCTTATCATTGAACAAAGGTTTATTAAAATCTTTAACATGGTACAATTCAAATTTTAGTTATTACTCAATTCAATGCTATGCTAAATATTTACAAACTAACATTAGCTTATCTCAAGTAATTAGGCTATGATCCTATAATGGGTATTACGATCATGCCGCCATAACAATTTCAACACATAAATTCATTTGACACGGACATATAAGATTAATTCACACTATTTAACTATCCAAACTTAAGTAGATTAACTAATCCTTTTACTGCACTAACACATAACTATGACATTAAACTTTCCTATACGTTACAATAGAAATGTATAATTCTCAGGACACGTAATTACTTATATAATATTCATTAGCAAGCTTACTTTCATTATATTCTGTCAGATGCTAAAGTCCCAGCATAATTTTCCTGTCACTTCAGCAGTTCAGTATTAGAATAATGATAACTATTAGAGACGAATTTTAGTTAACACGAGATATATTTTACAGTACCTTTCTTTCTTGATTTTTCCATATGGGCCTCTACCTTTTTCTGATTGAACTATCTTAGTATAATCTCTCCGATAATCTGCTTCTCCTACGTTCCTTTTGGAATTGAACTATGCTTACGCGGTCTTAACCTTTCGTTATTCAGGACACACTTAGAATCGTCTATATAACAGCTGTGCAACTCGCAACGTGGACATCGATTTCTTTACAGCTTTCCTTTTCTCGTGGTTGTCACTGGAGTCGAAACACAAAGAATATCTTTCTTTTCCTTGACTATATGGCATTCTTCGCTTCTTACATAGGAAATACGGAATCGAAATCCCGCTCACTTTTGTTTCCGTGTTGTGACGATGGAGATATAACCTCAATCTCGTCACTCAGGAAAATCGAGTGAAACCTATACTACGAAGCTCGTGAAGAACTCTCCGGGAACAAAACCTCAAAAAAAGGCCTCGCGGAGGGGTTTCTAACCCTTTTATATCTTCTCTCCTAACGGCACCTTCTTTAACTTCTTTTCTCCGCCCATTACTTGATTTTACTTCACCGACCAATTAGGGTGGCGTTTTTCTGCCAAACGTCCTTTGGTCGGCGAGCCTGTAACGATGTCTCAATCCGGGAATTGACCCTGAGCGATATTCTGTTGTTTTTCTTTTGCTAGCCTCTAACTTAATCCCCTTTCCAAAATTTCTCTATGAATTCACTTAATATTTTAATCTCTAGCCTCTCACATAGCATCTCTTATGACTAATCCTTTTCTGTCTTATTTAGTTAAATTTTCTCTTTTATATCATATTACAACATTAATATATTATTTCTTTTTGTTAGTTAGTTCAACAAACACCTTTATATTTTATATATTTTATTGGATGCAAGAATATTTCTTTTTCTTTTAAATAATTCTTCTATTAGCTTTTATGCCTGGTTTTTAAATTTATTTGCTCTTCATGTTACACCATGATAGCTAAGAATTCTACATTCTTAAGATATCAGGGTGTATAGTTCGCCCACCGATTTGAGATCCCTCGACACTTCTGCGCATCTCAGAAAAAGAAGAATCCATTCCGATAATAGGGTAATCAGTCCGTATAGTGGGATGAGTTGTTTATTATTACCAGTCGGAAAATTAACTTCTCTTTTATGATTATTGTAGTTAACTATGTTGCTTGTATAACAGTTGGAAAATTTTACCTATAAAGCACGTGATTTCGCGTGTTGGCGACCAATTCGGACGTCCTTCATTTTTTTCTCCCCTTCAGCATGAATCGACTATTCTTGGAAAGACGCGAAGCAGGGACCTGGAAACGGTGGGCGAACTATAACACTAGTTTCGTTTTGTTTGCTAATCCCTCCCCCCACCCTGTACAATCAATAATTACGTAAATTTTATTTTATTTTATTTTTATTTATTTAAATTATACAGAAACGAAATTAATGTCTGCGAACACCGGCTAATGCCTTTTAATTTGATAAAAAAAGTTTTCACTTTATTTCTTTTGATAAATATTTCTCCTTTTTTTTTTTACTTAAATTCAAAATGGTGTATCGAGTAATACAAAAGCTGAATGAAGAAATATAGATAATTATGAATTTAATGGCTATAATCATCTTTTATTTTTTTATTACATTCCTTACGTGCCAAGTGTCATCTTCATACAGGAGGCTGACTATTATATTGACTTTGTATTGACTAACGTGCAATACAAAGATAAGTGAGACTAATCTCTTCCATCTCGCAGTTAGTATCCTATGCCTGCATAGGACATATGTGTTCACGGAGCCATTTTGCCTATTTTCAGGAACAAAAAACCCGAGTTTCAAGGAAAAACCGTCCATTTCTCTTTGACGAGGAAATACGTATGTAGATCGTGCTTTTTAATATTATTATTATTAACGAGGCAAGTCCAAAGACACATTTGTGGAAGCCTTAAATATCTATTTAATGAACATGCTAAATAATTATAATTAACTTTACCTTCCAGGTATTATTTTCCGTCTATACAATCGTGGAGGTCAATTACAACGTAAAAATATTATCTAAAAATTATCTAAAATATTATCTAAAAACTATTTTTGTTGTATAAAAATTAATATTCAAGCGACGCCTGAAGATATTTCAGGCGTCGCTTGCTGAGAAGCACATCGCATGGTTTCGTTAAGAGGAGATCGATTATGAGAGAAATGCTTACTTTTTAAGCACTTGTCACCAGAGAAACAGGTAAGGCAATTGAAATGATGCGACTCATTTGAATTCTAACAAAGCCTTTATTAGCGTTTCATAAGAAAGCTTGTCCCATTAAAATGCACCAAATAGGTATTAAAAATCACGCGCACCTAGTGAGATGAGTAACAAATTGGTTGCATGATAGACGACAAGAAGTATGATTCACAGGAGAGTCTTCAAAAAGCTGCTACAGGTTTCGGTGTCAGAACTCTTTCTGTCTAACATATTCATAAATGAGTTAGGTTCATATATTTTAAGAGTGAAATTTGCCTCTCTTTTTGCCAGTGATGTAAATTTGGCCAGAGTAGTCAATCTTTCGGATGACCTAAGTTTTTTACAGGATGATTTGAAAAGTTTGGAAGAGCTGAAGAACGATTTGTTCTGAATTTGTTCAGAACAAATTCCCCGTATTCCACGTAACTCCCTTGGTGAAAGACTGTTGGAATTTGCCTCTGCTAACAGGTTAGTTATTACCAATACCTGCTTCTATAAACATCCACGACGGACCTATACTTGGACATCTAACATTGATAGGTCAAGGCAAGCATCTCTGATGTTGTGGAAGACAGGCATCTCTGATGTGCATACTTGTTCTGGAGCAGATTGTGGTACAGACCTAGTAAGAGCCAAAGTAAGACTAAGACTCCGAAAACTTCCAGGTCAGGCACATTCCACTAGATTGGATGTTAGAGTAATTCCTAGTGGATTCACAGAAGAAACATTAACTCGGTTGGATGAATTTTTGGAGACCAATGAGGAGAACTCACCAGAAATGCTTTGGGATGGAGTCAACGTGATAATACAGGATACAGCGAAGAAGTATCTGTGCCCAATAAGAAGACCAAGAGGCCCATGGATATCAGATTCAACATGGGAACTAATCAAAAGAAGGGGGTTGGAAAAACAAAGAGACACAGGGATTGAAGAATACAAGAGATTACATAAAGAAGTCAGAAGAGCCATCAAGCATGACAAGGAAAAGTTATATTCTAATAAATATGAAGAAATAGAGTTCCAGATGAGGAGGCACAATTATAAAAATGTTTTATTTAGTTCGTGACCTGACGCACAAGTTTAAGCCTAACTTTAATGTCATCAAAGACAAAAATGGAGCATTAGTAACAGAAGAGTTGGAAATCAAAAACAGATGGAAAGAATACTATGAGGAACTGTACAGCAGAGTGGATAAAGAAAATGTGGAGTCTTCTCACCAGGAAAAGTTTAATTTGGAACCTCCTCCACTTAGGCATGAAGTTGAAAGAGCAGTTAAGGAACTTAACAGCAATAAGGCTCGAGGTGCAGATGAAATCCCAGCGGAGTTAATTAAGGCCACAGGGGACGGAGGGATAAGAGTGTTTCATAGATTACTTACAAAGATATGGGAGACAGGATCATGGCCTAGAGACTGGAAGAAGTCAGTTTTCATACCACTACATAAGAAAGGTGATATGAAGGGTGCAAGAATTATAGAACTATTAGTTTGATATCTCATGCAAGCAACATTTTATTGAAGATCATGCTAAATAGGACTGAGGCCAAAGTTGAGGCAGAGATGCCCGAGGAACAAGCAGGTTTTAGGAACGGTAAGGGCACCAGAGATCAGATCCTTTGCCTTAGACAGAGCATAGAAAAATATAAAGAATTCAGACTCCCTCTGGTAATGTGTTTCTTAGACTACTCTAAAGCTTTTGACTATGTTGAGCATGTGAAACTGTGGGAAGTAAAGAAAAAAATGGGTTTTTCTCAACAGACTATCAAGTTGATAGTCAACTTGTATGAGGAGCAAGACGCCACGGTAGGAACAGCTGTTGGGTTGAATAACTGGCTTCAAGTTGGAAAAAGAGTTAGGCAAGGATGTTTGCTTTCACTTCGCTTGTTTAATATATATGCGGAAGACATCATGTGTGAAGCATTGGATGAGTTCAGCACAGGAATTAGGATAATTCTTCAGTAATCTGAGGTATGCATATGATACAGTACTCCTCTGTAATGACATAGAAGAACTAGGACAAATTCTTGAAAAAGTTAACAAGGTCAGTAATAACAGAGGACTTCAACTCAATCCTAGCAAGACAAAGATTATGGTTCTCAAAGGAAATGCAAACAGGGAAGCTCTTGAGAAACAAGTGTACCACCTTAATGGAGAAAGAATTGAGGAAGTCAGCAAGTTTGAGTACCTGGTCCATTATTATTGTGAAGAATTGCTGTTCAGAAGACGTAAGAAGAAGGTTAAATGGCTAAAACAACATTCAGAGACTTGTCTAAAATCTGGAAGGATGGATCTATCTCCATGTGAACAAAGTTGAGGATTTTGAATACAGTTGTTTTTCCAACAGCGACTTATGGATGTGAGACTTGGAACCTAAAGAAGTCAGATAAGAAAAGGATATCTACTTTTGAGATGTAGTGTTACAGAAGACTGTTGTAGATATCATATACTGAAAAGCGTACAAATGAATGGGTGTCAGAAAAGATCAGTAGAACTTTAAGGCTCCTTAAGGATATTGACAGAAGAAAGTTTAAATATTTTGGACACATAGAAAGGATGGAAGGAGGACTTCTCAGAACAGTAATAGAAGGTAAAGTTCCTGGAAAAAGAGGAAGCGGTAGACCATCAATGAGATGGATGGATGGTGTGTGTGTGTCGAGTGACCGATCTTCAGAGAGTTGAGGCCGCCAGAAAAGCAAACAACAGGATTACATGGCAAGGCCTGGTGTGGCACATCACCGAGCATCGGAGTGACCAAACGACATCTTTAGATGCCATGAGAGAGAGAAACAGGCAAACGACATAAGAACACACGCAATTAACAGACAATAGCCTCATAGCCTTAGATGCTTTGACCGCAAATCAAAACAAACAACAAACTGCATGGATTCATAATAATAATAATAATAATAATAATAATAATAATAATAATAATAATAATAATAATAATAATAATAATAATAATAACGTTCTCAGTCTGACTGGTAGAGGTAGAGACCTCTCCCCAGAGGTCTTAGAGATCATGTGCCTGTGAAACTGCTTTTCATCCTTCACAAACAGATAATCTGTTCATCACCCTTCATAAACAATAATTATATATTATTATTATTAATTTTTAGAATTTTTAAATTTTGTAATTTCTATAATTTTATAATGTAATTATTATATGTATGCAAGACATAATAAAGTGCCAAAAAAAAAAAAAAGCTCATGGGTAAAGAAATAAAAAATGCTCAGGAAAATCCACGGAAATTTGATTTTTAAAAATGTTTAAATTAAATTTGCAAAATTGATTTATAAAAAAATCATGTAATGCCTTATTCATCATGAAAAGTAGGGATTAGGGTCTGTTACACTCTAACTTTTAAAGGTCTCTACCGTTAGGCCATCACTAGCAGATGAGTTCAAGACTATCACAGGTTTCAATGGATATTAAGGTATGGCAGACAACTGCCGTCATTTATTTTTATTTTATTAATTTTTTTTGCGTTAGGAAGAAAAAAAAACAGGTTTTCAGGAGGAAAACCCACTTACCTGTACAGAAGATACGTAGGATTTTTACTTACTGAGGTTAATAATTTTATGTTTTTAATAATTAATATTAAGTCCGAATGCGAGTCGATGTATTTAGAAAGTAATAAAGATGATGCAATTCTTTATTAGTACATATTTACTGATAAATGTATTATTTCCTATTTGGTTCATACAAGAGCCTCTCCCAATACAATAGGAATTTCTTTATTTCATTTAACAGTTGCAACTCTTGCACATTACAAGACTGAATTAGAGATCGTTACACTGATTCTCAAAACGAGTCATATTGACGTTAAACTGTCTTGCGTTTAGCAGTTTAGCGGATTTCTGTATAAAAGATTCAGACTGAATGGGTTCCCTTGAAAGAATCCCAAACTGACCTAGAAGATTTTTTTAAAAAAATCTTTTTAATAATATCATAATATAAATTAAAAATATCTTTTAATAGAATGCAGTACTCAATAGGATGAAAATATTTTGAAACTATTTAATTTTATTTTTTATATGCATTTTTAAAATTTTTTATAACGTTTTCCATATGATTACGCAATACTTTACCTGCATATTCATGCCGCTTCCTTTTTTCGGAGTAAAACTGGCTGCAGAAATAAAGCAACACAATATCAGACTCAGCTTGGAATACTACCATATAGCCACGACCATCTACAATGAAAACACAAACAATATAATCAAGCGTCTAAATAAATATTCCTCCCCACTAACTTCCTACTTTGCACTGGGGAATGAAGCAAAAATATTAATATCTCCAAATAACTTAAAATTTATTTACAGAAAAAGAATACGAGAAATTTACTTACAACTTCCATTTAAATAAATCACCGATGGTTTACTGGCATCGGGAACAGTACATTCTAAATTGACCTGTCGTACATCAAACTTTCTTTGCAATGAAAAATAAGAACAGAATGTTGTTGGACACAGAATTAGATATGTACTAAGAGTCATGTAATTCGTTATTTTTAAAATATGTATACATATTTATAATATAATATAATATAATATAATATAATATAATATAATATAATATAATATAATATATATACATATAATATAATATAATATTACAAATAATATATATATACATATTTATAATATAATATAATATTACAAATAATATATATATATATATATATATATATATATACATACATATTTAAATATAATATAACAAATAATTTATAACATAAAAACCATCTATTCATATTCAGAATTGTACATCCTTATATAAGGACTGGCTTAAAGGGGCGAAACAAGAATGCTTTTCATCGTCCCCATTATCTGTAGAGGATAGTGTAGGGATAAAGTGTTATTGAGCTATTAAACTCTGATCATAGCAAGATAGCAAGAAGGTAACAGCAATAGCCGAGCCTCAGTTAGCACTTCATTGGCTACAGCATTGCCATCCATTGCCCTCCAAGGGTATTAATCATTCCACCCTCAGAATTGTACATTAAATTCCTTATAAGGACTGGCTTAAAGGGGCGAAGCAAGAATGCTTTTCATATTCCCCGTTATCTGTAGAGGACAGTGTAGGGATAAGGTGTTATTGAGCTATTAAATTAAAGCTCTGATCATGGCAGGAGGGTAACAGCAATAGCCGAGCCTCAGTTAGAACTTCATTGGTTACAGCATTGCCATCCATTACCCTCCAAGGGTATTGGATTGAATGAATCGTATTTTTCCAGAATTGTACAGCCTCACTTTAGAATATTTAAATGTATTTAACAATATAAATAAAAGGTGGGAAAGCTAACTCTAAAATATTACTAAAAACCTAAATTTTATTAAATTATTTAAAAAAATATAAATTTATAATAAAGATATCTAATTTTATCTTGAGGATAGTTGAATAATTTCTAAAAATATCAATAACGTATGAAAAAACTGCAAGCAGTATTGCTTAGTAGTACAAATTATAATTCATCCATGAAAAGCAATTATTTAGAATTTTAAAAGTATAGCATTGAAAATACCTATTTTTTTATATTTAATAAATAAGACGAATAAAATAAAATTCATTTGAAAGTCTCTGCAACTAGCAAGTTGGAGACGTCTCGGTTTCGTAGGAGTTTTGAAAATTAAATAAATGAAGAGGCTTGTTATTGAAAGGCGCAGCTTGTTCCTCCACCATTTTCTTTTCTCTGGTTTGATTGAAGAAATTCATTATATTCAGGAATAACCTACGAGGGAAGTACTGCATCACATTAATACTTTTAAATCGGGGGGGGGGGAGATCGCTTGTTATCTAGTCTCTTCTTTCAACATCGCAGGAAGGTTGTTGGGATTTCGAACATGTGTGCAAAGATGAAAGCACAAGAGGATGCGGAAGACAACATTTTGTAAAATCGTGTGTAATTTCTGTGGCAGATTTTTTGAGTTTTTTTGCTGAAATTCCTACTTGCCTGAGCCAATAACGTGGGAAAGGCTGGAAAAAAAAATCCTAGGAACAAGTTACCTAGTTGGTGACTAGAATTTAACCAATAGGTTCATTATTTTGAGGTCAAGTCATGGACACCGCTACGAGGTTACACAGGTACTTATATCAATAATAAGGGAAGGAGTAATATATTTGAAAACATACTGAAAACATTCTTATTGGAAGAATTAATAAGGAATGAACAACACTACTTTGTTACTTCACTACTCTATGACTGCACACTAGATAAGAATAGTTGACATATTCTATATATATATATATATATATATATATATATATAATAAGCTCTGGTCATGGCGGGCCGTTACCCCGCCATGACCAGAGCTTATAGCTCCATAACCCCCTATCCATACATTTTCTTCTACAGATAACGGAAATATAAAAAGCATTCTTGCTTCACCCATCTAGCTAAAAAAATTATATAAACAGTATTAACTGAGTACTGTATCTTATTTTCTCCTGTATGGGTTTAATATTGATGTCTATAGCATCTGCAAAGGCTGATAATTCCATCTGTTCACAGTCCCTTGATTTTTTAGTTAAACATTTCATTTATATTTTATATTTATTTTTAAATTCAAAACACGAACTAGCACACTTACCATCTATTTAATGAGGTGGATAGTCGCGCTCACAGAGCCACTGTCCTTAAATATGTTTCAGACGTTTAGCAAATACTTTCTGAACCGTATTCTGAAATTACAAAACTGAAACCCTCCGTTCATAACGTGTGGCTTTCCACTGAAATCAAGTACAAATCAGTAAAAGAAGTGGTAGTGTTTTTTACATTTCACCAGACCGACCATGTCAAAGGTCCAGATGTTGACGGCATCAGTTTCAAAAATATTAAAAATAATCATTTGGCCTAAGTTTAAGCATCTTAAAATTAATAAATTAAATCTTTGGAATAGAAAATATATAAACCTGATAGAGGAAATATTATAATAATCGTAGATATACAAACAAGGAAAACGAAAAGCAATCAGTAAGAATAGATTCATAGCTTCCTTACCAATTTATAATTCTAATTATGTTTAACAAATTCACATAATAACCCCCCCCCACACACACACACACAAAACGGCATTATTTGCAAAAGAATAAGGGAACAACATCTCTCCTTAGATCATCAAGATCATTAACTCTGCCTGATATAAAAACAAATTTTTATGGTTGTTTTTATCGACCCATCAAAGCATTTCCCACACTCAGTGGCTCTTCGCACTTATGATTTAGAAATTACCTACTAAGCAGAAAAATCACACGGATCACGATCAACCAGTTAAGAATGGCTACGTTGTAGGGCTCTCTCTCTCTCTCACCTTCCTTAACAGTTATATGAATAAGATTAACCGCTATTCGTAAAAAAAAAAAAAAAAAAAAAAAAAAAAAAAAAAAAAAAAAAAAGATTTTATCTTTTAATTTACAGATGATTCAACCATGGCTTAACTTCATAACTAGCTGACTTACATAAACTCCACCCACCTAAACTTCGAAAAGACAAAGATGGTATTCAGAAGATGGGCTAAGGTTTTTTTCTATTTTTTTTTTAAATTAATTTTAGAATTGTTTGTAATGTTTTATTGAATTTTACTTATATCGGAAACCCTGTTCTAGAGATCAAACATGAATTTTTTTTTTTTTTTTCAAACCACTTCAGCCTCCAGTAAGTAACAAGGTAGTGAAAATCAAAAGTATTTTCACACCGGGTGGTGAAAATCATCTCCCACTTAAAAACAATCAAAAATATCGATGCTACTGGTGAGATTCGAACCTGCTGCTTATTGTTGGTTGGAGAGCGGAAACACTAACCACTCGGCCAAATAGGCTTCGAAGTAGATTTACAAAGCAAATTACGGATTTTACAAACAACTTATAGAGACTAAAGACTTCTCTCCCACATAAAAAAAATCATTCATTTGCAAGAAATTATATGAAAACATCTTGAGATATGCTTGTAACTTATGCGTTGTTAACCGATATATATTACTTGCTTTACTTACTCCCTATAGAAAATGTGCAGCAATGTGCTTTTACCCTGGGGTTTGAACTCATAGTAGAAGCAAACAGATGTTTCAGTTATCTTCTGAGTTGTTATCATAGGATACCACTTTCCATTCACCTAAGAAGAAATAAAAGATTTCAATCAGAAATTGCAAGTAAAGTGAATGGTTGATATTGCCTATCCTTTTTGATCAATGGTTATTATATACAAATATAAACAATAGAGATTTGAAATCCAGTTAACGTAAAAATGATTTTTCGTTTTGTTAGCGATACGGAACTAGGATAAGGCTGTAAGAAAATTAAAGCTTTGTTCCTATGGAATAAATTGATGATTAGCTGTAAAACAATTTAATAATAGTTAAATATAACTGTATTCGTTTAATATGACAATAAATCCTGCTGATGTAAATGTAGAATCAAAAAGAAAGATAAGTTAATGACTTTAATAAGAAAAATCTGCCATACTTACATCACTTATAGTAAAATTCTGCACAGCTTTTTCATTTATGCATTTTCCAGGCTTAATATCCCAACAGTTAGCTACTCTCAGTAGTAACATGAGAGACGAAATATAAAATAAATTACACATGTTGAATGTTGCTATGGAAACAGACAAATGAGAGACTGATTATAGACAAAGAATTTTGTATGGCAACTGGGCTCCTTTTTTAGTACTGAAGAGAGACAGAAAAAAGTGAACGAAGGCCGTGGATTGAAAAGAACTGCTTGGAGCACTTAAACACAAGATTTTTAACATTAGTATACTGATTGCGTCCTAGTTCGATGTTGCATGCGTTTCTGAAGCTGTACAATCAAAGGATGAAGAAAGCGTTACAATTCTATGGGTATTTGTATATTCAGCTGTTAAAGCGAAGATTTCTATGCCTGGAATGACCTGCCAGTACCAGTACTAGAAGAGGGGGGGGGGAATCATTTTCTGTAATTCTATAAATCATGCGCTCCGAATAATACTGCCCCGGCACTCCCCC
Organism: Typopeltis vanoorti; assembly: GCF_054136105.1. Lineage (NCBI taxonomy): Eukaryota > Metazoa > Arthropoda > Arachnida > Uropygi > Thelyphonidae > Typopeltis > Typopeltis vanoorti. Next base: position 73,878,779 of record NC_143569.1, on the reverse strand, counting down.
CCCCCCCACACACACTGTTTCCACAACTGTATTTCCATCGCTTTGATTACTATTTCACAAAGTAGCAGCAAAAAAAAAAAAAAGGTGGCGCGAAATCTGTAATTATTTTTATTCGATTTTGTATCTAAACATTTTTGTTTTGGTTTGAAACACTAATTTATTTAAAAATTCTGTCATCTGATTAAATATCCTAAATAGTAAAATACATTTAATAAATTCTCCAATATCTATGTTAGTCCTAACTTTTTAGAAATCGGTTGGTAGTCGGACTTCATCTCTCATCATCGCTAAAGTTGAATGCATTCCTACTGAGTGCTAAATAAGACGATGTCTTAACCCTAACTACTACTTATTTATGTACTCGTGTGTGTGTGTGTGTGTGTGTGTGTGTGTGTTTAGCAGCCTATTTTTCTGAGCGTCAAGTATTGACTACCTCTAGAATCAGCAGGAACAAAAAGCCTAAAAAATAGTTCTAATAGGTGAAGTGAAACTTATAAGTCTGCGAATTGGGCGGATGAAATGATAAAGTGATACATTCCAGAACATTAAGAACTGTTCAGGATTTTTTTTTAACCTAAGAATTTCTTATTACTGCGCTATTCCATATCCGGAATGCTACATACTGTACGAGAAACCTTTTAAAGATTTATGGAATATGAGCTTATGCGGTATCATTGGATGGGATGATACGGCAGAAGCCCCTTAAAATCCCTCAATAGAAGTCATAAGCTCCTTAAAATCCAGCTCTGCTTGTAATTCACCTTACTAACGAATGTTTGGATCCTAAATTTAGGTTTTAAAAAAGACATTGGATGATTCCACTACCTGTACAATTAATTTTATTAGATTAACTTATCATTATTAGAGGATTATCCCCCCCCCCCCGATCAATAGTGCGCATAGTCGGAGTTTGGATTTGAGCAAGGAATCTGACATGTGCAGAACTACAGTGAATAACAGTACCGTGAGGTCACAGAAGCGAGCACCGTTGCTGGCATTGCGCCAAGAAGAGTCCATTCATGTTGAAAGAGAGAAAGAAATAAGGCGATGTACGAATTCGCCACCAACACGAAATCACACGCTTTATACGTACAATTTTCCATCTGTTATACAAGCAAAATAGTTACCACTTGAAAAACTAGAGTTTTCATAAAAGAAAAGCTAATTTTCTGACGTATAATAATAATAAACAAATAATAAATAATAATAATAATAAATAATGAATAATAATAATAAAATAATAATAAATTTAATAATAATAAACACTCATTCCACGAAACGCATTGAATACCCTAATATCGGAATGGATTCTCCTTCTTTTGACATGCGCAGAAGTGTTGCACAGTATAACAAATTTTCATTCGTAAATAATAGTTGTAGTTACGTATTCTAAATTTACTTTTTAAATCAGCACTGGAAACCGATTTGTTCTATTTTTCTTACGCTTCCCACATTAAACGGCATATTTAGTTATCTGATCTTCATCCCCCCCCCCCCTTCTTTTGCTTACATGTTTGCACGAAATAATTTCCGTTAAAATACTGCCAACATATACAAAAGCTTTTTAATTAAAGAAGAATATATTTGATTAATGAAAATCATTATAGTTTTTATTAAAATAATAAAAAAAAAACATTTTAATAAACTTTCAAATAAATTAAAATTTAAAAATGAATTAAATGTATTCGACAATAATATAAGAAGTTTATTCTGTTCATAAGAATATTTTACTTCCTTTCAATGCAAACACTGTAAAGATTGCATGCCAGTTGGAATCCAGTTTGAAAAGTTTTATAAATTAGACATTATACCGTTACGAAAATCAGAAAACTGATAGCGACATAAACTTTCAATTTAAATTTAGTATTAAAAATATATTTATTCCTGAAATACGAATATCTGTGTTCACTTCTGATCCGCAGTGATAAACTACATTACTTCCATTTGTGCTAATTGTTGTTTCATTTTGCCCTTAGTCCTTGTTGTTATACTTCTTATATTAACGTTTTGAATCAGTGCAGAAATCTTTCTCATTCTTTATCAGAAACGCAAAGATATCTTTATAAAACATTATTAAAAAAATTCTTTTAAAATTTAATATCGTTTTTATTAAATAAAAATGTTTTTTATTGGAGAATTTGATAATATATAATAATACTCCATTCTGTTTTTTCGATATAGTAAACTGAAAAATCTCTAAAAAGCAGGTTTTGCCAGTCCTTATAAGAAATAATAATAAGTTTTGGCAGTTTGTTATGAGCTAGCAATTATCAGTTGATGTGAAAATTGGGTTTAATTTTACTTATTTCGGGCACGTCAAAAAAGCTTTATCTGGCGTTTAAAAATTAGCACTTTTTAGTTTTGACCAGAATAGAATTCTTTAAGAATAATCTGAAGTTAGTTTATACACCAAGGTTTTTTTTTTTTTTTTAATTCTACTTTCGAAATAAACGATGTTGATAATGAATACACACTGGAATACCTTCGTGCAAGACGGGCGACGTTACTCTACCTATACGGAGCCCTCACACTGACATTGGGAAACCTGTTTCTTTTACGAATGCATCACATTTTTCTTTTTTACATAAGAAACAAAACCCACCAAAGATCGCTAAAAAAATATTGAACAACCAACAAGAAAATAGTGATTGTCATTACAGCTGAATCTTCGATTGGTAATTCGATTGGATTTCATTACTAATACTCACGATCACAGTATCTTTTTTTATTATTTCAGAACCAAAATAATAATAATAATAATAATAATAATAATAATAATAATAATAATAATAATAATAATAAAATAAAAATACTACTGGACTTATTAAATATTACATCATGGAAAAGTTATGTTTGCTTGTTTTTTTTTAATTTTTTAAACTGAATCACAGTGAATTTAATTATAACAAACTGAATTCATTATTATTATTTTCACATTATTTACAGTTACTGTTCTTTTATAGGACAGAATAAAATCATCAAATAATTTTATTATTTGAAGTATAATTAAAAAAAACCTGCTTTATTTCACTAATAATATTAGAATTTTTAAATTAAATTTGAATTCAATACATTTCAAACTTTATTATGCAAAACATAATAAAGTTTGATATGTCAATATTATATAAAAAAATAAGAATAAAAAAAGATGTGGAGATAATGCTTTTGAGTGATGTTTTAAGACCAACTTAACATCTGACAACAATTGGAGTAATGGTCGATACCGGAGTACAGTGAAAATAAACAAAAACCATAGCGGTTTCTATCGGCTGCATTACTCACCTCTAGGGTTAAGTGCTTTGATTTGTTTATTACCCAAGTCAATGATTAACATACAGTTATCAATTAAAATAAACACCATTGCGATATCACTGCATTTACTGTAACTGAATGCAAAGTATAGTAAATATATATCTGATATGGTTATATTTCTTTACAGAATGCGTATTAATTTATTTTGGAGAGAGAGAGAGAGAGAGAGAGAGAGAGAGAGAGAGAGAGCATAGAATGGCGCTGCTGTAAACTTTGATAAAAATACTGTAGCTACGCACTCCAAAAATAAAATAAAGATTACTATAAAACCATAAAAACGAATATAATATCATATAATATCAATATTTCAAAAATTATTTATCTATTTTTTTTTAACCTGTCAATCCCAAAATATAGTAATTGCTTCTAGCTGCAAATAAACAGTCGAAAGCGGTTATCGTATATATTTATTAGAATAAATACTCATAATAGCTTGAGTGATCCATTCCACCTGGAAGACTCGGTCGATTTTTTCTGTTATATACATGATTTAATATGACGTTTGAATTATTCCCCATGTTCTTTACAATTAGGGAAACTTATCACTTCTCTATCAATGTAATAACCTAAATATCATAATCATATACAGTAGAAACAGCCTAAACACTGACAGTGTGTTATTTATTGTACATTTTTATTTGTTGCGTTGTTGTCTTTATATTATGTCTTACTCTTAATTTTCTTAAACAAATTTGTCATTTTTACTTAAATTTTATTTTATTTTATTTTTTTTAAAATCAGATTAAGATTTTTTTTTAAATTTTAGACTGGATTCTGCAGGTCATCTTTATGTCTATTGTATTATGTACGGATTAAGTCACCAGCAAAAAAATAAAAAAAAAATAAAAATAAATAATAATATTACTTTTTCACAAATTCTGTACTACTTATATTACTTGCATTAAATTTTATATATATTTGCATTTTACACACACATTTACGTATAGTTTTACAGATACTTGCTTTTTCCTTTTCCATTTAAAATTTTATACCGATTACCGTATTACACAATGATGTGTATCCGAATATGCTACAGTATGAATCTAAGGGATCAAATTGATTCATCCAAAATTCATGTATTGCTTTGTACTCGTGTATTTATATATCAAGTAAACAGTGGCTTTCCTTGAATGTTATTTCATTAAATTTGTTAATAATTGGTAGTTATTATGCTCTATAATAATGATCTATCATTTTTTAAATTATAGTTTATTAATTAATAACAAATATATATATATATATATATATATATATATATCATTTATCCTTTCAAAGCCGAATACAGAAACTAAAAGTTTCGTGCGAAAAATGACCAGAGAGCTTGCGGGAATACTCTCGCCGCCATACTACGAGTTGTCCTAGCCGAACCATACAGGAGACACGAACGCTCAAAGAGTCCATATATTTGCCTCCTATTGGTCCATTTTGATAAGGTTTCGCTGGTCTGACAGTAGTTTCAAACTCATTGGTTTTTCGTCAGAGACCAGGGAGAAACCTTACGAGATCAAAAACTCTCATTACTTAGAACTCGAAGCTTCCGAGAGGTGTATTTTCCGTAAGCGAACTCTCGGTCGATGCGTAAAGTATTTACTAAAATAAAAAGCCAAAAGAACCTTCACTTCAGCGATGAAGATATTGGATTGAATATTGTTCGCCCACAGATTAGAGACCCTTCAAAACTTCTGCGCATGTCACAAAAAGGAGAATCCATTCGGATAATAGGGTAATCAATCCGTCTTTTGGGATGAGTTGTTTATTATTACATCGGAAAATTAACTTATCTTTTATGATCATTGTAGTTAACTATGTTGCTTGTATAACAGTTTAAAAAGTTATCTATAAAGCACGTGATTTTCGCGTTGGCGACCAATTCGTACGTCCTTCATTTCTTTCTTCCCCTCAGCATGAATCGACTATTCTTGGCAGAGATCTCAAAAGCGTGGGCATACTATATCCACTTAATTTATATAAATTTGCATCACTGAAATTAAGCCTTTTGGCTCCTTATTTTAGTAAATCTACCTTATATATATAAAATGATAAGCCTTTTTATGTCATGTTGTATGAAACGTTTTGAAACGCAGGGCTACCCTGAGTGTTGAATCATCAGAATTCAAGGAGAACCGGCCTACCAGTCAGGAACGCGTGGAGTTGGGTGCCGTAGGCGCCGGGGGGGGGGGGGGGACCCATTTCGAGTCTTCAAAATTCGAGTCATCAGAATCCAAGGAGAACCGGTCTACCAGTCCGGAACACGGGGGATTGGGAGCCGTAGACGCCAGGGGAGCTACCCCCACTAGTGTATATATATATATATATATATATATATATATACATTTACATTGAGCACGCTACTCAGAACCCCCCCCCCTAGTGTATATATATATATATATACATTTACATTGAGCACGCTACTCAGAACTTCATTCATGCTTATTTAGTTTAAGTAAGCAATGTTTTAAGTGTCATTTGTCTCCAAGAAATAGTCTTAATCCTCTCCTAAGGGTAGTTTCCGATTTCTCATTTCTGAGCTCTCCCCTAAGGAGTTAAACATTCTTTATGCCAGAAATGTGAAATGGTGCTGCAGGATGTTTTTTTTTTTTTTTTTTTTTTTTATGCCTGAGATGCCTGCAAAAGTAGACCATCCCGTCTGAGGGTACAGCGCTGTTCACAGACTAATCCCATGGACTTCCTAATATGTAAAAAGATAAGTATGCTATAAAGGTATACAGTTGTATATTCCTGACGTTGAGGAAGATTAGTTTAGTGTTGTTAACTGCAGTATGAAAGGACTAAAGATTTTCTTTAAGATTCTGTTGTGTAGAGTATACAAACTGTCAAGGATATTTTGTATGTGCCCCTCCTCCAACTACAAATCCAATACCGAATTCTTGAATATACGAGTATATTCAATTCTTGAGTATTATTTGATCTTTATTAGAATATGGTATATTCTAATAAAGATCCAAAATTTTTAGATATTTTAATTATTTCGTTAAAACGAGTTTCTTATTCGGCTAAGAAACAATATGGGATGTAATATCCCTTAACTTAAATAAGTTCATGTCGCCGAATTGAAGCCTTTGGCTCTTCATATAATTAGCTCACAAGTATATTAACTGCTGCAGTTTCACCATCAGTCTTATCGACTCAGGACGGTTGAGTGTTCTATGAATTCTTTTCCCCCCATTAAATTCTGTCTTCTGGCAATCCTACCATCTATCGGAACGTAGCAAAGCCTGATCGGGTCTTCACAGCTTAACGTCATCTTCTCTTCTATTTTCCTCTGCCTCGGTCACACCCAACCATTCCATAAAGAAGGACATAGGCAATCTTTCTTGGCTCATTCTGGCCATGTGCCCAAACCACTATATTTTTCTTTTGTGTAACCCATTTAAGATGTTATCTGCGTATTGTAACCATACTCTTACTTTATGGTTTGTCCTTTCTTTTTACAGTTCACTTTGTGTCATTAATTCTTCTTAAGCACTCTGACTCAAAACCTTTTAATCTGTCTTCTTGTTTGCCAAGAAGACAGATTAAAAGCTACAGAGAAGATTCAACACTGCTCTGTACAGCGCCATCAGGAGGATAATTGAGTTGAACAGTTTAATCATTAAGCTATGTCTATTTTTTCCCCTAAATTTTGTTTAACTTATTCATTGCTGCCCATATTCTGTGGCCATATTCCTGAATTTAAGTATTATCTCTGTGTTTTCATAGCACTTTATGATTATATTGAAGACAGACAATAGACAATGGTTCCAATCCTTTTTTATGCAATATTTCCAATATATAGTTTCAATTTACTGAATCAAAGGCTTGTTTGAAGTCTATAAAGCACACATAAAAATACTTTTTTTTTGTTGTTTTTTCTTTTCTCAAGTCAAATCTGCTGGTTTCCGAAATCAGGTTGTATAAATAGTTCAAATATTGTACAATTCTCTTTCCTCCTTCCGCAATACTTTTGCATGCCGCCCAGTCCAGGTGCCCTTTTGTTCTTGATTGATTTTATTGCTTTGATGATATCTTCATAGAATTTTTGGTTTGGCTTCTATTGGATCTATTTGTGCGGTGTAATAAGTCTGATGAGAGGCTCTTATTTTTGAGTACTTGCGAAAAGTGTTTTGTCCAGACTGTTGCTATTTCTTCCAGGCTTCCAATCACCTTGACCTCCATTACGCATAATGAAGAGGTAAGGGTCATTTTTTTTCCAATCTTTGCATTCATCTTTTGAGTTTTCATAAAATAAAAATAAATCCGCTAACACCATTTATTCCCATAGACGAGGCTGTTTTAGCCCTATCTCACTTTTGGAGAGACTGAAGGACAGACCAGTCTTTACCGTTAGCCAATCAGAGATAGATGGCCCAAGACTATCATATTATTAATTCAGCTTTCACTTATATTTTAATTCACCTTTCATTTATATTTGTATATTCCCTTGACAGTAGCTACATGACAAAAAGGATCGCTTTGAGCTTCCTATAAAAAAAAATGAAAAAAAAAATTTTTTTTTAGATGTTTCACAAAATACATAAGCATTAATTGCATTCATTTTGTCCGTCCGTCAGTATGCAACTTATTCCTAAACTCTGGATGGACACATTTTATTGAAATTAAAACTGAATATTTAAAATCGAGATTATCTCGAATTTAGTTTCCATCGGATTGTTTTAATGGCCCTGTTGGATAAAACAAAGCTAATCTTCAGTGTACAAGCTAATAATGACCTCGGTTCAATTGTTGACATTATCGGGGAAAAAAAATACACTTCTGCATTGTCTCTATTACTGTAATCAAAATCGAATTTATAACATTTTCATATTTTCATTTTATTATTTCCTTCAAGGACGGATGTGTGGATATTAACGCTTTTCACAATGCCATTCACAAAATTTTCTTTCAGAAGAAGGAATTATAATTTTTTACATTTGGTTTTCTATTTCACAAACTAAATTAAGCTAACAAATGAAGGTAGATAATCATCAAGATGATGCTTCTAGTAATTGCAGCTTTGCATAGTAACTTCATTCATTGTCACAACAACTGAATTATAATATTCTAGATCAATTAGTTGATCTAGAATATAATACTAATAACATAATACTAATAATATAATACTGCTCATTACATAATTATAGCCATTCAGTGTACATTTCTTTACTCTATACCTTGTTATGTCATGGGGTTTTACTAACTATTATAATAACCGAATTAACTCACATAAATTATTCTTTATTCTTAGAATTTTCACCTGAGTATCACAGGCATCATCAGTACAGATACAGGGCTAATTAAACAATACTGTTATATTCACAAAGCGCCACCTAAGTAGCTAAGGTTAAATTTCCTAAATTTATTTAATTATTATTATTTATTTATTAGTTATTTTTAATTATTTAAATTTAATTATTTAGTTATTTAATTATTAAATAATAATTATTTAATTATTAAATAATAATTATTTAATTATTAAATAATAATTATTTAATTATTCAATTATAATAATTTAATTTTTTTTTATAAATATATATGTGTATACAATTATATGTTAGGAAAGATTTGCTGCTTTATAAAGTACTATCTCCCACAGGGGGGGAAAGACGTATTATTATTATTATTATTATTATTATTACTACGGGCTACTCCAGGAGTCCTTAGACTCATCGAGGGAGGCCCTAAACATCAGGTTCACACAACTGTTCAACATTCTCACAGTATCTAATCTATCATACCTTGCCTTGAACTCACTCACTCTCATAGCACCCACAACAGACTCTGGCTGCTTATTCCACTCATTTACCACTCTAAAAGTAAAGAACCCAGCTCTAACACCCTTACTAACCATACTCTTGCCCAGCTTCCATAGATGTCCCCTAGTCCTTCAACAAATCTTCAACCTGTTCTCATATGGTTCATTCCATATGAGAACCCACAAATCTTCAACCTGTTCTCATATGGTTCATTCCATAGACTTGCTATCATCTTAGTCACTCGCCTCTGGATCCTCTCCACCTCCTCCCCATCAAGAAGGAACCGAGGTGACCAAATCTGGGCACAGTAGTCGAGTGAGGTCTTATCAGGGCTCGGTAGAGAGGTACAATAACTTGCTTGTCTCTGCTCGTCAAGGTATTTTTCAACAACCAAGTGAGTTGATGAGCTGATTTAGCTACTTTCGCAATATGCCCCTAAACTTCATCTCCCTATCCACCAACACTCCCAAGTCCCTGGCCTCATCAATCTCTTGGAGTACAGTTCCACCAATGTGGTATACTGCTGCTAATCTTTTCACTCCGAAATGCATAACCTTACATTTTGTCACATTAAATTGACATCCATTCTCCTTAGTCCAGAACTCCAATCTATCTAAGTCATCTTGCAAGACTTTGACATCTTCTGCGTTCACTATCGCCCTACCCAACTTTGCATCATCAGCGAACAAATGAACTGTCCCACTTAGACCCTTCCCTATATCGTTAATGAACAGATTAAACAGCAGTGGTCCAAGAACATAACCCTGTGGCACACCACTAGTCACAGGCCGTCTTTTGGACTCTACTCCTGAATAAACTACTCTTTGATATCTCTCCATCAACCACCCAGCTATCCATCTCACCAACCCTATATCCATTCCCATATGTTGTAGTTTACGGATTAGAATCCATGTGGTATCCTGTCAAACGCCTTTGCCAGGTCCAGCAGTATCACTGTAAACCCATTTCCCTTATCCAGTTCAGCCGTCACCGTGTTATAAAACTTGAGCAAGTTACTGAGGCATGATTTACCTTTCACAAAGCCATGCTGTCCTCTGTACAGTATCTCATTTTCATCAATCCATTCCTGTATTTTTCCCTTGACTACTTTCTCCAAGACCTTGACAACGACTCCTGATACGCTGATCGGTCGGTAATTTGCAACCATAGTCTTGGATCCTCCTTTATGCAGTGAAACTATTTTCCCCTCTTTCCACGCCTTCGGGACTAAGCCAGACCCGAGACTCAGATTAAACAACATGGTCAAGGGCACTGATAATTCCTTAGCCGCTTCATGCAAGACCTGTGCCGGTATACCATCCAATCCCACAGATGTATTCACATTAAGGTTCTGTAATAGACTATTCACTTCCACTTCATTCATCACAATTCCCGTATAAACTAATGGTTCCTTCATTTTTTCAACGTCACCACCTGGATGATATACTTTTGCAAAGTGCGCGCTCAGTAACTCCACTATATCGACTGGTTCAGTGAACTCTTTACCATCGTCATTCCTTAAAATCATTTTGCCATGTACAGTTTTTTTCTTGCTTGTAGCATATTGAAAGAACTGTTTGGGATTCTCTTTTGCTTGCATAGCTAGTTTCCTTTCATAATCGGCTTTTGCTGTTTTTACCACACTCGTTACCCTTCTGGCCTGCACTTTATACCGTTCGTGTGCCTGCAGGTCACCCCTTTCTTTAAATTCCCTCCATAGTTGTTTCTTTTTTTGCAACTCAAGCTTAATGGTGTTATTCATCCATTTAACCCCTACTTGTTTCACTATTCGGACCTTAGGTATACAATCAGCCATAACCTCATAACCATCAGATCTGTTTAGGTTAGGGGTGTGAAGTAATGTTTCACATGTTTCTTTGTATAGCCGTTCCATTAGGAACCGACTTTTGTGAATGACTTTTGTCTTGTTCCACTTAACTCTTTGTCTGGTGTTGATGGCATGTTCTGCAATTCCAGAATGTTCGGGTTCAAGGTACTGGATGTACGACCTGTTTTCTTCTAACCGGACCTGAGCAGATCTTCCGTTTGTCCGAAATATGATAATCCACACGAGCAGGGAATCTGGTAGACACCTGGATAGCTGAGATGTGGGAGCTTGTCCTTTGGAGACATTAGGAATGTGGAGATTTTTCTGATGGGTCGAAAAGCCACGCAGATATTTAATGGTTTTAGCACCTTAGCTATGCGTTCACTAATCCCATGTACATGGGGTATAGGTATACGTGTAGGTTCTTCTGTACTTGAAGAGGATGCTGGAGCAAGACTACTTAAAGCTCTTTTTATGAAGGACTTCTTATAGCCATTGGATATGAAGGAGGAATTAATATACTGTAATTCTTTTTGTAAAAGGTCTTCTGAAGAACAAAAGGAGTTGGCTCTATTAATTAGTGTTTTTATAGTACCTGCCTTTTGGCTGGGATGGTGATGTAATTCAGCGTGGATGTACTGGCCTGTATGAGTTATAGACTGTGAATTGTAGATAAACATCTCGTTGGCGAAGAATCAAGAGGTCTAGAAAGGCTAACTGCTTATTTACTTTTACTTCTAGGGTGAACTGGATCCATGGATGAAGTGCATTAATTTTTGAGAAAAACTGTTGTAGTTCTTCTGAGGTGTCCTTCCACATGGCAAAAATGTCGTCCACATATCTGAACCAAATGTTAGGTCTGGGTGTAATGTTGTCAAAGATACGCTGCTCGAAATGCTGCATGAAGTAGTTGGCAATAGCAGGAGATATTGGATTATCCATTCTGTCCCTTCGATTTGTTGGTATAACTGGTTTTTGAAGGAAAAATAACCGGACTTTATCACAAATTCAAATAATTTGACAATGTCTGGAGGTAGTAATTCTATGCTGTCCGCCAACGGAACATTCGTAAATAGACTTCTAGACTAATCATAATCTCCGAAGCGTCTAGAAGCAAATCGGAAATTTTATTTCTGAAGTCCACAGAATTTTTTATATAAGACCTCGCGGCCGAACCTATCATATGCTGGACAAAAAGCACTGAAATCGCTAAGAAATAATAAGAACCTAATTATTACAAAAGCTGACAAAGGGAAGGCTGTAGTCATCCAAGACAGAAGAGAATACGAGAGAAAAATATCACTGTTACTCCGCGACTATTCGACTTACAGGCCCCTCACTTCAGATCCTACCGGTAGTCAAATAAAAAAAGCTTAATGCCTTTATAGAAAAAATATCGATATGGGATGAAGATAAAAAGAAAACACTAAAGACCTCCTTTAGTGTTTTTGAGTTACCTGTACTGATGATGCCTGTGATACTGAGGTGAAAATTCTACGAATAAAGAATAATTTACGTGAGTTAATTATAATAGTTAGTGATATGTCTACTCACGGTATTTCCTTACTGAAACTTACGTCATGGGGGTTTGTTACCAGCATGAAGTACTCCAGGAAAACGGCGATGTCCAAATTTTTTCTACAAAACTGTGCATGCATAGATTACTATTAAAGTCGAAATTAATTATAAAAATTAACTAAATAAAGATTTTTTAAAGGATAATTTGATCATTCAGTGTAAAGCTAAGCGCACACTATCGCTGCAGCAAGCTGTATCGCATCGCAAAATGTCACAGCGCACACTACAGGCGTGCCGTTCCGCGTCGCATCGCATTGACCTTGCTTGTGACCGCACGTTTCATAGAACAGATACCTCCGTACTTCACTCGCGCTTGGAGGTGTCGACAACCCCGGGCGGCTGAGTCAAGGCCAGGGCGCGCTGGCCTTAACTCAGTACAATCCACATGCAAACTGAGGAGCGCCTGATTTTCAAACATGTTTGACCTTGTCGCAGCATTTAAAACCATTCCAGGCTCATATTAACTTTGATAATTTTTCAAGGAAAACTTATTCACTTTCTGCGGAACATAGTTTGGGAAACGCTGTTCTAGATGTTTTAAACTTGCAATAAACTTGGAATAAACTTTAATGCAATAAAAATCAGCAAGTGATCGACTTGATAAATTATTCTATCATAAATCAGTGCACTACCTCTTTAAAGTAAACTGCATCGGGTTCGAGTGTGACTACCTTCATTACAAGAATCATCATGGCTCCATTTCGACCTAATAAAAGTATTAACAATTTAATATTTTTATGCAATAGAAGTATCGGAGATTAAAATTCTGTGAAGTGGGAATCATCAAATACTATTAATTAAAAATTAGCACACTTAGAAAATACAAAAAAAAAAAAAAAAAAAAAATTAAATTAAATTCTCCCCGCCCCCCTGATCCTTCCCAGTATATACTTCTACAGGTCATCATTCAACCAATTCTGACAAAATTTGTAATATAATTGTGTTTTGCATTGCTGAAGTTCCTCTGAGAAATTCAGTCTAATCTGACTGAATAAAGGAGGGGTTAGGTGTGTTTCCTTCAAGGCTTTTGGATCGTATAGTTATTTCTTATGTTTTGCTTAAGCTTCCGCGAGAATCGCAGCCCAATCAGAATAAAATGAAGAAGGAGATGGGGGTGGGATATACAGAAGCCATTTTTATATATATTATGACATCAATATGGAACACAGATCCCAGTTATGAAATTTATTTGTATTTTAACAATCATTAACATACAGTTAAGCAACACTTTTGATAATCTTAAATACAATTTTAAAATATATAAAAGATCAGTGATAATTTATAAAAAATGTATAGTTTTTATTATGATAATTAAACATACTATTTCTATCATCATGTTATAAAAATGGGCTATAAGAGTTCAATTTCCTGTGTCTGTTCCATGTAGGCGGTGTTTGTGATAGCGTTTAAAATTATTAATACTTACTCCCAAATTAACTTTCATTAATATGAGGAATTGAGAGAAATTAAGTTACCTTCTCAAATTTCGATTAATGATTTTTTTCCCCTATTTTAATACGTCGACGAATAAAAAAAGCAACAAGTGAAAACAAACTTTCATTCTACAGGAAAATACTTGTAATTATATTTCTATAAAAAGATCCTACGAAGCATAAATGGAGAATATTTACTACATGAGGAACACTTGAACAAATTAGATTAATTACTAATTAATGAAAGACACAGAAATATGGTAACTAATATTAACACAAGATTTTATCCTGGAACAGAAGATTCTAATAGTAATTATAATTTATTGATACTACTAAAAAATAAAAAATCAGCTAAAACTTTTTTATTCCCGTATAGGCGAGGTCTTTTAACCCTATCTAACTTTTGGAGACTAAGTGGACGATTTAAAATCTCCATCTGTAGCCAATCAGAGATAGCTAGCCAAAGACTATCGATAATTATAAGTGGCAACCGATGAAGAGACTGGCAACGAAGTGCTACCATCTCTTGGTCCATAATTTTAACAGGATATGTTATTGTCTGAAATAATATAGGTTCTTCGGTCGATTTTATTGATTTTACAGGACGAAAGCCTGTGTCAGAGATTTTCTAATTCGGAAACTGTTCGAGGCTTAGAAAACGTTCCTCCAGTCGGCGACTAGATTTGAACTTGAAGTCTATCTTCGAGCTGCCTAATGCAAGAGATGCAAACGGTACTTCTACTGAGATTCAGTTGTTTTTACTTTATACTACTCTTAAAATGAAGATAATAGATGAAAATAAAAGTATGATAATCACGATGATAATTATGAAAATAAAAGTATCATAGTAATAATATCGTAATGATGATGATGAGATATTCCTGATATCTCATCATCATCAGAGCTTCTAACTGACACTTAGTGGGCCGCAATCTTTCAAGCCTTGGATTTCGTAATTCGAGGATAAGGTTAGCCCTGCTCTATAAGTATTATTTTATCTGTAAATTGAGTTTCTTCTTATTGACCGGTTTTTCTGATTCCGGGACGAAAAACCCGAGTTTCCAGATGGGAAAAACTGTGCCATCCCGTATGATACTGGCAACCTCACTTCCAGCTTAAAAGCCCTGATAAAGGTTCTTAGCATGCTAGACGGGACTCGAACAGAGATCTTTCCAACCAGAAAGGATACGACTATACCGGCTGAGCTACGGAGGCCCTACATTCCTGATATCTGATTATCCTAAATTAGGGGCCCCCCATCAAAATTATCTCAATTCGGTTCCGCATTTGCTACGGCCATAACTGTATTGTGCACTGTCTGTAGAAGTGCGAAAGGTTACTGTTTGATGTTATGAAAATGGAATGATTTCTCTTCGTAAGTTGAGCAGTTCTTACAAGATGTTTTTCTTTACCAATCCTACGCCTGTTCAAAGCTATTTAATTTTTATTTTTCTTTATGAACAAGACAATGAAAACAATATCTAAAAATAGTATAAAGGTTTTGTTTATAAATTTTCTCGATAAAATTCGTTCATTTTTATAATAAAGATAATGGAAATAAAACATTAAATCCAAATATCAAACACTAATTTATCATCCGTCAATTATTATTTGATTAATATGATATCATTAGGTTTTAAAAAACCAAAATTTATATTTTTCACCGGCTTATCTTCAATTTTTATCATTTTTATGAGTTTACGGACCTTCAACTTCACTCAAGAGAGGTCGCATAACCTTTACCACTACAGCGCCTCTTGTGGGCAAGTTGAAACAGATTTCAAAGCTTTAATATCTGTTACGCATTAGGAAATACTGTACAATGCTTTTTCAGACATACCGCTTTATAGCGAGTTTTTTTTTTTTTAATATTGAGGAGTTTTTAAATATTGAGATTTTTTTATAAATGCATCTTTAATGACCAATGGATGTTTCATCCTACTTTCTATAAACAGAATACAATCTTTGCAATAACCTCGTGAATAAATTTCGCAAGGAAAGTATGCTCAATATGTTTTTAATTAAATAAAAATGATACATTTAATATAAAATCAAGCAACAACTAAAACGATTATGTATTAATTTAAACTTCAACTGCAACGCAAAATATTTTGCAACATCTCTGTTACCATTCAGGAGCCTTTTCTAATAAGATCAAAACAACAGGAGACATTAATGACTGCAATCGGAAATTTTCCTGACCACCTCATCACACTACAACACAGACCTATTACTTTAGAATGCGCTGTTCTCATTTATAAAGAACAAAAGCCAAAGAAAATTCCTGAAATGGATGGACTAAGGTGTTGAGTTTTATCGATTGGTCTGGAATTTGTATTACTAAACCTGGTCTAGCTTTATAATGTTTTTATCAACCGCACACGTACCTGTATTGCCCTGCAGTTACACGATTTTTATCCCTCAAAAGGGGAAAAATGTGTAGGTAGCTAGATGACCGATTATAAAATATTTACGAAACTTCTGTTGCAGAATAAAAACAGACTTAGAAAATGTGCTCACCGGTACTTAAGTGTACGGTGAGCACATTTTCTAATGTGCTCACCGTACACTTAAGTACCCCCAATTTTTCTCGATATATAAATATATTTATTAATTTATTTATATTTGCTTGTAATATTTAATTTTATCATCAACAATCCTATACAATTCTTTTATTTTGTATAAAAAATAATAAAAATCCATCTCGTATCACTTAGGAGGGCGAAAGACGCTAGCAGCACTATATTTACCACAGTGCCATATTGCTACGCGCACAAGCATATGCATGTCATAGATGCGAGCTATTAGCGTAATGCGGCACTGTCCGTCGCGCAGTTCCACTGTTGTTTATATGCAGTTTGCGCCAGTAGTAGAATGTTCGTAGTACTTATCGTGTTTACTCCGTCTCTTTAAATATTTGGACATTACAATTAAAGACAACATTTGTTATAGTTTTTATTTTAGAACATTATTGGGGTTATGATAATGGATTTTATTTTTAAGTAATTTTCAATTATACCAAACTATATAATGTTATCAATAATAAACAATATTTTTCATGTTTAATTTTTTTTTAATTTTTACCACAATTTTGATATTTTATCCAAACACGTATGCACTGTACTTACAGTGTGTGTGTGTGTGTGTATTTCGAAAGTTGCAGCACTCCCATGATATCAAGCCACGAGCCGCCACTGCCCATCAGCCCTCATGTTAGTGGAGTTGCAAAAAGCTTTCGACAACGTAAAACACAACTTCTTTGCAATTATTCCAGATAAAGTCAGTGTGGCTCCTTGTGTACGAGTAATAATTGAAAATATTTACGATACAGGAGCATCTATCGCCATAAATAAGTTTTGATCAGAACCATTCCCATCAAAACTTCATCCCTGAGCGTCATTTAGCGTAATGACCTTCTCTCGTACTCGAATCTTTTTACAAAAAGTCGAAGACTCTCACATGGTGAGAATAACACGGCAACACATAGACAGAGCATGACTGTCGCATATGCTGACGATGTCGTTGCAATCCCCTATAGATTCCGATTTTGTCTACATTTTCTTCGACATTGCGTCAGTAGAGTTATAGTCAGTGGTCTTCGAGCTAATATAGACAAAACTAATTTTTTTTTTTTTTTTTTTGGAAAATTCAGCTCTAGCAAACAAAAACTGCTCAGTTCGTGTAGTGAGGACTTAATCCTCTTCAAACCAAGTTATTTGTCATATAATGGGAAAGCAACGGCAATCAAAACAGTGGTATGGAGCAGCCCAGATTGCTCATACCGTTAACAATACAAATGTCCCTGAAACACAGATTCGAATTATTTATTGGCACCTGATTGATTTTTTTTCTGAATTATAGGAAATACCGATGTGCCGATGTGCATGGCTTTTCTCCATCTTTCACCCATGCCCTCCTTGCATGGGTGAAAAACGTCCTTCTTGTCCTTCTCATATTAAAATACTCACACATTATTAACATAGTTCAAAAACCGAAAAGAAAGCATTGACATGAAATCATATACTTCAAACATTCTAATTAAGTATTTTCTTGGCTTTCCCTATTTCAGGACCACTGGTCACGCTGGCGCAATTTTACATGTAACATACCAAAAATTAATAATCAAAAATAGGGCCAAATGACTTGATTTCAGCAATGCAAAATAAACAAAAATAGGGGATATTAAAGATCTAACCTTTGTTTTAGTTCTTTAATATCCCCAAATTCCATTTATTTCACATCGCCGAAAATGAAGCCTTATGACTCTTCCTTTGATAATTACTATTGATAATTACTCTTGTGCTTTCACTGTGGAAAGGGGGGGGGGGTGTTGAATGACGTGGCCCTTATTGGGTAGGCTGCAGTGGATGCTTTTCCCTTGAGTATGAGCGGTTCTGCTCGGTGGTAGGGTGAACCTATCACTGATTAAAACCACTGCTGAGTAAAATGATCCTTCGGGACACTCGTTGAGTTTAAAGTGATCTGAGGGATCGCCCAGTTTTTGGCGAAGATCCTTTCTTATACAGTAGTCCCTGAACAGAACCAACCGGTTCGAAACAGGTGTCAAGTCAGTGAAACTTTATCAAATGCACTAATAAAAGGTGAATATACGGACTCTTGGGTCAAATTTTGGGTCAAAAAGCTCTCTGGTCAAATTTTTGAAACTTTCAAAGCTTCTGTGCTATTTAGCTATGAAACAAGAATGGATCTTTAATATCCCTTATTTCTATTTATTATACTTTTAGCAGATGAGATTCGGGTGCTTCAGCCTTGGTTCACCCCCCCCCCCCATCTCCCGAAACAACACTAGAAACAGATGTTTTCGGCTTCAACGTTATACCTGGATACGAACGAAGAGGTGCTCTTCATGAGCATTATAAAATAAAAATAATAATAATAATAATAATAATAAAAAGACGAAGGACAACCGTTTTGCTAGGATTGAGCTTGGAAGATCACCTACGGTAGCCCGGTGAAGTCACTCTATCTTCCCAGAACGTGCGGCTTGTATTGCTCGTAATGTTCGACAAAATCAAAACTGGAACTGGCTCAGCGCATTTAACAGCCAGATCTTCATTGAGGTGCTTAGGATGCCACTGCTAACTTTCTCAGAGGTAGTTCTACTAGAATTGCCTTCTCTAAATGAGAAAAAAACCCAAACTTCAATGAAGCGGTCTCCAGTCCTTCTAGGGTAGATCTCTCAGTCTAGGTTCCCAATTTCCTTAGTGTTTTATGTCTTTTATTGGTTTTTATTCTAAGTGAAACTTTTTTATAGGTTTTTATTCTACTTTACACTGGTTTTAAAACAATTTTTAGTATTCGTTTTTATATTTATCCCATTTATTCTTTTTTACGATTTTTAGGTATATTTTTCCCTTCTGAAACTCTTAATGTAAAAAGTAAAAACTCAAACGACCCCTTTCGAAGTACTTAGTGGGTCAACAGCTAAAACTGGTGAAGTAAGGTCCTCTTTTCTCTGCTGTTTTGCTATCTTGCTGTATCAGTTTTATTTGCCCCTTCTATCTGCTAAATCTCAGTGCCACTGTCATAAACTCTGAAAGCCAATGATGAAAGACTTTAACCCACACAAATATATCTGTGATAGATTCAGAGATAAGATCCGATAATATAAATGACATAATATGATTTGATGTAACGAAAAGATTTATGATAATGATATGATATGACGAAATATATTTACACAGCTAAATTCTGTTTATGACTTGAATTAAATACGAAATCTAATCTATCATAAATGTTTTCATCAGCAATTTATACACCAAGTAACGGAAGTTTAAAATTTCTCGATTGGATTTATCTCTCCTAAATAAATTCCGCAAGTGGAATTTGATTTATTTGTTTAACGTACGTTATGAATTTATAATAAACAAACCAAAAATTCATATATAAGCTTATAGCTGCGAGAAAACTAACAAAAATCTGTAATTTTTTTAAAAATTTAATTTCAACACTTATTACACTATCACTTTAAAAGGAAGAATACGTTATTTTAATTCAATGTTCATAATCTTTGATGTGAACTAGAAGTACGGATTACATTCAGTGATCTGATCTGATTCTCCCTTTCAGTCGTTTCCGACCGTAGATACTTTGTAGGCATTGCCTACAAAGTATTCCTGGTGAGATTTTTACAGAGAAATTCACCATTGCTTTCTCCAAACCCCCAATTCATATGCCGGTCCTGAGTCCCGATAAAAATGAGACGTATTCTTGACTGTAATCCATGTGTGTTCACGGGGTAGGTTTGCCTGTTCTGGGGGACGAAAAACCCGAGTTTCCGGGTAAAAAAAACCTTACCCCCGTATGAGACCGGCTCACTCATCTTTAGTCGAAAGAGACCAGATAAAGGTTCCTCATCACTGACGGGAATCGAACCTAGGTCTTTTCGACCAAATGGGTTTCGTCTCTAACGACTCAGCGACGGAGGTTCCATTCAGGGATGAGTTGTCAAAATCTTAAGAGCAGTTTCCTATGTAAAGTTCATCAGTGTTTATTTTCTGTGCTCATTTTTTACTACAAAGTTATCACACTTAACATTTTTTAAAAAATATTTACTTACGTTTATTGAAAGCAAACATTACAATATATATAGGTAATAATTTCCAAATGATTTCATGATATTAGCAATAAGCTTTGGTACTGAAACACAAACTCCAATTTATGAAGCAAAGCAGAATTTTAAACTGTAACTTAAAAATTAATACTGAAATAAAGGATTTTAAAATTTATCTGACAAATTAATGATTGTAAAGCTTTATATATGTTTATTTATGTTCACTCTTTTATAACTACAGATAATATTCATTAATAAAAATCTCTTTTTCTTGTGCAGACCTAATTGCACATCTGTTCATAATCTACTTTGCATTTCTTATTATTCAACAATAATGTATTATATTACTAGAATGACACTCATCTAAGTTTTGCCCTTTTTTTTTTCTTTCATTGAACCGTATTGCATTTTAATTTTAACAATTTTTTTTTTTCTTTCGAAATTTCTTTGCAGGATGAGTGGTTAGCATACCTACGAGTTGAGGTTGGAATCCTACTGTGGTGGGAGGGAAATTTTATCTCCCGATGCGAGACGATCTCACTGTATACTGGAAGCCTAAAGTGGCATATTTGGTCTGTCGAGTAGGGTTACTGAATTGTGTAAAATATGTATACAAATAAATAAATAATAAACGTTTTTTCTAAAAATTAACCAATCCACGGACTAACTTACTATAGGTTTACAACCTTTCATGGGTAGGAGTCACATTAAATAAAAAAATAAAAATAAAAATAATATATATGGCAAGGAGGAAGAGATGTAATCTAATCACAGTTTATTTGTTGCTCATGAAGATCACCTCTTCGTTCATATCCAGGTAAAGTGTTCCGAAGCCGTAAACATTTTCACAGTTAATGTAATAAAAATTAAAAAAAAAAATACTGAATATGATCCTATTTTATTTTTGCACAAAACTTTTTCAGTTATTTTTTTCTGTTTGTTTGTTTCGTAACTTCAAGAAAATAAATCAAACTTGTGATTCGATTTACGTACAAAAATTACAAGAGGAGGTAATGGCTTCCTGCAACAAACCAATTTCTATTTACGAACGATTCAAGAGAGCTCTCTGTGTATGAAGTTCATCGAATGACTACAAAGCTCTGGATAATGTTAATGATCAAGAGAAAAATTAAGGGATCACTCAAATAATGTTTTGCTCGCATAGATATTAGTCGTTCTATCAAGAATGTATCAAGACTGCAATTATCAAATTTTCATTGAAAAATTTTATAATTTCTTAAGTAATCTCATTCCAAAACTGTTCCACTATGCTCATCAATACATTATCTGTGTAACACATCAGTTAAATCGCTAAATACGACACAGAATTGTGATATAATGGAATAGGGATCTTCATGAAGGTAAGTTTTTATATGCATGACTAACAACATTGCAAATATAAATTCTATGTAGGAGACTGTTGACATCATTTTTTATCTATCCATTACTACTTTATTATCTGTTATGGGAAAAAATTAGGACGATTAGCGCATTATGCATGAGTACGTGACATTGATAGCATAAATTCCAGATAATGCAGGTATATATTGCTTATTTTCAACTTAGTCTGTCTACATGCTTTCAGGGTTGACCTCAGCTATGTTTCCATACTTTAAGCAATTCATCTGCTTAGCTCTGGTATTAGGCGCTGTTCAAAGTGCGCCTTCTCTTTCTACCACTTCGCTACCAAAAAACTGCAGCTGTGTTGAAACCACGCCGTATTTGAATACAAACCAAGTAAGTCTCTACAAATTCAGGTAACCCAAGCGATGACTTGCATTCAATGTTTAGCTATTTGATATTTTTATGATTTTGGATATTGTAATATTTTATATTGTATTATTAACTTTGTTAATTTATATTACTGTAAACATAAATACATAATATAATACTATTATAAATTTATATTTATACGATTTTAAATATATTATTTGGGTAATGATAGAAAATTATTCATTCGAAAAAATTAAATTAATTAAATAGACATGGAATTTTTAACTACGTTCGAAATTATTTATTTTTTTGTTGCATCAGCTATCAGGACGATGGTACGGGTCTGCAACTACTTCCACTGAATTTCTGAAGTTCCTCTCAGTTGAATGTTCCACCTTCAACTTCGATCTCCATTCAGGTTTACTCACAGTAGAATTGAAGAAAGAAAAGTAAGTAAAATAGAAAATAAAATTGTTTTACTCTTTTGCAACTATTACTAATTTTTTCTGCTCTGTTACAAGATCATTAGAAATTTTAAATCTTAAAAAACAGCAGTTGATATTTATTATAATACTTATCCCTAAAATATATCCATTTAATTCTCCCAGAAACGTTCAATCACTTCGTTGGAATCAATCCTCGGTTAACCCAGCCAGCTTCGATTTTGATTGTAAGTGTCTTCCTCTATAATTCTAAAATGATCAAACTATAATTCTACACTATATTTATATATATATATATATATATATAGGTGTTTTTTTTAATCATGTTCAAGTTAAACTCAAGAAATTAGAAAACTAACGTAAATTATTTAATTTTTCATAATATAATATTATTTACGAGATATTAATATAATTAGTTTCGTATTTCTTAGAAAATATAAGTTTATCTGGATTGGTAAGTAGACAAATTTCCTCTTTATTATAATAGATATCGATGTTCATTATAATAAACATTGATGTATGCTGACGTCTGTGAGAAAGTGGATTCATTTGACGTTGCTATACAACACCAAATGATCATTTCACTTTAATCGTCAACTTCGAAATCGGGCAGTATAATGCAGTCCTGAATTATACTGTACTCGATGTTTATCCGCGCGTCATAGAACGACTGGTGAGGACGCTGAGTAATCTGTGTTTACATTCAAGAAGTCGAGTGCCCTGAAGATGTAGATTACGAGTCACGAGGGGATTTTTTTTTTTTTTTTTTTTGATAGCTCGTGTATCCTAATATAAGAAGGTATTCTTTATTCATTTTATTCGCCGATGATGCGACATCTTTTCCCGACATGGAGTGAATATTGTGATGAGTGTTGAGAATAGTTGAAACGATTTGTTAACTGCTGCGTTTGTAAATGTGCTGTGCAGATTTTTTTTTTTTAGGAACTAATTAATCCGGCCATACATGATGAGAGACTATTTCAATTCCGTCCATTTTGGAGGATGTTTCTTTATTGATGCCACTCTAAAAATGCTTCCATCCATGAGATACACCATGATGCCCCTTGGGGGAAACGGCACCGTCAACGCTACTGTTTTTTAAACATACAATCGTCATCACCTTTTTTGGCAGAACGTTTGTAGGCATTCTGTAAGCTGCATTGACAATAAGAACATCTTTGGAAAGTGCGATCTATCCCTGTGAGACACGCAAAAATGTCTCACGTTCTGTATTTCGATGAATTTTAGTCTAGGAAATCCTTACATTTTTATTATGATGTTCTAAACTGGTTCATTGAACCCCGATTTGGGGCAGAATGATTCTGTATGTAACAATCCTGTTAATCATAAAATTTATTTAAAAAATCTAAAAATTTAAAATTTAACCTCATCAAATGGCTTCTACTACCCAATCCTAAAATAAAATATTAGTTCTTAAAAGAACTGGGCGATGGACTGAGTCCTTGACTCTTTATCCCGTCATCTGAATGAAGAGAATCTGTGTGGATGGAGTGTTATCGAGCTAAAAGCTCCAGTCATGGCTGGGTAACTGGCAATAGCCGAGCCTCAGTTAAAACTTCATTGGCTACAGCATTGCCATTCGTTACCCCGGAAGTCCTAAAAAGGACTTTTTTCCCCTCTTCCTTCCTCCAATTTCAATTTCCATAAAATATTATATTACGCCTTTAATTTTTTTAACAAATGAACCATATAATCAAAAACTTTTGGTGTACTTGTGCATTTGTATATAAATTTCTATGATTTTAGAAATAAATATTATTTATAGTTGAGTAATAATTATTATTTAATATACAATACTCTATTAATCAAAAAATGAATTTAACTATGAATATCATGAAATAAAAAATTAGCACATTGCCATTAAATAAGATAAGTTAAGAAAATCGCACGCATACATATAAAGTTTACCTGTCAGACTTTTGCGCCTTTCCTTTAAACACTTTAGAGCCTATCATTTATTAATAAATAACATTCTAATCAGAAATGTTTTCACTTCTTGTAAAGAACACTTATAAGCTTTTTTTTTTTTTTTGTAGACTTGAATAATGAACTGTCTTTGATGGTAGTTGACATGTCTACAAACGGTCGATTCTGTCTCATGAGACTCTATAACAAAGATGACTCAGACAGATGTAAGTACAATATGAAACTGTCTTTTAATGGGTATGAAATTTCTGAATATGTCATGATTGTTAATCTGTATTTTAAAAATAATATTTTCCATTTCTATATTTCTAAAATCCCTCATTTATTGCGTGAATACATGTACATATGTATTTATATATTTGTACTTTTGTAGACATGTTTTTTATTCTTTCTGTGGAGAAGAATCCCGCGGATTTGATGAATTACGACAACACCGTTTACTGTAAAATGAAATCGAAAGGAGTGGAACTCAACTTTACTTCTTATGGTGTTTGTTGATTCCTGCTAACTTTGTTAGCTCAAAAGAGGAATTGACAAACGAAATCACTAATTGTTTTTAACGAATTCGTAAAGTTTGCTTAAAGTATGAAAATGTTTACTCAAATGTATTTTAATATTTATTAATAAAGATAAACAATGTAATACTTTGGACGAAATTTGAAATAAAGTTCATAAGTTAATATGATTTGATTGTATACACATTCATAATCATATATTATAGGGAACAAGAAATTCAGTTTGGCAATAAATTGAAAATGAGAATTTTCACAGAAATATCTGTCTGTTGTGTTAAACACGCAATGCCTTACTTACATTTATATTAAAACAAAGAGATTTTTAGTAAACAAAATAAGAAAAATGACAAATATTATTTATAGCAATTTATACGTTCTAGGAGGGAAGAGTCAATTCATGTTGAAGGGAAGAAAGGAATAATTATGGCGATGCACGAATTCGTTACCAACACGCGAAATCACGTGCTTTATATATAAAATTTTCCAACTGTTGTAAAAGCAAAACAGTTACCACTTTAAAAACTAGAATTTTCATAAAAGAAAAGCTAATTTTTCGACGTATAATAATAAACACTCATCCCAACGAAACGCGTTGATTACCCTGTTATCGGAATGGATTCGTCTTCTTCTGCCATGCGCAGAAGGCTCGAGGGGTCTCGCATCTGTGGTCGCACAGTGTGTTCATATATATATGAACTGAAACCGGGTAAATTTTAGGTTATGTATATTGAGGAGAAGGAGGCCCTTGCAATGTGAAGTCCTAAGCTCTAGCTTCTGCGTAATCCAGTCCTGGCTCAAGTCCTCATTTAGCTGCGACTTTTTGCAACTTATCTGGAATTTCCGGACATTATCTATTGTAACTTTTTTTTTTTTTTTTGTGGAGAAACCTATTATAAATACTTATGTTTTAAATGGTTCTTATTCTGTGAATATAATTTAAATCAAAACAATTATCTTTAACTAATAGTATTAATTAAAATAATGGAAAGCCTGAGAAGTAGGTGAAAGGTTTATAATCAGACACGTTTTGATTAGAAGTAATTGATTCAATCAATTATGCAATCAAAAATGCAAATGAGGTAACTGCATCAGTGATATGTGAATTTTAAACAGTGCCAAATACATTTAAAATATGTGAAAGTTTCTTAAATTTTAAAGATATTTTTAGGAAAATAAAGAAAATATTAATTTCATTTATTTTATAAAGAAAAACTGCAGATTTTCCTTAATTATATGAACAAACAATAATACACCTTTTTAAATCTTTCATAATAAAGAAATAGAGTGTAATTTTAATAAAAGGGAAAAATTATTTATAGTAGATCATTTGTACTAAATAGAACTTTTAAAGTCGTTACTATTACAAATGAGGTCATTTATGCAACCAAGAAGGCTTTATTCTCTGTTAAAAACATGCATTGCTGTAAACGCATAATTTTATTTGTGGTTCTCTCAACATCTTCAGATTAAAAAAAAATTCACTATAACGTAATAATTCTTCCTATTAAAGTGTACTTTTGGGAATAACGAAACGCTTAACAATGGTTGTTGAAGAATTTCATATCAACTTTTTCTTTAAAGCCTCTGGTTTCAATTACTTTAAGAGCTTTCTCTAAGTAAGTACAATGGAACTCTAGTGTTCTTGAGAGAATCCCAAAGTTTCCTAAAAGAGAAAAAATATCATTGTAACCAGAAATGAATGAACATACATAAAAATCATTAACATCACTATTTAGAATAAATATTATTAATTTGATTTTCTCGTGAAAAAAAAGATAGGAAGAGAAAACAAAAAGGCTATTTGCATTTAACTTATTTTCATCGCCTGTTTTATAAGTGGAAGGGGATGTGAAGAATGTATGTAACCACAAAGCTTAACTTTTTCATCTGTAGCAAGTAAAACTTCTTTCATGGACAACATGACGTCGAAATATCGTTAAACAACTTCAACCTAGAACAACATCCCATTTATTTAACTGATAATATTTTCTCTTCTTGCTTCCTTGGATCCAAGAGATTTGCGTGCATTATTCTTAAAGAAATATTCAATCACGCTATGATAATTCATAGCTTATTTTAGACTATATTTAGTCTTAAGAGGAGTATGAAATACTGTAGTTCTATAGAAGGAATGGATGGTATTTTCATTTTATACTCTTTGAGGATTCTACAGGTTTGGACAGTATTGAAAGTAATATAAGAGAAAACAGTGTACCCTTTAATTTCTTGAGTAGTTGGGAAACAAGTCTGATGCTTGAAGAAAACACTTGAGATGATACGTTTGTCATACCTGTTTTGGTGGTGTATGAGTAAAGTTAAAATGATGCCAGTTATGAGTGAGGTTTATATTGGTCTAAATCATCAGGAAAGTTTCTATTTGTGGGAGTTGATTTTCTACAGATAGAAAGTTTAGCTTTTTCGAAGATCTGGTTAGTTTTATTGTTGTTGTTATCTATACTTGAACGAAATGCTTGAATTTTTCCCAGTATATGTAACACACACACACACACACACACACACACACACACACACACACACACACACACACACACACACACACACACACACACACACACACACACACACACACACACACACACACACACACACACACACACACACGCACACACGCACACACGCACACACGCACACACACACACACACACACACACACACACACACACACACACACACACACACACACACACACACACACCTTTGATTTTAAAAATACACATCGTTGTTATGATCTTGCAGCAAAAGATTTAAGTCCATTAATTTTTGTTGGATATGTAACTACTACCAATAGGTTATATATATATATACAGTATATACAGGGTATCCCAAAATTCACGCAAGATTTAACTTTAGCGCCATTTGTGCGATAAAGTGTTGCCAACGAGAAAAAAAAGACATTGTGACAGCTGACAGTTCAGGGTTATTAAAAATGACCACACACAGCTTTTGTCGATTAACGAAGCCATCAAGATGAAAATGAGCCTCATCGTTTGAAGATGATTTTGTTCGAAAAATAAGCATCCACTCGTTGAATGGATTATGGAACAACAACAAGTGGATGCATATTTTTCGAACAAAATCATCTTCAGCGATGAGGCTCATTTTCATCTTGATGGCTTCGTTAATCGACAAAATTGTCGCATTTGGGGTTCAGAAAATCCACGAGTGATTGTTGAGAAACAAATGCATCCACAACGTGCCACTGTTTGGTGCGGATTTTGGACTGGAGGTATCATCGGTCCATTCTTCTTCGAAAATGCGGCTGGTAAGGCAATAACAGTTCATGGTGCTCGCTATTGCGACATGATAATCCAGTTTTTTGTGCCTGAATTGCAAGATATGGATGTGGACGACATGTGGTTTCAACAAGACGGTGCCACATGCCATACAGCCCGAGAAACAATTCAATTACAGCATGAGTCATTTCCTGGTCGTGTAATTTCCCGTTTTGGTGATCAGAATTGGCCGCCCAGATCATGTGACTTAACGCCGTTGGACTTTTTTCTTTGGGGTTTTTTGAAGTCTAAGGTTTATGCCAACAAGCCCACGACCACCCACCCCTTGAAGGAGGAAATTGAGCGCTGTATCAACGAAATTCAGCCACATTTATGCAAAATGGTCATGGAAAATTTCGACAAAAGAGTGCGTATGTGCCAGCAAAGCCATGGAGGCCATTTACCCGATATGCTATTTTATGCATAACTCTATACTGTATACTTTATGAATCAATAAGAAATTACAATTTTTAATTAAAAACCCGTGTTTTCTATCAAAATTACTTCTTGCGTGAATTTTGGGACAACCTGTATGAGGAGAAAAAGAAGGACACCCCCCCCCCCTAAAAAATGAGGAACACATTTGAAATTCTGCATCGCTACTATTATGTGTAAAAAAAAAAATTCTTAAAATCTAAATATCTAAATAAATAGTGTCGTGCATGTCACTTTTACCACCTTTGCCATCACTATGTTATAGAGTCGGGTAAATAATATAAAAACTGATTTTCTTCTTGTTCCCTTAATTTTGCATTATTCGAAATAGCTTTGATTCATACAATGCCTCACATCACACAATATTTGTGGACACTTAAAACACAACTAAACCAAATATAACAAAATTTATAATGTGTGTAGTTCTGTGCGGTATTGATTAGCTTGGATAAAGCGAAAGACTGAGACTAATGAGACAGTTATCAAAGCTATCCAGCATTTTAAAGACAATTATAACTGAGATTGACACGACATTAAAACAAGCTGACTTATTACCTGCGAAAACGTTGTTATTTTTTCTTCGAAACTGATTACAGAAGTAGATCAAAACTTGACTCGATTCTGCATCCAGCACTAACAGATGCGTAGCTCCAGCTATAAAAGAGAGAACACTCAGCGTTGAAACAACGTACATATCTACTCTTTGAAGATCTTGTTAAACAGTGACTGTTGTGAGTAATTTAGCGGTTATAAGTAAAATTGGTTCACGGGGAAAACGAAAAGTATTTACTTACATCCTTTAACCTTTGCATAAATCAGAGCTGGGACACTCTGGTCAGGGATTGTCAGTGTCAAGTTTAAGATTCTTCTGTCTCCATTTCTTATACATACAGTATATATAAAAAAAATTAAAAATCAAAGAAAATCATGGAACTGGAATTGTAAAATAAAATGTGCATTATTATTATTATTATATTTTTGAAATAAAGATTTTACACATTTGTAGAAGCCCTTTAATACATAACAAATAAACAAAAAAAGGCAGCATACACGAAAAAGTAAAAATAAGTTCAAAGAGAACAGTATTATTATATTGACATTACAATATTACGATACCCTAAAACTGCATCAACGTTTTGGTGATGACATCATTCTAGGCATACTCTCCGCCATTTTCTGACAATATAGGTATAGTTATTTGGCTCATTCTTTCTTCATCATGATCTCCAGTCTATGTACCGTTGTTGGATTCACAGGTCTGCCTGAAGTCAGATGCTTATTCAAAGGTGGTCACTTTGAATTCCAGTTTATTCAAAGGTGGTCAGTTACGAAATCCAGATTTTCAGTAGGAATAACGTACTCGAGCATAATGCGATCCTCAGGAATCCGCCACACCTAATCTGATCGAGAAAGAGAGAGAGAGAGAGAGAGAGAGAGAGAAAGTAGACTGAATTATCCGTCCACATCACGAATTTCCAACGCTCCATGTACCAATCCCAATGTTTTTATACCAGAGTGCATCCCGTCCAGTTGATTGCCATTGTTGACGTTTGGATTACGTGCAACCCTTCTGTAGAAATCGTACTACCATAGCGTCTATCTACTAACTCGAATCCCATGTAAACATTTTCACTCCTGTCCTATTCTTTTCAAATTACATAGCTAAGATTTTGGTACCAATTTTTGATTCTCTTTGGGTTAGCTTCCTCGGTTTCCCTGAGCGTTTCTCGATTCAGATGTTACCTACACATTTCCTTCAACTCTAATGTTGTCCAGAGTTGATTTTGAGATATTTTAATAATGTCGTTAACGGATATGGAATCGTACTATAATACCTCTAAGTCTTCTCCACATATCATGGACAATGCATAGAAGTCTCTAGGCATTATCGTTTAGCTTATATGGGTATGGGCGTCATGTGACGAAAGAGTATACTTAGCAGCAATATACTTATCATTTTATTCGAAAATAGAATATATGTTCTGCTTATTTCAATATACTGTATACCTTATTGTATTCTGAGAGTGTATCCCCCCCATATCAATTAGAACAGATTTATTTTCTGCATGTTTCTTGGCATTGAATGTAGGTTTTTACAGAAGTTACAGTTCACGGAGCTTGTGTGTGTTTTAAAGGAAGTGACTGACTTGTTCATACGGAAATGTAAAATTGATTGAGGATGAATAGCAAATATGTGGGGTTAGAAATACATATCCAATAACCGAAATTAAACGTAAATAGAGCCAATCAGAATAAAGATAGACTGAGGATTTTGAAAGTTCAGAAATAAAAAGTTTAAAAAAGAAAAAATAATAAAGAACTGGCAATATACACAAAGCTTTGTGTATATTGGCAGATTTGTATGATGGTGTTGGTCATTTCTTGGAATCGTCATCAGATTTCAACTTAAGAAGAGTCAGACTGGTTCGAGAGTAGAGGGGAGGTGTAATTGATCTTGAGAAATTTCTTTGTTTCTTTAGATTGTCTGGAACAGGAGCTGCTGGGGAAAAAAAAAACATTAAAAATCTCAGTAGCGATTATCATTTATTTTGAAGCAGGATTAAAGTGAATATTTAATTGAAAAGAAAAGTATGTAAGAAAGTTTTTAAAACGAATCAAAGTTGAATAACTTTCAGACACAATTAGTAGATTCGAATTTACAAACGGTATTGAAACCTTTTTGGTTTCAATACCGTTTATAAATTCGAATATCGAAAGGGTTTGAAAACAAGAACCAAATCTTGGAAACGCGGTGTCAAACTATAAAGAAAACATTCACTGATTTAGTAGAGATGAAATATGGAAATGTCGTCCTGAAGGTTGGAAAAATCAGAACTTCATGGTGGGCTTCATCACTTAAAGAAACAATCCAGGAAAAGAAGATTTATTGAGGTACTTCGTTTTCAGCAGGTGCCCTTAGAGAATACTGAGAAAAACATTGAAAGCAAAGTTCGCTATGTATATGCAAAATAATAATAATAAACTCCATAAATGACAGTATAAGACTACTACCATTAAAGCCTTACATAAAACTAAGCTGAAAGACCATCACAACCAACAATATAAAGGAAACAAATAAGCTCCTAAACAGCACAGCCTATATCATTACAGTGAAGCTTGGTTGCAAACCGCAAGAGCAAAAGCCGAGGGCGAAACAATCTGCACCATGGAAATTCCAGTTGGAACGAAAATCCATGAACTTCGAGCTGATCTGAGCAACTTAAAGAGTTTTAATGAAAGACGGATGAAAAATAATTAACATCAAAAACAAACTGATTAACACATGTAATTTGGCGAACAAAACAATTGCTAAAGTTACCGAAGAGCTAAAACAAAGAATTACAGCGACTGCACAGAAAATTAAAAGATATGAAGCAAGAATAAACCAATTTGTACAAAATATGCAATTTCGACTGGACCAACGTCAATTCTTACAGTCTCTCCAGAGAAATACAAATGCAAACAAACATTCACCGGAGAAAGAAGAAACACTCAAATTTTGAAAGTCAATCTGAGATAATCCTATTGAATATAACAAAGATGCCACATGGATTAAGGAAACAGAATCAGAAATGAAACAAAAACAAATGCAAAATGTCATTATCACTAAAGAAATGGTCAGTGCGCAAGCTAGAACATTTAAAAAAAAAACTAAAAAAAAAAAAAAACTGGAGTGCACCTGGCAAAGACGAACTACATGGATTTTGGTTCAAGTATCTAACCAGTCCATGTGATCGAATGGCAGAATAGTTTAATTATTTGTTATAGTCAGGCTCAGTGGAAGACCGGATGATATCTGGGCGCACTTTTCTCTTCATGAAGGATAAGGGTGCGGACCCAAGTAACTATCACCCAATAACATGCCTCCCAACTCTGCTTAAGCTGTTCACTGCAATCATAGCAAATTCCATATACCACTACTTATCGGATAATCGAATTTATCCGATTGAACAAAAAGGCAATTTTCAAATATCCAGAGGAACAAAAGACCAGATCCTTATTAATAAAATGATTCTAAGAAATTCAAAAAAAAAGAAAAACTAACTTAAACATGGCATGGATAGACTATAAGAAAACATTCCATTCCCTCCTACACTCCTGGATCCTAAAATCACTACAAATATTTGGAATTAGCAAAACATACGTTCGTTTCTGACTGCTGCTACGAAATCATGGACAACAACTTTAATAGTCAATAATGATGATCGGAGATATCATCCTTAAACGTGAAATTTTCCAAGGTGATTCCTTGTCACCATTGCGCTTCAACATTTCGTTGATACCTTTGTCTATGATTTTCAAGAAAACAAAACTTGGATATGAAATTGCTAAATATAATATTAAAATTTCCCATCTGTTGTATGAATGACTTGAAATTATATGGAGAATCGGCAAAGCAAATAGACTCTTTACTGAACACCGTTCCTATTTTCAATCAGGACATCAAAATGGAATTTGGTTTAGATAAATGGGCAGTTTTTATCTATTAAACACAATTAGAGCAATAAATTCTTGGGCTATACCAGTGATCAGATAAATAGCTGGCATAATAGAGTGGACAAAAGAAGACCTGGACAAACTGGACCCCAAAACTAGAAAAAGTAATGACTATGCATCGTCTATTAGATCCACGAAGTGATGTTGATCTGTTGTACCAAGGAGAATAAGTGGACGGGTTTTTTGCAAGTGAGACAGACTGTAGAAGAATAAGAAATTAATTTAAAAAGTTATATCGACAATAGCTCTGATCAAATGCTTCAGGCAATTACACAAAAAAATCGGATTGCAAAAAGAAACAGAAGAATAATCGATACGTAAGCTGGAAAAATAAACCCTTGCATGGCCAATTTGTTCGAGATACTGAGGAAAAATTCGAGGTGAACAAGACGTGGCAATGGCTACAATATGGATATATTAAAAAGAAACAGAAGGATTTATTCTAGAAACTCAAGAACAATCATTACAAACTAATGCAATCAAAGCAAAAATTTTGAACATCAATAATAACAGCAAATGCTGATTATGCGATCAGAAAGATGAGACTGTAGAACGTCTAATCAGTGCTTCCAGCAAAATAGCTCAAACTAACTATAAATACCGCCATGATCAAGTGGCCAAAATAATTTATTGGCATGTATGCAAAAAATATGGCTTTCCTACTTCTGATAACTGGTGGCGGCATAAAATAGAGACAGTATTGCAAAACGAAACAGCAAAACTTCTCTGCGAATTTAGAATACAAACTGATCGACATTTGGAACACAATAGACCTGACATCAAAATTATCGCACATTCGCGATTTAAGATGTAATTTAGCAGTTCGAGTTCAAAGAGCTACAGGATCCGAGTCAATTTAGCTTTTATGCAGATGATGTTATACATCTAAATAAGTACAAGTCTTCAGAGTTGAATAACTGTTATAACAAAACAGGCATAAAAATAAGCAATAAAAGAGACAAAAAAAATATGTAAGAAGCGTGTGCATGATAGAAAACCTCGGTCTTCTCAATAGACAGCTTATAGAAAGAGTAAAACATATTAGCTGTGTAGATGATAATTGAAATATTTTACTTTAAGTGAAGATGGCAAATGTGAATATTTATGTCAAGATTATTGCCGTAATAAATTTGGTATGAAAATCAGTAATAAAATGACTATGAAAGTATTCAGGACCATTGAAAACAACACCTGCATCCAAGGTGGAGAACCTACAGAACAGATAAAAAATTTCAGCTGCTTAGGCACGATTTATAGTGAAAATAGTAAATTAAATAGGGAAATAGACAACAGAATTATCTAGCTAGTGCGGTAGGAAGTCAAATTAATAAATTACTATAGAATAAGAAAGAAATTAGTCAAAAGTAATGGATCTGAGAGACCTGAGTTAGAATCAAACAATTGATCAAAGACTGGAGACCACAGATATGAGAGTGTTGAGAAAGATTAAGGAAGTGAACAGATGACATCAATGGCAGAATCATATTAAAAATGAAGATATTAGGAAGAGCTACTCTAAAGTGGTATGGTCACTTAAATAAACAGAAGGAGGGAAGTTTAACAAAACAAGGGATTTTTGGCAGGATGCCAGTAAAAATACCCAGAGGAAGACCAAGATCCAGATGGATTGATATAAGAAGAGCCTTAGAAGACGGCTGAAATATGAGATCTGACATTATTGGAGTCTTGACAGGTAATAGAGTAATCTGGAGGAAAATTGTCGAAAGAAGGTTCTTGATAGATAAACTTTTCTTGTAGTACCATCATAGTGCCTTACACATCCCTTGAAGGTATATATATATATACCTTATATATTATATAAGGTATATATTATATATAAGGTATATATTATATATATATATATATATATATATAATTTTAAATTATCGATCTGAGCTTTACATTATTATTATTATTATTATATATTAATATTATAGATTATTATATATATATGTGTGTGTGTGTGTGTGTGGAAGTTAGAGCTTTTTTTTTTTAAAAAAATTCATTTAACTAGTAAACTGCGTAGGATCTAGAGAACCAATATTTATAAGAATTCTGTAGTCATCTTCCCTTGTCCGTGTGAAAATTATTTATGTGAGAAGCCTTTCAGCTCATCAATCATTTTCAACATATAAAGGATTAAAGTTGTTTGTGTGTGGGGTGGGGGGACTAAACAAATTCCAGTAGACGGTAACCTAGAATTAAGAGCAATGAATTTTTGTTTTGATGAACTAACGTCGAGGCAGTTATTACCATAACTACGCAGGCATCGCATACACATATCTGCAGATATAATAGGAGAACCATTGAATGCATTCTACTTACTCATTGTAGTCGATATACAATTCCGCTGGTGTGATCTTGGTATCAAAATCGTAATAGAAACAAAGAGGTCGGTTGTGTATATTCTGTGTGGTTGCAACGGGATACCATTTTCCTTCAAGCTGCAAAAAACGAAAGCGCGCGTTTCTAAATCGAAATTAAGTTTCACATTAAGTTTCAAAACAGATAATCAAAAATGAAACTTGAATTAAATGGTACGAAAATTACAAATGTTACTTACGTGTTCCAAAGTACAGTTAGCTATAGTTTGGATGTCCGAGCAAGTCCCATTTCTAACCTCCCAACGACCATAAGCTCCTCTGAACAACGAAAGAAGCAATAAGAAGTAAATGGAATCACCTGGCATCTTGAAGTATATGAATTACACGGAGTATCAAGTCAGCTTCTTTTTGGAAATAGAACTTTGTATACCAACTGAAATACCTCAAACACATTTATGCTAAATATCCTATCATCTGAAATGGATGATAGGAGATTTAGTGACATCTGTTGGCAAGTATATCGTAACTGTTTCTTTTTTCTAATCCAACTTACCTTAAAGATTGTATTATAAGAACAATGCCTTGTTGGTATTCAATTTTTGCATTAAGATTAGCATAAATGGCTTTGTAAAATACGAAAGTTGGTTTGAAACAATCAATATTACACGTACAATCTGTAATGAAGGTTATTATAAGACGTGTTTTTTCGTCATGCTTGAAAGTCCAACTTCAAGGTTGAGAAAGAGCTAAACAACATCGCTCGAACTTTGAACTTGAACTATCAGCAGAATGATAGATGACCAAAATGAACGAAAAGAAAAAAAACATATGCATAAAATAAAACTATTTTTTTAAATATTAAATGCATTTAATACAGAAGTAATTAGGAATAGTACTACTGCAATTGAATACTAAAACTGGACAAAATATGTTTATTACACAGCAAATACGTCACAGTGAATGATTTAGACAATCTAAACGACAAATTGCATCTTGAAAAACGTTCTAGTATAGTTCGCCCACCATTTCTAGATCCCTTCTTGGCTTTGTGCCAAGAATAGTCGATTCATGCTGAAGGGGAGAAAGAAATGAAGGATGTACGAATTGGTCGCCAACATGCGAAATCACGTGCTTTCTTGTCTGTCGCTGTACTAGTACTAGCTTGATTTTTGTTGTTCTCTTTTTGCATTATTTTTTTATTATTAATTTGTATGATGGATCCAGTACAGTCAACAAGTTCTGTTGTTAAACGTTTCAGTAGCTCTTGCAAAAGAATATTGAAAAATGTGCTGATGACATTCTGCGAAAAAGAATCGTCAGAAGGCCGTCTTCTTGTTCCCCTTTCTCAAGTCATAAAACGTGCAAGTGCAATTGCGGGCGTATCGGGGTCGACTGTTAAAAGAATTCGTAGGGAATCAAAAGGTGAAGGTAAGCCAAAATTTAAATCTCCTAAAAAAAAAAAAAAAAAAAAAAGCGCCAGAGAAAGAAAACCATCGAAACCGTAGCTTTGAATGATTTTGATGTAGACGTTATAAGAAGAACTATTCACGAATTTTACGTGGTCGAGAAAAGAGTGCCAACTATTCTGAACTTGATTCCTGTGCTTAAAGAAAAAATTAATTTTCCTTGGAAAAGAGAAACTTTAAGGAAAATACATCATGAAATCGGATTTTGTTTTAAAAAGTCCCAGAATAAAAGGAAACTTATCATGGAGAGCGAAGTGACATTGTTTTATGTAGAACGCAGTATTTGCACGTATTAACACTCTACGTACATTTTTCCAACTGTTATGCAAGCAAAATAGTTACACTTTAAAAACAACAATGTTCGTAAAAGAAAAGCTAAATTTTCCGACCTGTAATAATAAACAAACTCAGTTTGTTTATTATTACATCCCAGAAGACAGACTGATTACCCTATTATCGGAATGGATTCTCCTTTTTCTGACATGCGCAGTAGTTTCGAGGGACCTCAAATCGGTGGGCGAACTATATCCCCCTAAGCAACTAAGTCTATCGAGCCAAGAAAGAAAGGTTGCGACACGTCAGTAAGTTAACAGCACTTATTGCGCATGTTCCAACTGGTTTTTTTTGTGCATTTCATTCTTCACTTCCATATAGGTGTGCATCAAAAGAATGGACGCAGCTCTTATATATTAAATAACAATCTGACTCAATTATGGTTTCTTGCTATTTAAATTTCACAATAAGTACTAGTGAATAATCGAAGTAAAATATAAAATGAACTAACTAAAAAAATGTTCAAAAACCTAAAGTATTTCGCAATCCCCATCCTAATATTTATGAATCATCCTCCATAACTAAAGTTCTCCGCTACAGTGGCCAGATGGCTAGGTGTCTTAGAAGCTTTGAGCACGAGATTTGCCTCGATATATATACTTATATAATTAAAGGACGCAGTTTGACATATATTTGACAGTATTTCAACTCAGATAATGCCAAGATAGAAAAATCATGTGTATATTTTACCTTGAAAATATTAATACAGACTCCCATTCCCAATTTGCTATTGTGTGTTAGGCTTAATGACCTGTCATAGACCTATAACCGGATATAATCAATTCGAACCCAGATCTTTCCAAATCGAAACTTATTGAGCTATGGTGACTCTTTAATATCTGTTCTTAACGATTAATGACCAAAAATGTTCCCAGTCGAGATATTATTGACAGTTGGTTATAGCGCAGACCGCCTGTGGGAGGTTGCTAGGAGACCATCTCATCCTATTGGGCGAAAATTCAAGATAGTATTCTGTGTCATTGGTTGTTCTTAGGAATTTTCTCATTTGCTTTTAGATGAATTTTACACCACAAATCCACGCCTTCATAATAATAATAATGTCGTGTTGTATTCAGTGTTCCCTGAATACCAAGCATTTAATAGATTTTTAATAAAGAATTTTAATTAAAAAAAAGTTGAATGATTACTTCGTTTCAAGAAGTAACACTTGTTTCCGATTATTATATTTAAACATGGTTACTATGGAAACTTCATGTTTCCATTGATATTACATATAACATGATGCACTGTGGCGCCCTCTTCTTTCTCATCACGTTATACATCTGGGATATTATTATTATTATTATTTCACTTTTATTTATTTTTAGTACATTTTGCTGGTCTTATTTGAGTATCATTTTCATCAGGACAACATTTACTGCTAACAGGCTATGAATTTCAATACATGTTTCAGCAAAACTAACTGTCAAAGGATTTTCTCGTACATTAATACAATTTAATAATGATTCCATCTTTTCATGAACCAGATCTCTTGAAGGCTTTGGTTAAATGTTCATTATCCCACACGATCGAAACGAATTTTGGTTTAAAATTTCTTCTTCATAATCAAACTTTTTATATATCACTTCAAAATGAGATTAAAAAAAAAAAAAAAAAGATGCTGCAGAATACAAATGGGGGTTTAAAATTCCTGAGCCACATACGGGAAATCGAAAGTAGTTACTTTGGTAACTCAATGTTTTGATTTCCGGTGGTATTTATTATAATTTTAATACTGAATAATAACAATAATTTATAATAATTTTAATATTATAATTTTAATATTTATTATTCTTTCGGAGGCATTTATTATATTTTTTATAAAATACACCGCAATAAAATTATAAATTAATATTAAATTACTTATAAAGTTTAATAATAATCTAAATTTATTAATATAAAATCTCATCTCATCTTCCTTTCCCCTCTTTTACTTTGTGGTGTCGAGGGTTTGTTAATCATCGGACCTCAAACCGTTCACAGGATAAGGTGGGCAGCGCTACGCCCCGGTGTATTCTATGTCCTGTAGTGTTGAGTTCTCAAGGCCGGTTTGCCTGCTTTGTGGGATGAAAAATCCCAGGATAAACTGGGGGGAAAACTCTATTGTTCACGCCCAAGACCGGCTAACTTGGCTATGGCTGAGGAAGATTCTTCAGCTCCTCACGTCACGTCAAGGACACTCCTTCTCCAGGCATATAGTTGCGAAGCGCACAGCCACTAGGCTAACCGCGCAGACAATATAAAATGAAATAAATTAATAAAAATTAGCCTAAACTTAAAATTACGTTTTTACTTAAATGTTATTTTGATAACGGATAAATAAGTAAACTTACAGTTTACTTATTTATGTAAACTGTAAGTTTTATGTAACAGAATTTCACATGTATTATATTATATATATTATATATTACATACAGCCTGTGTAGCTCAGTGGATGTGGCGTTTGCATACCACGGCGCTTGGCTACACGAAGGAAGACTTGGTTTCGAGTCTTCCTCTAGTCGGCGACTAGAGGAAATTTTTCTAAGTCATTTTTCGACCGGTTCCCCAGTTAGTCGATCTCTGGCACGGGCAAGCGGGTTTTCCTCACGGTAACTCGGATTTTTCGTCATGTAAACTCAAGAAAATCGACCATAGAACCCACATTATTTCAGACATTAAATATATTGTGTTAGGGTTAGGGACCACGAGATGGCGGCACATTTGAGCCGTCTCTCTTCACTGTGTACCGCTTAATTAGTGATAGCCTTGGGCCATCTATCTCTGATTGGTACCAGTGGAGATTGAACTGCCCACTCGGTCTCCATAAGTTAGATAGGGCTAAATGGCCTCGCCTACTCCCGTATACGGGAATAAAAAGGCGTCAGCTGATTTTGAGCAGCAGCAGCAGCAGCAGCAGCTGATATATTACATTTCAGCTGAGCTTGGAGTATATAACTTTGGGTTTTCTGTATCATCGCTTCTGGTTCTTCCTATTAATTCAACTAACAGCTCAAATATCTGTCACTTCCATTTGCACGCCGTGTGCACTCCTAAGTTGAAGAAACGATAGTGCTAATTACCACATCGCTTATCCGAACTTGATCGATAAGTGCATAACTTTGTGCACAGGACATTGAAAAAGTTCAAACCGATCTCATTGCTGAGGTGTCAAGGAATACAAAAGTTGAAAGTACGTGATCTCCAACAAGTTACTGAAATGTTTTCCTCATAGAGATTTCTATGCACGTAGTGTTTTTTTTAATCATCAATGCAATACTGAGATTCTGTTACTTCCCTTCGAAGTTTGCCGATGTTTTCCTAATCCCCAAACGATCTACTTTGACAATAATACTGATGTTCTAATGGCCGTATCATTAAGATCAAGATTAATAACCGAAGAGTTCCAATCCGCTTTCTTAAGCTAGAGGCCTGCTATTTCTTGAAGCATTATCCCCCCCCCCCCGCAAAAAAGATCGCCTCAGTTTTCACAAGAACATGTTCAGCTCCTAAAGGACGGTTGCCAAGGGAAGGAGATTTCAGCTGAACAAATGTTTCAGATTTAAAGTATAGACCGAAAACACAAAAATCACAATCAGACACAAGGGACAAGTATGGGAAAGTGGTATGTGATATCCAGGTTTAATTCCACTTACCTTAATGATGTTGTCCATGTAAGTTATATATTAACTACTGAAGTGAGTATACAACTCTGTCGTAAACTTGATGAAATGTCAGATGTTCTTCCTGTACACCCTTCAATTCTAAATCCAACTTCACGACTAAAATACATGGCTGATATCACATTGTACAACCTTTATTTACAGCATACAGATTTTGTGTTCTGAACGGTTTTACCTTTTGTAGCTTATTAATGTTGTTTGTCTCGAAACTCAACAACATATCCTTGTTATATTCTCATGATGTTTTAACTATTTATTTTAACGTAAAAATCTAGTTTTAGCAATCAACAGGTTTTCTGAATTATGCCATGCAGCCCCTGTAAAATATTTAGGTGTCCATATTTGAACACATATTTTCTACCATTTCTTTTCTCATTTAACATTTTTCAAAATAATTCTTCGAGAGAGGAGACAGCTCAGCTTGAATACCCTTCTCTCCAGTTGTGGTATCATCTTTACGACCTTTGATTTCTTTTGTGGTATAAAAAAATCTTAATAATCTACAGAATATTTTCAATGCTTCGTGATATTTTTCTTGTGTATTCCCCCCCCCCCCCATCTACCAATGATTTGTGTTTAAATTCTCTCACTTTGATCACTTTTTTCC
Organism: Typopeltis vanoorti; assembly: GCF_054136105.1. Taxonomy (NCBI): domain Eukaryota; kingdom Metazoa; phylum Arthropoda; class Arachnida; order Uropygi; family Thelyphonidae; genus Typopeltis; species Typopeltis vanoorti. The sequence continues at coordinate 73,837,066 of NC_143569.1, read as the reverse complement.
ATATTTTTAAGAAAACGCGCTAACTTAGACCACGGGCAGCCAGCATTTCGTATGACGCTGAATTTTAAGCATCATTTAAAAATAAATAAATAAAGATATATGGTGTGTTCTTTGAATAAACTGCTTCTTCTGTTTTTTTGTTTTTTTCCCACATACCGTTTCATCGCATACATTCCTAGTTTGGTTGAATAATGCAAAATATTATCTTCAATTTTCGCTTTTGGGACACCAACGTATGGATTTGCCATCTCTTTCATTTTATTCACGAGACCGGTTTGCTTGTTTTGAGGTGTGAAAAACCCGAGTTAGCAGGATAAAATCCCTCCACCTGAGACCAGTTAACTCACCTTTCGTCGAAAGAGACCAAGTAAAAGTTCCTCACGTCCTGGACTCGAATCGAACCCAGGTCTTTCCGACCAAAGCGCACGACTGAGCTACGGAGGCTTTTTTTCTCCAATGAGATTTGTATTTTTCAGTCAATGGTTAACTTCCGAAAGTTATTAATTATTTTATTTTTAACTTTCGTACATATTTTCTTTTCAATGAGATATTCCTTTTTGTCATGCTCAAAACAAAGCAGGGATCATTTTCTTTTTCAAGGCCTGGTTGGCCGAGTGGTTAGCGTATCCGCTCTCCAACCAAAAGGCCGCGGGTTCGAATCCCGCCATGGGCATGGATGTTTGTGATTGTTTGTGAAAATACTAGTGATGGTGGTCTGGGGTAGACGGTGTTGGTATAGATGATGAAGGTAGTTGCGGTTGGTGGAGACGGAAACTCGTAGAGTAGATGCCCTCCCTCGATGAGTCTTTGGACTCCCTGGAGGTGTTACATAATAATAATAATAATAAAATGACCACTCGAACTATTTATTTTGCATAGCTAATTTAGGCTATGTAGGATCGCAACAATTTTTATCCATAATATTTCCGAATTGGTTTCATAGCAATATATACTTTTGCTTCAAAAATGTAAAACAAAACATTTTAGTATATGTGTTGAGTTCCTTTCTTTCTTCCTATTTTATGCTTATGCAATAGACCCACAATGTACCATGCAGGTGTTCGAAACCATTTCCGACCGGGTCTTTAATTTTTATTTCCAAAGTGTCCTGTGTGTATATTGCGCATGTTATGCCCTAGAAAGGGTTCGAATCCAGGTCTTTCCAAATGAAGGACATTTTCGAGACTGACTGAACTAAGGTAGCTCTTGGCTGAGTTCAGGAAACTTTTCTACTTTCTATCTCTCTTCCTCTTTTCTGTTTTTAATATGAATCATTACAAGAAAGAGTAATGTGTGAATATCATGTTTTAGTGTTTGTAATCCCAAATAACTGTTTTCACAGGGTTTTTTTTTGATATTTTAATATTTAATATCAAACTTTGCAATAACGTACAGAAACGAAATATGGATATTGACCTGTAAGTGACAAAATCACACTAATCAGACTCGCAAGAAAATCTTGTCATTGGTATCTTCCAGGAATACACTCCTACTCACAGCCATCGTAATGAAGTGGTTAAAAGTTTTATGAGGAGATAGGAAATGTTATAAAGCATATAGCGAAAGATGATATCGCAATAGTTATGGTAGACTTAAATGCAAAATTTGGATCTACAGGAAGAGGAGTGTTCCCTTGTAATTGGTAACTTGGGTGATATGAAAGACAGAGGTGTGTAAGCCTAATTGAGTTTTATGAGTAAAATGAGCTGATAATAACAAAAGCCTTCTTTCAGCAATGTTTGGGAAATACCAGATAGCAAAATCAGAAACCTGATCGATTATTAAAAATAAAAAAAAGATTGCGAAGTTGTAATACCCGAGCGAAAACCTATTCAGGAGTAGATATAAGCTCATATCACGTTCCATTTTTGTTTCAAAGTTAAATGTGAAAAGAAAAAAAAAAAAAACCCTAGAAATAAAGAACCTTGTCTGGATGGTTTCAATTGCCTAAAAATGACTTAATTAATAATTATGCGACAAAAATTAAAGATTGTTTTGAACACAGAAATTTGACAACACGAAATGGAAACCGATAACAAATTGGAGATAGAAAAAGAACGGAAAGTTTTCAAGGAGACTTAAAGAGGCTGCGTATGACTGAATCGCCTCAAAATAAAGGATCCCACGGATGAATGAAAGTATATTACAGGTGTTCAACAAAGGAAGAACAAACAAAACATAAACTAGAATATAAGTACAGCATGCAGAGAGGCTAAAGGAATATGGCTTAATAAAAAATGCAAGGATATAGAAACTGCAAAAACAATCAAGAAAAGTTATCTTCCCCCCGATTGAACCATTGAGTATTCCTGGAAGGATTACTAAAACCATGAATTGTCAGTGTTGTACACCTATTCAAAAGATCTTAGTAAGGATAATTGATGACTAATTCCGTTGTTATTTGTCAGATCAGGTCGAAGAGTACAATGCGCGACTTTCAGGATTTCAGAGAGAGTGAGCGATAGATAATCCCTTAAGCCTCCGGCAGTAAGCTTAAGTTTATATTGGTCTTCCGTTAGACCAATATACACATGTCTACATGAGAGTTTATGTTAATACGTTGATGTCATTTTAGTTTCTTTGTTAGCGTTGGATACAACCTTGAAAGCATCTCAGAGGGGTTGTATTGTCCGTTGATTCAACATCACTTCGTTTCTCTCTAACTTGACGCTTGCATTTCAGCAGTGAACAGGTTTTGTCCACTTAGGGTAAGTTTTGATAAATAATTCGATAGTTCTAAATAGTTTTAAAAATTTGCAAAATAATTCGTTTGTATTAAATTTCTTTTGGCTAACAACTCAAAATGTTTTCTGAGGGTTTATATATTTATTCCCCCCCTCCTTAATTAGCAGACTACTAATAGGGCAACACACACACGCCCACACACCCACACACACACACACACACATAAAACCTTCGACCAACATAGCATAAATACATTATTATAGGTCAGTGATAAGGACCCTATGACGCGCGTCATACGCAACAATCGAAAGATATTTGTTGACATATCACTGAAGTATTTTGACTTTGGAGACACTGTTTTCAAAGCCGCAACCACATTCCCAGTTTGCGAGGTATTGTAAGCAAGAAAGTTTTAGCTTAGCCACACAATACCTAATAATGAAATCTCGATTACCATAACTGTGTACATATTATTTTTTGGAAAAAAAAAGTACTTATTAAGTGTTACTGAATATCTATCCACAAAATTTGAATATCCAGATTCCTAAATAGGTAAGTACTGAGTATTGAATTCGATTTTTCTATTTGTATTGAATGAAGAGGAATCTTCGATAAAGGACGTTAAAAAATTAAGCTAAATGTTTAATTTTATTTAAAGCTAATTTATTATAGCCAGACTAAAGTAAAAATAATTTTAAAAAAAATAATAATAATTTTGCTGTATTTATTTTTTAAATAAAGTGGTATAATTTTCTTAGTAACAATATTAAACATAACATTTTCATAGTCTGATATATATATATGAATCACTTCTCGGCCTTTTGGCTAAGATCAAAGCGCATTATCTGTGCTTAGACAAAAAGCAAATTGTAGTATCGTTCTTTACCGTTGATATCGGAACCGGTCTCATCGGAGCATGGATGATACCATACCTGCAAGGACGTTAGCTAGAGCTCTTATGGACTGCGTAGGAGCAGAAAACATCTTTGGATTTACCCCTTATGGCGGAGGCAGATTTCAAGTGGTGACAAAGAACATAGAAAGCAGAAACAAGTTGCTGGAATCGAATGTGGAGGGAAAAAAAAGTACTTCCCACTATGGTAGGGGGGAGCATCCTCAGAATACTCAAAATCGAGCGATTTCTACTTGAGTATGTAGAACACAATGACGAAGTCGTTCGTAATATTTTCGGAAAATGGGGCGTCGTACGCGACGTAAAAATATTGAGCGACGTCGACAACCCGAATGGAATTCGGGTCAAGTTGTTATCTCTTTAGAGATGAAAGCCGCTGTCCTGAACTTCATCCTTATAGGATCCACCAGGGTAATGGTAAATTACCCTGGTGTAAGGTGTTTCAGCTGTGGCGCCTTCACCCATCTTGGGGCTGACTGCCCGAAAACGAAGTGTAGAAATTGCCTTACTGCAGGCCATACACTGGAGCAGTGCAAGTCAGCCTGTTTAAAATGTGGTACCAAAGACAACAAAGTGGACACCTGCCCATGCAGAGAGGATGGGAGGTGCTATCACAGCAGTCATAGCAATAACAAACAGCACAGAACAGCAAGAATTCCCAACCCTGAAGGCTGCAATGGAGCTACCAACAACAGAAAGCCATGTAGTCGCCACTGAGAAACACAAAACTAAATCAAACAAGAAACATCGTAAGGCAAAAGAAGCGTCCACAACTGCAGAAACAACTGGTAAAGATAAAACAGAGATAGTCGAGGATCAAACCATCACCTCAGCAGAAGAACAGAAGAAATACAACCAAAACGAAATTACCAAGGACACAGATGAGGCAAAAGAAATATAGGAAGAAACAGCGAAAGAAAGCGAAATGGAAGAAATAGAAATTAATACAGAACCCACATAAAAAACGCCCAGAAATCCCAGAAGAATCGGAGACCGCCTACCAAGAACATTCCCCCCCCCCACACGCGAAAGCAGGGGAGACTCTAGGTATCTTCTAAAGGACACCCCCGAGCTGGCAGACAAATTTAAAAAGGCAATGGGAAAAATAGGAGAACCTGTATTCCTCCTCACAGGGAAAAAAAGGTCCTAAGGTTGTCAGTGCTAAATGGGGCGACCTTTTCATAGAAGACATAAGTGACGTCACTCCTGAGCAGGTACGGGGAGTTCTAGACATAGAAGATTAGGTGGCAGTGGTGTTTTTCAGAACTCTCTGCATGTTAGACTTGGCCAAAGGAAGTAAGGTGGCTGAACAAATCCTGCCAGCCCATAACAAACGGAAGTAGGGAGAATTAAACCTTGCCCTACTTACCGAAAGCACACTAACCACCCCGTTGACTTCTTTAGATTCACTATTTTTTTCTAGTTCACACAGGAGGCGGTGCAGCTCCCTGTAAGCTGCATCACTCGGGCCAGGTTCTTCTTCCCCCTTCACTTGTCTCAGTCAATAGTCAAGATCCCCTGCAAATTTCAAGTTCTCTTTTGCCTTGTTTCATTATTGTTAAGTTCTCCCAGCCTGTTACATGTTTCCTTTTGAGGATTTTTCCATTTTTAAAGTGAAAAATCAACAACCGTTTTAGAAGCACCCCTGGGGGGGGGGGAATCAACAGCTAAAACAGGTCAGCTGAGGCCTCTTTTCTCTACTCTACCACTATACATCTCTATCTTTTTTTCCTCTCCTACTATTTGCTGAATCTCAGCACCTGTCTTACTCCATAGGCTAATGATGAAATATATTGAACTCACAAAAAAAAAAAAAAAAAAAAATATATATATATATATATATTTCATTTCGACAAACTGACCAGGTGAATTTAAAAACAATTTTTATGCAAAAAGGAAACAACAACAAAACAAAATTGTAGTAGGCATGCAAGTTCTATGCTGAAACATCTATGATGAACTTGCTACTATCTTTCATATTATGATCTTTTTCTTGACCACTAGTATTAATAAATTAAAGACTTAATTCTGTATGTTAGTCAAGTAAATAATAGTTTAATATCCGACGTTTCACTGACTAATATCTGTCAGCATTTTCAAAGGATACACTGGTAAGCAATAGAAAGTAACAAAAACTAGGAAACTAACCGACAATTCTAAAAATTATATAAAGTTATCACTGTGCGTGATAACAATACGGCACGTGATACAATACGCGTGTCGCGTACAACGTTTTATTTGTTGAGATATTTATTGTTTTCTTGAAAGTTCATTTCTTTTTGGATAAATGATCTGATTAGAGTTTTCCATATATCTGGTAGGATTAGGCCTTGATTCTTATTTAAGTTACCTGTTGAACACGCGACTGTAGCAGCTTCTTTGAATGTTCTGGAATGGTAGTTCTCTTCTATGTAGGGCATGACTCATATCCCATTCAATATTATGGTTGGTAGAGGCGAAGTGGGAAGAAAGGCCTGATATATTTTGTCTGTTATTCCTTACATAGCCTATGTGTTCTTTCTTTCTTGTTTCAAAACTTCTAGATGTCTGTCTGATGTAATTGATACCGCATGAACAGGGTATGCTATAAACTCCAGAGTATTTGTAGAAAGGATGGCTATCTTATGGGGTTCTTATAAACTTTTGAATGGTCTCAACAGGTTTGAAGGTTACTCTGATATTATATGGTTTTAATATCAGAGTAATGTTGGCGATATCTTCATCATGTGGAATCACAAAAAAGAAGAACTAATAGATTATCTAAACAAAATTAATGGTTTCCACAAAACTATCATGTTCACATTGGAACTAGAAAAAGATAATAAACTTCCATTCCTAGACGTTCTTATTAAGAAACAAACTGACAATAGCATCAAACTGTCGGTATATAGAAAACCTACCAACACTGGACGCTACCTCAATTTCGACTCGTATCACCACATATCCCAGAAACTGAGCATTATCCATATGCTTAAAAAAAAGAGCTATACCACAGATCCTGGCGAATTACAAAAAGAATTAATGAAATTATCCAGAGATCTATCTCTAAATGGCTAACCTACAAGACTCATCAACAAGATTCGATTCAATCACATACCGCAAAGACAACGAGATGAAACCCAATACATCAGCTCTATAACAATTCCATTTGTTAGTACCATATCCAAAAAATTAGCTCTTCTTCTAAAACCTTATAATATCAGAGTAACCTTCAAACCTATTGAGACCATTCAAAAGTTTTTAAGATGACCGAAAGATAGCCATCCTTTCTACAAATACTCTGGGGTTTACAGCATACCCTGTTCATGCGGTATCAATTACATCAGACAGACATCTAGAAGTTTTGAAACAAGAAAGAAAGAAAGACCACATTGGCTTTGTAAGGAATAACAGACATGATATATCAGGCCTTTCTTCCCACTTCGCCTCTACCAGCCACAATATTGAATGGGATATGAGTCATGCCCTACATAGAAGAGAACTACCATTCCAGAACATTCAAAGAAGCTGCTACAGTCGCCCGTTCAACAGGTAACTTAAATAAGAATCGAGGCCTAATCCTACCAGATATATGGAAAACTCTAATCAGATCAGTTAACCAAAAAGAAATGAACTTTCATGAAAATTACAATAAATATCTCAACAAATAAAACGTTGTACTTGCGACACGCGTTTTGTATCACGTGTCGTATTGTTATCACGCACAGTGATAACTTTATATAATTTTTAGAATTGTCGGTTAGTTTCCTAGTTTTTGTTACTTTCTATTGCTTACTAGTGTATCCTTTGAAAAGATATTAGTCACTGACAGATATTAGATAAAAGATATATTTCACTGACAGATATTAGTCAGTGAAACGTCGGATATTAAACTATTATTTACTTGACTAACAGAATTAAGTCTTTAATTTATTATTGCTACTATCTCATTCTAATTCGTATATTATTACTAGTAAATTCTCCTTTAAAAATGATGCCGATTCAATGGCATACAGAATGAAAAATGCACTAATACTTGCTGAAGAACAAATTGTAGCGCATCTGTGATATTAAGTTATTCTGTACTGCTTGGGTACATCAATCCGATGATTCGTTGGTGGCAGCAGTGCGTCAAAGAGATCTATCTTGTCCTCTTTTTAGATTTCTTCATAGCTTTTAGCTTCAATTATTGTTGTTTATATAGGAGATTCTTGGTCTTCCGCTTGGAAGACCAAGTCACTGGCTTCGTGGTTTTAGTTACATAGAACCCAATTTAAAAACCAGCAGTAACCGTAAGAACATTAACAAGCTATATTTCTGCCTGTTTGCTTTCCGCCTCCAAATATCGTCTTTTCACATGTCTTATGAATTAAAGTTTCTTTGATTAATTAAAAAAAAATTTTTTTAAAATGCTATTAAGAACATTTTCAAGAAGAGGACTAGCCACGGTATATTTCTTCATATGCAACCTATTAGAAAAAAATATCGTATTTTTTATGGTAAAAGTCTGTGATGGATCCCTTGTAATATGGGGTGGCAATGCTTCGTACGTTAGTTTTAAATGTAATTTGTTTTCATTTTTTTGTTCTGCTTTTATGCAGATGCTGTATTGTATCTTCACACTTTCTTCATTTTGTTTTTTCTTTTCGTTTCCTCCTCCTTATCACCAGTAGCTTCCTCCAAAACGTTCGGGGACGCTCAGAGAGGGAGTCTGTAGATTGATTTGGCTAAAGTTTACATTTTTAAACAACTCTGTGTCCATCTTCCAGTAATTGTTAAAAGATCAGCTTTTGTAAATTGTCTACATTTTAGTTAAACCTCGTAGTTATTAAGACATGGCATATTAAAAACAGGAAGATGTTTATTTTATCAGTAGTGTGCAGGTGGATACGCATGGGATCAAATGTACATAGGCGTAGTTGGAAACTGTTTGTAGTTAAAATTTGACAAATGAATCAAACGTTATACAGTGTTTAAGAAAAGTCAACCAGATTTTGGCTTTTGTACTTTAAACATATACTTTATTTTGCCCAATTTTATTAAAATTCCATTCAGCTTCTATAAAATTACTATATCGGTTTGAGTTCTTTTACTAAATACTGCCAATAAAAACAACTTCATTAAAAAAAAAACAACAACGAGGGTATTCTAGCGTACGTTTGGAATTAAAATTTGGAACTGAATAAAATCAGTTCCAAATTTTATTAAACTATCTCTGACTAGATTGTAATACTGTAGTTGACCATTTGAACAACTTTTTGTAGGTTTATGTCTTTGCAATCTCTCCGATTGACAGATTATCTATCTGATTTTATAGAAATTGGGGTTTGGACAGACCAAATGAGCCTAATAGATCCCTTCCATTTTGCAAAATTTACCTAATGTTAACTGAGCATATCTTTCCTTCTTTCTGCTAGGAAAGCAAATTGTGACATCATATATTGCATTATATTATTACGCAAATCCATTCTACAACTAGCAATGGCAACGTATGAAGTCACTAGAAACACCAGAGAAACATGCTTCTACTACTCATCTGTCAAAACGTTATTCAATAGTCTTATTATTGAAAGTTCGACGCTAGGGTTAAATCCATTCAGTATTTATGAATATTAAACTTGAATGTATGTTTTTGTTTCCTTAACAAATCTAAAAATATAAAATCTCTCCCGAAAAATAAACTTTTTCGGAAGCAATAAATAAAATAGCCAAATAATATTATTTCCATTTCAGTAAACCAGTATAAATTTTGTGTAAATTGTGTTATTACTTTCGCGTCGTTTTTATTTTTTCCAGGTCCACTCAAGAGCTTTCCATAAAGTTAGTTAACATGCTTGAAGCGGTTCATAGTGGCTATGATTACAAAGAATCTCACAAAAATCCAATATGGCGTTATTTCAAGAAACTGGCATTGATCCTTTATTGTTTCTGTCTGCTGCGAGTAGCCTGGCAGCTGGTGGTCTTCGGGATTTTACGCTTCATGGAACAAAACTGGTTGCAGAATATTGCAGAACTCCCGATGACCGCAATGTTCCTACTATTTCTTACTAATTTTGTCATGACAGTGATTATAAGATTTTCGCATGATGTATATAATATGGTATTTAATAAATAATTTTGTTTTATTATTTTAGTTATTTATTTATATGAATTTCATTCATTTTCTCTCTCTCTCTCTTTTCACTTGTTCATACATGAATTAATTTATTTACAAAATAAAGTAAATAAAATCTGCTAACGCCTTGTATTCTACCATAGGATGTAGGCGAGAACGTTTAGCCTTATTTTGGAGACTGAGGGGGGGGGATGGAGTTCAATCTCCTCCAGTACCCAATCAGAGATAGTTGGCCCAAGACTATTACTAATTATAAACGGCATATGGTATGATGGCAGACAGTGTCCAAATAATGTGGTCCTACGATCGATTTGAAATAAACTAAATCAATTAATTTTTTTAGATATCACTGTAGATACAACGTCTGATTACTTCCAAATACAGTCTCTGAACCATTTTTCACGTTTCAACATGATTTTCCTGGTATAAAACTTACATACGATTTTATTGCATATCATTGTCTGTTTTGATGTGATGACTTGTCTATTATCTACCCTTTCTTTTTGCATTGCAGCGATATATGCAAAATGTAATTTTGCATATATCGCTACTATGGTACAGTGACGCCACTTGGATAGAAATAAATAAAGTCTGTATTCCCACAGTTGCCCAAATCATATAAACATCATTATGAAGACAAACGAAAAATCAAATTGAATACTGAGCCGTTCTTAAGATGTTATGTCCTGAAGCTCAGAATAATAAGATGCAGGAAACGTTTACAAATTTTCATAGGCCTTGTTGGCCAAATGGTTAACGTGCCTTCTCTAAAACTAATAGGCTGTGGGTTAAAATCTTTCCGTGGGCGATGGACCTCTCTGTTTATTGGGGTCCAACGTGGCTAGGGGAAAAGTTAAGTTTGGGTTAAAAACTTCAGAAACTCAAACTTAAGTTTTTGAAGATAGATTGACAGCCAGTCTCCACCCTTCAAGTTTTCACTGAAAGGGGAGAGCACATGCTATCAATGATTCAGATTCAAATGTTATCGGAGGTACAAAAGATAATTGTCTCAATCCCATGGTCCTAAATTATAACACTCGTTAGACACGAGATGCTTCCTGAATAAAGCTGTTTATTTATTTATTGTTTACTTGTGCTGATTACTAATTATAGTCTTGTCATTGAGGGGAAGGAGCAATTTTTAAGAGGTTTAATTTTATTCGGTATGCTCTGTAGCTCATTCGGTAACGGCGATTATAGTTGATTAGAGAGATGCCAAGAACTTCATAAGGGTTTTGATAGACATGGTAGGATTATTTTCCTTTGTGAAACACATTTCTTTTTTTTTCTTCCTCATGATGCAAGAAAACCAACTAAAAAAAAGCAAGTATTTTGTAGACTTATGTAGATAAGTTGAACTCTCCTATCATAACATTAAATAGAGTTATATAAAGTCAAAGAATTGCGGTGTTCTACGAATGAGTCCTACACTTTAAATAAAATAAAGTAAAATAATAGATAACTATCATCTATATCTGACATTAAATAGAAACCGTAGTGCTGCCTGGATGGCTCAGTAACCTACGAGTCCAGAGTTCAAGTGCCTGTACGGGCGTTAATTATTATTACTTTTTTAATTTAAATGTATATTATAATCTCTTTCTTCTTCTTTACTAGTTTGTGTCAATAAAGCTTTCTTTTTGTTATAAATTCGCCGCAGAGAATGAAATTATTGAAGTTCATCCTCCTAGTATTAAATCTGTCAAAGAAAAAAAAAAAAAAAACGTTCGACTGTGGCTGCAATTCCAGATTCTCAGACTGTCTAAACTTCAACCCTCCTAGAACGAATATCTTATAGGTCAGTGATAAGAAATCCATGACGCATGTGGCAAATCAAGATATGTTTGTATATTATTTATTTTACGTTGACGATTGATGGTTGCAAACAACAAAGTTATAGCAAAAAAACATCAAATACTCTTATGAATATGCATTCGATGCTTTATTTTATAAGATATGTATAAAGTATTTTGTCTAAAGTATTTTGTATATCTATTCAAATCTGAATATTAATATTAATATTTTTAAGTAGATATGGCAAACGCCTGTTATGGATAGGGGTTTTCCATTTGTATTGAATGAAAAGAATCCTAAACAAAATACATTAAAAAAAAAAGAAAAAAAAGAAATGAAGTTATTGTCTTTAAAGGCATCTTATTTGATAACTTATTTTATAACCGATCTAAATTAAAGCTGAATTATAATCGATACAAACACACAGACACACAATCTCAATTGCTTTCTAGTGAGTAAGGGCACGATAAACCCGTAGCACCTGAAGCTGGACCATGCCTTACTTCACGTAATATACATCTGCTATATTATCTGTAAACTGATCCCTACTCTTCTTTCTGTCCATATTTCTTTTCATCTTGCTCCTTCCCCCAATGCTATTAGAGAATTCCAGAGCTAGGGCTGATTCGTTTCTATTTTACTATTTTTCTACTTACTCAGTGGGAGTCTGCCTTCTCCCTCAGGTACCTTCCCGCTCCCAGTTAAAAATGGTGAAGATAAATTTGAACTCTATACTGCATCGGTCGTCACGAGAGTTACTAAGGACCGCACTAGATATTAGGCTCCCTGGACATCCAGTGAACAAGTGGGCTACAGGAGCCAGATCCGCAGAACTCGAAAGTAATTACTAGGAAAAAGTGGAGCATGGCTGAAAATCGACAAGCCATGCAGTGCTTCTACTGTTCAAACCCCTCATTTAGGGTATATGAGAAATGAATTCCAACTTTGGCTTGAATTACACCAAATTCGGAAATTTCATTCGAAAGGCTGATTCAACAGCGTATCTTCATTATCAAACTCAAGATATTTAGTGAACTTGAGCTTGACGCACTGAAAGCTCAAACTGTAAAAAGAGATTGTACTGACCGAGAATATGAACATATCAGAAACAGATTCCAACGTGCAAAATGCTGAAAATATTGAAAATGTAGAAATAGTTTAAAGGAATCTATCAGAGAAGGTACAAGAACTCGCCGAAAATTATCGAGCAAATGAACAACAACCTGGAACAACTTAGGCTTCAGTATTGAGGCAAGTACCTCAACCAAAGCTGAAGGAACTTTTACAAGAAGCCAATAAAGCCTGCAATGGCTATTCCTACTGGAACTATTGGGCGAACGAATCAACTTATATACTCAATAGCCTACTTAGTAACATCTGAATTAGATTGATGAACCCAAAAGCAGTAAGGTTCAGGAACTGAAGTGGAAGCATCGACTGAAGAATAAAATTCTTAAACTTAGAGCAGACGTGAGCAATTTGAAAAACCTTACGAAAAAGAAGCTGAAAAAAACGAAAACCCGAAATAACCTCATAAAGAGGTATAATATTGCAACACGACCTATTGATGAAGTACTGGAGGAACTGAAGCACAAAGTAGTTGCAGTTGCAGTTAAAATAAGAAGTACAGTGCACGCATTGAACAGTACAAGCAAAATTCGATTTTTGCTCGAATCAGCACTACAGACAAAGAAAATACATTTAAATTTTGGCAAAATCAATGAAAACCTAAGAGGTACAATAATAAAGCAAAGTGAATTGACCAAATCACGAACAAATCTCAAGAACGAAAAATGGACCAACTGAAATGGTTCAAAAACAAGCTAAAAGGATAAACATTGTCAACACCCGGAAAAGATGAATTACATGGCTAATGGTTGTAATAGCTGACAGGCTTACACGAAACACTTGCTAACTAGTTTAACGATGTTTTAGAAGGACAAAGCAAAGAAGAGTGGCTCACACAGGCAAAATGTTTTTGATTATAAAGGATAAAGAAAGAAAAAAAAAGGTCCAAAGGCAGAAAACTTCAGACCAATAACCTGCATGCCAGCAACTTTTAAACTACTCACAGGTATACTAGCTGACAAAATATACAGTTATCTTAAAGCATATTCTTTTTTTTTTTTTCATTTGAACAAAAAGGTAGCAGCAAAAATTCAAAAGACCAATTACTGATTGACAAAATGATTTTGAAAAATTGCAAACGTAGAAAAATGGGTTGGATAGATTATAAAAAGCGCTTGATTCAGTGACTCATGGTTGGATTTAAAAATGCACAGCGAAAACATATAAAAATTCTTGCAAACCAGCATGAAAAATTGGAAAACAATGTTGGTTCTGAATAGAGAACTAATTGTTGGTTCATTATCATGGAGATTAATTATCTCCTTTATTGTTTATCTTGTCATTGATCCCCTTAACCAGAATTTTAAATAAAACTGTTCATAGTTACCAAACTGCGCAAAAAAGTGCAAAGATATTTCACCTTTTATACATGGACGATCTGAAGCTATACGCAAACTCAGAGAATGAATTTGGATCATTGCTTTATACTTTGCATACATATTCAGTCAAAATATATCAACGGATTTTGGCTTAGATAGATGCGCAATTGCTGAAATAACAAGAAGAAAATTTGAAGACATCAACGAAATCGAGCTGCTCAATGGCAACAAAATCAAGGCAATGAAATTCGAAGATAGCTAGAAATATTTGGGAAGTTTAGAAGCATCAAAAATTCAGCACTGTAAGATCAAAGAAAAAAAAAACTAGAGCAGAATACATAAGGCGGCTAAGAAAACTGCTTACGTCAATGCTTAACGCTGGAAAATTGATCAAAGAAATTAACACCTGGGCTGTACCTGTTCTGAGATATTCTGCAAGCATTGTTGAATGGACCCAGCTAGAGGTGGAGAATTTAGACTGAAAAAAACTCGAAAATTAATGACAATGCACCATGCCATCAATCCTCGCAGTGACATTGATAGACTATCTATCACGCAAAAAAGAAGGCAGAGGATTACCACAAGTAAAGCAAATTGTTGAAGAAGAAAAAATGAAATAACCAACGGAAAATTTCTAACTGAGGCAAGGAAAGAGGGTTTATTTAAACTCAGGGAGACAAAACTGGAGCACAAGACCAACCAAGTAAAAGCGAGAACTGAAAGATGGAAAAATAAGGCATTGCATGGAAAGTATACCTTTACAGCATACTCCCATCCTCATATATATATATATATATATATATATATATATATGGGGATGGGATTTTACCCTCCATAAAAAGTCTGGTTTTCATGTGTTCTCTAAAACAAACTCTTAAAAAGCAAACACTTTTACGAAGAGAAGCAGCAGTCGTGATTGACACAGTCTAAATGATAATGCATTAATTTGAAATAGTTGCATGTTTGGTTTGTGGAGCAGGAATAGCTTAGGAAGAAGGATTTAGCTAATCAAACTTCTCTTAACGAAAACCACTCCATGTGCTACTCAAAAATGATGGATGTAGACAAGAAACGTGCTTATCTGTGGGGGTGATGATCTTGTTTCTGGCGTTTTCTCCACATAGCGCAATTGTATCTATATATTATGTCAACTATAAAGCCCCAAGAAGATAATGGTTGAGAGAGAGGGGAGGGGGGGGTGAGTGTTATCTCGAGTTGTGGCATTTTCACTTTGCAGGGACTTCTAGCTGCATTCAAAGAAGATTACTGGAAAGACTTCATTTTCATTGGGTTATTCAATTCCAATGTGATTATGCTAGGAAAATTCAGTCCTCAGATTTAAATTCACCTAAACATTTGTGGAAAATAGGACAATTATTAACTTAAAACGCCCCACAAGAAATGAATATTAACTGACGGATCCCTTCAGCAGCATACTGTATATACAGAAAAGTTACAAAAATGATAATGGCGATGGCGTTTGTAGACTGTGTAGTTCTGTAATTTGGATATCTGCAAAGCTTTGCCGAAAAGCCATTATGCTAGTACGAGTGGATATATCTGATGATGGTGGAAGTGGGACTCTGTCCCGTTGTCTGCTGGTGTTTGCTGATCGCAACAATGACCATATGTTTATCTTCAGCAGTGAGATTCCTGATGATGTTCGATGGAGAGCACGCGAGCGCTTCCCTGCAGTTATTTGTGAGATTTAATAAGAGGCATTGACATCTCGTTCGGAATTCGTCGGCTGTGGTAACTGCACTTGTTATGGTGAGCAAGCGCATAGTACAATTAAGAAGAACGAAAAGACATAAGAGTCCGTTGGTTGGACAAGACCCGAGTCCGATTCTCGTCGTGACAAGAGGAATGTTTATTCCTTGGGATAAACACACCGTTGACAGACATAATCACATTACTACCATTTGTATCATATGGGTTTTATAAAACCGTGTCCAACTTGCCCCTATTGGGCCTACTATCGTTGTTTCATCGTACGTTAAATGAAATGAATAAATGGACAACCTCGTCGGTAACAAGTTTGGTTGGACTTTTTTCCCGTGTTAATGTTCCTTTTGGCTAATGAACTATGCACGACAGCAATGTCTGCAACCAGATAAAAGGTGATATACAGTTTCTGCATGACTTTCATTTATGTTGATTTCTTGTCTTAAAAAAATTGAAATAATGCAGTGTTATCTAAGTTATGATGCGAGAACTTTTTTTGTTATTTACCATAACTGTATAGAATTATTGGTTAGCTTATGCTGTCTGTTTGATTAGTATATTAGTGTGGAGTATGAATGAAAAGAGACAGCAAGGTACAGTGTACAAGTTTTATTTCATAAATTCAAACCCAACTTCATATTTCTTTCTTTCTTTTTCTTTTGTTTTTTTTTGTATCAAATAAAACGGCTCATAATATCATCACTAGTCACTGTTGAATTTAATTTTTCTTAAATAAATGTGCTGGAAGAATTAATCAGGAACGAGTTGATTGGCTTCTTTGATATCCACTGGAAATATTCGAAGAAATTAAATGATGCAATAATTATCAGGAAGGTGTTATCGAAACAACGAATGATTAATGCGGTGTTTGGCAAGTGACCAAAATAGAGTTAAAGATGGAATATCAAAGTCATTGATATTATTCTGTGATTGGCTGAGAATGGACATGGCTGCTCCCCAATTTCCAAAAGTTGATTAAGGATAAAGCCTCATCTACTCTATCTTTCTTTATCTCTTTGGGAAATGAAAAGTTTTAGCGTATTAATTTTATTTATAAAGTTAACACAGAAGTGTGTATATTAGTAGCTTGCGTATTGTCTTTCCGACTTGCCTGTTTTGTAGAATGAAAAACCACATTGTTTCGGAGGTACTCCGCTTGAGCACTTGAATAGTTCAATTTCATTTGAAAAGCCTTTATATAACTTTATAAAAGCCTTTATATAATTCATATCATGTCGGATTTCAGACATGATCTGAATTTAGATCAATACAACTGAAGGACAAACATCGCGTTTTGATGTATTTCTGATCGAATCGCAGTTCAATTAAGGCTTGGTAGGACAGAACGCGTATTTTCAATAAATAAATAAATAAAAAAAAACAGGAATGGAGTGAAGAAATCATCAGTGTCCTTAAGACAGTAACAGAGCCAGAATGATATCTTCATGCACTTTTATGAAAGCGAAAGAAATCATAAAAAAAAATAATAATAAAAGACATGTTTAACATACTGTTTATATACTGTATATCTGGTTCACTTTATGGCAGTTGGTCAACCAGAATGAACCCCTTCCTCCACACACACACACACACACACACACACACACACACACACACACACTAAGAATGGACATGGATCAAGTGCACGATATAGTATAGTACACACACGCATTCACTCGCACGCACACAAAGAACGTTCTGGTCTGTGAAGATATATAAGAATTGATTTTCGTGACATTGTTGATAACAAATTAGACCACAGCATAACAACACACGACCGACCGACAGCATAAATGACAAAATTAAAATAAGATTTATTGAAAGGTACGACAAAATTATCACTGTTAAAAGTAAAATAAAAATTTCTGAGAATAAGTGAGTTTACATTATATTTGAATATCATAGTTATTCTGTAGTAAGAATCCGATGATAATACACTGGGTGCATTTTCTAAATATTCATCAGTAATCTTGGATTTTGTGTGTGGATGTGACGATAATAACATGTGTCATATAATTCATTGCGTATTTTTCACATAATGAAAACCTGAAAACGCGGTATAATAATAATTTTTGAGTTTGTTTTGCAACACAGTATTTGCATGCCATCAGCTTACACAGAAATCATCCTGTATGACGTCACTTTTATCTCTGCCTGAGGGTAGACGAGCTCGATAATGTAGGTAGGGAAACACGTCGACAACTTGGTGAGAAGCAAACCAACTGACATCATCATCTAGTCTGTGAATCTCTAAATAGAGTAGTATTGCTAAAGCTATCGTAAAGATAACAATTGTCTCAAACATGCTTTTTTATTACAAACTCGGGCGTTTTGTAGTTATGTAATATCACACACACACACACACACAGGATAGGAAGTAGTTTACTTCCCAAACCTCTTGAGATTTTAAATTCTGAATGCAAGCCTCGAGTTCGTATTTTCTTTTACTTACAACTCAAATTTGCATCCTGATCACAGTTACGTGTATAGACACACTGCAAATATTAACCTCTGAATATTGGAATCAAGTGTTGTTACCAAGAACGTTTCTGGTAATGGAAAATTTAGTTAACTGATCAAAATTAAAGTTTATGGTTAAGCTAAAAAGGAGTGTTTTAAATTACGTCATGTGGAAGTACAATTTCTAATATGTTAATCTGAATTAATTCAGAGCTCAACAAATATATGAAAGCCAGTGATTTTAAAATAATTCAATTTTAAAATATAAAAATAAAACCTAAGGTGCTGGTAATCAGTTTGTAAACGATTTTAAATTGGCTACCAAATTTTTCAGTCGGTTCTAAACAAACCATTTAAATTCAATTATAGTAATTCATTGACCCATACCATAAACCCAGGATTTTAAACCACATGTTAATAAGATTGTTCAGTTTAGAATTTCTGACTATCTTTCAATTTTTCTTCTTTCTATTGCTCATAAAGTTAGAATGGGTTATCTACATCAAATTTCTTTAACATCACTCTTGAGTTAATTAGGCCACTCCATTTATCATACCAACTCACATAAAGAACCATATAGAATAACAAACCCTCAAAGATGGGATGTATACGTTGATATTAGCACACAGTTATACGAATCATTAAGCAGTTTTTAATGTTGGGTAGTACTTTTCAATTGCCTTGTGTTGTGATAAATTGTGTCCTCTAATTGCAATTACACACCACTTGGAAAGAAGTCAATGGACACCATAGTGTAAGAAACAAACTGCCATGATGCCCACCTTAATAAGATGTAGGAACTCCATTCGCTACGATGAATTAAGCAATCTTACTGGACATACTTTCCACAAGCGGACGATAGCGATCAGTGGGAATTTTGGACCATTCTCCTGGAGGCATGTGATGAGATCCTGGATTGTTGTACGATGGTGGTCTGGAAAGTTTTGGGCCTCGACCATAGATGGCAAAACTATCGGCAAGATTTTTTTTCTAAGTTGGTACATCTGTCATAAGCATCCATCTGAAATTGCAAGTCATTCTATGAAGTAGTTTGTTCTATACAGCTGTCTGAAGCAAAAGTGTTGTCTGTATCGCTTGAAATGGATAAAATTGAGTATCGTGCGATTATAAAATTCTTTGTAAAAGAAGGTTTAACGCCAAAAGAAATTCATTCGAAGTTCATAAACGTTTATGGGAACTCTTCTCCTTCGTTTTCGACAATTAAGAAATGGGCTGCCGAGTTTAAACGTGGCTGTACCAGCCTCGAAGATGATCCACGTGAAGGAAGTCAAAAAAGTGTAACAGCACCAGAAATTATTGATCAAGTGCACGATATAGTATTGGTTGACCGGCGAGCCAACCAATACCATGAAATTGCTGAGACTATATGCATTTTAAAAGAACGTGTAGGATACATTTTGCATGAAGAATTGCAAATGAAAAGGTTTTGCGCAAGATGAGTGCCTCGCTTGCTCACAGCATATCAAAAACGCACTCGCATGAAAATCTCTGAACAGTTCTTGAAGCGTTTTAACAAGAATAAAACTGATTTCATGAGTAGATTTATTGCTATGGATGAGACTTGGATTCACCATTACACACCAGAATTCAAAAAGCAGTCAAAACAGTGGAGAGAAGCCGGTTGTTCAGCGTCAAAGAAGACAAAGTCGGTTCCATCAACAGGAAAGATCATGGCATCGGTGTTTTGGGATGCTAAGGGCATTTTGCTTATTAATTATTTTGAAAATGATAAAACAATATCCGATGAATATTATTCCGATCTTTTAACCAGTTAGACGAAAAAATTCGTGAGAAAAGACCCGGTTAACAGAAGAAAAATATCATCTTTCATTAGGACAATGCACCTGCCCACAAAAGTGTTTTGGCAATGGGAAAATTAAGGGATCTGCACTATGAAATGTTGGAACATCCACCCTATTTCCCAGATTTGATAGCTTCCTCTGGCTTCTGTCTCTTCTCAAAACAAACTCTTCCTCGCTGGTCCGCGTTTTTCTTCGAATCAAGAGGGGAATATTTTGCAGATCTTACTCAGAACCACTACAGCGATGGGATAATGGTGCTGCAGGATCGCTAGAATAAATGCATTAGTCTTAAAGGAGATTAGGTTGAAAAATGAAAATAATTTTGAAATTATAAATTCGTTTTTTCATTGTTAGGCCGAGAACATTTCAGACCAACCTCGTATGTTGCTCACGTCTCTTGACCTACCCAATGCTCCATTTCATGTTTAGTACGGTTGAGATCTGTGAAGACCAGTCAAGTGTGGTGGCGTTCATGTCCACAAATCATGCAGTTAGAGCATCAGCATGCATTGTCTTGTTGAAAGAGACAATGGGCAATTACTAAACGCCACAAAGTAGGCAGTACTGCATTGTAAGAATGTTCAGATACTTGTTGGAGTTCAATGGTTGTGGCACCACAAACAAACTTCCGAGGATAAACCAGGAAAAACAGGACCATATCCTCACGTTGTCATCTCCGAATTTCATAGTTGAGGTTATGCACTCTGGTAAGAGACGTTCACTGGGCATCCGCCACACCCACATCCATCTATCTGCTCAGCAGAGGGTGTAGCGTAATTCGTCGCTCCATAACACAGCTTTACAAGCTTTCCACATCTCAATGTACTCGTACACGCTCTTTGCACCACTGAAAACGATGCTGCATTTTGGTTTGGGTGATATTTGGCTTGCATGTTGCAGTCCTACAATGGAGACCCATGTTGTGAGCCTCGGTTGTGAATGTTTTTGTGCAGATTCGTGTTCTAGTCGAAGCCCGGAACTCCGCATTCAACGTGTCGGCCAAAGAATCGCGTTCTTCCATCTCTGTAGGGTATCGCTGACTGTTGACTTGAGGAGGTCCAATTTGTCACAATTTACCGAACAGATAGGTCTGCAACATCACAACGCCTCTTTCAAACTCTGCAAGTCCCCTTCTCGCAATCATTTCACCCTAACACAGTTGCACCGACTTGGGAACATCATATTCCTCCAGTTTATACTGGCTACAAACATGTGACTACATGATGTCATGGTTACATGACACGATGCGCCTTGCTCATGTGGATGTCCCTTGACTTCTTTCCAAGCAGCGTGCGCGCGCGCAAGTGTGTGTATATCATTTCTCTCATGAAATAATAAAACTGTCTTTTTGATTAATATTTCTTTGTAACAATATTTCATTTTAATGCAAAACGATTTCTAATAGTTTACATTTTAATATTTTTTTAAGTTTTACATCTTTTATACACCTTTTAATTTATAATAATCATTCTGTAATTCCCGAATGCATTGCATTGGCCAGGAATTCAATGCTATATCTATTACGGAAATAGAATTTTGCTTTCAATACTGTAGATTCTTGTTTAACTAAATTATTTTCAGTAGTTGTAGGAAATGGAGTTGCTGATATACGTTATTTAATTTACTAATTATTAATATAATAAAGTTTTTCTCAACAAAAACAGCTTTCAAGTATAATGGCAGCCATTTCTTTGATACGGTGATATAACTGAATAATGAATATAAATAATCCTTTTATTTTAAACAGTTCACGATATATGATAAAATAAGTAGAATTTCTTTATAAAATATATTTCGTTTTCATTTATTTAGAATATTCTTCATCAAATTACTAATATTTTTTTTACTAAAAGATCAGTGCGTTTAATTTTTATATACCTTATAGTTTCTCAAATGCATTTATTTCATATAATTAACTTTTGAATTATTATTATTTGTAAGATGGACCCTTGGAGGGTAATGGATGCAATGCTGTAGCCAATGAAGTTCTAACTGAGGCTCGGTTATTGCTGTTGCCCTCCTGCCATGATCAGAGCTTTAATAGCTCAATAACACCTTATCCATATACTATCCTCTATAGATAACGGGGAAGAGGAAAAGCATTCTTGCTTCGCCCCTTTAAGCCAGTCCTTATAAGGACTTTTATTATTTATTATTTACAGGTATTTATTTACAGGTAGCTATCGCGATTAGGAGTTAAGATTAGGATTAGCTGAGTCGTATAAAGCTTAGTGAATGTAATATCGTTTAGTTTGACGAATAATGTCTTGAGTTTGGGTTAAGATTCGGTAAGTAATTTTGTTCAGAAAACTTTTAAGTGCAAAATTTTGCTACCTATGCTGGTAGATCGATTTGATCTACGGGATATTTACATTCGGCTCTTGGAACCATTTCTCAGACTTTATTCTAACAGAGTTATTACCTCCTATCAGACATGTCAAAACCCCTCAATGAAAGCATATTCGAAGAAGTTTACAGAGAATTTCTAAGATTAGGAAAACTATTCAGCGACAACTGGCCAGGGAAAGTAAAGCTGTTAGATACATTCCCCCGTACAGCAGTCATAGAGGATAGGATGGATGATTTAAATGATGGAAGTATGTTGACTGAACCAGAATTAAGACACTCCACGAATATAGAGGATGCTGCATCGCTAGATAATACTCCTCAGTTTTTGGAAACCAATACAGAATTCCAAACGGTCAAAAAGAAAAGGAAAATCTTTTCTACTGCAGATACACCCAAAACAGCGGAGATAGAACCAGATAATGAACTTAAAGAAAGGGTACCCCAGTCATCCTAAGGGCCAAGGAGCACTGGACGTCCGTTGCATCCGCTCTGAAATCCTCAGATATCACCTTCATGAAAACCACAAACACAGAAGAAGAGATACGCATACAGCCTAAAACGTCACCAGACTACAGAAAATAACCAAACTTCTAGACAACAACAATCTGCCATACTTTTGCACTCAACAGTGAGAAAAATTTAAAAGTAGTATTTAGGGGAGTTACTGAAACATTACAAATAGAGGACCTTACTGCAGACCTTCAATTTCAGGGATTTAGCCCAATTAAAGTCAGCCGAATGCGGAGAGTTGATAAAACACCCTATCCCCTAATTCTGGTGGAAATAAGCCCAAACAATCTCCAAACCATCTGTGATCTAGACATAAAAGTTGAGGCATTGAAACATAAATCAACTACAACCCAGTGCCATAGATGCCATAAGATTGGGCACGCACAACGCTGCTGCAAGGCTGAATTTCGTTGCGTGAAATGTGGTGGAAAACACGCATCAAATGAATGCTATAAACCCCGCACACTTCCAGTAAAGTGTGCAAACTGCAAAGGACCACACCCTGCAAACTATAGGGGGCTGTATAGCATTTCCCAAAAACCAAAAGATACAACTCAAAACCAGTAAACCTCTTCAAGAACACACGTCCTCCCATCAAACCATAGTCTCCACAACGGATGGAAGATCGTATGCTGAAATTACAAGATCAACCTTCCAAAAAGATGCAAAACCAAATCAGTCAGAGCAAACCAGCAAACCTATCCTACTAAACATAACAAGCCACTTAGGTGAAATGCTTGCTGAACTCCGACAAACCAACCCAACTCAAGAAGCCAAGGATATCATCTTAAGGCATACACAATCACTCTTTATGGAAATTCTTAATGGATAAGTCTAAAAGAAAACCGAAATCGTTACAAATTGTTTCATGAAACGCAAATGGTTTATCCATCAAATTACAGGAGCTGCAGGAATTTGCAGCAGAAACTCAAGCAGACATCATCCTCATAAATGAAACATATCTTCGTCCAAGTGACAAAATCAGAATCAACGGTTATAGCACTTACCGTACAGACAGGTGCTTTGCTAGAGGTGGAGGCACTGCCATCTTTGTGAAAAGAAATATAAAACATAATTCATATAGCCGAACCCCAAACAGAACACATGGAAACTACAGGAACAGAAATACATATGGAAACACAAGCAACATTACGATATATGCAGCCTGCAACTCCCAAATAAAAAACTCCTTGAATCTGACTTAGATGTAATACTAAATACAGGCAAAACAGTGATTTTAGCCGGAGATTTTAATGCTAAACATTTAGTCTGAAACAACAGAAACTCAAATACGAACGGAAGAATACTCAACTCTTACACCACTTCAAGAAATATAACAGTAATAGGACCCACTGAACCCACACATTACGGAGCAACCGGACTTCCTGATGTACTAGATACAGCTATAGTAAAAAACATAGCACACAACTATCAGATACAAGCAATCAACGACTTAAGTTCTGATCATAACCCCATCATATTACAACTAGGCACCATACAAGATTTAACGGAAAACACCACCACATTTATAAATTGGAAACAACTATCCTCAGCCTTCCAGGAAAACCTTGGTCCAATACCGCATATAACATCTGCGGTATTGGACCACCGTAACCAACTCTGGAATAACAAAATTCACCAATTAAATACAGAAGATCAATCAATATGGAAAATGATAAAATCACTCCGTTCAAATCATTTTACATTTTCTCCAATCCAAGGTGAATATAATATTGTCTACAACGACGAGGAAAAAGCTGAAGCATTTGCTGACAGTTTAGAAAAACAATGCAGCCCCAATAATATCAATACAGATATAAATTTCATAAGTAAAATTCACAACCAAGTGCTGAAAATAACTCAAAATACCTCACTCCAATCCAATAACAAATCCGTGTCACCAACAGAAATATACGAGATTTTAAGAAAACTAAATAACAAAAAGGCTCCGGGTCCAGATGGAATAACAAACAAGGTACTCAAGTTACTTCTCCGCAAAGGGGTTATGCATCTGGTAGCCATCATTAATGCCATCCTCCGGCTAAATTATTTCCCCAGCGATGGAAAATTGCCGACGTTTTCCCAATTCCCAAACCTGGAAAAAATACACAGTTTCCTGAAAATTACAGGCCAATCAGCCTTCTTTCATGCATAGGTAAGATAGCCGAACGTGTTATTCTCACACGGGTTCAAGAGACAACAGAAATCAACCATGTCATTCAAGATGAACAATTCGGCTTTAGGAAATATCACTTCACAACGCTACAAATTTACAGAGTTATCGAACATATAACCCAAGGGTATGAATGGTACTAACACTCTGGCGCAGTATTCCTGGACATCACTCAGGCATTTGATTTGATAAAGTGTGGCACCACGGACTAATTTTTAAACTACACAAAGTTGGTATTCCATTACCACTAGTTCTACTTATCAAATCATATCTAAATAATAGAAAATTTAAAATAAAACTCAACGGTATCAGATCCACAGAGAGGAGAATCACGGCCGGAGTCACTCAAGGCTCTCTGCTATCTCCCCTACTCTTCTCCATATACATGGCAGATCTCCCCAAACTGTCCCCAGCTATCACCGCTCTTTATGCCGATGACACAATCATTATTGCCAGATCCACCCGTCCACACCTGGCCACAATCAAGCTGCAGAGACCAGTCAATGAATTGGAGGATTGGTACAACTTGTGGCGTATCGCAATTAATCCAAACAAAAGCTCTGCAGTACTTTTCACCAGACGTAAAGCAGAACCGAATACAAGCATACGAATGTTTGGTAAAATCATCCCTTGGCGCAATTCTAACAAATATATGGGTGTTCATGTTGATAGACGTCTAAACTTCAAGTCATATATGGATGGTGTCGCCACTAAGGCAAGTCAGACCATAGTACAGATATATCCACTTTTGAATAGGAACAGCTTCCTAAGCATAAGCAACAAAATCCTCCTTTTGAACTAACTTACGTGTCTGCAACCTGGGGTCACACGACTAAAAGCAACATCAACAGACTTCAGATAATACAGAATAAATGCCTAAGAATGGCATTTAATGCCCCATGGTTCATCAGAAACATCCAGTTCCATCAAGAAGCCAATCTTGCAGATATTAAGACCTACATGACAAGCATTGCGGAGAAATTCTTCACAATCACGGATAATCACCCGAATCAGCTAGTTCGATAGGCAGCGGACTACAAGCCCTCAGATCGTTTAAAACATAAAAAAACCGAAATCCTCCATCGCAAGAGAAAGCTGATACAGCCTCAATGCTCACAATGAGCGGGTAAATTACCCACAATAATCTCATCACCCACAATCTAAAATCCAGATGAAGGGATAAAAAGTCAAGGACTCAGTCCATCAACCAATTAACTTCAAAGTTCAATTATTATTTATTGGAAGCCTTTTTAGGACTTCCAGGATAACAAATGGCAATGCTGTAGCTAATGAAGTTTTAACTGAGGCTCGGCTATTGCCGTTACCCACCCATGACTAGAGCTTTTAGCTCAATAATACCCCATCCACACAGATTTTCTTCATTCAAATGACGGGATAAAGAGTCAAGGACTCAGTCCATCGTCCAATTCTTTTAAGAATTTTAAGATTATTATTTATTGGGAGCGGTTGGAAGATGAATTGACCGTAAGATGGGGTGATTAATACCCTTGGAGGGTAATGGATGACAATGCTGTAGCCAATGAAGTTTTAACTAAGGCTCGGCTATTGCTGTTACCCTCCTGCCATGATCAGAGCTTTATTTTTATAGCTCAATAAAACCTTATCCCTACACTGTCCTCTACAGATAACAGGGAATATGAAAAGCATTCTTGCTTCGCCCCTTTAAGCCAGTCCTTTTAAGGACTTAAGGATTATTATTTATTTATTTTATTTATTTTTTTTGTATTTTTTTCTAATTCTTTTACATGATGACTGTAGAAAAAGGAGATGCATTTTTTTTTCTCGAATGGATGTTTAATATTTTCCTGTTTGTTTTATGGCTACTAGAAAGGAGAAAAAATCCTAAAAGTAAAGATAAAAATTCGGAAGAAGAATGGATCTGAATATTTTACCGAAAAATTCCCTTTAACATGATATACACATACCGACCATTGAATTAGAAACTTCGCAGAAATCAGTGGTTTCCGTATAGACATGCGACTGCCAATTCCAATCCTCTTCAATTCCCTGCGCATAGTTCGGTGAGATAGTGGTGGGAAACAGCCTTATGCCTCGGTAATTGCTGCATACAGGAAGTTCCGTTTGTCCGTACTCGCCTTCTCCGATGACAGCGATCTCTTTTCTGACAATCTTAGAACCACAGTTACGCCTCTTAGACAAGAAAAGTGGATTATTTTTCCACTGATTAAACACCCGGGATATCTCAACTTTTGAGAAACCAGTGAGCTCTGCTGTTTTCGAAACTGTGGCCCCAGCCAGACGGACACCCGCAATAAGCCCATTATCGAAGTGACCAGCACCATTCTTGAATAGTTACCTAGAACACATGGTGACGACCGTGACCAAGTTACATATACGCTGCATCAGATATACGTATATCTGCATAAAGATTTCTAATTAAGTGGTCGGTATGCGTATTATGATCTCAACATTCCCATCGAAGTCCATCTGAGGGACGTTTTCCTAGTCTTCAATGTTATATTCGATATCGGAAAGGTGAATACTGTTCACTTTAACGTTATCTGAATGGTGGTGGTTTTTGCACGCCCTCTGGTTTTTGTTATAATTTAGATATCAAAAAACATTGCTGAAAGATCATTATGACTATATCTGTGAAGGTCTATGCTCTGATGATGATGATGATGATGAGACTCTATTGCATGCTTGTTGGCTTGATGATCGTTAGGGAGTGTCCGAGCTTTTCATCCAGAGTTATTTATAATATAATGTAATTTAATATCTACAAGATGGAGTTTCACATCCCAATCAAAATTCTGCTGAGTCTTATTTGCACTTGTTATGGTGACCAAGCGCATTCGTTGATTGACTTAAAGTACGAAGGAACATGTGATATTCGCTTGGGAATGACTCGATGCTCGTCGTGAAGAGAATAAATCTTTATTTGGGCTTTCCATTGAATGTGAGTTAGACTATTTAACAAATAGCAGGATTTTCTATCCCAGAAACTACAGTATTTTCAAGACGCTTCATTGTATCGGATTTACAGGCAATATTATATTATAACCAAATTTATGATATGTATTTTATAAGATTCTGCAAGACTTTCGGAGATTATACTCCTCAAACATAATTGGAATGCAAATATCAACAAAAAGAACAAAAATCGTGGCTTCTAAAGGACTATCTCCAGTCAGAAGTAAAATCATAACTGAAAATAAAATTTCAGAACAAATTAACTACTTCAAATACCCAATTGATTATACCATATCCAAAATAAGTTGATATTGATAACAAAATTTCAAACTTCCTAAACACAACAGCGATGTCAATAATATTCAAAAACCTAACCAAGTTCAAAAGCATGCAAAAATTATAATTTATAAATAAACTCTATATAGGTAAAAATCTATAAGGTTTGGCAAAACTTTCTCTGCTATACGAAGCGAATTGTGGTCCATAAAAACTGAAGTAAAAATAATAAAACTAGTGAAATTAAGTTACTACTAGGGATAGCAGGTTATACTTTCTGTCACAAAAAGAGAACATAGAAATAAGTAAAGAACTAAAAATAGACTCAATATTCGATAAAATATACAAATACCAAAAGAAATGGATTGAACACTCTTCGAACATATTAAAAGAATACACAGTTCAAGGCTGTCCAAAAGGATACTTCGATACCACCCATTTGCAGGACTTCGAAGTCGAGAACATAGAATAGACCATCGAGCCCAATTTTCTGAAAGGATGATGATAACAATAAGATTGTACCGTTCCTCTTTGTATCGGGCCCATGGCCATTGTACCATCATACTACAAACGAAATAAATAAACGGGCGACCTCGTCGCTAAACAGTTTAATTTTAACTTTTGGTTGGTACTCAGGTTCCTCTTAGCTAATGAGCTATGCATGACAAGAATGTCTGTTGGAAAATTAGATGAGTGGTAACGCAGTTTCTACATAAATATCATTTATATTGATTTCTGGTCATTAAAAAAAAAAGAAATAAGACAGTACTAAAATTTGAAGTTACAACAATCTTTTACCATAACTCTGTTGAAGTATTGGTTAGCTTATGTTGTCTGCATGATTAGTGGGAGTTTGGAATATTAAGAGAGAGAAACACACGCACACACAGAAACACTTTTTTATTTCATAAAGGATTCAAACGCGCATTTATATATATATATATTTTTTTTTTAAACAAATGAAAAGGCATTACATTACCATAGTTCGTGTTGGAAAATCTTATTTTTCTTAAATAAATGTGCTGAAAGAGTTACCCGAGTATGAGTTGATTTTTTTTTTTTAATCAACTGCAAATCTTCTCAGAAATTAAATAATGCAATAATCATCAGGCAGGTGATGTCGAAACAACCAATCGTCAATACGGTGTTCTGCAAGTCGCCAAAACAGAGCTAAAGATCACTTCAAAATTTCTCGACTTTAATTTGCAATAAACGTCGATGAAATAATACGAACCGTTAAGGTACTTCTCTCTGGATAGAATGGAAAACACGCCTGGAAGGGAATAAAGAAATTTTAATTGAGTGATCATAAACTGTTTACATTTAATGATATTTTTATTGTACAAATTATACAAACAGTCCAGCAGAACAAGCAGTTTACACACAAAATATCTGATTAGGCATAAGACAACTGCCGACCTTATCCTAAAAATTTTCCTTTTGAAATACAGTGTGGATAGATCGGTATTATTATTATTATTATTATTGGAAAGAATGAGTGATGTGTAGGCATAGGGATGCACGCACGCTGTTATCTCTGCTCCCGTTTTGATAGTTTCAAAGTGTTTTTTTTTAACTCATGTCTTTAATTTGAAAGTGCTACTATTTAATTCTACTTGTTACCCTAGTCAGGGATTTAATTTATTGAAATCGACTAAGCAGAATCCAAATTTTGTGTGCTAAAAATCATAGATAGAGTGAACTGTTGTCACCAACGAGCAAAGAACAAAGGACGTCGCCATTTCAAAAGTAGCACTGCAGTTGCTCTTCTTCTCTCTCTCTCTCTCTTTCATCATCTATGTGGATGATGATGATGAGGCCAAATGAACTCTTTCCACTTCTGCCTGTCCTTGGACAGACAGAACAACTCTGTCTAGTTTGGTGTCGCTTGTTGTGATTTGGTTTTCAGGTCCTCTTTTATTTTGTCTATCCATCTAATTCTGGGCCGCCCTTTGGATCTATTACCTTCTATCGTTGTATTCAGAGCATTAGTTGGTAATCTTTCTGTTCCCATTCTGGTCACATGGCCAAATTATCGCAGTGTTCTTTCTTGAATTTTGTCTATTATTGTTATTTCTTGTTTTAGTTGTTTTCTTAGTCTATCCAGCAGAGATACTCCTCTGCTGGATAGACTGCAAGTAATCTTCTTAGCTAACCCATTTCACTGCAGTTGCTAAAGGAAAGAGTGTCCAAAGGTCACTGAGAAATCGAAGGTCAGCAAGCACAATCAGCTGTTTCAGGTGCAGTAAGCCATTAAGCGACGAAGGGGACGGGCCCCATTGCTCTGCTGCGGAATACAACACTACATTGCTTTGGGAGCTCAGAAAGCACGTGAAAGCAAAAAGAGCTGCGAATGGCGCTGTCTACAATGCCGAGTGAAAATGAAGAACAAAGAACAGACACCAAACAAAAGCAATGACGCTCAGCATAGTAAATCCCTTCCTGATTCTAACATTCAAGGAGTACGAACATTATATGCAGTATAATTAAGAAACTGAGGTAGCAAAGGATCTTGGCGTATTGGTGGAAAGGAATTTGAAGTTCAAATGTCACATAGCAAAAGTTATCCTCTAATAATTATCAGAGAATAATTATTAGAGGATA
This sequence comes from Typopeltis vanoorti, assembly GCF_054136105.1. NCBI lineage: Eukaryota > Metazoa > Arthropoda > Arachnida > Uropygi > Thelyphonidae > Typopeltis > Typopeltis vanoorti. The sequence continues at coordinate 73,806,258 of NC_143569.1, read as the reverse complement.
ATTGCGATGTTTAAAGCGAACCTCAAAAGACAGGTGTCGTTTTATCAAAACCTTTTAAAAACGTAAAGATAAGAAAGTCATTTTACATCTTTATAAGGTTTTGATAAAACCACACCTGTATTGTTGTGCGCAAATTTGGTCTCACGGGTTCCAAGGAGATAAAGAAACTGGAAAGGGTTCAAAGAAGAGTTACAAAGATTATATCGGGATTATAGGATTTAGATTATGAGGACAGATTGCGAGTATGTGGATTGCAGACTCTGGTTAACAGGAGAAAGAGGGGTAATAAGATAAAGGTCTATAAACTTTTAAATTGGTGTTACAGGATATCGTCTGTTAAAATCTTTCTTTTTATGGAAGGTGAGGAGAGAACATGGGGGCACCCATGGAAGTTAAATTTATTTGCAGTCAAGAAAAGGGTAAGACTAGGTTTTTCTCCCAGAGAGCAGTGAACGAGTGGAATAGTTTGCCTTTAGGGGTAGTGAGCGCATCTAGTGTGAATGTATTTAAGGGAAGGTATGATATTTGGTTTTGGCCTCCCTCGATGAGTGTTTGACTCCCTGGAGGTCTCAAATAATAATAATAATAATAATAATAATAATAATAATAATAATAATAATAATAATAATAATAGTGTAGAAGAGGTACTTGAAACTGTGAAAGACATAAAAACGAAACTAACTGTAGTGACAGAACCGCATAAATGGAGAATTGCGGAAAGAGATAAACACTCTCAAGTGCCAAATCGGGCATATACTACAAAAAAAAAAAAAAAATAGAGCTACAAATAGAGGGAATACCAAAAGCAAAGGCAGAAGATTTAAGCTCCATAGTGCAAATAATTGGCACCAACATTGGCATTCCAGTCACAACCCCGGACATCACCTCTGTTAACCGAGGATCACAAAAAAACAGAGACCGCCACCAATCATCGCTCGATTTACCAGCAAAAGTCTGAGAGACGGCATTCTAGCGGCAAGCAAGAAAACAAGGCCAACAACATCGATCCTAACTGACAAGCAGCTCCCAACACCAATTTATATATCTGAACACTGGACTCCATACTTTAAAAATCTTTTATACCAGGCAAGGAAAACAAAACAGAAAAAACTACAAGTTTCTGTGGATTAAGGATTCTCAGATATTTAGTAGCAAGAGAATCCGACCTAAGCAGTATAATATAGTATATTAACACTCCTCGTCCTTAAGATCAAGATTTAAAATTACTTCTAAAAACTATAGCATGGAGACTCCCAATCTGGGCAAACATATTTAGTCAGAAAATGTAAACTTCAAAGACTTCGACTCTTTGGAGAAATGTACAGACAACATTTCCACCAATACCGACTTCATCATCATACATACAAACATAAGAAGTATAAAGAAACACTGGCTTACATTGATAACACTTCTCAACTACACCTTGACAAACATAAACGTACATCCTGGCCGACGTTGCAATAAATGACACGGAAGTTTATGCATACAACATCAATAACTACCAATTCTACACCTTAAACCAAACAAAAGAGTAGGCGGAATCATGGCATTTATCAAAGAAAAATACAACACGACGGAAAACAAACATGTTTCGGAAACACAAAACTAAATATTGGAAATCACAAATAACGACATAAAAATCCACTCAGCTTTCTGCACGAATTAGAAGCATGGCTAAGCGGCAAGGAATCTCGTTCAACACAGGCTCATCCTAATAGGAGACATTAACATAAATACTCTTGACCACGCTTCTTCAGCCACTAACACATACCTTGGTATACCAAGTCAGTACAACATAAATCCTACCATTAACTCCCCAACAAGAGAGGAAATACTTGACAATTCACTAACACAATCATGCATTGACCATATCAACATACGGGCTCTCATCAATACATATACCTCATCAGTAATTAACACAAAAATCGCCGATCACTACTTTGTCTCAGTTTCGTTTCATTACACCCCCCCCCCCTCCCCAACAACACTACATAACTCTACAGAACTCCATCATATTAAAGAGCATTGTCGACAACATTATATATAAAAAAAGACTGGAATTGTCTACTCAAAATAAATGACTCTGTAACTTTATACGAAAACTTCCAACTGATTTCCATATAAATATACCAAAAAAAAAAAAAAAAGCAACAAAGCCTACACAAACGAGGTGACAAACAGATAATAATTCATGGATAAATGGCGACATTCTAAATATTATTACTGTAAAATAAAATCTATGGAAAAAACTTAAAAAGTCACCCAGTAACACACATTTACAAATCTTACACAAAAACACAGGAAATAAACTAACAACAAAAATTCGTAGGGCAAAAAGACGCTACTACTTCCAAAAATTCATGGAATATAACGACAACATTAAACAAACATGGACTACTCTCAACGAATTAGTAACCCGAAAAAAGAAAACTTCAGCACAATATTTTATTGCAAAAAGCTTCGGTCAGGACACAAACCAAGAGGAACTAGCAGACTCATTCAACCAGGCTTTCACAAACAACATCACACAACTCAAAAAAGATAATCTACCAACGATCAACAAAAAATTACCAACACACAAAGTCAAGAGCAAACTGTATTTTCCACCTGTAACAAAATAGGAACTAAAGGAAGCGCTCTTACAGTTAAAACCAAAGACCCCTCCAGGGAAAGACGAAATAAGACTCACAGACATTTTAACACACTTTGAACATATAAATCCAATACTTTTGAAACTCGTGAACATAATATTCGACACAGGCATTATTCCACAACAACTAAAAACTGCAATCATTACATCAATTTACAAATATGTTAAAAGAAATTATACATACGCAGAACTACAGACCAATAGCTAACCTAGCAGTCATCTCAAAAATTCTCGAAAAAAATAATACACACTAGACTACAGAACTATTTACAGAAGTACAACATTATCTCACAAAACCAATACGGCTTCGAGAAAACAAAAAAGCACCATTACCATATTAGAAGATGTTGCCAACGCCATAAACAAAGCCGTCGATAAAAACAAGTTCGCTGTCCTTATACTTATTGACTTAACTAAAGCTTTTGATACACTTGAACATGACGTACTGCTGACCAAACTATACTCAGTCGGAAGAAGAGGAGCACTGCATACCTGGTTCAGGACTATCTCTCGAGCAGAACAAAAGTAACATAAATAGGCACACATTACAGTCAGGATTTAAAATAAAACACGGTGTTCTACAAGGCGCGCCATATTATCACCAACGCCAGGGATTCTCAACATATGGTACGCGTACCACTGGTGGTACGTGAGCCACTGCCTTAATGGTACATCTAATATCTTGAATTAAATATAGTGGTACGCCACTGGTAAAGGTTCAGAACCCCTAACCTACTCTATAACATATATCGTACATTAGTGACGTTCATAATCTGGCCACACGAAGTCAAATATATCAGTACGCAGATGACACCGCGCTACTTGTAGTCCACACAGACATCAACTCGTCTCTCTCCAATACACAACAAGAACTAAATGAAATTACAACATACTTCTACCGAACTCAATTGTAATCAACGGAACCAAGACACAGATGTTAATAATACATAATCCGAGAATCATGCGCCCCGCACCACTATCTCTGTACTGTCGCACATATTGCATTAACAACAAAAATACCTGCCGATGTCCCGAAATCAAACCCGTAACACATGCAAAATACCTTGGCCTTTACATAGATTGCCACTTTAAATGGACAAAACATATTGATTGCCTACATACTAAATTCCGTATCATTGCAGCAAAACTCTTTCAAGTAAAAGGCATGATTCCATCTAACATGAAAAAAATATCCTTTATCACGGTATTTGCGAATCTGTACTCAGACACAGTATAACGGTCTACGTAAACACATCAAACATCTACCTAACAAAATTAGAAACATTACATAGGAAAATAATGTCAACAGTGATTTGGAGACCTTATATACAACAGCCAATATCCGAACCGCTTATGGCGATACACACAATCCTGAGCATTAAAAATCTGAAACACTATATAATGTCACTAAGGAATTACTTCAACAACGCCGATCGTAACAACAAACATATCGTATAACACGACCCACAACAAGTCTGTGCATCCCTGGACCCTTGAACAACTCACACGGTTCTTTTGTGAGATCACATCTGATACCCACGCTACTCAACAACCTACCAAGAAATTTAAAACACATAGTCAACCACAGAACATCGAAACACGAACTCTGGAAACTATACCAACACAGTTAATATAGCATTAACATTTATATACACTTCACAAATCACGCCTAACATTCCATCCATATACAGTACCAAACAACATAAATAGTGAAGGCTAATCCTACTCTCTTCATAAATGCTAACCCTAGCTTCGAAGTAGGGTGGATTAGCACGCCTTATTGCCATGATCAGAGCTTTAATAGCTCAATAACACCTTATCTCTACACTGTCCTTTACAGATAACGGGGAAGATGAAAAGCATTCTTGCTTCGCCCCTTTAAGCCAGTCCTTATAAGGACTATAAGGAGTTAGCGGTTACGGACGAAGTAGGATCTCTCTGTTTGTGAATAAACCGACATTACCAACAGCATGCTGATGAGATATGTCTTTAAAAACATCACAATCATCCTAATATATTTTGAAATTTCAAAATAAACATGAATGATACGGAATCGCCTACATGTTCACTAAAACATAACAGGTGAGAAAAAAATATTTATTAAAGGAAGAGAGTACTTGAAAATAAAGACAACTTCGCACAGAAGGCACCAGTTGTAACAGTTTGGCAACCTCTGGTCTAAAGACATAGCGTATAGACATAACAACATAATGATCACAGGGATAATTACAGCGCTTCTACAGAGGCTTCTTCGTAAGACAATTTTGTATAAAAATATGAACTCGACTACTAATCATAAGGTTCCCAGAACAATAAACATTTTTTTGTTAAAGAAATTGAAAAAGTTAACTTCTATTAATGATGAGCAAAAGTTATACTCACCATTACGTGGTATATCTCCTTGACTATCTTGATTATCGTAAGTCAAACAAAAGTTCTTATCTTCAGACATGTCCATGACAGTCAGATGAAGGTCCTTTACTAAACAAAAGAAGAAATATCATATATTATTTATATATATATATATGCTTCAAACAGTAAGAAGAAATATTCATTAAGACGACATTCAACTAATGGAAGATAAGTGAGAAGTTCAAAATGTATTCAAACTGTAAATGTGTTCGAAATAGCAACTCCAAAAACTCACTAACACTTTTTTTTGCAGTCGAAAGGTAAGACTCCTAAATATTTACGAAATGATTGGCAGCCATTCTGTACTTTTAGATATTAAAGAGAGGTGCGTTCAAGGCAATCGATGCTGTTTTGAGGAAGCCGGACGGGAGTATGGCAGACAAGTGTCCGCCATCTTAAGATCCTAAACCCAAACACTGGTATTGTTGTAAGAAATAGTTGTTTACGAAAGTTGTGTAGTCAGAATTTAATGCACGCTGATGAAACCAAAAGAATTTACAAGAAAAACCAATTCACTCGCGAAAAGCATTAGATAGATGTTTACATTCATGTTTCTCGGAAACGGATTAAAATCGGAATGGGTTCTTTTCCCTGGCTTACGGATAAAGGAATTTTGGCCATAAGCATTTAGTAATATAAGAGCAAAATCGACTGCTTGTTTATTTCTACAAAAACCGACTTTATTTTTACTTTTTTCTTCATGGTCTTTATTAAATTAATCACGTGTTTGAATAGTGATTTTGTTTTTTACTGGAGAAAGTGACACCAATAAAGATGCTATTTTTTAAATATATTTTACGTAAATTTCAGGGGGAAATGCATATTCCTCTAACAAAAATGAGTGGAAATGCATTGAAGTTGTAGTTTCGTGTGGCGTGCAATCTCAGAAGAAGACTTAAGATTTTATTTATTTATTTAATATTTTATTTATTCTTTCATACATCTCCGAATTTCATATTTAATTGTTCAAGAACATTTTGATAGCCTCTGTACCCTGATGAATATCGCACACACGCAAACACACACACGTGTTCTGCTCAGTGACAGCATAAATAAAAATTTATGCTCGTAACTTTATTGAAAATAAATCAGTGAAGCCTGTGAGAAGATACTTACCACCAGCAGCATCGTAATGGGTAGGATTAACCCAAGACTGTTTGAAGGGTATAGTAACATCATCACTATTAAAGAAAAGGGGAAAACAAAAAAGGAAATTGAGGGGAAAAGCGAGTTCATATCATAATTGAGTATCAAAGTATTGTCTTTATAACGATCTAATGGTATGAAACAAAAATAATCACTCACGTGTTATTTACCATACGTACGTCCAGTGATCTTGACTGGAGATTGAAGTTATAGCTTATGCATGTGAAGTTCTGCAACCATCCATGGGGCATTGTGGTGCCGTAAACATACCATTCACCGGAAAGCTGCAATAATAATATATCAGCATTTAACGTTGTTAACCTTGACGCACTTAGAGAAAGAAATTTAATTTTTACACTTTTTATACGTAATATAATAACTAATTAAAAATTTGCTTTACGACATTTACCTGCCTTGAGTTAAGATATAGACCATCGTCTCTGTCATCACAGACGTTGGCTGAGAGATGGTAGCATTTGATTGTCACTACTATAAGGAGATACGCAATGACACTCTGCAGGCAGCGAAACATGTCGACAGAATGGCGACAAACCACGGAAGTGAAATCATTACCTTTGTATGAGCCTTTATATAATACTCTTCAGGAAATAGTGGAAATTGTTACAACAGTTTTTTTTTTCTCTCTCTCTTTAATTTTTTTTTTTTTTTTATAACAAGCGCCATTATTGCAGTTCTTGCGAAAATCACCTGTCAAAGTGAAGGTCACCATTTCAGCTGAATTAACATGCGAAATAACAGAGAAAACGAATCGACTAAATTCATATTTAATCTAACGATAATTAAATCCTTTTATGACTACGTGTTTTTGTTATTATTATTATTTTTTTTTTTTTTTGGAATTTACATTTATCAAATAAGGATTATTTTTTCAAATGATTAAACTTATATCTGCTAAGATTTGGATTCTGTAGTTACATAAGAAACAACACGGCTGATTCAACAATCGTTACGTAACTAAACGCAATAGTCATATGCACACACGCACTATGTACACGTTGAAAAACGTAAAAAAAAAAGTAAAAAGTAAACGTTGACATTCAAAGAGAAGATAATTTCTTCAGCTGAAGTGACATTGAAATAACAGAGAAAACGAATGGACTAAATTCATAGAATTTATTCTGAATTCATTTAGAATAACTAAATATTTTTATGATTAAATCTGTTGTTATATTTAGGAATTTACAGTTATCGAATAAGGATTATTTTTTTCAAACGATTAAATTTATATCTGCTGAGGTTTCGATTCCATAGTTGGATAAAAAAAGAAACCGTTTAAATTGTTATGTAACCAAACACCACACACACACACACACACACACATTGTGAAAGGCAAAAAAAAAAATTAAAAGCATCCCTCACGATGCTCTGCTAATTTATGCTTACCTACGTGATTTGTGGATTGAACGGAATCTCTATACTTCAATCCAGCACGTTGTGGATTGGTTTCGAATCCCTCCGTGGGTATTATAGTTACCCTTGAATGGCTTAAGGTGAGATTTGAATTTGATCTCCAGTGTGCGATCACTGCCACTTAGCTTTTTGGACGTCTGAAATGGGTTGAAGTTCGACGTTTGGTTTCCACAGCAGGAAACTTGGATTACGTCACCAACAATCTACCACAGCATTAAAACATCGGACCAGTTTATAGAATTTCGTGGGCGAGATTCACATAAAAATTATGTTGCCGGAAATATGGTGTATGTGCGTGTGTGCGTGCGTGCGCGCGCGCGTGTGCGTGCGTGTGTGTCTTTTAAGTGGTTTAATATCAATATCTTTTTAAACGTCTTTTTGGACGTCTGAAATGGGTTGAAGTTCGACGTTTGGTTTCCACAGCAGGAAACTTGGATTACGTCACCAACAATCTACCACAGCATTAAAACATCGGACCAGTTTATAGAATTTCGTGGGCGAGATTCACATAAAAATTATGTTGCCGGAAATATGGTGTATGTGCGTGTGTGCGTGCGTGCGCGCGCGCGTGTGCGTGCGTGTGTGTCTTTTAAGTGGTTTAATATCAATATCTTTTTAAACAAAATTTGCAAAGACGACCATCGGCATTCATTCGTACATATTACTGCTCACTGCAATGCGGAAACGTTAGCTGCATGGAAATCACGTGTAAACGAGAGCCTGCACACAAATGACACATAATAGAACGCTAATGAGGCAAAATGATGTTTGTTTAGTAGACATTTGATTCACTTTCTTCCCTTCAGTTAATGGACAACAGAGTGAGCATTGCATTATGGGATAGATACTGAGACAATGCGAAGGAAACAGATTCTATATTCAAGTTGACTAGTCGCAAATCTACTTTCAGTGTCAATGCGATTTCACTTGAGTAATGATTAAAACAGAAATACAATTTCTTGTCTATTATTACTTAATTACATCATATGGCCAATGAAGAGTGTAATAGTCTGAATATTTAGCTTAACTGCAAAGTGAAAAATAGTTGAAACTACAGAAAAGGCAGCATTCGGAACTTAGTAAACCTCTGGCTATTTTTTTTATATTGTAGTAATCCATCGACTTGCGAGTGAAGTCCTCTTGCCTCACATATAGAAATATATTTTGCAAATATCACTTCAACAGTTAATTCTCTCCTTTGGAAGAGTTACCTTATCAGGAACCCTTGAGAATTTTATAAATAGGAATACTTATTTGAGTACACTCCTTTACCTCACTATTTTCAGAGATAAAAAATTAGACAGAGAAATAGTAGAGGTAAAAGGATGTACTTAAATAAGTATTCCTACTATTTATGAGTATACAAGGAGAAAACTGGTCGAGATAATTTATTCTTTCAAAAGGAAACTCATAGACTACTTTTAGCCAAGTACACATTACCAGTTACCCAAACTGACGTGCTCGCTTTCCAACCAAGAGGCTGTTGTTCGAATCCTTCGTACACAGGGATGTTGTTTTCAGGGGAATATGAATTTCATCAATAGATGAGAGATCGCTCTTTCATTTATTTCAGTTTGGAAGTGGCTTGATAAAATTCTGTTTGATATTTAAATTAGGCTTTCTGGAATATGTAAACATAAACAAATGACAAAAAAAAAAAAAAAAAGAAACATAGCCCACACATGGCACTGATGTATCATAGGTTTACAATGTTAATGGGTGGAAGAAGAAGAAGAAAAAATTAAAGCTGGAATTTAAATAATCACCAGGGTGTGTTGAAACTGAAACATTATTATCTGGAGAGGGAACTTGTACAGGTGTTTTGTACGTATAATGAGAATGAGTGGATCCACTTACACCTGGTGCAGAATGACGCGATTCCATCTAGACTGTGTCAACTATAAAGCTTCCACGAAGATAATGGTTGAGTGGGTGTGTTATCTCGAAAGATAATGGTTAAGTGACTGTATTATTACGAGTTGTGAGCATTTTAAAAGGATTAACTAATTCGTACTATCTAATCCAAGCACTAAGCTTTGAAACTACAATAGATGGCGCGATGCATTGTGCTATTGCCAGAATTCTGACTGTCTAATTGAACAACAACATAATGTAGATCGCTTCAAATTACAATACGAGATGCGATATCTCTTAATTTTTTTTCTCTTTTCTCTTTCAGTGCGAAAACATTTTCATTCACATTATAGCGGAAAGCCGAATTCTGTTTTTAAAGGCTGTGGCTTCTATAGGCTTTAGTTCTGTTTTAATTTGGACATCTGTAAGGTTATTATGCTGGTATAAGTTAAAGCGTCGCTAATGAAAATTTTTTTGCAGCAATCAGAATGAAGAACGAAGGGACTTTTCTAATTTCTTATAATTTATAATTCTTCGATTAGAAAAGACTTGAGTTCGAATCTCACTGTAATGAGAGCCATGTTTATTTTGGCATTTTTGACTGAATATAAATGACTTCTTGTTACAGAGGTGGCAGAGTTTTTTACCCAAGAAACTCGAGTATTTTAATTCCGGTTGCAAACTAATCTGTTCTCTGACAGATAATTCGCGGAGTGCAGCAACAGGATTGCAATTGTTTAGTTAGTACAACTTCACGAGCAAAGCAGGTTAGGGAAAGGTTAATGCCATCACTTTGGAAGCTATAAACAACCAGGATGAAGGGGGAGAAATCCTGTCCATCTTTTTAAACCTTATTGTCATCTGTCGAGTTGAGTGATATGCAAATTTCATGCATGTTGGTGTTTACAATGCCACAGTGGTGAGTTTTGCAACTACTTTGTTTTCCTCAGATATCGCTTTGCATGACGCACAATGTATTCCTGAAAAGTTCTGTAGCATTGGATTACTGGATGGCGTGCTACAAGGCCTTAAACATGATACTTTAATTTTGATCAGCTTGCATATTGGCATTATATCTCTCACATTATGAACATATCCTGTTACTGCATGTTCTTGCTCAATCAAGTTTGGGTACAAACATTTCATTATCATACTACCTCCTAAAATATACAAATAGGTGTGTGTTTTAACGACTCTAATCACTTAACGCAGCCTCTAGTATACAGGGCAGTTCTATCACATAATACGCTTTATTATTATTATTATCATTTCTATATTCTTTTTTAATTAAAAATTAAACTAGAAATAATAATGATGAGGTACTTCAATCACATATGAAGAAGACTGTTTGGTTTACCAGTTCTGAGCATTTTTCACTGTTTCTTCACGCTGTTTTGCTGAGACAGTGGGAATGCATCCTACAAACCAAACTGAATTAATATCGTTGCTTAATGAATTAGGCCTAATGGATTCTTCATAATCATCTGTAGAAAAAATCGTACACATGCAGTAGCAAACCCTAAAAGATAACATACACGACTTTATTACTTGTATCCTATTTCACGAATCCTTAATTTTTTTAAAATCTTTTTTAGCACTTCTTAATTTTCTTGATTTGTGTTAAATCACTTGGAATAACTGCCATTATAAAAATATACCTTCGTATGATATTGATATCTAAAAAAAGTGATGCACTAAATTACCTTATTTTTTTTTCTGTTCTTTGACAATACAAATTAATCCATGTATAGACACTTCTCTCCGTACAGATCGTTCCAATATCCAGCTCATTCATGGAGAAAGAGGTATGGTTTACAGGGATGATGAAAAGGCAGAGGCTCTTGCAGATGCATTGGAACTACAGTGCAGTCCCAACTACATGTATGCGGACCTTCCCTTCATTGAGAAAATCCACCGACGCGTTCGCACTCCGCTCTGTCAACCCTGCAGCCGTGAAAATATTTGTCACACCTCGGCTAAAGAAGTCTACTCAATAATTAGAAAAATTAATAACAAAAAAAAAAAAAAAAAAAAACCTATGCATAAAAGTCCAAGTGAGGTCTTACCAAGGCCTTTAAAGAGGCAAAATGACATCCTTATCTTTACACGTGAACGTTCGTTTCAACATTGCAATTACTTTTCAGTTATATTTGCAATCTTTGCCACATGGCAATGAACTTCAACTTCCGATCTACTAACACTCCAAGATCTCTAGTCTCATCAGTTTCTTCTGGCATAATCCCACCAATATAATACGACACTAGATATCTAATCACGCCAAAGTGAATGACTTTGCATTTACTGACATTGAACTGATATCCATTTTCCCATTCCCACAGTTCCACCTTATTGAAATTATTCTACAAATACTGCATATCAACAACATTCCTGATTACCCTACCTATCTTTTCATCATCAGCAAATAACTGTGTGTGTCACTTGTCAAATCCTTCCGGATATCATTAATGTGCAGATTGAATAACAGTAGACCAAGCACTGATTCTTGTGTTACACCACTAGTTACCTTAATTCTTACAGACTCATATCCCCCATATACCACTTTTTGATATCTGTCAGTCAGTCATCCTCTTATCCATTCTAATATTCTATAACCTAGACTCATATTTTTCTCCAATTTATGCAGCAGTCTGTCATGCTGTATTCTGTCAAAAGCCTTAGCAAAATCCAAAAGCATCATAGTGGATCCATTCCTTTTGTCTAACTTAATGGTAACATTGGTATAGAATGTGAGCAAGTTGCTAAAACATGACCTGCCCTTAGTAAACCCATCTTGCTCATTGCAAAGTAGAGATTCACTGTCAACCCATTTCTGAATGCGATCCCTAACTTAATCTTATTTGGAATCTTATTATCTGAAACCAAGATATTGGGACTGAGCTCGCGTAAAATTGATGATTTTCATCTGTTTTATTTTATTGAGTTTTTCTCTGTGGTGTAGAGTTTCGTGTATTAAGTGTTTTATAATATATTTTTGTTAAGATATTGTAATAAAAAATAAAGCTTAAAATGGCGCCGAAAATCCTCAAGAAACGTAATGCTAAAAAGAGCAGCGAAGTCGAAAACAAGAAGGTTAAAGAAGTTATTGAAGATATTGAGCTGGTTTTTGAAAATGAATTAACCTCCAAAATAGCAAAATTAAAACAGATTATCCGAGAGAAGGCGCGATAATTAAAGAAAGTCGAGAAGAGTTTGAATGAACATAGGAAGGAAAAGAATAAGAAACAACAAAGCACGGAATCAGTAAGTAACGAAAATCTGGTCAGTAACGTTGTTTGTAAAAAGAAGAATGTTATTTGGTATGGCGACTCTATCCGAAAACATGGTATTGATGAGCGGGTTATAACTTCGAGTTTTCCAGGAGCAAAAATTAAAAATATAACGCAAGCAATTCAAAAATAAAAAAAGAAATATGAACGAGATCGTAATTGTAGTAGGTACTAACGACTTAACTGGCGTTTAGTATGAGAGAGGACATGAAAGGGTTGTGGGAAGAGACGAGAGTGAGGAAGTGAAAATCGTCAGTATATTACTTCGATATGATAAAACTGAATTAAGAAGAAGGGTTATGATGGCAGACGATTCGATGCGTAGGCTATGCAGAAGGAATGGATGCGAGCTTTTGGATGTGTGGAGTGAGTTTGAGGGAAGAATGAATTTGTATAAGAGGGATGGCGTACACCTGAATGTGTTTGGTATCAGGAATCTAGAAAAAATATTAATTGGTATGAGATAATGAGTGTAAGAGAAGACAATGTTATGTAACTGTGTTAATGACGAGAATGGGCTTTGTCATGGAAATGTTGACGAGGAGAGAACGATTTCGACTTTGTGTTCGTCCGGTTCGGACCCATCAAACGTCTACATGATGATCTCTACGTGTATAGGGCACTAGAGAAGAATAGAGATCTATTCGGGAAAAGATGGGAATTAAGAAGGGCTATGATGGCAAATGATTCGATGCGTTGTCTGTGTAGAAGGAATGGATGCGAGATTTTGGATGTGTGGAGTGAGTTGCCCAACTGTGGCATGCAGACTGCAGACAAAAGTATGCAAATAACATGCAGGTAGATTATTATATCTGTACACGAATGCACGGATTATCAGAAACAAAGGGGTAGAATTTGTTGCCTTAGTGAGACCTGGCTATCAGAATCAGACATACTAACTGGTACTGAGAGTATAGAGTACAGCATTTTTAGGAAGAATAGACGAGATCGGAGAGGGGGGGGGGGCTGCTAATGATATCGGATGACTTGAATCCTGTTAGTGTTGAGAACTACTACTACTAACAGTACTACTACCTACAGTATTTCATGTGCCAGTGAGTTTGAAGCTATCTGGTGTGAGGTGAAGACCTGGCGGATCGGTTTCTAGTGATGAAGAAATGCATCACCAAATAGAGACCATGAGCACGAAAAGAGTAATTAATCATAATGGGAGACTTTAATTATCCAAATATTAATTCGATAGCGCTAGAATCTCATGAGAAGAGTGAAACTGAATTTATTGACTGTTGCGAGACAACTTCCTCAAGCAGCATGTGACAGAAAGAACTCGAGGTCAAAGAGTTAGATTTGATTATAGTGTCAGAAGGTGTTTCAGTTAAAGACGACTATTCTGCCCCCGATTGGTCACAATGATCTTGTGACCAACTGGATTCATAAACTCACAGTGATTCATAAAGTTACTCACTTGGGAAGTGACTAAATTGATGAATATTCCAATCAGAAAAAGTTACATTCTGCACTACGAAGCAGGAAATTATGACCAACTATGGAGTATACTGAGTTCAGCGGAATTGAGAATTATGCCGGCTGCTGGATAGGAAGAATACCGACCGTGCATGGGAAGCAAGTAAATAATACTTAAATAATGCAATATCAGAATGTGTCCCGAGAATTCGACGAATAAATAAGGCCGGAGTCAAATGGATGTGTAATCTTATTTGCAAGAGATCCGTAAGAAAAGGATGATGTGGAAGTGAAAAAGGACGGTGTTTTGCAAGTAAAAGAAAGAATGAATATGAAAGAATAACTTTACTGAATGTAGATGGCACTAGGGTGACAGATGCAGAAGAGGTTGTTCAACTAATGAGTGCCCATTTTTTTAACAGCTATCCACCTGGTGTACGCGACATTGAGCTATCTGCTACCTTTCACTGGATGAAGAAACTCAGGTGGATCAGGACGAGGAATTAGAGCTGTTGCACAAACTGAATAAGAATTCAGCAATAAGGACTGATGGGATATCAGCACGTGTGCTAAAAGGGCGTTAGCTGAACTGGCTATTCCTTTGATCAGGCTGTTTATTACGAGTTTCAGAACAGGGAAGGTTCTGCATGAATGGAAAGAATGTATGGTAATTCCATTGCACAAAGGTGGTGCAAAGACCGATGTATTCAACTATCGACCAATTAGTGTTAGCTGATTTCATCTGATTTGATTATAGTGTTTCAGTTAAAGACGACTATTCTACTTCTGGTTGGTCACAGTGATCATGTGTCTCAGGAGTGAGCAGGAAATTTTTTCCAGAAATTAAATAATGCAGTAATCATCAGGCGGGTGCTGTTGAAACAACGAATCGTCAATACGCAAGTCTCCAAAGCTGAGCAAAGTTCACTTCAAAATTTCTCGACTTTAGTTTATAATAAACATCGATGAAATATGATAAACCGGAAAGGCTCTACTCTCTGGATAGAATGGAAAATACACATGGAAGTAAAGAAATTTCAATTAGGTGATCATAAGCTGTTTACGTCTAGTAATATTTTTCTCTCTTATTGTGATTTTGTTTACTTCTTCTTCTTCTACGCGTTATTCCCGCTTCCTATGCAGGGTCCGCGTGTTACTTTTTTTTTTTTTTAGATGCGACTTCTTGTTAGTACTACTCCCAACCGACCCGTCGCCTGGTCTGCCGCTGGGGGGGGGGGGGATATATTTTTGACTGTAGAGGCGTATGTTCACGGGACCGGTTTGCCTGTTTGCGGGATGAAAAACGCCAGATAAACTGGCGAAACAAACCCTACTGACCGCGCCCAAGACCGGCTAACTTGGCTATGCCGGAGGAAGATCCTCAAATTCCTCACGTCTACAACGGGAATCGAACCTGGGACACTCCTTCCCCAGGCATATGGTTGCGAAGCGCAAAGCCACTAGGCTAACCGCGCGGTCGTGATTTTATTTACTGAATGACAATATAAAAATTTCCATTTCTGTCTGAAGTTTTAAGCAGGCGTAAATTCTTCCCCATAAGTTAATGATACATTTAATAAGTATAAAGATCGTCCCTCCTTGTAAAAGCTTCGATTGAAATATGCCGCAAGTTCTACCTGGTTAACACTGCTTAACATTAGGATATTTCCACTGCATTATCATATATTCAAATGCGAACTATGAAAGCTGGAAATATCTGCTATTTCAATTAATTTACTCGGTCGAAATGTCTTTTAGGCTCCTAACTATGTTTAACTCACGTGAACCACTGATGTAGGATTTTTTATTACGTAAATATTTCGTCCTAGGTATCTTAGGACCTCATCAGTACAGTAAGGAATCCAAATTGCGTGCAGTGGCGCGTTGCGGCCTGAACTCAAATTAACGCAATTTACTAAACGCAATTTGGATTCCTTTGTAAGTACGCGCCCTTTCTTTTGTCATTCCTAGCATTGCCTTACTGCACTGATGATGTCCTACGATACCTAGGACGAAATATTTACGTAATAAAAAATCCTACTACTCTGGTTCACGTGTGTTAAACTTAGTCATGAATTCTTCACATGTTTCTCTATATAATCAAGTTTTAGGCCTAGTTAATAATTTTATATAGATGTTAAATTGGAATTTAGACAGCTATGTTGTCATGCGCAAGTTAGCGATTACTCATGTTGTACGATCTCCGGTTGAGAATAAGCCGATATATGAACAGCAGACTGATGATCTGCTACTACGTAGATCATATTCGTTCTGAATATTTTACGCTTTAGCGGAAACAGTGTAAACTAAAGACACTTTCCCACACAGAGCGGCAGCTAAAATAGTTCGAAGTTAGGAAATTTCAGGTCTAAAGACATGGCGGTTTTTTCGAAAAGTTAAAATTCTCCACAAATACACAATTGGTGTCTTCTATGATGAGTACTTTTAAACGGATTGCTTTCAGAACCCATTCCAGTGCGAAAACAACTGAGGCAGAATGCCCTTTGAGCGACTTCTTTTCACCTTACTTTTAGACCCCTTATTAAGAAAACCTGTCCACTCTTCCACAAGAAGAGGAATTCTGTTATTACTAATAGTCTTCCATCCTACGTATGTCTTTACAAGCGATGATAATGATGGAAATGAAGAGTTTCGCTTGCAGTAAACGAATTCATGTAAGTGACAAGGATTTTCTTTCTACTTCTTCCCCAAACTCTTACAGAGATGAATCTGTTATGCATTTTATGGGATTGAGTAGTTGGGTGGGAAATGTCTAAGGCGTGTTATATATTAGTCACATGAAGTCAAAGTTCAAAAGAAGGCATGGCTCACACGCTTTGGTGTAGTCATCTTACTCGTGGGAATATGTCTGTGTTTTATTAGCACTTTGCTTTCAGGTCTTTACTTATTATTATTATTATTTATTTTATTTTTTTCCCATTTTCTTTATATTCGGATTTCTCCTATGAATAAAGGAATGTCTTCAGTTGATAATTTAATTTCATTTTCCACTGAGAGAATGCGTTATTACTGGAGACCTGATGTGAATTGAAACAGTTGCATGTTTGCTGTGCAGGTGTCTGTTAACATGATCGGAACGATTGGCATATTCTCATCTTTCCTTAAACAGAAGCATTATACGTTATAGACGGCAAATGATCCGCATTCAGAGTATTAAATTTTCCCATTACTATTCCTGCACCATAGTAAGATGGTACTGTCGATACATTTTCACTTCAAGAGAGGAACTATCCTTCTGTATTAAAATAATACTTTCAAATATCCAATTACGAGATAATATTGCTAACTTCAGCACTTCATTGAACCTAATCAAAAGTCGATAGATTAACCCTAACACGCATTTTTTACCAGTAAATATTACGAAATTATTGAAAATATCGACATTCTTACATCTCACATAGCGTCTCTTCTTTAATGTACCAACCATATACATATGGTAGCCACTTACAGAATGCCTAATTGACAATTATTATAATGTATTATAATATCATCGACCGGTGAGTGAAGACCTTTCTCTTCACGCGTAGAAATATCATATTTCGCACATATTTGCTTCTACGGTTCGTTCTCCAGTCTGGGAGCGTGAATATGTCGGAAACACTTGAGAATTGCAGCATATAAATAGGAATACTTATGTTAGGTAAATCCTGTTATCCCTATTATTTTAAAGGTGAAAGATCAAACGCAGAAATGTGTTCTTAAATATTTTATCGCAACAATAAGAAGAAATATGGAGATAATTTTTCTCTTATTGAAGGAAGTCGGTAGAACACCTTTAGGTAAAGCATTATCTCGATCAATCCCATATCCTGGTTAGCCGAATTGTTACCGTACGCATCCAACCAAGATGCTCGATGTTTGAATCTCGCCTCGGGCATGAATGTTCGCGATTGTCAATTATAAAGTTCTCACGAAGGTAATGGTTCGTTCTCCAGTTGTGAGTGCTTCCACGTGGGGATTTCTGGTCGCGTATGAAAGACATTTACTAGAAATACTACACTGCGTTATTCAGTAGTGGTCCGATACAGATAATGCTCTAAAAACTCAATTCTCAGATTGAAATTCCCCCGACCAGTTTTGGAAAAGAAGATTGTAAGACGCCTTAGAAATTAATTTCTCGACTGAATGAATTTCATAAAACCAATTTGTTGCAATGTGTTTAATAAGTATTTAGTCGACTGTTTATGCAGAAAAGCTGATGTTCCTACATTTCGTCTGTTCCTACAGACAAATTCTTACCAGGTTATGCAACAGCTCTTCAACCTCATTTTCATGAACCTCTAAGTCTTCATCGAATGTAGCAGTAGCATTTTGCACCAAGTGACACACAACTGGTTGATAAATCTTAGCAAAGTGAGCACTCGTTAATTGAGCAATCTCATTAGCTTCCGATACTAGAGAACCATTTGCATTCAATAAAGTTATTCTTTCGCATTCATTCTTTCTTTTGCTTGCGGCATAACGATAAAAATCTTTGGGATTGCCTTTAATTTGCATGGCCAATTTCTTTCCATACTCAGATTTAGGTTTCCCACAATACTTGTTACTTTTCTGGTCTGTGCTTCATACAACGTTTGTATGAAGTAATATGATTTTGACGGAATACCCATATGAGTCGAAAACCTGAAAAAGGGTAAAATAAATATTTTTGTGTTAATTTTGTGATGTTCACATACGATGAGTGTGGATTGAGACTACTCTGTCGATATTACTGCTGTCTCTGCCTGAGGGACAACAGCATTGGGTTATGCCTACTATCAGCATTACAAAGGAATGACAGTTTCAAATAGCGAAACATACAGGCAGCTCGTGAGAGGCAAACTAACTTACATCATCTACTTTGTGAACGTATAAATAAATTAATACTTTTTTTTCCTTATTTGAAATGAGCCCCTCTGGTATTGTATTCCATTAAAAGATCGTTTTGATCTTTATCCTTGTTTCTGATTACTGTTATTTATACAGTAATAATTTGTCATTCGTGTAAAAATTAATATCATAATATCATAGAGAGAGAGAGGCGTACAGGAAATATTATTAGATGGTGATCTACAAAGGAAGGTTGAGGATGTCGTTTCCTTTAAATGCTACTATTAGTCCGGTTAATTAATTCTTGATATTCATATAACTTTCTTTCACTAAATGATAAAAATGTTTTTTTTCATTAATATTTTCATACGAAAATTTTGTATCTTTTAGTTTAATGCAGATAATTATTAGGAAAAGTTAAAATTTAAAAGCAATTTTTTAAAACACTCTACTACTTTTATACACCTTTTAATTTTTAAAATAATTTATTCATATTCGAATGCAATTCAATATTCGATGCCTATTGTGAGATTATTCGAGGTCGACCGTGAGATGCGGTGATCAATACCCTTGGAGGGTAATGGATGGCAATGCTGTAGCCAATGAAGTTCTAGCTGAGGCTCGGCTATTGCTGTTACCCTCCTGCCATGATCAGAGCTTTAATTGCTCAATAACACCTTATCCCTACACTGTCCTCTACAGATAACGGGGAAGATGAAAAGCATTCTTGCTTCGCCCCTTTAAGCCAGTCCTTATAAGGACGATGCCTATTGCTGGAACTCTGGTTACGGCAAGTTGGACTTAAATTACAGGAATAACACAAAAATTCTACCGATCATAGCTAACACTACTGCCCTCAGAGGGCGAGCTTAATTGCTTACAAATCTACCATTCCCAAACAACTCTCATTACAGATAAAGGGGAATATGAAAAGCACTTGTGCTTCACCCATCCTGTCAGTAATGTCAATGGTGGTGGTCAATGGTCGATGCCTATTACAAATGTGAAATTCCACTCTTCGTAGTATATAGTATAGGTTCTCATTTAATAAATCTACAGTATATTTTAAATGGAATCTTGGATTCGCGTTATTTTAACTTTTACTGATAAAGTATAACAAAGTTTTTCTATATACAAAGTGTAACAAAATTTATTTCCTAATGAAAGATCATAAGCAGGTTTAAGGCAATAATTACTTTAATATTACGATATAAACGAATAATAGATATTATTTTTTTAATGGTTCATAATCAGTTAAAAAGAAGCAAAATAGTTAATATATCGTGACTGGATTGTTTTGTTGACTGATTTGATTCCTTTCAGTTCTCTAGTTTTGAATAAAGGTTTCTTTAGAAAACATTTATGCCTCTTCATATGCTGAAGAGATCTTAAATTAAATTTTAAAATAAGGAATGCCCTATTAAATATTGTATTCATATTTAGCTGTTTAGAATATAACCCAAACAGTCCCATCTATCTGAAGGAAGTTTCCGAGTACAAAGGATCACAAATGATAGTAGAACACTCAATGCTATTGTTTACATTTTCTAGATGGTGGTGACCTTCCTGTGTTCTTCCTAGCAATTATTTGTGATAGATTTATTTGGTTTTGGTTTGTTTGGATTTACGGCCGTCAACTCAGCCTATGAACCCAGTGTATTATGCTGTTAATTGCGTGTGTTCCAATGGCCAGGTTGCCGGCTTTACGGGATGAAAAACCCGAATTTCAGGGAGCGAACAACCCGTCGATCACCACCGTATAAGACCGGCTAACTCACCTTCAACTGAAAAGCCCTACTAGGGAGGGATTAAATCCTGGGTTTTAATCCCTACCAAAGGGCATAGTCAAAACTAACTGATCTACGGAGGCTCTGAGTTATTTATGAGATCTATCAGAGTGCATTTCGGATCTCGTTTACAATTCTGTTGTGGTATCTTCTGCACTTGTTATAGCGATCAAGTGTGCTTCCGTAGTACAATTGAAGGAAAGACGGGACAGAACGCCGTTCGTTTGAAAAAAAAAAAAAAAAACCGAGTTCGATTCTAGCCATGACGCTAGGAATTCCTATATGGGCTTTATTAATTAAGTGCCAGTTATCCTATGTAATAGAGATAGATAGTGGGGGTTTCTACTCCAGAAGCTCCGGTATTTTCATATCGCATTCGAAGACATATCGGCCAAAGAACACAGAAAGATTTTTTACAGACAAAATTACATTACAAGAATGCCACGTATCATATGCGAAATCAAATACATAAAGGGACTACCTCATCGCTAACATGTTTATGGATGATTTTTTTAGGGCGGGGTTCAGATTCTTCTTGGCAAGGAATGAAAATCAGTTATTGCTTAGCTTACGTTGTCTGCATGATTAGTGAAGAGAGAGAGAGAGAGAGAGAGAGAGAGAGAGAGAGAGAGAGAGAGAGAGAGAGAGAGCGGTCCAAGTTTTATTTCATAACGAATTCAAGTACTCATTCTATTTTTATATCATATAACACAGCATCAGCACAATTAGTTTTGAAAAGTAATCTTTCTTTATACAAAATGCTGGAAGAATTAATATAAATGAGTTAAAATGCTGGAAGAATTAATATAAATGAGTTAAAATGCTTCATTCATATTTAAATAATTCAATAATCATCAGTCAAGTGTTGTTGAATCATCGTATCGACATTACG
This sequence comes from Typopeltis vanoorti, assembly GCF_054136105.1. Lineage (NCBI taxonomy): Eukaryota > Metazoa > Arthropoda > Arachnida > Uropygi > Thelyphonidae > Typopeltis > Typopeltis vanoorti. The sequence continues at coordinate 73,784,544 of NC_143569.1, read as the reverse complement.
ATGTTTGGCAAGTCTTCAAAACAGAGTCAAAGATCACTTCAATATTTCTCGACTTTAGTTTGCAATAAACATCGGTGAAATAATACGAATCGCTAAGGTACTTCTCTCTGGACAGAATGGAAAACACACCACCTGGAAGATAACGAAGAAATTTGAATTAGGTGATCACCAACTATTTACGTCTCGTAATTTAATTCTCGCTTCCTATATTACCATCTTCAGGGAACATAATATGTTCCCTGAAGATGGTAATATAGGAAGTAATTTAAATATAGGAAGTATTAATTAAAGTTTTTTTTAATTAATATAACATTATACGTTGTTTTTCTCTAAAAATTGACAGTTATGTATCACCAAGGTATAAGTTTATCTACAAGAATTGAATGATGAACAACATAAAAATTTCCTAAACAGTTTTAAGCAGGCTTAAATTCTATCCCATGTGCTAAGGAAACTTAATATCATCTCCATAAGAATGCAAATTAATAAGTTTTAAGATCATCTTTCCTATATTAAAAATACTTCCATTTTAAATATGCAACAAGTCACTTCCCAAATCCTGCTTAACATTAGGATAATTCCTCTGAATGCTATCTTCCAAAACAACTACGAACTCTGGAAGGAGTCATAATATCTCCTGTTAGAGATATCACGTAAATTCCTATAAATTTACGTAATCCAAATGAAACCTTTGAAGCTCTTCTACACTAATCATATAAAGGTGTTAAATTGAAATTTAAATAGTTATTTTAAATAGTGAGTGATAGGGTGTCATTAGCTTAGACGGTTTTGGATGAAGCCAATCAGTAAGATAGAACTGGGTTCAAATCACTTGTAGAACCAAACGAAGAAGAACATTTCTTACGGCTTCTCAATGGAAGGTGATTTAACCTTTCTCATACGATTATGGCAGCGTTTCTGCCCATAAATGCGCCGTTTTAATCCCATAAAAGACACAAACCCAGTCTAGCAGAACACACGACGTTTAAACCCAAAATGTATATTTTGGCATATGACTCACATATACCAAATAATACACATATGACTTACATAAGCGTATTATTATACACAGATAATAATAATAATATAAAATAATATTATAATAATAATATAAGAATATAAAATCGTCGAGTACCGAACACAAAGCTTCCAGAACAAACAATTGTTCTTTCTTTAATGAATAAATCTACATTAATGATGATGGAGTAAAAGGTATACTCACCATCACGTGGTATTTCTCCTTCATCTCCTTGATAAACGTAAGTCAAACAGAATTTATTATCTGCAGACATGTCCATGACAATCAGATGAAGGTCACTTACTAAAAATATAAACAAAAATATTATATATATTAAATCTGTAGATATATTAAAAAGTGGGAACTGAATCAAATCCAAAAATATGTACTATCGCTTTTTTCTTAATTCTAATTGTTTTATAACTGATTTGGCAGTTATTCTGCGATTATAAAAATGTGTTATTATAAATATATATAAATAATTATAAATGTCTTAGATTATAAAAGTAACTGAAGTGAAGGCAATCGATGATTTTGTAAGCCATCGGGGAGAGAGTATGGCAGAATAGAGTCCACCATACGTTGATCGTAAATCCAAACACATGTAGAACTTACACTGTTTCCAGCAAGATAAACTAAATACTCCGACTGGTTAGATCATTTAGAAAAGCAATGCTTCAGTTTTCGCAATCGGTTCTAGATCTGCGCGACATTTTTATTCGTTTTGTTTACGTGTGTTCTACTAATATTTAGAAAGAGAGAGAATTTTCTACTAAGCGCTGTAAATGTTCTTTGGTGACCAGCTCGAATATTTCTTAATCCCATCTTGTATTGTCTGTTTTGAGAATTCTGCTTGACAAAGGCATCGCTTATGACCGAGGAATAAGTAACTGCCTTATTAACTTCCAAATGGTGTCTTTTATTGGATATTTGGGAAAAGATGATGATGTACACGATTTTAATGAAGATATCCAGATAACAGTGTTCCAGGGGAATACAAGGTATAATTCAGAGATATAACGCTTCAAGCACAATTACTGATTCCGAATTAAGAGTGGACAGGAAACTAAACCTAAATAAAAATATTTGATAAATAATTTTAATCTGTGTGTAAGGATAGTCTGGCGTCTGCTTCTTTTCGCACACTAGTTCATGCTTAAATACTTGTCTAGAAGACTGCAAATATTTTCGAGTAAGGAACATACATAAATACAAGGTAATCAAATTTTCCAAAGCACGAGATCCGTACTGAATCCATTTTTCTCCTTCATAAACGATTCTCGTAGCTAAGAACAAAGAAACCTATCGGCAAATGAACAATCATTATAAGAAGATGTGTGGGGAAGAACAAAAGAAATTGAGAAAGAGAAAAGATTGGAGGAGATGAGTTAAATGAGATAATAAGTTAAATAATCATTAACTGAAAAAAAGGGATTGATAGTTACGGTTGGTCGTCATAATATAAATACAACACGGCAAGAGCAATCTAAATACAATATATATCGTTTTATATATATCGAGTAGATATATATAAAACGATAAGCCGAAATTTGAAACGTTTTTATGTCATTTTTTTGTCTCTTCATTGTTTTGAAACGTCCAACAATGTGTTTGCCTTCATGAGACAACAATTTGTTGGACGTTTCAAAACAATGGAGAACCGGCTTACCAGCAGGGAACTCGGGGGGGGGGCGCCTTAGGCGCCAGAACCCCCAGTAGTATATATATATATATATATATATATACATACAAATAAATACATTATATATAATATATACAAATAAATGCAATATAAATAAAAGAAAACACAATTGAAAATATATATTAAAAAAGTACTAGTAAGTTTTTGAAAGTGGCAATATTATTATATGAACTGAGGAAACACACACACACACACACACACACACACACACACACACACACACACACACACACACACACACACACAAAGAAGATTGAAATGTGAATGTGCAGTTAGAGGACAGAAGAACACGAAAATAACATATTAGGAAAGTTACTCCCATACTAAGTTGACAGCGATTTCCTAGCAGAAAACTGGGATTTGGTATCCCTCAAAACAAGTAAAAAGAAACAGGAAAACAGACGCAATTTATGAAAGTAATAAACTCTTCAGAGCCGAATTTGCGTTCGGTCTAATTAAAAAAAAAAAAAATAGTTTTAGGAATGACGTTAAGAAAGGTACATTTAAAAATGAGACCGTTGGGGTTGAAAATCTGTAGAAGCTAATGAAGATGAGGCACAGGGAAAAAAGAGGAAGATGGAGATAAGCTGAAGAAATATTTAATACGATACTAATGTGACGTATAATTTAATGCACTTTTAAGAAATCGGACAAAATACAAGAATAAACAATTCACTGAAGAAAAAACACTAAATTTACGTTTATACGACTAATGTTTAGGGGAAATCTTCCCTTTAGAATGGGCTCTATCCGCTTCCTTACAGATAAAGGACATTTGCGTTATACATTGAGGAAATCCACTGCTTATTTATTTCTGGGAACCGACTTCCCTTTTAAATATTTTTAATAATCATTTTTGAATATTACTTTTTTTTTTTGTTTCGGCCGTAGTCACATTTAAACTAAGGCAACCACAATGAAAAAGATTGTGTTTAGTTTGATATTTTACTGTTTAGAACTCCGGCAACAAAAATTAGTTGAAACGCATCGAAATTGCACAGCATCATGGTGTTCTGTCTCAGAGGGAGGATTCCGATTTTTTTTTTCTTTTTTCATGCTTCTCTGATTTTCATATTTCATTCTTCAGGAACATTTTTAGTCTCTGTATTCTCATCAGTACCACACAAATGCAATCACACATGTTCTGCTCAGTGATGATATTAATAGGAATTCATTTTCGTATCTGCATTGGAAATAAATAAGTCAAGTGTAGAACAAGATACTTACGGCTGACACCACTATAACTGGCAGGATTAACCCAAGACTGGCTGAAGGGTAGTGTAAGATTGCTATCAAATCAAAAATACACATTTTGATAAAAAGCGATTTTACATCCTATTTGAGTATCTAAAGTATTCTGTTAGAATTATTCGATGATAGAAAGTATAAAAATAATTACTCACACACTTTCCATATATACGTCCAGTGATCTTGATTGGAGATTAAAGTTATACCTGACGCATTTGAAGTCCTGTAATTTTATACTGGAAAATGTGAAGCCAAAAACAAACCATTCACCGGAAAGCTGCAAAACAAACGAATCAGGTTGTTACGTTATTAACTCAAACAATGTAGCACTTAAATAAAATGAAGCATATTAGGATAAAAACTGTTCAACTTTTCATACTGCTATTTATTAAAATATTGTCCCATCATTCTTATTGATATAGTTCGCCCACCGATTAGAGATCCTTCGACACTTCGGCGCATCTCAGAAAAAGGCGAATCCATTCCGATAATAGGGTAATCAGTCCGTATAGTGGGATGAGTTGTTTATTATTACCGGTCGGAAAATTAACTTCTCTTTTATGATTATTGTAGTAAACTATGTTGCTTGTATAACAATTGGAAAATTTTACCTATAAAGCACGTGATTTCGCGTGTTGGCGACCAATTCGGACGTCCTTCATTTCTTTCTCCCCTTCAGCATGAATCGACTATTCTTGGAAAGACGCGAAGCAGGGACCTACAAACGGTGGGCGAACTATAGACACATACACACGTCTGCGTATGTGTTTGCGCGTGAGAATAAAAGTATGCGTGATACGGTTTTCGTCGTTGTATATTACACCCGATGAAAACCTGGAAGAATAATTAATAAATTAACTAATTAAGAATTAGTTTTACAATGTGTTACCTCTCTTGAGTTGAAATGGAGACCATCGTCTACACCACTACAGGCGCTGTCTGAGAGGTGGTAGCATTTGGTTGTGCCTAAGATAAGGAGGACACACGCAACGACACTTTGCAGGCAGCGAGACATGTCGACGGACAAGTGGCAAGCAAACGAACAGAAATCATCACCTTTGTGTGAATCTTTATATAGAATGATACCTGATGCTTCCGGAGAGATAGCATTGGCTATCAACATATTTTTTTTTCTTGATGACAACAAGGACATTTTATCGTTCTTTCTCGAGAAAATGACATCTGTCAAAGTGAAGGTCATCATTTAAGCTTAAGTGATATCGAAATAAAAGTACAACCTAATCGACCGAATTTTTTCAAATAATTCAAATTATATTTGCTAAATTTTGAATTCTGTATACATACAGATTGACGAAAACAAACAAAATGAGGCTTCAGATTGAGATTGAAAATTAAAAAAGCAAGCAGCATTTATAAATAACCACGTGGTGCTTTTAACCTAGTAAACAACGACAAACAATTGCCTTTTAAATTTTCCTTTTATTTTATAGGCAGAGTGAAAAAATGAGTTACTGAGTGACATCTTTAAAATAAGTGTCGAGAGCGTATAATAAGAAATCAACGTATGATTGAATTAAAGCACCAGTATTATGATGCAGATTAAGTGAGACCTGATTATCTGGAGCGATGAACTTGCCTGACAGGTGTATGCTTCACATACCTTTCCAGTGATTCTATGCACATCCACGTACACCTGCTGAAGAATGGCGCGTGTCTATCTATATTATGTCCACTGTAAAGTTCCCACGAAGATAATAGTTGCGCGAGTGTATTATCTAGTGTTTGCACGTGGGGATTTCTGGTCGGTTTCAATGAAAGTTACTAGAAATAACACGTTGTGTTATTCCATAGTAGTCCGATGCAGACAATCCTCGAAAAACCCAATCCTCAGTTTGAAAAACACCTGACAAGCTGCTTTAGAAAAGAGAATAATTATTAATTTTAAAAATACTTAACTGAATGAATTGCATAAAGCCATTCTTTTGGCTTTATGTAGTGATTTCATGCCGTATTACCTATACTTTTATATATCAATTAAGTACGTTGCAGCAAAACATTTTTAAGGCCTAATATTCAACACGTAAAAAATGTATTGGGTTCAAATGTTCTGTACAGATTCTTTGTTACATTTCATATTACAGACGATAATGACCTTTCTATAATGAAAGGTCATTATGCGGTCGCGAGTAATGTCTCTGATAATGGTTTTCTTGCAGCAGTGAGATTCCTGATGCTGTTTCTTAGCAAGTGCCCGAGCTCGTTCCATCAGTTATTTGTGCGATCCACGAAAGTCCATTTTGTTCTGTCAGAAAAAACAAGAATCTTCCAATGAACTGTCTACGTGTATTTCAGATTGGTTCACGGACAATTCATCGCGGGGAAAATTCATCGAGAGGAAAATTCATCGCGGAAAAAATTCGTTGAAAGCATTATTCGCTAGAAAATTAAAACGATATTACTTTGATACCGATATATAAAAAGTAAATGCAGTGCAAGATAAATTTCACAAAATATAGTTTTTTGCGTATTTATTTATTATTTGTTCAGATTTTAATTAGATTTTCATAATATTTTTATTCCTATACAATAAAAGTAATATTTTATTGATCGATGAGTTTCCTAATTTCTGTTTCGTCTTAAAAAGTTGTAAATATTTTTTATTACTTAAATATTTATTTTCCAAATATGCATCTATTTTATATCTATATCTATATATAAAATTGCATGTTCCCCAAGTGGATTACGTAATTAATTACTTCTCTTGTGAAACGTTCAAAAATAAACTATAATCAGAAATATCATGTCGTTAAGAACCGACTAGATAGCGTACCCTCTCCCACAAATTAACTGTGGATTCGAAACTCGCAATGGGAATAGATGTTTGTAACTGTTTTTAGGTGAGTCAGAGATGAATTTCGTCGTCTGATGCGAGACCAACGTACTGCTTATTGGAGACCAGAAGTGGCTTGAGTAGTTCCATATTTGGTCATGGTATTTGAGCAGGATTTCCGAAATAGGTTAAAATGAATTAAAATTACAACGAAAAGTAAATAAATTAACCAAAATGCTAAAAGAACATTCCCAAGCCAGTCCATTGTTGTACAGCTATAGTACATGTCGGGAGTAACTATAAAAATATATGCCACTCCCCAGGAATTGTCAGAGATGGGAATTTCCGAAGATGTGCGAAGAATGACGTCAGCATGTCCCAAGGTCAATACGAGACTATTTTCGAGACGCGCACATGCGCTAACGGAAGTCCGGACCTACATAACACAAGTCGGTAGAAGTCGTAGGGTTTTCTAAACCTTCTCATACCTGAGTCCACCGTCACGCCAGGTTCGCTCTCAGAATTGAAAGAGAAGCGTCGTGGGTTCTGAGTCTTCCATCTGGGTTCGCTGCCACATGAGAACCATTGTGTCGATCGTCTTGAAAGGAAAGAGCTGTGAATCGCCTCCATGTTAAGGGTCCTATAGGTCAATACGAGAATCGGACCAAAGGATCTGATTCTGATTTTTCCCTTTCAATCGTTTCCGACCGTAGGTGACTTTTGTAGGCCTTGTCCACAAAGTATTCCTGGTGAGATTTTTACAGGATAGTTCACCATTACTCCCCCCCCCCCCAATTTTTATCCGGGCTCAGGACCGGCATATGGCTGAGACGTAATCATGACTGTAATCAATGTGTGTTCACGGGACCAGTTTGCCTGTTCCGGGTGGGAAAAAACCCCTACTTCCCTATGAGACTGACTAACTCACCTTTTGTAGAAATAGACCAAATAGACTCGCGTCACTAACGGAAATCGAACCCAGGTCTTTCCGACCAAAGGGCTTCGTCTATACTGACTGAGCTACGGAGGCTCCCGGACAAAAGGAAGAATCTTATATGGGAAAGATTTCTTTTTTTTTTTTTTCACATATATCCGCGATGAATACCTTTATGCCGAATAAAATTTTTCAAAAAGCTAAATATAATCGAAATATTAAATAATATATATATATATATATATATATAAGATATTTGTTAAATTTTTTAAAAATCTTTCTTAAATTTTTTAAAATCTTTCTCAAATTTTTTCAAATCTTTCTTAAATTTTTAAAATAAGTATTTTTTTTTTTAATATTTCTTTTATGAGAAATTTTTTTTTTCAAATATATCCGCGATGAATTTTCCTTGTGATGAATGTTCTCCGCGATGAACTGTCCAGACACGTTTCAGGTTCTTTGCTCCTATGCTTTTTAAAAGTTCCGACATGCTGGTTGATCACCGGTTCCGTGAAGAACATAAATCTTATATGAAGTACTATGAATCACAGCAATCTGACTTAGATGAACATGCCATCTCAACTAAATATGGAGTACTTTGGGGGGAAAAAATCGATCTTTCTACACAAAAGTAGATTTCTTTCTAAAAACATACCCGTTTTAGGGTATACAAAGAGAATTTTGAGGCCTTTTTTACATCGTTAAATATAAACAGATACGATGGCATTCGGTTATTCTATTTATGGGAATTACTATTCAATCTCCTTAATGAACCACTTTCTTCTGAAGATTCTTTATAAACTTTTCTCTGTTATTCATTCGAGATCTGATGGGGAGGGGCATCATGATGGAACTATGATACCAGAGTAAATAAATAACTACAACAATCAAATTTCTAATTATTTTTATTTTAATCTTTTTATTACTTTTTATTAGGAACTTGAGCGTTTTTTATGAGATTCCCACTCCCGAAGTATCGCATGTCTGTAGTACATTAGTTCAGTGAGAGAGCTAAGAAATTTGTTCTATTTTTTAGTTTTATTTTTATTAATTTTGAAATTTTTTCTGATACACTGACTGATTTTTGTGTATTGTTGAGAAATCCTCCTCTAGAGATCAAAGATGGGATTATTCAAGTCATTTCAGGCATTCGATAAGAGCGGAGATAGTCTCACAATCTCCCAACCAAAAAAAAAAAAAAAATCACAAACACCCATGCTCATGGCTGGATTCGAACCCGCAGGCTATTGGTCGGAGAGAAGATGGGTCTCGTCTTCCTATTTCACGCAATTGCGGAGTTTTTTTTTAAATGCTTTTGTTATTTTCATTTTAATTTAGTTCCATTGTCGATGGACTGAATCTGGCTTATATACTGAAGCCAAAATTTTGCAGGTAATAAATTCAATATCACATTTTTCATTTGTAGATTCTGAAATCTTCCCGAGATAATTATGTCGTATACGTAATGCTCAGTTAGCTCATTTATATGTAATTGGTTGCTCTGCATGTCTCACGCTTGTTTCAGTTCTATCCGAACTCGTTGTAATGAGTTGAGATAGAAGCTCTGTGGAAGTCATCAAGTTTTTCCAATCAACATTTCTCGAAATACATCGAAATACACATGAAGTATGACATGGTCTGTTCGCAAAAGCCGCTACAGTATTGGAAATATTGAATTACCCGAAGTGTTGCATTTTTATGTTTATGCTTCCAATCAAACGAACGTAAGACCTGAGTTCATACCACGAAAAATGGTTTCAGACATTTAAATGTCTACAACACTTAAAAGACAAGTTATGATCGTCTTTACTTGGCTGCTTTATCGTAGTAACGACATGTTGTAGTTGTGCACACTGCTGGAAATCCTGGTTGATCTCTTCCACTCCGGATTATGAGGATTTTCATACTACCACCCTTGAGTACATCCATTTGTTCCTATTTAGTTTTCTCAATTTTCCTGTTTAATTTCTGGTTTAAGGTTAGAGGCTGGCTGTCATTTCATCTTCATAAAGTTAGTGTAGGACGAAAGCTGTCTAGGCTTTGTCGAAAAAAACGGGGAAAGGTGATTTATTTATTTCATTTGATTCTTCAACTTTCTCGAATCTAATTTTCCTCATAGAAGCCTTCTGGGTCGCACACCAAGAATTTTTCAAGTAAGCATCAATCGAAAGTGATTGAGCTAAGGAGGCTTTATACGTAATACAATTGCGTCTAAGAATTTAAATCTGAATATTATTCAAAGAAGGAGAAAATTCAATCTCCTTGATGAATCACTTTCTTCCGAAGAATGTTTTATAAACTTTTCTGTGTTATTTATTATAGATCTGATGTTATACTGTTGACTGGAACGATTCCTAATATCCTTCGGGTAAATTAAAGCAAGAATTTAATGATTATAGAGTTTTCATTGATTATAATTCGATTATCTGCCTACTAGAGTAAGATAACCCAGACTGTAAATCTACAAAGAAATCAACGTTTAAATGTATGCAAAAAGTATCGGAATTAGGGATACGGAGTAAGCGAGACGTGGAAGTAATGGTCTTTCTTCTCTCACTGATGTTTTCGCTACAGAACATACCAATGACGTTGTTTGGATCCATTTATACCTGGTGGAAATACTCGAATTCTATCTACTATGTTAGTGATATCCTTAGGTGGCAGTGAGATTCGTCTTAGGTACCGAACAACAGAGGCTAAATGTCTAGTTCATTGATTTCTTGTAATAAAAATGACAAGTTAAAAATATGATACAAAAGTGTGCTACTTAACTATTGAATTCAGAACTACTTCTTTCACCACAATCGAATCGAATGATTGGTTAGCTTATGTTGTTTGTATGATAATTTCTTGAATCTTGAATGCAGCAGTATGTTTACAAAACAGAATTTTGACTTTAAGGGAACAGCAAAACTCGTAAGGTGTTAACTAGTTTGAAGGCTGTTTGGATGTTAATAGGTTTTAATACGTGGGCTATTTCCTTGATGCGTTATCAACGTATGGTGAGGATTATCGTGTCTGTGTACTTCATTTCGGGTGATCACAGGGTGGGTCATCAGAACATAAAAGTTTGGTATCTTTTTTTTGTGTAGCCATTTTGGAGAAAGTGTATAAATATGACTTGAACGTCTTTTCTTTTTATTTCATCATTTTTGAGTATGTTTAAGGCTCTTATTATTAAGGTGACGATACCTAATTTTTGTTGAGAGTGATGGAACTAGCTTGCCTGTAGATACCTGCCCGTGCGGGTTTTTTCCTATAAACTTCTAATGATAATTCTCCATTGATGTTTTTGTTGTTTAGGACAAAAATTAATGCCTTTAATGTGAATTTGATTTTAGAATGGGGATTATTCAGAAAATGTACAAAATCTTCAAGATCTTTGTAGGTATTTTCCAACTATAATCTTATTAATATTTATGTAAATATTTTGCATGTTTTAAATTAATCAAAAAAATCTTGAAAAATAAAATTTTTAAGCAGGTCTTTTTCATTTTTATTATTATTTTTATTTTCATACACCTTTTAATTTATAAAAGTCATTTAATATAATTAATGCCAAGTTCAGTAGGCTAAGAGTTAACCAGAGAATAATACCATACCCTTGGAGAGTAATGAATGGCAATGCTGTAGCCAATGAAATTCTAACTGAGGCTCGGCTAACTATGCACTCTATCTTTATTTCCTCTCCTACTATCTGCTGAATCTCAGCCTATCTTACTCCACAGGCCAATGATGAGATACGTTGAACTCACAAATTTTTTTAATGAATGGCAATGCTGTAGCCAATGAAATTCTAACTGAGGCTCGCCTATTGCTGTTACCCTCCTGCCATGACCAGAGCTTTAATAGCTCAATAACCTTATCCCTACACTGTCCTCTACAGATAACGGAGAAGATGAAAAGCATTCTTGCTTTGCCCCTTTAAGCCAGTCCTTATAAGGCTAAGAGTTAAGGGGGAAAATGCCTCCAATTGGTGAAAGCGACATGCGGTCTTGACTTGGGAGATTGTAAAACATGAGGAATATTCTATCGAGAAGGGGTATTTGTCGAAATACAAAGCAAGGTATTATGACATGCTTAAGAAAAAGCTTAAATTTGTACCATGGCATAAAACACTGCAGAGTAAGGATGTTATTAGTGCATGGGATATAGTCAAGGGTCATCTAGAGGAAGCAGGATTAAATTGTATACCTAGGATAAGGAGGGTTAATCGGGTAGGAGTTAGATGGATGAAGAATATCATTAAGCACGAGCTGCAGAAGATGAAAACGCTGTGGAGGGTATATAAAGAGAAAGATGACCAGCATGACAAGGAAGGCAAAAGCAGATTATGAGAAGAATCTAGTCGTGCAGGACAAAGGAAATCCCATAGAGTTCTTTCGTTATGTGGTAAGTAAGAGGAAGAATAACTATGGAAGATTAATCTTAATGAGCAATGATGGTCACGAGGAGACAGAACCAGATAAAATACTTGATTTACTGTGTGACCACTTTGCAAGCTTATATTGTTCTAGTGAGGATACTACTTGAACCTCTGTGACCAGACACTAACGTGGGAACAGAGGTGGATGAATTGGAGGTTCTTAGGATATCGCAGAATCTCAATGTAAATACAGCTGTCGGATTAGATGGAATATCAGTTAAGGTTTTGCGAGAATGTGCAAGGGACCTGGCAACGCCTTTGACTAAGCTGTTTAAGTCTCAGCTCTGGTGGAGTTCCAAGGGAGTGGAAAGGGCAAAATAATTACTTTGCATAAGGGAGGTTCGAAGACTACAGTAGCAAATTACAGACCAATCAGTATCTCAGGTATTGCGGTAAAAGTACAAGAAAAATTGGTAAAAAAGATATTTCAAGAATGGGAAGATAAAAAAATGTGATACTGCATGGGGATCAACATGGCTTTGTGAAGGGGTCGGTCATGTCTTAGTAATTTCCTAGCTTTTTATAATAGAGTACCAGCTGAGTTGGATAAAGGAAATGGTAATACGATGATTTTGCTGGATTTTGTGCAAATGTATATGACAGAATACCACGTGAAAGACTGTTACGCAAATTAGAACAAATGGGATGGATATGACACTGGTTAAGTGGATAAGAAGGTGGCTGCTGGACAGATATCAAAAGGTGGTGTATGAAGGGTTCAGAATCGAGGCGAAAACAGGTGACTAGTGGTGTGACACAAGGTTCAGTGCTGGGACCATTGCTGTTTAATTTGTACATAAATGATATCGGAAATAAACTGAAAAGAAATATTCAGTTCTTTGCTAATGTTAAATTAGGTAAAGCAATAGCTAATCAAGGCGATGTGGAGAGCTTGCAGGACGATTTAAATAGGCTGTTAGTATGGCCAAAAGTTAATAGATGTCAGTTGTAATGTGGAGAAATATAAAATTATTCGTGTTGGGATAAATAGATTACAAGCTGTGTATTGCATTGATGGAACTGTACTGCAGGAAACAGATGAAGCTAGAGATTTAGGAGTAGTAGTAGACAGAGAGTTAAAGTTTAAAGGACTATTGCTAAGGTAGTTCATAAGATTATTTGGATAGTGAAGAAAACATTAAAAAAGTAGAAATAAACAAGTTGTAATTCCTCTTTATACGCCCAAATCGATTGCTGTGCTCAAGTCTGGTCACCTGGATTTCTTGAGGATGAGGAAGCGGTAGAGAGGATTCAGAGGCGAGTATCCAACATAGTGAGTAGTGAGATGGCGTGGAATGTTCCCTATCAGAATAGATTGAAGGTGTGTGTGCATTGTAAAGGTGATCGATAGGAGAAAAAGAGGGGATGTCATAGAAACATTGAAGTTGCTTAAAGGATTTTATAGGATAGATGCAGGGGGAATGTTTCAGTACTTTGCTAGAGGGACAAAAACAAAGGGAAGTTGAATAAAGGTGTGGTCAGTAGGGGTGTGAGGACTAGATTATTTGCTTGGAGAGTGGTGAATGAGTGGAATAGGTTGCCCGAGTCTGTTGTGAGTGCTTTTTCGGTTAATGGATTCAAGAGGTATGATAGATTGGGTCTCTCACGATGTCTTCGAACTCCATGGAAGTTCCCGTATAATAATAATAATAATAATTTTTCTTTAAAATATGAGTGTTCGGATTTATTTGTTCACTACTGTACGTTTTCTTATTGAGGCAAAACGAAGCGTCTCCGTACATCGCAACAATTCATCAACATCATCATGCAATGGAAAAGAACAAAGTCGTTGGTTTACGAAAAAGGCAAGCTAACCATTGTTCCCTCCCCCCCATAATCATAAGGGAAAATGGATAATCGTGGGAATAATCAGTATATTCATACAGATTAAATGTATTTTCAGATGAAAGATGAGGAAAATATTCATTTATAAATAGGATATAAGATATGTCTTATAATAAGCAAGCAGTTTTAATCGCCAAATATGCGTGTTAAATTAAAAATAAAAATAGGTGACTCTAAATATCGTTTTTAATTCTGATTATCTCTATATTTTAAAGAGAAAATAGCGCGATGCCTTTGTATTAGTGTCTGTTAATTGCGCGTGTTCTAGATATTTACGAGTTCTGAAAAAAAAAAATAAAAACTACTTCAATATCAGACCAGCTAACTCATCTGTGTTTACTTGCAGAAACGTGGGTTTTTCCTTGTGCTAGTAGACAAACCAGCCAGAAGAACACATTCAGTTAACGTAAATATTTACACTGAACTCGTAACTTACGTTACTGAAATAAAATGAACTCGTTTGCGTCTGCCATTAACACTGAAAAATTCAACCCGCACGTACGGACGACCTTAAACATAAAACTACAGGAATTGAACCTTCTAGTAAATAAAAATCCTCATATCATTAAACTTAATTCATCTTAAGCAAACTAAAGTCGTAGGCCCTTGCTGGATTTAGATCAAATATTCATTAGAATATTTTCATTGGACGCATTTAAACATCCAGAATATACCCGTATGGTGAGTAAGTCAGAGTCCTAAGGAAATAAATTGTAGGGCAATACTTAATCAGGCGTTTATTCTTAAATGAAATTCCATTAGATATAATATTGAAACTATTATATTTATAAGGAGTTTAAAATTATTCTCGGGAAAGTCCTGTACTAAATTAAAAATGATATTGATTCTCGTACACCATAATTTTTCTTTCATCTAAATTCAATATATTTAGCTACCATCTTTATATTTTTGGTGCACCACTCTGGTGCAGTATTCCTGGCATACCAAGTTCGAAAATCCATTGGAGAGTAATGGATGGCAATACTGTACCAATGAAGTTTAACTGAGGTTCGGCTGTTGTTGTTACCCCTCAGGGGCGCTGAGATTCGAGAGTTATGAGTTCGCTCTCTTAAGATTTTTGCCTTAAGGGAGCAATTTGAGTCTCCGGAGAAAGTGTTCTCCGGCACGGCCCGCTGAGGGGCTTTGTCGGTGAATTATTTTCTTCGGAATTTGAGCGGCTCGGTGGTGGCGTGTGGGTGTGAAGGCCATCACTGAGTGAAGCCAACGCTGAGATGGACGGTCTTTTGCCCACGAATGACTGGCCTAGGGATCGTCCGAATTTTTAGAGACGGCTTTACCTTTAAATATGGCATTTTTAAACTACACAAAGTTGGTATTCCATTACCACTAGTCCTACTTTTCAAATCATACCTAAATAATAGAAAATTTATTTGAAATAAAACTCAAAGGTATCAGATCCACAGAGTGGAGAATCATGGCCGGAGTCCCTCAAGGCTCTCTGCTATCTCCCCTACTCTTCTCCATATACAGTACATGGCAGATCTCCCCAAACTGTCCCCAGCTATCACCGCTCTTTATGCCGATGACACAATCATTATAGCCAGATCTCTCCGTCCACACCTGGCCACAATCAAGCTGCAGAGACCAGTCAATGAATTGGAGGATTGGTACACCAAGTGGCGTATCGCAATTAATCCAAACAAAAGATCTGCAGTACTTTTCACCAGACGTAAAGCAGAACCGAATACAAGCATACAAATGTTTAGTAAACCCTTGGCGAAATTCAACCAAATATCTGGGAGTTCATCTTGATAGACGTCTAAACTTCAAGTCATATATGGATAGTGTTGCCACTAAGGCAAGTCAGACTATAGCACAGCTATATCCACTTTTGAATAGGAACAGCTTCCTAAGCATAAGCAACAAAATCCTCCTTTTCAAATCAGTAATCAGATGGCAACTAACTTACGCCTCTCAAACCTGGGTCACACGACTAAAAGAAACATCAGCAGACTTCAGATAATACAGAATAAATGCCTAAGAATGGCATTTAATGCCCCATGGTTCATCAGAAACACCCAGTTACAACAAGAAGCCAATCTTCCAGATATTAAGACCTACATGGCAAGCATTGCGGAGAAATTCTTCACAATCACGGATAATCACCCAAATCAGCTAGTTCGACAGGCAGCGGACTACAAGCCCTCAGATCGTTTCAAACATAAAAAACCGAAATCCTCCATCGCAAGAGAAAGCTGATACAGCCAGATTATTGTGGGTAAATTACCCACAATAATCTCATCACCCACAATCTAAAATCCAGATGAAGAGTGAAGGACTCAGTCCATCAACCAATTAAGTTCAAAGTTCTTATTTGGTGCAACAGCCAGGAATGTCACAGACGGTTTTCCTCTCGAGAACGTGTTAATCAAATATGACAAACTCTGGTTTTGTAGTGTAGCTGCTAGATTAACTAGCAGAGACGTTATTAAATTGCGGATTATACTGTATTTAATTTAAGAACAGCAGCAGAGGTAAGTGGATTGTAATTGCAACGAGTGCGATTCGTTAGACCTAACAGCCGCTAGAATCACCATTGTTAGCACATCTATTTCAGATCCATTTACTTGCGTTTATACGCAAATCGTTAATGATGAATGTGGTGGATTTGGACGCCCTCACAGATTCTCTGGATGAAGAGCCAGCGCTTATTCTTGTAAATAAACTTCAAAGGAGGTTTAAGCTCAAATGGCCATCAAACATGATAGATCCTGACATCATTATAGACTTTCTAGATAAAGGGCTGGCATTCAGCTTTATAAAGACACTCCTTAAGAAGTTCGAGCTTGAATGGCCCGGTTTCCTAAATTATTACTCTTTACCCGAGACTGATGAAGATCAAAATGAAGACGCTCCTCATATGGAGGAAAAATTAAATCTAGTAATCTCGGACTCTACTCATTCAGATCAAGGAGAGAACCACAGGCGCAAAACTCTCGCCTCGGAGTCAGCAAACGAAAATGGCATGGATGAAGATGCCCCCAACACAGATTCCTCTGCCTCCACCAATGAAAAGGTGCTTCCAGTCATTCTTAGGGAAAAGCAGAGATGGGCAGCCTTAAGAACCACCATGGCCAACGTGCAGATAAATTACTCCACTGCCAAGAATACAGAGGAGGGCATCATAATTCAGCCCGCTACAGACTGACTATAGAAATTTAACCAAGGAGTTGGATGTAAGAGGTATACAATACCATACCTTCGCACTTACCTCGGAGAAAAATTTAAAAGTGGTACTCCGAGGAGTATCAGAAGACATTGAAATAGCTGCTGACCTCAACATGCAAGATCTGCCTCCCATAAAGGTCAGCAGAATGTACAGATCAAACAAGACCCCTATGCCTCTGGTATTGGTGGAAATACACAATACCTATAAAAATATTTATAACTTGAAGATAATCTGTGGATTTCTCACCGAGCCACTTAGGAAGAGGGCCTCTTCTGTGCAGTGCCATAGATGCCAAAAATTTGGTCATGCCCAGAAGTTGTGCAAAGCTCAATGCAGATGTTTAAAATGTGGTGACACCCACCCCACACATACCTGCCAAAAACCACCCCGGCTAAGTGCGATAATTGTGGTGGCCCCCAACCTGCAAATTACAAAGGGTGAATTTGCCACCCCAAAAAGAAAAACAGGCAAACTGAGTTAATCAGTCAATCTACCTCATTTTCAGAAACGAGAACCCCAGAAGCTCAAGTTCATCAGGCTCCTATTAGTTTGAACACGATGACAGGTGTTCACCCACCATCAACTGAGCCCCCCCCCCAAGAAAATAAATCTTCAACACCAAACAAGAACATATGCTGACGTGGCCCACCCCAAAAAAGCAGTCCATAACCAGAATATGCCACATCCACATTCAAATATAACAGCCATCATTATCTCTTCTCTTTTAAATATGTTACAGGATTTCAGTAACGCAAATCCATTGCTAAGCACTACAAAAAGTTTCTTGCAGCAAACACAGTCCATTTTATCTGCACTCTCCAATGCATAGGGAAACTTTCACCTCATATCCATGCAATAATGATTATTGCATGGAATGCCAACGGCCTTAAAAAATAAAATACTAGAAATGCAGGAATTCAATGACATATATAATCCGGATATATTATTAATTAATGAAACTCATCTGCTCACAATCCTAAATTCAAAGGATATCAACTTTACAGGAATGATAGGCTGGATTATAGAGGTGGTGGTGGTACAGCCATCCGCATCAAATATTAAATCAACCATTATGCTGTAGCCATTCCTAAAACCACTAATCTCGAAGTCACAGCTATCAATGTCATTACAAACTCTGTCGGAAACATAAAAATCTATGCTGCTTATAACCCACCATCAAAAACATTGCTGACCACAGATCTAGATGCTATCCTCGGAGTTAAACTACCGGTTATTATCGCCGGAGATTTAAACGCAAAGCATCACACCTGGAGCAGTAGGTTAGGTCTATAAATAGGAACGGTCGCATCCTCTTTAACTACACAAGCTCAAATTGCGCAGCTGTGGTTGGTCCCTCACTGCCAACTCACCACAGTCCGACTGACTCATCCGACGTCTTGGATATAGCTGTCCTTCAGAATGTCAACCTGCAGTACACCCTGGAATCATTGAATGAATTATCATCAGACCACAATCTTATTCTGCTTCAACTGGGTTATCAGAGTGGAACTTCCCCCTTTGCCTCACACCTTCATTCCCTGGGAAAAACTATCTAAAATGCTTCCAAACTACATTGATCCCGTCCCTCATATTAATTGTAAGGAAGAAATTGATTAAGTTGATTAAGTCAATAAACTTACTGATCAACTCAACACATCTGTTTACACAGATGCAGAAAAAACCGAACCTATAGCTAAAAGGTTTTGAAAAACAGTGTAGCCCTTCTTATGATAATCTAAATTTCAATCATATTTACAAAGTCCACCGCCACGTCAGACGCATGTTAAAACAGCCTGATACCTGTACCAGCCAACTCACACCTACTTCTACAGCTGAAATTTATGACATTATAAAGAACTTAAAGAATAAAAAAGTTCCAGGGCCTGACGGCATATCCAACAAAGTTATTAAACTGCTACCCCGAAAGGCCGCCGTACATCTTACAACAATAATAAATGCTATGTTCAGGTTTAAGTACTTTCCCTCTGCATGGAAGTTGGCAGACGTAGTTCCTATATACAGCATGGCAGGGATCCTCAGCAGCCTCAAAGTTATCGTCCCATAAGTCTGATTTCTAATTTGGGCAAAATAGCAGAAAAAGCTATCCTTTCCAGAATTCAACTTTCAGTAAAAAAATTAAACATCCTTCTTTCAGAACAGTTTGGTTTTCGCCAGTTTCACAGTACCACCCAACAAATTCATAGACTAATCGAATTCATTACCACAAGTTACAATTGGCACCAATACACTGGAGCAGTTTTTCTTGACTTAGAAAAAACGACACTGCAAGAAAACCTGCAGAGATTAGAGCATTGGTTCTCGGAATGGAGATTGCAAGTAAACCCTCAGAAGAGTATCGCCATGCTCTTCATTAAAAACTCAATATATCCCAAAGATGACATCTTCCTATTTAATATCAAGATTCGCTGGAAAGCAGAAGCCAAATATCTGGGTGTACTGCTGGACAGAAAACTAACCTTCAGTCTACATATAAAAGCCTCATGTACAAAAGCATCAAAAATCATTGCACAGCTTTACCCTCTTATCAATAAGAATAGCAAGCTGGATACCAAAATAAAACTGCTCCTTTATCAGTTGATGATTCGACCCATTATTACTTATGCATATCCCAAGCCTGGAGCCACACCTCAAGTACAAATATCCTCAAACTACAGATTGTGCAAAACAAATGTCTCCGCATGATCTTAAACGCACAATAGTATATCAGAAATGTCCAACTCCACCAGGATACAAATATCCCCTACATCTACTCTTTCCTGCAATCTTCAGCAGTAAAGTTCTTCTCAGCATCCTCTTCACATCCAAATGAATTAGTGCAACAAGCAGCAAATTGTGATGAAACAGACTTCTCCAAATATGGGAGACCCAAGGCTATCCTACTTCCAAATGAAGATCTTTAAATCGCACCCACTCAGGCAGAGCACTTAGCTCATAAACGTTTCCTCACACAGCAATCCTTATCAGATAGCAGGGATTATAAAAGCATTTTCCTTCACCCTTATAGTCAGCAACGTCTTGCGTCTTATTTGGTGTTACTGAAAAGTTATGTCTTTTAAAGAGGGTCTTGCATCTGAGTGGGTCTACCGCTGAGATTATGCTCTGTCATGTGGTGGGGTGAGCTGAGTGGGACGGTCACTCGTATGGATTGGTCTGGGGAATCGCCTAATTGTTAGAGAGGTCTTTACTTAAACACACCTCAATTTTTAGTATCCTCAATGATTAAATTCTAACCAACTAAGCTAAAGTAAAAAAGAAAAAAACATAAATGCTAATCTGAAATACCATAATGCTGCTTATCCGCGGTAAACTCCGGTCCGAAAATGTTAAATGGAAAATTCCAGAAATAAACAATTTTTGATTACATAGGCAAAGTGGATATTATTATTATTATTAACCTCTAGGGAGTCCAAAGACTCATCGAGGGAAGGCATCTACCTCTACAACTCTGCTTCCACCACTCACAATCCACCAACTGACCGCGCCAACGCCATCTACCGTATTAGATCTATCAGATACCATATTAGATCTATCATTATTTCGAAGCCGATTGTTTGTAGAAGGCATGAAAGTTTCGTAAGTTAACTTGAGAGCTTACGAGAATACAATCATCGGCAACCCAGAGTTGTCTTAGCTAAGCTCTCAAGTCAATTTACGAAACTTTCATACTTTTTACAAACATTTGGCTTTGAAATAATATTGGAGCTAATATTCACTTTGCGGATGTAATTTTACATCACCGAAATGAAGCCGTGTGACTCTTTCTTTTAGTAATAGATACTTCTGATGATCCCAGAAGTAATCCAACACCTGGGCAACTCGTTGCAAAGATGGAGAAAGCTACACACAATCGGCAGCTTTTCGGAAATTAGAAATATCTGGAATTGCACGCCGTTCTGAGGAGTTCTCGGTTATCAGATCGACCGTCGTGGTATCGCAGTAATTGTGTTCAAGTAACCCTTATTTTACTTAATAATAGCTCCAAAGCGCAAGAGTTTGGCATATCTGAATTGACGCTGGAAATTCGGATATGCCAAAGAGAAGCCGTAAAATGGTTCCTTTTAAGTGGAAAATATGAACGTTCTCGACTTCATAAAATAATAAATAATAAATACAACATCCAAAAAAGTGGGCTGAGGTTGCTAACATTCCATTCACACTCAGATAACTTTTATTACAGTATTGTGTTATAATTATTCTGTTTTATCATTAGTTATTGTTGTTAATATCTTACTGTGGTTCGGTACTATCCGCAGGGTGTCTTGGAACGTATCCCTCGCGGATAGGGGGGGGGACTATTGTATCAATTATTTGCTTCTGTTATTACCATAAATACATTCATCACTTCATCTTAAACCTAAATTAATGGAAACACGTTTACAATTATAATGTGGAAGTTGGGGTTTCAAAAAAAAAAAAAAAAACTGCATAACTGTGTCTGTGTATATATAAGGAAGATATAATAAAATATATAAAAAAAGAGCATTTTATAAGTGGCACGAAAATTTCTTAATTCAGAACATGCTCGATTTGCACACATCCCTTGAGCTGTTAATAGAAAGAAGGCTGCGTTTATATGAATTTGCATAATTCAAAAGCTTGTTTGTGATTGTTTAATTTCCACTGTCATTATATGAAGGTGTAAAACTTGTGTGTGTGTGTGACTTTGTGTACAAAGGGATAACTTCCAAGCACTCACCTGGAAATCTGGTGAAGTAACAATAATCCTGGATACGAGTCTGCCAGTCCTAAATGTAGTCCACATGGGAGGAGCACGCATAATGCTCAACTGCCCAAGACGATAGTTGAGATGTGGATCCACTAACCACACCAGCTCGACCTGCGACAAGACAAACGTGGAAATTGTAACAACCAGGGTCACAACATCGCACAGTGCTCATTGCCGTGCAAAACATGTAACAGCACGCAGGACAAAATAAACACATGCCCTCTCAGAACAGAGGCCGAAAGATTAGACGGCGCAGCCCAGCCACCGGACGCAAACAGGGACTTTCCACCATTAGCAGGGGACAGTCAGGAATGTAATACCTTTCGCCATTTGAACATCCACCAGCAAAACTGACCTAGACCAACAACAGATATAGACGATATTATCGGCGGCAAAGGACTGCTCCGAAGAAGAAGGTGAGAAATCAGACAACCTGCTCGTCAAAATGCTGTTAATCCCCCCCCCCCACACACACAGACTCAGATTCCTCGGCGTATGAAATGGAATTTATAAGCAGCTCAGCCAAAAGATCGGCACTTGAAAAGAACACATAGAAACAAAAGAGTAAGAAAAAAATGCGGGGGGGGGGGGACAGACAACGCTAATAAGCTGGAAGTTAATTTCTGCTTATTCAGCCCTTCTCCGGAATCAATCCAGGAGTCGGAAGAACCTACAATCTGTTTTACAGAAAATAAAATAGCTCGAGATAACAGTGATGGAAGTCAGAGTTGGCTCGTATCGGCCCATCAAAGCTGACATTCGACAGCGTACAGAAAAAATTGGTAAAGTTCGAATGGAGAAATTAGAGTGTCACTATCTATTCGAGTTAACAGTTGATATACTTGGAATCGAACTAGACAGCAGGCTCAACACTGCAAGAATCAGAGCAAGCAGCCCTGTTCCGAGCATTACAAGCACTAGTTCAAAAACACTGTTTTAAAATGAGTGTCTTTATTAACTTCGCCACAGTAAACGTCAGAGGTTTGTTAGCGCCCCAAAACATGAGATCTGTAAATTAATTCTCCTGCGTAATATACAGATTTTAATTATACAGGAAATGCATTTTATCAGACACAATAACACCAGGCAATTCGTGACGCATTACCTGTTATTTTCATTTTGGAGCTTTGGTGTACTGGTCAGGCCACCAACTCTGGGGAAAATATTTAATGTACATGAAGACATGGAAGGACGCCACTGGAAAACGGCCACCAAACTATCATATCGCTACCAGCAACTGAAACTGTATGTAGACATTGTGTTGGATTAACTGCAATGAAGCGAAAGGTGAGCAAATTGATGATGACGTCAGCAATTTGCGAGGCATATTTCAGTAGAGTGTCTACTGTCTATACAGTACAGTCTCTTGAACTCATGCAAACGCAAGCCCCTCATTTCATTTTAGTAGGTGACCTTCGCTCTCGTCAGTAAAGGGTACCGCATGTATTCAATCTGAGAGAAACTTGAGCAAAAATCTTTTTTTTTTTTGCGCACATGAACCGAAAAAATTAGCAGGAATATTGATTGTAACATTCTTCAAATAATTCATTACTTATTTTATTTTCATTTTATTTACTTTTATAAAAAAATATAGATTTTCTTCTATGCAATTATCATTCAACCCAAACTTTTCAAAATTTATCCACTATTTTTTTTCTTCTTTAAAATCTGTGCTTAAATATTAACTCGACTTTGGTAATGATTTTGAAATACACTGAGTGGCCAGATTATTAGGAAGGCCTCCCAATCAAGCAAAATGGGGTATAATAAATTCTTTATTATTATTATTATTCGCTATAGAATTAAAATACACATAATACACATTTTGGACAGTTTACTATTTCTTACTCCCCACCCACACACACACAATTTACTGTCGTAATATAATTGAACAGCATTGGCATAATGTATCCTCTTGTGGAAATCTGTTTATTGAGAAACATGGCAAAAGCGAAACAGATTCAATTCAGGTACAAAATCATTTTTTACTGATTGCTGTTTGCAATTACACGTTTCGAGACCCCTCTTCCCTGACGCCTGTGAAATCAATGATAGTCTTGTGCTATCATAAGATTAAGAATGCAATTATCTGTCCATCGATGTCCAAAATCTTCGTTATACAAGGAGAGCCGCTTATTTGCGAAAAAAGGGCATTGATGGTTAAAATACTTCCTTATCTCAAGCAATATCTGCCTTTTTTCGCAGTACCATTTTCGTTATTCCCTGCAAGTACTAATATGCGCTACGCAAGGTATATTCTGTTTCAGAAAGTAAACGAAGGCCCTTCATCGAACTGGTACACAATGAAAAATCACTATTTCGAGAAGGACCTGAAAGAAATTATTTGTTTTTATGTTTTGACTGAGACTCAAACAATCAAATATCATAATTAATTATTTATATATTTTACTAAAAACATTTATAGGTGTTCTTACATATTATTATTATTTTTTTTTAATTTCTTAACATATCACAATATTTTTCAAAATTTCAAAATGTATTTTTTGTTTAGTAATGGAATATTATGAATATTATACATTACACACGTTTCCATTATTGAGGTATTCATTAGCTGCGAAATGAATTCTTTTTTGGCAATTTTGAATTATCGAAAATTTAGTGAAATTGGGAGATTTATTTTAACTTCAGGGAGTTTATAAAGCTACACTCTCACCTACACGTTGTATCGTTACAACGTAGAAACTGGAGAAATGTCCCAGAAGAAAAAAATAAAGTGAAAGTCGAGTTAAAATGAATCCAAAACGGAAACATAATTTGCTAAATGTAGAGACAAAAAACTACGGTAAATGCTAATCCAAGAAACATCAAGTTATGTGTGGCTGTATTTCCATACTGAGTCAGAAGACGGGTTGGTTTGTTGTATGATTTTCAACTTACTGACGAAAGGAGAGCAAAGATGAAGCTGCGCAAACCAAAGGTTAAAACGCTATTCATGGTAATAGGAGTTAGATGAGATGATGTCCTTAAAGTTCGAAGAATTAATAAGAGCAAGTTGGACGTGTAGTCTTAATAAGCAAGGGATTCTTTAGAACACAAGGATGTGGAAGGAATGCCGTGTGCGTTAGGATGGCTAGGAAAATTATGAGGTGAAGGGTAGAAGAGTTACAGGTATTGTTAGGAAAACAGAACATCAAAAGAAAGTTGCTCCGATAGAAAAAGAAAAATCAACCGAATTCTATTATTATGCAGCAAGTAAACGAAAGAACGAACGTGAAAGTATAACCCTACAAAATATAGATGGTATGAGGATGACAAATGCAGAAGGGATGGTTCAACCAATGAACGCCGATTTTGTTAAGAGTTATCCACCTGGTGTAGGTAACGAGGAATCCGATATTATCTTACACCCGATAAAGAAACTTAAGAGAACTCTAGGGATGTATCAGGGCTGTTATAAACTGAATATGAATTCTTTTCTTTCCTCTTTGATTCTCTTGTAATGCAAAAGTGAAATCGGTTAGGTGGCCTTGCGAGTGGAGAAAACGAAATCCACACCTCATTTGGATCTGAATTGCCTAAACAAGAGTGCCGTGATCAGTATTATTTCGCCATTTCTCTAATGTAATACTTATGTATTACATCAGGAGAAATTTCAAAACTTCAGCAATAATTCATAAGTGAAGTCTCTTTTCCTGTAGGATGACTCAACACAAATTACCAAATATCCTCTTCCTTAGATGTTATTTCGCAATTGTTATGTTTTTCAATAGAAAATTCTGTCCTACATATTTTCGAACAATCCTAGTCTTTTTTTTTTCTTTGGAGCTGATATGTGTGTGCGGGGGTTTCACTTGGAATTATTTTTCTGCTAGAGAGAGAGGTTAGAGGTCGTAACCAGAATATTGAGCAGCAATTAATTCATATAATTCATTGAAGAAAAGAATGTAGACCTCCTACAAGGAGCTCAACTTACACTTTTATACCTTATAAGGACTGGCTTAAAGGGGCGAAGCAAGAATGCTTTTCATCTTCCCCGTTATCTGTAGAGGACAATGTAGGGATAAGGTGTTATTGAGCTATTAAAGCTGTGATCATGGCAAGAGGCTAACAGCAATAGCCAAGCCTCAGTTAGAATTATTGGCTACAGCATTGCCATGCATTACCCTCTGTTTAAGTAAAGGGGTAAAATCTCAAAAAATCAGACGATCTCTAGGCCACTCCATAGTGGGCGAAAGACCGTCCAAATCTCCGCATTGGTTCCACTCAGTGAAACCGACCACCGAGCAGAACCGCTCAAATTCCGAAGAAAATAATTCACTGACAAGAGCCCCTCAGCGGGCCGTGCCGGAGAATACCTTCCCCGGAGACTCAAATTGCTCCCTTAAGGCAAAAACCTTAAGAGAGCAAACTCTCGAAACTCATCAGGGTAACAGCAACAGCCGAACCTCAGTTAAACTTCATTGGTACAGTATTGCCATCCATTACCCTCCACAGGTATTAACCACAGCATTTTACGGTCGATTAATTCAACTTACACTTTCTTAAAGTTCTTAAGAGAACTGGGCGATGGACTGAGTCCTTGACTCTTTATCTCGTCATCTGAATGAAGAAAATCTGTGTGGATGGAGTGTTATGGAGCTAAAAAGCTCTAGTCATGGCTGGGTAACGGCAATAGCCGAGCCTCAGTTAAAACTTCATTGGCAATGTGTAAGTAAAGCCAACTCTAAAAATTCGGACGATCCCTAGGCCACTCATTCGTGGGCGAAAGACCGTCCATCTCAGCGGTGGCTCCACTCAGTGATTGCCTTCCACCCACACGCCACCACCAAGCAGAACCGCTCAAATTCCGAAGAAAAGCATTCACCGACAAAGCCCCTCAGTGGGCTGTGCCGGAGAACACTTTCTCCGGAGACTCAAATTGCTCCCTTAAAGCAAAAACCTTAAGAGAGCGAACTCAAAACTCTCGAATCTCTGCACCCCAAGGGGTAACAGCAACAGCCGAGCCTCAGTTAGACTTCATTGGTACAGCATTGCCATCTATTACCCTCCACAGGTATTAACCACAGCATCTTACGGCCGATTAATTCAACTTACACTTTCTTAAAGTTCTTAAAATAACTGGGCGATGGACTGAGTCCTTGACTCCTTATCCCGTCATCTGAATGAAGAAAATCTGTGTGGATGGAGTGTTATGGAGCTAAAAAGCTCTAGTCATGGCTGGGTAACGGCAATAGCCGGAGCCTCAGTTAAAATTTCATTGGCTACAGTATTGCCATTCGTTTCGCTTACCACCTCAACTTACACTTTCCTTATAAGGACTGGCTTAAAGGGGCGAAGCAAGAATGCTTTTCATCTTCCCCGTTATCTGTAGAGGACTGTGTAGGGATAAGGTGTTATTGAGCTATGAAAGCTCTGATCATGGCAGGAGGGTAACAGCAATAGCCGAGCCTCAGTTAAAACTTCACTGGCTACAGCATTGCCATCCATTACCCTGATTAGTAAGTAAAGGGTAAAATCTCAAAAAATCGGACGATCTCTAGGCCACTCCATAGTGGGCGAAAGACCGTCCATGTCTCAGCGTTGGTTCCACTCATTGACGGCCGCCCCGTCCAAGCACCCCGACGGGCTCCCCGTTTAAGCAGAACCGCTCAGCGTTGGTTCCACTCAGTGTCGGCCGCCCCGTTCAAGCACCCCAACGGGCTCCCCGACTCCTGAGCAGAACCGCTCAAATTCCGAGGAAAATAATTCACCGACAAGAACCCCTCAGCGGGCCCTGCCGGAGAACACCTTCCCCGGAGACTCAAGGTGCTCCCTTAAGGCAAACCCTAAGGGAGCGAACTCAAAAACTCACACCCAGGATAACAGCAACCGCCGAACCTCAGTTAACTTCCTTGGTTCAACATTGCCATTTGTTACCCTCCAAGGGTATTGGATTGAATGAATCAATCCAAACTTACACTTTATCTTCTGATATTAAACTTATAAATATATTTGAAAAAATTAATACAGGTGTTTTTAAATTAATACTATTTATTTGAAATTGACTTAAAATTTCTTAAAATTAATTAAATTTTTTAAAAAAGAATTTTAATTTCAATATTAATTTATAGAAATCATAATATATTAAAGAATATTTTGTGCATTTTTAAGCAAATACTATATTATAAAACTGATCTTGTTTGAATCAATGCGTACGGTTTCATTATTTTCATATAGTGAAGAAGGTAATGGTTTGTTGTTTAACTTCTGACAGAATATTCTGTAATTAATTTAATTGTAATGCAATATTGTATTATTATTATAATTCTCTATGGAATTAAAATACGCATAATACACATCGTTGGCGGTTTACTATTTCTTCCCCCCCCCCACACACACAACTTACTGCCGTAATATAATTGAACAGTGTATTGGCATAATGTATCCTCTTGTGGAAATCTGTTTATTGAGAAACATGGCAAAAGCGAAACAGATTGTTTATTTTCACAAATGCAATTCTGGTACAAAATCTTTTTTTTTCTGATTGAGGTTTGCAAGTACCTAATACCAGTACTTTTCGAAATTCGTTTGACATTATTTAACTTAAGTACACAATATTTGACTCTTGTCCCCCATCTTCCCAGAAAGTTTGGAATAAAAGTACTTCCCTTTAGGAATGAAAAAGATACATTTCAGGCGTAGACTTCTGTGGCTAATTGGTTCAAAAGATATATTTCGGTGATTACATCACATTTTTTTATTATTCCGTTATACAAAATACCTGAAATAACAGTTCCCGACAAGTTTCGTAAATCGTAGGATTTACATCTTCAGGGGGTAAATAGTATAACTTAAAGTTTAAACAAGAGAATTAATAAATACAAATCATGACCGTCTGGCTAT
Organism: Typopeltis vanoorti; assembly: GCF_054136105.1. NCBI lineage: Eukaryota > Metazoa > Arthropoda > Arachnida > Uropygi > Thelyphonidae > Typopeltis > Typopeltis vanoorti. Next base: position 73,755,800 of record NC_143569.1, on the reverse strand, counting down.
TCGTAAACTCAAATAACAGAATGCAGATATAAAACGTTATTGACGTTGAACAATACTGGACGATGTCACGTGTTCTTTTTCTCGTTCATACAGTCCGAGCTCAGATGGAGGTAGATTTTTTATTAGAGCTGACCACACTTGATGGAGAATTAAACCTTCATTTTCATTGCATTGGGTTGGGTTTTTAGCATATTAGCAGCTTCTTTAAATTTTCTTATATAAATGTTGTAACAAACTTTGTGTTGTGTGCTCTGAAGATGCTGGATATAATACCAGCGAAATATTAGCTTTTAAGTTAATAAATAGTTATTTTCTTAACCATCTGTGTTCTTATTATACCATGAAACCTATTACAACATGCCTGACGAACACATAAGCCTATTCACGCGTATTATATAAATGTTGTTTTCTATGTATGACGTCGTTTTTTGCCAGAGTACATGGTGTCCAGTGGAAGGTATGGAAAGCAAGACCCGTTTTTTGTTCTCTTTTGTATTGCACGTCTCTTTGGTGTTCAGCCATGCGTATTTCTCCAGATCTTCCCGTCTGTCCTACGTAGCAAATCCCGCAAGAGCAATGGATTTTGTAGACTCCTGGTTTTTTAAGAGGATGATGAGATGGTTTTGGTGGATGTAGGAATCTTGAGATTTTTTCCATAGGAAGGAAGGCTACTTTTATGTTGTGTTTGTTCATTAATTTGGCTAGCTTATCTGTAACATTTTTGATATAAGGAAGCGAGATTGCGTTTTTGTAATCCTGTTTTATTGTGTTGTTAGCTGGAGGCATTTTAAGGATTCTCTTGATGGATTTTGTTTCATATCCATTCTGTTGGAGGATTTGTGTTAAGTATTTTAGTTCTTCAATACATCTTTCTTGTGTGCTGGAGATACTGTATGCTCTGTCTCGAAAAGTTTTAATTAAGCTTATTTTTTGTGAAGGATGGTGATTGAGGTTGCATTTAGAAATCTTCCAGTGTTTGTCGGCTTCCTATATACTGAGAAGGAGAGTTTAATTTCTTCATTAACTTCTAATAGAATATCCAGAAAAGGGAGTTTTTTTATTTTTTTCTTGTTCTAAAGTGAATTTTATGGTGTTGTGCAAATTGTTGAGATAATCTTTGAAATTGATAAGTTCATCTGTTGTTCCACTGAATATGATGAAAATATCGTCCACATAGTGTAGCCATATTTTTGGTTTTTTTATGGTAATTCTTAAGAGCATTGTTTTCAAATTTTTCCATAAATAGGTTTGCTTATACCGGTGATAATGATGAACCCATGGCCAGTCCTTCTTTCTATTCCCAGATTCTGTCTTGATAGGTGAAAAAAGTATTGTTTATACAATGTTTAAAAATATTTAAGTTATCCGGAGGGAAGAGGTCTTCTAGGAGATTCAAAATTTCTTGTTTCGGGACGTTTGTAAACAAACTGATAATGTCTAGACTTGCTAGAATGTCTGCTGGACCAATATGCATATCTTTCACTTTTTCTATGAAATGTTTACTATTTTTTATGAAGGAAGATGTTTTTCCTATATGTTGTGAGATCATGTTGGTGAGGCATTTCGCCAAGTTGGAAGTCGGTGAATCTCTTCCATCTACTATTGGTCTTAAAGGTATATCTTAAAGGTATAAAAACATCCTTTGATACCAAGAATATATGGTGTTCCGAAGATCCATAACACAGATATACCCCTCTGAATTCTTCGTCACAGTTTTCTTTATGTTTTATTATAGAACAATTTATGAATACAACATTCGCTTATTAATATCCTGCTGCATCGCTGATTTTTTGAATGAATCACTATTTTAAATATAACTTCAAAAACAGCCATTTGTAATGGATTAAACCCTGAATTTTGTCGTGATGAGAGAAACCTTTTTCCATGTTAGAAATTTTAAAAAAAAATAATTTAAACTTGTTTAAGTTAAGGGATATTACATCCCATATCGTTTCTTAGCCGAATAAGAAACTCAATGTTTCTTATTCGGCTAAGTTTCATGCCGAATATAGTAGAAACTATATAAAGTTCGGCGATTCCAAGCGTAAGCAAATGCCTGGATACTGCAGCAACTGACCCTCAAGGTAGTGTAAGCTGAGGCAACTCATGTCAAAGGTGGAGCAAGCTCCGATCACTATTCTTGATATTTACTCATAATGTGAACTTAGCTCCCAGGAGATGTATTACTGTGCTACATTATGAGAGAAGGTCACTACCAAGACCGGTTTCAACCTTTATTGAGGTCTCATCAGTGAGTAGGTAGAATGGGAGTTCATGTCTTTCATCATCGGCCTTTGGAGTATAAAGATTGCTGAGGGTCAGCAGGTAGTAATAGGGGAAGTTAAAGAAAGGTAGAGTAGGATAGTAGGAGGTAAAAAGAGGCCTCAGTCAACCCTGTTTAGCTGTATAACCCAGAGGTTGTGGCTAAAAGGTCTGTAAAACATAATCTCTTTACAGCTGTTCTAAAAAAAAAACCCTTAAAATTTACACTTCACTTTACACGAAAAACATAACATTAAATTACAATAATCCAGGTGTCTGGGGACGTCATCTTGTAACCCCTAAAAAAAAGGAAAAATGTTTGTAAAAATTTGGAACTTAAATTATTCTTAAACTATGCCTTACAACTGAAGAAAAAAAAATGTGATAGCTGGATCCGTATTGAGGTGGACTTTATCAACCAGAGAACCGAGAGTTGGGGGAAGAACCCGGCCCGAGTGATGCAACCCACAAGGAGCTGCACCGCCTCGAGGTAAGCCTTCTCAGCCCGGGTTCTCAGGTCTACCCCTTCCTTTGTGGACTAATAATCATAAACCTATTGGCGCAAGCGATTTTTTTTTCACCCCCTCCTGCGTGAACTAACTCAACTTTCCTATCTGTCGTAACCTTTGGAAGTATTTACGTCCAAACCAGTCAGTGTCTTCTTTTATCTCTGATTCTGTTAACTTTCTCAAAGTTCTGCAGAAGTACTTACTCTCGACCTCTGTCAGGCCCAGATGACCCGTTACCTGGTTGGGCACGGCCGTGGCTATGTCCTTGATATAGATATCCTTCCATTTCATACTTATAATTCCTTTCTGAAGGAGGAACGTTGGCCCATCTTCTCTGCACATTGTTAAGAATACACTGTCTGCGGATTCGATGGGTCCTCTCCATTTCTTTATTATTGCAAACCCATTTTTAAACATATTTTCACCCATAACTAGTTTGATTTCTTCTATAGAAAGTTCTTCAGCCTCTTCCTGTATTGTTGTTTTGGTCTCCATTTCATCAGCTTCTGATTCTTCCGATGAGGTTGTGTTACCTGGTTTTGATTTTTTAATGTTTCCTTCTTCAGGGCGTTCCTTTATTTTTTCCACTGCGGTTTCTGTGGTGGTGGCTTGATCCTTAGCTGTTTCTTCTTCCTTGTCTTTCTTTGCTGGTCGCTTCTGCATTCTTAGTTACGGGCGCTTCCTTCTTATTGCGTTTTTGATTCCTTGTTGCTACTGTGTTATGTGCAGCCTGCAGGGTTGGGAAGTCTTCCCGTTCTGTGTCATTAATATTTACTGCTGGTGTTACTGTGGCTGGCTTGACAGCACCTCCCATCCTTTCTGTCTGGTTTCTGGATGGGCAGGTGTCTACTTTGTGATCCATGGTGCCACATTTAAGGCAAGGTGCCTCACACTGTGGTAGGGCATGTCCTGCCGCCATGCAGTTCCTGCATTTGTTCTTGGGGCAGTCTTTACCTAGATGTTCCAGAGAACCGCACTTATAACACTGTTTCTTAACTCCAGGGTAGTTAACTACTACCCTGGCAGAGCCCAGAAAGACAAAATTGGGGACTTCGGCCTTCATTTCCATACGGAAAGTTACCTCGCCAGTCTTCCAGTCGGGGAAGTCTGTATCGTTAGCGATTTTTACGTCGCGTACGACTCCCCATTTCGAAAACACTTTGTTGATTATTTCGGTTCCTCCCTCCAGATATTCTACAGGGAACCTCTCTATTCTTATTGTCTTGAAAATACTTCCTACTACAAAGGGAAAAAAATTTTTCCCTTGACATTCTAGTCCTTTACTTAACTTGTTCCTCCTTTCCACATTCTTTACTACTACCTGGAACCTGCCTGCTTCATAATGGGTAAAGCCAACTATATTTTCTGCCCCTACTGCTTCGCTAAGAGCTTTCGCCAACATCCTCTTCGGTGTGTCGCCGTCCGCTTCGATGCCAAGGGTCCTGACTCGCGGTGAAAAAGAAATCATGATTTAGAAAAAAAAAAAAAAACTAAGTCCCAGAATGGAAGGACCTTCAGAACCAGTGCCAAGCGTTCCCTGTTTGCCGAAATCTCCTGTTAGACTAGCTAGAGGCGGAAGACTGCAAACAGGCACAAGGCAAAATTAGACAACAGTATAAAAAAAAATAGGTTGAAACGATCTTACCACTAGGATCAGGGACTGGATTCTGGAACATGGAGCTCTCTCTCAGGGTTTGCTGGAAATAGGAACTTCTGGCGATCAGTAGGTAGACATCAGTGAGTAGGTAGACCTAGATTCTAGTTCAAAAAACAACAATTCATCGAAAAATCACAATTCATTGAAAATACAGTTCACCGAAAAATGAATTATAAGGCGTGTGGGGGCGAAGATATGTGTGCAATTTTTTTTTTTTGGTTTGTTTTGGATTATTTTGAGAGGAATATATCTTTTTATTATCCTAATATTTATAACTACTATTTATCCTACTTCGTTTGGAAAGCGATTTTTTGGCGGGGCATAGTGGTTGCAGTGAATGATATCCACTGAGGCGGATATAGTTGAGATGTTAAAAGAACTATTAGATATATGAAGAGCCAAAGGCTTCAATTCGGCGACATATAACTTATTGTTTAAGTTAACTTGTTTAACTTGTTTAAGTTATATGTCGCCGAATTGAAGCCTTTGGCTCTTCATATATCTAATAATTTATTAGGACACCTCACGGCAATACTCATAGAAAGGTTGTAAGTTCTCTTCGCTACAAACTTGATACAAACTTGATATTAACTAGGTCTGGCTACTCACTGATGAGACCTCAATAAAGGTTCAAGAATAGTGATCGGAACTTGCTCCACCTTTGACATGGAGTTGCCTCAGCTTGCACTACCTTAAGGGTCAGTTGCTGCAGTATCCAGGTATTTGCTTACGCTTGGAATCGCCGAACTTTATATAGTTTCTACTATACTATATTCGGCACGAAACTCTTTGAGTTTCTTATTCGGCTAAGAAACGATATGGGATGTAATGTCCCTTAACTTAAACAAGTTATATATATGTCGCCGAATTGAAGCCTTTGGCTCTTCATATATCTAATAATTTAATTTAAACGTTCCCTGATAAATAGTTAGTGTTATTAAGGTAGATATTTACTTGTTGGAAACTAACAAAAAAAGTTGGGATTAACTGACTCTCATAAATTGTTTGTTTATTACAGCCATTGCAAGGTAAAAATTATTCGATATATTTGTGTATAGTTTTGCATTGTACGAGGACTTATAAATCCCCTCGTGAACTGTTTACAGAGATGGTTCGTTTAAGATTAAGGAACCATTTGCTTAAACATATCAAACACATCCATTTAGTTCTCTTAGCACTTGATAAGTAGATGTGCAGTCTGCGCAAAGGACACTTGAAGAAATTAAAAAATCGCTTGAAAATCTCATATTTTGATCACAATTTCTACATACTGAAAGTCTTCGTTTTGGGAATGCTGAAAGTAATGGTGAACAAGAAATCTCTCTTGTACGTAACTGAACCATATAAGTCTCTCTTGTAGATGAATCATGGACCATGGGAGTATATCCTCCACCCCACTTCCTCACTATACGTCGGGTCATCCTTTTATGTATAAAATACGGGATAACGAGATCGTTGAAGACATAATAGCACTTACATTTTCGACTGTTTAAATTTTCATTTCTGTTTACAAATGAAAATTATCTGTCGTGCATCAGTCGAAGTATTACTACACAAGAAGACATTCTACACTTTTAAGTTTTTGTATTCTATGTGTGAAGTATTTCTCTAGGTGAGCACTCTCCATCTTTTGCTTTATTAGATGAGTAGCTCTTCGACAAATGAGTTGGTCATATTGGCTCTGTCAAGTAGAAGTATAGCTTCCGGAAACAACCCAGGATCAACTAAAGCCAGTGTGAGTTGTAGCCAAGACGTACATTTGAATAGATGTGTAGCCGTAGTACTTCTGCAAGAGTTGTATCTTCTTAGTAATGCTTTAGCAGTAAGAATAATGATAGTTTATTGGGGGGGAAAATAGGACATTTCTGAAAAGAATTCTCATGAGATAATTTCAGAAATTACTTTGAAGTTAGAGTTCTTGTCAAGAAGGATAACATATCCAATTAGAGATTGGATATGTTAACAAACAAATGCAAATGAATGTGCTGTGACAATCCCTTAAACCTTTTGAAGGGTTGCTTTAGATTGAATCATACGCGAAACACGTGTTAAGGAAATGCTAACGGTTGTTGCTGTATGCCGAGATAATCAGAAACTATTTTCACAGTCAAATTTCGTATGCCTTTCCAAGATTATGAAATCACGTGTTCTTATTTGAATATTAACTTTGAAAAACACTTTTTTATGTGAATGGTCACATGATCTAGAAATCTGCTCCAGACACCAAACACGGAAATTTTTAAAGCTACTTCAGGTTTCAATTAGCAGAAGGGTGATCTCACTGCGAGCTACGAAATTCATCCATCACCCAAATATCCATGTCCGTAATGGGATTCGAACTCATGACCTATTGGTAGGACAGAAAGGAGACGCTATACGCTTGAGCAAACAGACTGGCAAGCGTGCTCTATATCGATGAATTTCTAAATGATTTTTAATAGGTTACACAGTCGAGCTGTTTAAAGTTTATATTATTAGGGGGAAAATCGAAAGAAAATTTCTCTCTCTCTCTCTCTCTCTCTCTCTCTCTCGCTGAGAAAATTTTACTATAATATATCGCGATTTGTTGTCTTAGAAACGGAATCTTTCTTCTTGAGTAATTGGAGAAAGGGATCGAATATTCTACAAAAACCTAAACTTCGTAATACTCCACTTCCAAGGTTCGATCACTCCATCTTTTTTTTTTTTTTTCAGTGCCAAGTTTTATTAAATGGTCAAGTTGATTTAGAGAGATTCGAATCATTTTGCTATAAACAATAGTGTAATACGTTAGCTTGATGAGCTGAGTTTTTCCCGAACAAAAAACAGAAAATATTTATATTTAATTTAATTTCATAAGTTCAAATGTAAGAGGGAAAATATATGTGGGGACTATTTACGAAGTGGACTGTTTCCTGGAAACTGTTATAAAGCGAGAAGCTCTAAATCGTGCCTTTATTCGCATAGGCTCAGAGGTGTCACGAATTAGGGTTGATTACTGTTTAAATTTTAAATTAAACTCACAATAAACTTCGTACCGCTGGTTGTAGCCAACTTTTAATGCAGATATGTAGATAATATGTTGTAACGTAAAACCTACGTGATTGAATAACCAAATAAGCTATGCTAATGCAGTTGCTAGAATATTTCATCCAAATTAGTTGAAATATTCTCCGTTGTACCCTGTGGTAACAACCTGCAGTTGAAGTATAAGATCATTCTGAGGCCAAGCATTTCAATACGATCCTAACATAAAACAGAAAATTTAGGAGTCGAACCTCGAGCACATTCATCTGTTGTAATCGTTACAATTATTAATAGGAGTTTTCGATAGAATGAAATCAACTTTGTTTCTTTTAAAGCAAATTATACCATTACACAATAGGCGTGGAAAACATGAAAGCATTTTCTGGTGATAACATAGCAGAGTTAGAACTAATTATCTTTAGAAATTATGTTGTACGAATATTAACTGTAATTAGAGAAAGGTGTAGGAAGTTTTTTCACTTGGTTATACTAGAAATCAAAGATACCAAGAAATTATATCCTTGGTTTAATCCTTTATCCAAGTGTAAGCAAACAAAGTTTGCACCTGAAGTATTTTCAGGACCGGGGCAACTCGTATAAGGAAGCTAATCGCATCATTTGTCTTAGCCTCCCATAATGCAAAGCACATCTCCTTGCAGACATGTAGGCATCTCGTATATGAAAATATGATTTCTGCATTACTTCAACCTTGGTATCACCTCTGGGTCTAGCTCCCACCGAAGTGATCTCAATAAAGTTCGAAACCAGTCTGGGTAGTGACCCGTCCCATAATGCATAGCATTATACATATCTGCAAGGAGATGTGCTTTGCATTATGGGAAAAACGTGAAGTCTTAGCTTCCTTATACGAGTTGCCCCAGTCCTGCAAATACTTCAGGTGAAAACTTTGTTTGCTTACACTTGTTGGATAAAGAATTAAATCAAGTATATAATCTTGGTAATTTTAATTTATTAACTGTAATATTAATTCAGAAAAAAAATATTATATACGAAAGTAAACTTTAGATATTAATCATTGATTTCACATACAGTGATATGAATGAATAATTATTGCTATGTAAAAAAAAAAATTTTTTTAAATTTAGCAAAGTAGATATCATCAGTATGAAAACGGAGAAAACCACGGCGTATGACAAAAGGACAAAGCAAAAATGACTTTAGTAGACAAACACGATATGTCCGAAATTATATATATATATATATATATATATATTTATATATATGTAGAAATTATTTTACCTTGGGTATAATAAATGTTAAGAATACCAAGCAATTTTTTTAAACCTGGTTTTAAACCTGGTTTTTTTGCTTACTTGGGAAATGGAGTAAAACCAGGTTTAAAAAATTGCTTGGTATTCTTAACATTTATATATATATACATATATATATTTATATATATGAAGTATATATTTATACAAGGTATAAATTTATAATACGATATAATATGTATAATCCTGCGTCAAATGCTGAGGTTTTTCCCCTACAAGATCTCCCATACTCTCAAGTTTTCCTTCATGATGATGCGAAAACTCAAGACTGCAGTCTTCATTGACGTTCTTAGCTCGAATGGAGTTGGATGATGCATGACCGTGGAGGAACTTGTGGGCTGACGAGGCACATTTTATCTGAACGGTAGTGTTAACTTAGCTTGAATGCGGTTATGCTCATTTGCGAATAACCCTCAGATGTTCCATCAGATCCCTTTACAAACACCGAAAGTCAGTGTGGTGTGGTTTCACTGCACCGTTTATTATTAGTCCGTACTTTTTCGAAGAACTTCGCCCTGCCGGACGAGTGACGTGTACCGTCTCTGCTGTTAAGGATCCAGAGATGCTGCGCAACTTTGTCGTTCCGCAACTGCAGCAGCGAAGATGCCTTGACTCTACCATATTCGTGCAGGATGGAGCACCAACCGCACATTGAATTGTCGGCGCAGCGAATGTTACGAAAACACTTCACAGAACTCAGAGTGATTAGGCGAACCTCGTTGAGATCAGGCGAACGAGGTTCGCCTGATCTCAACGAGCCATCTCTAAAAATTAGGCGATCACCCGGACCACTCCCTACGAGTAGCCGAAAGACCGTCCAACTCAGCGTTAGTTCCACTCAGTGATGGGCACCCCCACCACTGAGCAGAGCCGCTCATATTCCAGGGAAAACCATCCACCGACAGGGCCATGCCGTAGAGACCACCCTTCCCGGAGATTCAAAATGCTCTCTTAGGGCAAACCCCCCCCGAAATCTAAGCCCCCCCTCACCGGGAATAAAATTTTGGAAGAAAGCTAAGAAGAGCAAAACTCAGCGTCCCAGGGTAACGGCAATGTCGAGCCTCAGTTAAAACTTCATTGGCTACAGCATTGCCATTCGTTATCCTGATTTGTAAGTAAAGGGTAAAGTCTCAAAAAATCAGACGATCTCTAGGCCACTCATTCGTGGGCGAAAGACCGTCCAAATCTCCGCGTTGGTTCTACTCAGTGAAACTCGACCACTGAGAAGAACCGCTCAAATTCCGAAGAAAATAATTCACCGGCAAGAACCCCTCAGCAGGCTGTGCCGGAGAACACTTTCCCCGAAAACTCAAATTGCTCCCTTAAGGCAAAAGCCTTAAGAGAGCGAACTCTCGAAACTCATCACCCAAGGTAACAGCAACAGCCGAACCTCAGTTAACTTCCTTGGTTCAGCATTGCCATTCGTTATCCTGGAAGTCCTAAAAATGACTGATCAACCTATCAGAAACCCCCAACACATTGTTATAGTCCTTATAAGGACTGGCTTAAAGGGGCAAAGCAAGAATGCTTTTCATCTTCCCCGTTATCTGTAGAGGACAGTGTATGGATAAGGTGTTATTGAGCATTTAAAGCTCTGATCATGGCAGGAGGGTAACAGCAATAGCCGAGCTTCAGTTAGAACTTCATTGGGGTGGGGGGGGGGGGGGGTGGGGGGGGGGGGGGGTGGGGGGGGGGGGGGGTGGGGGGGGGGGGGGGTGGGGGGGGGGGGGGGTGGGGGGGGGGGGGGGTGGGGGGGGGGGGGGGTGGGGGGGGGGGGGGGTGGGGGGGGGGGGGGGTGGGGGGGGGGGGGGGTGGGGGGGGGGGGGGGTGGGGGGGGGGGGGGGTGGGGGGGGGGGGGGGTGGGGGGGGGGGGGGGTGGGGGGGGGGGGGGGTGGGGGGGGGGGGGGGTGGGGGGGGGGGGGGGTGGGGGGGGGGGGGGGTGGGGGGGGGGGGGGGTGGGGGGGGGGGGGGGTGGGGGGGGGGGGGGGTGGGGGGGGGGGGGGGTGGGGGGGGGGGGGGGTGGGGGGGGGGGGGGGTGGGGGGGGGGGGGGGTGGGGGGGGGGGGGGGTGGGGGGGGGGGGGGGTGGGGGGGGGGGGGGGTGGGGGGGGGGGGGGGTGGGGGGGGGGGGGGGTGGGGGGGGGGGGGGGCCTATCGTGTGGTATCCTATCAAATGCCTTAGAAAAATCCAACATTATCATAGTGTATCCATTTCCTTTATCCAACTCGGCCGTAACATTGTTATAAAATATGAGCAAATTGCTAACACATGACTTTCCTTTAGTAAACCCATGCTGTTCCCTGCAGGGTATAGAATGATTGTCTACCTATTTCTGTATACGAGTTCTTACTAACTTCTCGAAAATCTTCACTACCACACCAGAAATACTAATAGGTCGGTAGTTAAACACATCAGTTTTTGCAACACCCTTGTGCAATGGAACTATCATACATTTCTGTGGTATCATTCCTGAGCTGAGACTCAAGTTATACAAATGTGTGAAAGGCCTACCCAATTCAGCTGAACATTCCTTTAATAAACGGGCAGATTTTGGCCATGGAAGGAGTGTCCCAGATTCGATTCCCGTTGTAGACGTGAGGAATTTGAGGATCTTCCTCAGGCATAGCCAAGTTAGCCGGTCTTGGGCGCGGTCAGTAGGTTTTTTCCGCCAGTTTATCTGGCGTTTTTCATCCCGCAAACAGGCAAACCGGCCCCCGTGAACATACGCCTCTACAGTCAAAAATATATCCCCCCCAGCGGCAGACCAGGCGACGGGTCGGTTGGGAGTAGTACTAACAAGAAGTCGCATCTAAAAGTAACACGCGGACCCTGCATAGGAAGCGGGAATAACGCGTAGAAGAAGAAGAATGTGTGAACGAAAAATTAGTCCTGCATACGAGAGTGAGGGAACCTTTGTTCTTCATTGGAACACACTACATTCACCTTCATGATTATTTAATGAAATATCCGCCTACCAGTTCGATTCGCTAGCATTACTTTGCCCTGAAGAGACCTTCGTTCGAATTCTATCAGTGATCGTAGATAATGTCTGTTTGGGAAGGAGGCAAATTTCTTAGCCTCGTGTTATGACATGGACTTCGTTTCACCAGAATATTTGAATTCATAAACATGTTCAATGGCAATTATTATTATTATTATTAGAAGTAGTAGTATTAATTATATTAAATTATTATTATCATTATCATTATCATATGTTTATTTGTATGACCATACATAATAACTCAGTTTAATTTTTTCCCTATTAGTTTTATGCATCAACAGGCATGAAAATCATTTGGTTAAAAGCAAATATCGAGGTTTATTTCTTCATCTTTGATGACGAAGTCTGCAGGCTTAAAGAAGAAACAGAAAAGTTTAGGTGGACCAAACAAAAAATAAGTTAACAGATCTCATTATAAAATATGAATATTTTCCAGAGTTACTTAGTCCATTTGTTGAATCTTCCGATCAGATTTTGATGGCAGGAGATGGAATTGCAGGATTTGAAATTTTAAGTACAGCTTATGAAGAGCTACCTGCTGAGGATCATAAACAAACAAAAAAAAACTCGATAAAGAGAGAGATAAAATAATGAATTGTATAAGATAAAAAAAATGAGATTCTTGCATGTGAAAGCCCGCTCGCAGAACTGCAGACAAGATGGGGGTGTTTGACCAGAGTGAAGCCGAAAATCCAAAATTCAAGCATCACAAAAGCACTTCTTCATGAACAAATTGAAATAGTAATTCGTAATCTGTTCAAATTAGTGAGGGTGTAAAAGACGCTAATGAAGAAGATCGCTGTGAACTTCTTCAGAAAATTCAGAAGATTATTTTGGTTCGGCCAGAAGTAGGAGAAGAAACTAAAAAGCAAGAGGACGTCACGTTACCTGCCGTCACGCCTTCGTCTCCCTGAGAATTTAATTAATTGTCGAGCAAATTCATTGTTGAGTACTTCGTTTTTGTGAGGTAAGTAGAATTAATACGTGTAATTCATAAGAAGTTTGAAAAGTGTGATTATACACACCATCTAAATATATACAATTAAAATATTATATTCTTTTTACGGCTATTTTGCCTGCTCTTGTTTAGGAGTGCCCCTGTTTTGATGTCATTGGCTTTTTACTCAAGATTTCTAGGGCATAGCAGATGTATTTTAGAGACAAATATGTGGAGCATAATAGAAGAAATTCGCACATACCTATTCTTGGATGTGGTTGTTGCCTGTCTTCTTCTGCGGTGTGCATACTTCTGCTTATGGCGTTGAAAGGGGAGTGGGGGGGGCTTAGGCAATTTGGGAGAATCAATTTGAAACAATCCGGTTTTTTTGTATAATATATATGTTATTTTTAAGGGTAGGCGGAGCTTTTTTAATAGGGTGGGGAAAAGATGAAAAAGGGGACTGAAAATAGCAACTGCTTTTTAGTGGAACGGGGTTTATGGGAAAAGGGGGGGGCCGAAGAGAGGGTTAACGGGGTGCGAGTTGTTTCGACCGTGTGGGTCGTCGTCTGAACTCATGGAGGAAGTGGCTAGGAGTTGGCTTAATGCTGGGAGCTTTCCCAGAAATAATACCTAAAATATTACATTCCCTATTTCGTACAAACATACAGTACAAAATAAATTCATTATTTGCATAAATTTTTTAATAATATTAATCATTTGGTAATTAATGTAATATTAATACATATTTTCTATGCAATTCTTTAAAGATTCCAAAACAACGCACATAACATTTTTCTGCTGAATATGTTCGGCAGGATTTATTGCAGCCATGTTCGTGCGAGAGATATGGTGTGTGGCTTACTTTCTGTAGGACGGTAGTTTCGTCCTTCTGACGAAATGAATAGTTTTATTTCGTTGGAATAATTTTTTTTCCCGTGTTTGTTCTCCTGCTTGATACAATTGGTTTTTGTAATGTGGGGTGCAATGCTCTGTCATGTAGATTGGAGTTGAGGGTTGAGGATTGGATTTGCCTTCTTGCTTGCAGCTAGAATGCGATCTCTCAGGCTTTTACTGGTGAAGCGTGCAATCTCTTATTTTGTTGTGGTCCTCGCTTTGTGGAGGCGATGTTTGTGCTTATGACCGGTACACTGACTGCTGTGCCGATCGATTGTATCAGAGTTCAGATCTTCTGACACTACTTTGGGTATCCCATCAATTTGAAGTTCTTTCTGCAAGACATTTTCCATTTGATATTTTGGGTTTTCCCTTCTTTTCTCGGTTCTTCGTTCTCGGGCTTAAGAGTTTGCTGCTCTTCGATTACAGCTGACATATTAGACTTTATGGATTGCACAGTTCCGATCACTTCTTCTACGTTATCATCTTTGTATTGTAAGTAGAGTTCATACTCCTACAATTTCTGGTTGATTCGCTCCACGTTGGAATTAAGCATTTCTCTCACCGTGTTCTTAAATTAATGTAAATTATCAATACCAGTGAGGTAAGGAATTGACTTCCCTTTTAATATTTTGCTGCTTTTGTCCGGGGACTGATTTCTGATCTCACTTTTTCTCGGCATTGTGGACAACGCTTTCGGTAAGTTTAGTTAATCCTTTTGCCTTCCAGGTGGTTTCAAAAATTCCGGAGCACTCATAGTGTAGCCTCTGTTACCAACCTGTGCGCAGTGTGGTCCTTCCACTTCAAGAAAGTCTTGCAGTACTTTTACAGAACATGGTGTGAGACTTTGACCTTTAGGCTAGACCTGTGTTGAATCGTCGGCAGGAGGTTCACACTGCCATTGGGACAGTATGGCAGTTAATTCGGCATATAATAATAATAACTGTCAAACTTTGCAAAAAATTTGAATTCGAATTGAAACGTAATATTATTTAACATGCATACCTATGAGTTATATAATTGTAAATTATTACTGATATTATTATTAATACTAACAACATATTAATGATTGTTTTATACCAACTGCATGTCATGCAAATTAGAACGATATGATTTAAAATCTGTATTGAGCTCCATGTTCAAGCTGTAAAATGTAGCACATTCTTATTTAAATTGTACATGCACAATGTAATTACATTAATTTGTTTGAGAGATGCTAAAGTGTTTAAAAGTTATTATTATTATTCGAATTAATATATTCTTTTCTTTTCATTTAGCAGTAGTGCGAACAAAAAATCGAGATATGGAGCAAGAAGAGAAAAATGGAGACAAGTTTCCATAACCAAGCATTAATGAACAGGAAAATATTGAATTCTCTTGGGAAGGACCGACATTTTTTCTATCAAGGAAAATTCTTGAAAGGTTCTATGATTCACTCCCTCAGAAAAGGAGACATTCAAGACTGTAGTCTCCCTGAAATGCAGAAAAAGCCTCCCCAGTATGAGAAAAAGTGAAAGAATTTACCAACGTGTAGAGAGAACTGTTACGGAAAAGATATGGGAGTTCCCCTAGGGTGGGCAAGGGTGGTGGGGAACTCCCCCTCCCCCCCACCCAAAAAAAGAAGATAAAAAAAAACAGAGAAGCACGTGAGATGAGAAAAATAATCTTGGAATTTTTATACTCGAAGTACATAATATACTCGAAGAAACTCCTGGAAAAAGTGGTGGTGAAAAAAAAATGCTGGAACTACAGATATACACGAAGGCGAAGAAATTCCCGAATCAAAAAAGTGAAGAATTAAGCAAGCATAGTATTTCTGTAGTGTTCTTTGAACATAAGCTTTGTATATTAAAAAGAAATAAATTCATTCGATCAAAATACCCGATTTTCTTAGACTATCGATAAAGTCGAATGATTTACAAAATACACATAATTAAAATAATTAAAATGTGTACTGAAAAATTCGATCAACTGATTAAGAATTGATACTTTTAATTGAATAGTCGGTTGATGTATCCCTTTTATTTCCTTGGATACTGTTTTTCACAGAATTGTTCTACATTTACGTTATATTTATTAGAAGTATATTGATTAAAATTAAAGTACTGATTAAGAATTAATATGTTGAAGAAAGAAATACTCTGAACATTAAGAATACATGCTTACATCGGTACCAGTTTTGCAAGGCAAACATCTTAAAGTGATGAGTAAACTTTAGTCCTCGTGTATTTGTAGAATTCTGGTGTGCACTTGATTCATCTATGACCCCACGTTCACTCGAGATAGACTGAATAAACTCGTATTGAGTATTTAGCGGCTTGTGAAACATCGTCAGGAAACTGTTGAATGAAATTAGCAACAATAGTGTTCCGTAAATGTTTAGTATACAGAGAACCGGCGCTAGGGTCCTTGCCGCCCGCGTGCAATTTCTATCTAAGCTCCCCTGTCACGATTTGGGCATGTGTGGTTCTTTTACGATAATAAAAATGTGAATTATTTGAAATATGTTAAATAAATTTTGACAGAACAGCCACACGTTGGTTCGCTAAATGTAACGAACCGGGGGTGTTGACTAGGCAGGATAATCGTGAAAAACCCGAATATTCAAAAAATTCTCAAAAGTTAAAGCAAATTTTGATGAAGCCACTTCACTTTAACACTTTCATTGCCAAGCTGAAAATTGGAATTTTGTGTGGTGGCCAAATTTTTTTTATTTTTTTTATTTAGTTAACGACGTCCACGCGATAACACGTGATCGGCCGTTTGGTGAGAACTCGCATCGCGCGATATCGCGTGATAGGCAATGGACATGTTAATCGTTGAATATAATGATACAGGGATTATAGCCTTCTCACCGACCTGAATCGCTAGCAAAATTCAAATGAATTTTAATTAAAGTTAAAATTTATTTGAACTAAACTTTAAAAAATTCTTGCAATTTACAAGTTACTAAATTCTTAGTAACTAGTAAACATTTTTTAATAATTTTTATAAGTGGAACTATCTTTTAGGAAAATAAAAGAAACTCAAGATAGATGAGAAAATAAGAAAATAATTCAGAAATAATTAGAACATTTAATATAAGTATTCAAAAAATAAAATCTTCAGAGAATAACAGAAAATAAATTAAATTACATAAATATACTTGAAATTTTTTAAATTAAAATTTTAGGGTTTTTGATTTCATATTCACAAAATTATAAATAATGGTCTTAAAGTCTAATTCCGCACATACATCATTTTCAATAGCTATTAACGCCAAACTAACAAGCCTTTTTTGTGACATACTTGTTCTTAAGTAGATTTTAATCAATTTCAACTTGGAAAAGGAACGTTCACAGCTCGCTACACTAACAGGTAAGGTTAATAGTATTCTTAAAGCAATTGAAAAGTTAGGGAAAGATAAATTATTGGACACAATAAAATTAAGAATATCGAAAGGGTTTGGAATATTTAAATTATCCTTCCGAAATATATCGCGGAAAGTACATAACTCGTCATATAGTTCTATTGCATTTACGTCTTTATTGTCGCCATCCTTCAAGAGAGTCTCTAAATCGTCACAATTTTTTCGTAAATCTTCGTTATTAATATGTAGTAATCTACACAAGAAATTGAAATTATCATGATATGTTTTTAGTTGTTCAAAACGTTCTATTAACGAACACATTGCAACGTCTAGAAGTGTATAAAACACATTCACTCTCAATTTATCTTCTGCCGATTGTGCCGTTTCGTCATGATGCTCGTGGTCAAATTGTTGTGTCTTCTTTCGTCGTCGAACTTCCGTACTAGTTTTAAATTCTTGTTCTCCGTCCACCTCTTCACTCAGTTCTTTTGCCGTTTTTAGAACTTCTTTAAAATTTGTGTCTGATCGATACTCTTGTAAGAATATTTTTAAGTTTTCGATAGATTCTAAAGCAAGTGTAATGTTCATATTTTTGTCTTGAAGCATTTCACTCACAGGGTTTATTCTGTTAAGTAAATCATGCCAAGTTATAAGAGAGCACATAAATTTGTAGTCCTTTATTTTAGCACATAATATTTGTGCTTCATGAGAAGTTTCTTTAAAATTTTCATTATTTAAAATTTCAAAAAGACATCGTAAATTTCTCCTAACTGATATCGTAGAGGGCGGATTGCATTAATTATACTTTCCCATCGCGTTTCGGATAGCTGTTAAATTTTTTACGAACTTTAAAAGGGTTGCCCAACGTTTGTAAGAGAATGAAAGGACATTTTATATTTCTTGAATAATTGCAAAAAAACTAACTGTATCTGCATTCACTTTGACTGCATCGTTAATGATTAAATTTAGAGTATGAGCAGCACATGCCACGTAAAATGTTCGAGGATTTTTGTTCGAAAGCAAATTTTGGAGCTCATATTTTTTCTTTTTGATATTTGCCCCATTGTCATATCCTGGACCTCGCATGTCTTCAATGGGAATGTTCCATTTTTCCAGTTGTTCCATTATTGTTGCACATAAACAACGTCCTGTGGAATCTGATATATCTGCAAAACCTAAAAAGTTTTCCCTGATCTTGACAATTCCATTGCCACAGGAAACAAAGCGGATATTAATGGTCATTTATTCTGTTTTACTTGCATCAGGTGTGCAGTCTAAAATTATGGAATAATATTTAGATTTGCGAATTGATAATAAAATTGTATCCCTGATTGCATTACTTAAAGTTTCCAATATTTCATTTTGACTGTCTTTACACAAATAGTGTACCCTACTGTTTCGTTGTAGGGCACTTTCAACATGATTTTCCATAACGAGATCAAACCTAGCAAACAGTTCGACTAATTTTAAAAAATTGCGTTATTCCTTTCATATAATTTATCAGATGATCCGCGAAAAGCTAAATTTTGGCTACCAAGGAATTTTATAATTTCAATCAAGCGTTCTAAAACACTCGTCCAATGTTTCTTTTCCATTTCATGCATGTTTTGTGTCTGGAAATCAATAGTAATTTTGTTTTTTTAAAATTTTATCAAATTCCTTCCATTTTAAGAAATTGTTAATGTGAGTTAAACTAGTCTCATGTCTATGTAAAGTTGTACTTACATTTCTCCAATCGTTATAACCTACAAGACTCAGTAGGTGATTCAGTTGATTCTGTAGGTGCGACAAGTTTGCAACAAAAGCAAAAAACAGAATTTAAAGTTTCGGAATAAATGAGCCATGTTCTTGGCAAGAGCTCCCGTTTTCCATTTTTCTATTATAATACGTGTCGCCAAATTTACGACCATATGTATCTCTGGGATATATTATATTTTTCATTTGAACAGGCCCAATTTCAATTAAAACAACTCGTAATTTTTCATCAATATTTCCCCATTCACCTGGATCTTCTAAATTTACAGACACTAACAATGTGTTAGTTTCGTGGTCAACTACAACTAAATCTTGTTGTAGTTGACTAAATCCTAACTATTTTTCACTTAAATCATGTTCAATTATCTTGCTCAATAGTTGCAATAGTCCTTTCATGCAAACTGGATGATGTGCTTCGCCTCTGATTTCTGATGTATCGAGTTGGTTACAATCTGCATCAGAATATTTTAATATTTTAACAAATTTATTAAGAGCCCCAGTTTGTTTCTTAATATCTGATTCTTTCGCAGCATGACGATAATGATTTTTTGCACCGAATAACTTTTTTTAAATTTTGTTTACATTTCTATTTTATTACACAACACGACACGGAGACGAAATAATAGTCGGCACTGGGCTACTGTCAGTAGCCTACTGTGATGCGTACCATATGACTGACTAACTAGCAACAAATGTTTTGTACGAAAATTCGTTTCTGCGCATAAAAACTGTTCACCGTTTCACTTTAGATAGATTGCAGTGGACACAACATTCTGCAGGCAAGCAGAATGTTGTGTCCACTGCAGTTTAGCCTGCTCTCGCTGCAAAATTGTAAACAGCTGGCTGATCAAAGGGAGACAATATACTTTTTTTAAATTTTTATTCGGTGTATCCGGCCTTATTTATTTTAATATTAATCATTCTAAGAATTTTTTGTTTTTATGATAAAAATTTTCTTTCTTAAAAATTAACTTATGAACCGTTCCCTGGCGGTGGCGGCGCCCCCATCGTAGTGGTGCCCGCATGTCCGCTTCCGCCGGCCCTGCATAGAAGATCAGATGTCACTCTGACCCAGTTTGTCAGACTGCAGTTGACATTGTGAATACTCATTCTTATCGGAAATAAATCATGTTTTAGCTGCCTAAGTCTCGGAGCCTAAGGAATTGACAGACTTACTATCCTCTCCCAGAAGAATAAAATTCTTGACGATCAAAAAAAGTCTGACTCCGAGAAGAAATATTTTTATTTTGTTTTAAAGAAAAACGTGATCTACGATTAATGATGGAAGAAACCCATACTTACCATCATGTGGAAAATCTCCCTGAATGTCTGTATCATAAAAGTAAGTCCAACAGAATTGCTTATCTGTTGACATGTCCATCATAATCAAATACGAGGGCGTTACGTTAAACAAAGTAATATCTACAAAGAGAGAGAAATTTCGAATTAAAAAAGAGAATACATTTTTAATAATATAGGAATAAAGATATTTTAATGAGAGATCATTCAGAAGCATTATATATTAAAACTAGTTATTGAAACTCTCACCCCCTACTCCACACACACAGCTGACATCTCTTTGTAAACGTAAAATAAATGCACGGAATTCTTTAAACTATAAATACCAGCAAGAACTGGCGGTTAGTAGGCATTTTACACGTTTAGTCCTTAAAGTTAGCTGAGTATAAGGCTATCGACGATGTTGTAAGGTCTCGAGACTAGAGGACCCCTAACTCTCGTATTGTACTGTTGTGGGAAATGGTTTTAGACAGCAGCGCGAGTGTTCGAGTTTTTCTCCAGAAAGTGGACCATAGAACTAGCAACTAACGCTGATCATGTTGTTTTGATCCCATCTTGGAGTACATACGGGACTGCTTAAGAAAAATGTTTATATTGTATTTCCTTTCTAACACAAACGACTTTCTCTGATGTTCCACTCCGATGTAATAAACTTTGTAGGTTGATACAAAGTTTATTAAAGTATATTGAGCTCGGTAAGCATGAGCTCCACCTTGTTTTGCTTTGAATAGTGATTATATCATCACACCATTTTTTTTTTTTTGCGATATTTCAGGTTTGCCAATATAAATCAGTGCTATAAGAACAGGTAGTAAATTTGTATTTTTTGTAGATATGGAAAATATCTACAGTATAGGAAAGGCATATTGAAACATTTGTTTTTAGTTAGAAATCAATAAGGAAGTTATGGATATGAGGTACAAGTATATTCATTCGTTTTAACTTACTTTAAGAATTTAACCATTTTATGGGTTTATCCAGTGTCAGAAGTTTTTTTTTTTATTTAGTCTATTTCGTAGTATGGCGTGGTCTTCTTGGTTTGTGTTGAAGAACTCAAAGACATTTGCATTCATAGCGCTAGGACGTCTGAATAAAGATCGTGCCAAGTTCGATTACAGCTGCCGATGAAAGGAACATTTTGTAAGGTTTTTTTTTTTTTTTTTTTGGTACCGGTTAGCGAGTTAGTCGTCGTTTAGCACTGGTAAGAAGTTTCTCTTTTCCCCCCTGGAAACTTGGGAATTTTCATTCCGCGGATCAAGAAATCCTACAGTAGAACTCGCACTACTTCAGACAATAATAATACGATTAGCGACTATAAGATGGCGCCAGGTGTCTAGTGTGCTGTCTTTCCTGGATGCTTGCATAAAATAATTGATAGCCATGTGGCAGTTATCTGTGATTTCCGACACCTTAGTATTTCCAAAAGTTTAGTATTTCCTAAAAGGCCTCACTTTCTCTCTCTCTATCTCTCTCTGGAATGATTTTGATTTATATCATTTATTTATTTATTGTTTTTTATTATATTTTTATTTATTATTTTAAATATTTATTTATTTGATTTATAGCATCACTACAGAAGTATACATTAGCAGCATGTGTGTATTATGTCTTTTAATTACTTCGAATGCGTCTGTTTTACAGGACAAAACACCATATTTTCTAGGAGGAAAAACTGTACTCTCGCACAACGGGGGCAGTCGTAGAGGGAAGACTTTAAGGAACATTTTATTCGTCTTTGTCTTTCGATCAAATATATGCGCACATCACATACTCGTAAACATGCTCTTGTAAGTGATGAAATAAATAAAAATGCATTTTCTTAATTCGTTGGAAACAATTAGTCAACAATAAAATAAAATACTTACTAGGGCTGCGATAAATGACAGAACCGATCCAAGAATGGTTGAAAGGGATTATCGTATTATCCATATACAAAGAAAAATGGAAATATGTGAGAATAATCGACTTTGCTTCATTTTTCCGTATTTAATGTATTCTGATAGAATGATTTGATGATATGAAACATACAAGGAATTACTCACTCATCACTTGCTATAAATACATCCAATGATTTTGACGCAAGACTAAAGTTGTAACTTAAACAATTCAACTTCTGCATGTCCAATGTGGAGGCCAAAACATACCATTGACCGGAAAGCGGCAATAAAAACATATCAGGATTCAACGTTGTTAACCGTAACATATCATTGTTATTCACACAGTGGTGTGTGTGTGTGTGTGTGTGTGTGTGTGTGTGAATAAGAAATACGTGCGATATAGTTTTGATTTCGTGTATTACACTCGATGAAACCTTGAAAGACAGTACAAAAAACAAAAATTAATTACGTATTTATTTCACAAGACTTGTCTGTCATGACTCCAAATAGAGACTATCTTCTACACACATTACATTATTGCGGTCGCTGTCTGAGGGAAAGAAAGAACTTGGTTATGCCTACTACCAGAAAGACACAAGTGCTGACATCTGCAGGTCGCTAAACATATCAGCACTCTAGCAACAAACCAACCAACTAGCATTGCTGGTGTGTGTGAACTTCTAAATTATTGAAGCGATCGGAAAGATAACTAGTTTTCTACATGCTTTTTTTCCCTGATTATGAATAGGGAAGTTTTGTAGTTTCTTCTTGATAAAATCATATGATAGGTGGTCATCGTTTAATCTAAACTGACTTTGAAATAACCTGGGAAGTCAGTCTGAATTCACCACGCAGTTCTGGCAATCACGTATTACTTTCATGATTACTTATGTGTTTACTCTTTGGATTCTAGAGTGATTAACCATTTTACCAAATAATTAAAACTTAAATCACCTGGCTTTTATATTCTGTAATTGCATAAGAAAGAAAACATCCGATTTAGCAATCTTTAGTTTTATAATTTCTAATTAAAATATTTTATGTGCACACATTGGAAATTTAGAACGCTGAATTTGGAAGTGTAACCAAAATTGCTTCGTTTTCCAGCAATTAATCAACACTAAGATGCGAAAGTAGTTCAAATCAAGCAAATACATTTCTTATTTTTTTAAATCAAGGTGTAAAATCAACGGAGTAATATTACTTTTCAACTTAATCTCATTGATATACTAAATACTTTTTAAACCAACTCCCAAACTTCTTAATACTCTTAATCTGAAAATAACGTTTTCGGTTATTCGTGTAGACAATTAGATTAAGTTTAAGTTAGAAAAATTTGGTATTGAATTTTCTGAATAGAATTTTTTTTTTCTCCCGTTTCTTTGAATGGTGCTTTGCAATTAAAATGCCTATCATTTATTATCACTATTACTATTATTGACGGTATCTGATTGGTCGCTTATCATTGATCTGTCTTCTTGAAAATGCGTCAATGTTTGTAGATTTAAATATTGAGGAAGATCCTTCTGAATCATTTCATCGATCGAACTCATCTAGTAAATGATAACATCATGCTTCGTTAAGACTACGTTTTTTTTTAATTGATTCAGATTGATTCACTGATTTTGTCAATATTCACTCAACATATTTTCAATCTTCTTCTTCTTCTTCTTTTTCTTCTCTTCCGTCCAAGACGGGTTGAGTCTTCTCTTGAGCAGGATCTTCTAGTCTTCTCTATTCCTTGCTGTTCGAAAAAGTTCCTTATATGTTCTGCATCCCGAGATGTTCTTTATTAATTTCAGCCAGGTAATTCTTGGTCTTCCGGGTCTTCGTTTTTCAGTTGGAAAAGTATTGATTAGGACGTTAGGAAGTCTGCCTGCGTCCATGCGTACAGTGTGTCCAAACCATCTCAGTTGTTGTTTTCTAATTTTTTCTGTTGTCTTTTTATACAATAGTTCTTGTCTGACATTGATGTTTGTTTTCTTTTCTATCCAACTTGTTCTATTTATTTTTCTTAAGCATTTCATTTCAAATGCCAGCAGTTTTTTCTCCTCTCTTTTTTTAACTGTCCACGCTTCTGCTCCATAGATGACTGTTGGTATAATTATTGCTTCATATCATTTGATTTTGGCTTGTTTAGATATCTTGTTTGTTTTCCAGATTTTCTGTAATTTTCCCATGGCGGTACATCCTATCGCTATTCTGTGTTTGATTGTTTTGAGTTCATCTATTGTTTCTGTTAATTTTGATCCAAGGTATATGAAGTTGTCTACTTGTTCTATTTGTTCTCCGTTTAGGGTGGCTGAGATGGTAGGTTCTGTTACTCTCTATTTTCATCACTTTTGTCTTTTGTATATTTATTGTCATGTCATATGTTTTACAGGTTTCGTTTAGCTTGTTTATCAACCTTTGTAGTTTGTTTAGTTTATTTTGCAATAAGGACGAGATCATCCGCATATTTGATATTATTTATGTTTAAACCGTTGACATTGATTCCAGGCTCATTGTCTATTACCTTCTTTGCAACTTCTTCTAGATATATGTTGAATAGGTATGGGGATAATGGGCATCCTTGCATTATTCCTTTTTGGATCTCTATGGGTTCTGTTGTAAGTGTGTCCTTTTTAATTATTGCATTTGTCTTAGAGTAATATTTTATCAGAAACTGTATTATATATTTGTCTATTGCTTTTTCTAGTAGAATTTTAAGAAGAATTTCTCTGTTGATGTTATCGAAAGCTTGTATTGAAAGCATGCATTGGCATATTATGATGCAGCGAATTAAATTTTTTATGTTTTCAATAAAAAATTTAATTCACTGTATCATAATACGCCAATGCATGTGAAAGGTGATGAGAAATCGATATTGAGCATCACAAATAAACTTCTTGAAAACATCCAACTGTACTCTAACTTCCATGAGAACCGAAATATGACTAAGAGAAAACCAATCATTCCTAAAAATATTAATTTAAACACTTTAAGAAACTATTTCAAGAGATCTAAAACAATGATTAGCAATATCTCATCACTTTTTTTTACTCAACATTTGCAATTCAATCATGCGCTTTTACGAGTATTATCAGGATTGCAGTGTCTCTATATGAGTACAGCCCTGGAGTCATTTACTATTAATATCTTAATCTTATTCAACACAGGCAGTTATTATAATGAAAGGAGATTGGGACGATACATTGTTGGTGGTTCAAAATCATAATGAAAATTTTCTTAAACCGATGAAGTGGAACCATGCACCTGCCCCGCCTTTGTTCAGAGTTGCCTTGGTTCTTCATCCGTATTCTTTGTTGTATGTGCATGACGTGTTATTTGTTATTTCACGTGACAATAATATTTCCAACTTCTTGACTGTCGTCAATAGCTACTTTGAACCGTCAAACACCTGTAGTAGTTCGTGCCAGTCCTCCCCCCCCCCCCTCTCAATTATGGAGTAGGAACTGAGGCTATGAAAACAAGTGGCGTTGCCGGATTTCATCTCCTCGACTTGCACGTTTTGTGTTTTCTGTGAGACAATCCCTCATTTCAGTATGATAATTTCTAACTCGCCTTTAATAAAAGAGCCCTCTTGTTTTTTGTTTTTTTTAAATCCTAGAAGGGAACCGGGTCTTTCCAACCCGAAGGCATTGTCGATTCCACCTCAATTATGAAGCTCGTAGTTTACAAATAGTTGGACATCAAAACCGTAATTTTGAAAAAAGGAAATGATCTTAAAAGAGTATCTCAGTTCGGCTATTCAAAGGAAAAGGAATAAATACATTTTTTCGGATTTGTATCAATTTATGGAGTATTCACGCTTATTAAAAGTGCATTCTCTACATATATGGATAATTCCATTTTCCCATTTATCTGTGCATGTGTGTGTGTGTGGGGGGGGGAGAGCTTTTATTTAAATCCGTCACATTCATTCACGATCCGTTTACTTATCGAGAGATTGCTTTCTATTTATTGCTTGCTACTCAAACTTTATTCTTCTACATAAGCTATCGCACATAATCCCCGTTCTTTATGGCTTTGTTTGACAACCCTACCTACGGAAAACTAATCACATTTCCACAGTAAGAGGAACTTTTTTCTTCTCACTATGAAAGAGCGATTAGTGAATGATATGAAGCTGAATAAATAATTTCATTTATGTTAGTCAGTTTTATTTCTAAACAGGAATGTATGTATAGGAGAGAAAGAGAGAGAGAGAGAGAGAGTGGAGTAAAATGAAATGGAAATAATAAATAATGAAATTATTTATTAAAAGCCATCCTATATCCGTAATGCGAGGACTTGGCGAGTGTTGAAATAACCAAATTAGTAAGGAAGAGTAAGAATGATCTAACTAAAATTTCATAGTTTTCTTTCGATGTCCAAAAAAGCTTCACTTTTATCACGGAAAAGTCAATATTCCTCAAATAGTTTTTATGGGCGAAATGCAGAATTAATACACACACACACAATGGTGTGGATTAGAAATATGTGCGATATAGTTTACATCTTGTTGTTACACTTGATCTTGAAAAATAGCACAAAAGCTAATTACGTTTTCATTTTACGAAACACACCTGCCATGTGTCCCATAGATATCGTCGTCTATATCACTGCAATCGCTGTCTGAGAGGGGGGGGGGAGACACTTGCTTACGCCTACTATCAAAAGGGCATAAGCGAAACATTACGTCGCAGAGGCAACAAGAAAACCAACTGACATAATGTAGTCTGTGAACCTCTAAAATAAACGAGTGTTGTCGAGGCTATCGGAAAGATAAGAGTAGTTGTAACATGCTTTGTTTTCCTGATTACGAATAAGGAAGTTCTGTAGTTCCCTTTTGATAAAAGCGTGTGATAAATGGTCACCATTTAATGTAAACTGCCTTTGAAATAACAGGGAACACCGTTAGACTGATTTCACCTCCAAGTACTAAAAATAATTATTTTTATGATTACATATCTCTTTGGATTTTTCATCCATCCATCCATTTACTCATCCGGTCAAGGACAGGTTGAGTCCCCTCCTAATGAAGGGTTACTGGCGTATTAATGCAGCTGACTCGCCACTCCTCTGCCGCATCCCGTAAGGCCGGTATTCTTGACTGTAATCCGTGTGTGTTCACGGGTCCGGTTTGCCTGCTTGCGGATGAAAAAGCCCAGATAAACTAGGGGAAAAAACCCTGCTGTCCACGCCCAAGACCGGCTAAGTTGGCTACGGCTGAGGAAGATCCTTAAGCTCCTCACGTCATCTACGGGAATCGAACCTAAGACACTCCTTCCGCAGGCATATGGGTCAAAAGCGCAAAGCCACTAGGCTAACCGCTCGGACCTTTGGATTTTGTGATTAATAATGAGTAGTTTTTATCAAATAATTAAAAATTTTATCAGCTAACGTTTAGATTCTATCATCGCATAAGAAAGAAAAAGTTTTTCTAATATATTTCAAATGTGCGTGCGCACATTGCAAATTTAGAAAGCTCAATTTTGGAAGAATAACCAAAAGTGTTTCGATAATCGAAAATTTGGTAAAAACTGATGAAAACTAAATCTGCAGTCAAAGATTAAAACAAAAACTGTAATGTGTTATCCAAGAAGCTCTCAATATATCCGAAATTACCACACACATAATAGAGACCTGATGAGATATCATAATGAGTCCTCTAATCCCACTCCTTGACAGAGATCTCTCAACATATTAACTTATTAACACTTGCAGTCTTTTTCAGAATATCTCTTTATCACTTTTGCCATAAGACTGCAATGTTTCAATTCCGAATTATATCATCGTTTACTTAAAATATTCCATATCATTTATTATTATTATTATTATTATTATTATTATTACTATTATTATTATTATTATTATTATTAAGGATTATTCAGTAGTCAAGGATTTAAATGCATCGCAAGACAATACGCCAATCTTTCTCTCTGAGTATTTAACACCTTTCAATCAGAATCTTTTGAACCAAGCAAGAAAAGAAAATACAGAAAAAAGTATCAATTTTTATGGATCAAAGACGGCAAATTATTCTTGAGAAAGTCACAGACTTCAAAGTCTATACAAACAAAATGCTCGGAAGATATAGATATGTTGCCAGAGTGAAACAAAAGACTCCACCTCAGTTCAATCAGAACATCTCAGCACAACAAAAATCAATGTGAACCATCAGATAAATGTAATTACACCAGAATACATCAGTAATTGTACTTTCGAATCGCTTTATGCATGGAAACAACACACAGTACAAGCGAGAGGTCTCTCAATCTTGCATATTAACATCAGAAGCATCCGAAAACATTGATTATTGTTACAGGCTTACTGAGGAATTACACTGATATTATTGATATATTGAGTCTAACGGAAGTATCCATAACTAATGACGAAGCGACTGCTTTCCAAATTCCAGGCTTCCAACATAGATCATGCCGTCAAACAAAAAGAGGGGGTGGAATATTAATATTTATCAAACAAAAATTAATAGCAAAAGAAACGGCCTATCAGTTTGAGCATGCTGAAACCCTTTGCCTCGAAATCACTAATACCACCAATAGACATCATCCCATAATACTAAATGCTATTTACAGGACACCAAACCCAAACATGATAAAATTCTTGCAGGAACTCAATTGCTGGCTTTCACGCCAAGAAATATGCTCAACCGAATACCTAATGACAATTGGCGACATAAACATAAATATTGCAAACGAAAACCAGAACAACACTGTACAATAGCTAGACATGCTATCCATGTATAATCTAATACCAACAATAACATCATGTACTAGAGAAGAAATATTCGGAAATACTATCACTGCCTCCTATCTAGATCATATAAACGTCCGAGCACCACCAAACAGTTACACTGCATCAGTCATAAAGTGCAAAGTAGCAGATCATTACTTCACTACTCTAAACCTACACACCAAGACAATATCCATGCAATGTCCCACAGTAGAAAAGCGACAGAAAACAATAATAAACGAAGAAATAGTCAACCACGAAATAAGAAAAAAACAGACTGGAAACACCTTTCATCAAGATTCAGTAGATATCTTATACGACAACATTAAACTCACACAGGAGGAAACATATCAGAAAGCAGCAAAGAAAGTCAGAATTTGTTCAAAGACAACACAAAATCCTTGGATAACACAAAACTTAATCCTAGAAATACACAGAAAGGACACTTTATGGAAAGAATTAAAGCAATTTCCAAATAACACAGCTTAAAAAACTGAATATAATATAACAAGGAATCGCCTTACAACACAAATCAGGAATACAAAAAAACTTCCTTCTTTGTAATCAGGAAAACCACGTTGGAGCACTGCTGTTATCTATCCGCTAGCTTTAATAATCTTATTCTATAAAAGGATCACACACATTACATGATATCAGTTGGTTTGCTTGTCAACAGTCTGTAGATATGTTCCGCTACTCGCAGAGTGTCATCGCGCGTGTCCTTTTGATAGCAAGCATAACCAAGTGCTTCTCTCCCTCAGAACGCGACTGTAGCGATGTAGACGATGGCCTCTATCTGGACTCATGGCAGGTACGTAAAATAATCTGGACTCATGGCTCGTAAAATAAATACAAAATTAGTTTTTGTACTGTCTTTCAGGTTTTCGTGGTGTGCAATACACAAGATGAAAACCATATCACACCTTTTTTATCCACACACGTGCCTTATTGACACAGTTAACAAAATTAAATCCTGATATGTTTGTATTACAGCTTTCAGGTGAATGGTATGTTTTGGCCTACACGTTGAACTCGTCGTGGTCCCTGAACTTCACATGTATAAAATACGACTTCAGTCTTCAGTCAAGATCAATGGATATATATTTGCAAACTGACAGGTGAGTTATTTTTTCTTCTACCATAGATCATTCTAAAGAATTATTTCTCATTCTTAAACATAAGCAATTTCTAATGTAAAATCGCTTACTTCCATTTTTGCTTTGATAGTGGTGATCTTACATTGCCCTTCTCCCAGTCTTGGGTTACTTCTGCCACTTATACTTTCGATCGTAAGTATTTCAATATACGTTTCACTTATTTGTTACCAGAAGTTACAAAATGATTTCTTATTGATAGTATCATTGTACAGAATATACACTGTTTGGAAAGAAGTCAACGGACGCCATAGTGTGAGGAACAAACATTTCTTAATAAGATGTAAGAATTCCTTTCGCTGCAATGACTGCAGCAATCCTAAGGGGCATGCTTTCCACAAGCGCACGATAATGGTCAATGGGAATTTTTGACAATTCATCCTGTAGGCATGTAATAAGGTCCTGAACTATTCTGGGTGTGGCGGACGTCCCTTGACCTCGCAAAACGCTCCAGTTCATCCCACACGTGTTTAATATTGTTGAGATTCAGGCCTGTATAGAGACCAGTCAAATGTAGTGACGTTCGTGTTGACAGACCACATGGCTGTAGCAGCAGCCTTAACATTGTTTTGCCGATAGAGACAACGGCCGATTCCGTATCAACTCCACAAATTAGGAATCATGAATTGTCCATAATGTCATGATACCTGTCGGAGTTTAATGTTCGTGGCACCACAAACAGAGGTCAACACAGGACCAAAGCATCACACCGTCATCTCAAATTTTCACAGCAGGGATTGCGCGTTCTGGTAAGAGACGTTCACTGGGCATGCGCCACACCCATACCCGTCCATCTCCTCGGTAGATGGTATGCGCGATTCTCCGCTCCAGAACACAGCTTTCCAAGCTTCCACTTACCACTGTGCATGCTCTTTGCTCTACTGAAGATGACGTTGCATGTTACTTCGGTTAATGCTGGGCTTGTTGTTGAGACTCATGTTGCGAGTCTCGGTTCCGAATGTGTTTGTGCAGATTCTTGTTCCAGTGGATGACTGGAAATCCGCATTCCACGTTGAATGGGTTGGTCGTTGAATGGAACGGTCGTTGAATGGCTGTTTGTGCATATTATCCTTCGTAGCACAGTACGGTCACGTTCGGTGAGTGTGTTGGGTCCTTCACTACGGGTACCGCTTGCCACTGACACCTGGAGCGGCTCAATTTGGAACAATTTGCCGAAGAGGTAGGCTCGCAACATGACATTCCATCACAACGCCTTTTTCAAACTCCTTCAGTTCCTTTCTCGCCGCTATTTCATCTGGACACAGTTGCACTGACTTGGGAGCATCCCATCCCTCCAATTTATACCCGCTACAAACTACAAGTACGGTACAATGTACTTTGTTCTTGGGAGGGGGGGGTGTCTGTTAATTCTTTCCAACAGTGTATGTATATATATTTATATATTTATATTAAAGATTTCAAGAAATTTTATACTTAGTTTGCTTACCTTTCCCAAGTATAAAATTTCTTGGTATCTTTAACGTATATTACATCCAAGGTAAAAAACTTCCTACATCTTTCTCTCATCCAGTGGTTTTTATTAAGAAGGTCAAGCACCTTTTGTCTACTTGCATATAAGATATATAGAACTTCTGCATTACTTTAACCTTAGTATCTCTCCCGGGTCTGGCTCCTACTGAAGAGACCTCAATAAAAGTCAAAAGTGGACTAAGGTAGACTAAGTTAAGTGATATGAAGTCATCAGCCTCTATATACAAGTAGCTCAGACATGAATATATTTCCCACGCAAAACTTTGTTTTGCTTACTTGGGAAAAAGATTAAAACCAAGTATAAAATTTCTTGGTATCTTTATCGTATTTCATACCCAAGGTAAAAACTTTTCTACATCTTTCTCTCATGCAGAGATTTTTTTAAGGTGGTTAAACAGCTTTTTCTACTGGTATATGAGATATATATGACTTCTGCATTACTTCAACCTTGGTATCTTTCCTGGGTCTGGCTCCCACTGAAGACACCTCAATAAAGGTCGAAACCGGTCTGGGTAGTGGTCCTAGTGGCTGGTAGTCATCAGCATCTATACACAAGTAGCTCAGACGTGAATGTAATTCACGCGCAAAACTTTGTTTTGCTTACATGGGAAAAGAATTAAAACCAAGTATAAAATTTCTTTTTATCTTTAACGTATATTACACCCAAGGTAAAAAACTTTCTATGCACACACACACACACACCACACACACACACACACACACACACACACACACACACACACACACACACACACACACACACACACACACACACACACACTATGCATATGCATAGTGGGTGGGTGTAGTTTGAACAGATCTTCCTTAAATATGAAATATGATAATCAGAAATGAAAGAAAAAATCCTCCTGTTTGCTTTGTATTGAACGACTGAACGTTGAATGGAACCGAACAGCTGAAATGTGAGTGAATGTTTGTTACTGGAATTCTAAGCAGTAATCCTGAATACGAAAACAGGATTCAATTGTCAGTTCTTAATACTGGTTATTCCAGTTGAGTTTTTCTTAAATTAATATCGACTCAAAATATATAGAACCTTGTTTATTGTAGTTAAAATAGCTATAATGTAACTACTAAAAAGAGTAATATTCAAAAATTGATTTAATGAAGAACACGTAAAAAGATCAAAATAAATCACTTTATAAGAAGAAAATGGCAACAGAGTTTAATCGTGTGATACTTCACGTTCACTTAATTATTCGCAGAAATCAGTGGTTTCCGTATAGGCATGCGATTGCCAATACGGATCCTCTTCAATTCCCGGAGCTTCAGTGAGATATGGGTCGCAACCCCCCCCCCCCGTAAGTTTTTCTTCTACTTCTTAAAATTCGTTTATGCATCCTCCACACTTTTTCTTATAATAATTGTTCAGTCTCTAGGATTTTTTTTTTTTTAATTCGTTGTTTACCAATATCACTTATGAAGAAGAAATTCGATGCCGTAGAAATGTATAATGTAGATTTGACCAAATCCAAAGGAACTTTAATGCAATATATCATTTTTTTTTTTTTCAAGATAGATTTTCGTCCTCGCAGTTAGCCTAGCGGCTTTGCGCTTCGCGACCATATGCCTGGCGAAGGAGTGTCCTAGGATCGATTCCCGTCGACGTGAGGAGCTTAAGGATCTTCCTCGGCCATAGCCAAGTTAGCAGGTCTTGGGCGTGGACAGCAGGGTTTTTTCCGCCAGTTTATCTGAGGATTTTCATCCCGGAAACAGGCAAACCGAACCCGTGAACACACAGGCTACAGCCATAAAAAATACGGCAAGGAAGGCAAAGGGAAACCACATTGCATCACTATCTCCCTAATAATCAGCTGCAACCCTTTCAAAGTGAGGAAGCCACAGGATCGGATCGGATGAAATTTTCACTAATCTTTCTATGGATTTAGTTTCTTGTCTCTTCTGTCTATTCCATGGACTTCAAAAACTGCTCCTTGCCTTATATCATGTATTTGTGATTTGTTCTCTTTCTGTTATCTGAAGATCTCCTTTAAGGTCTTGGAAATTGTCACTTTTCCAACATTTCTGATAAAAGAAACCATTCTGAAGTTAAAAATTCATTTACTTGTTACTCAGTCGTAAACTGTTTTCTATTGAGAGGAACTAGTTCAACCTACAAAGGAACTAGTTCTTCGAAGTGACCAGCATGGAACATTAAGGAAGTAGCTTTAATATTTTGAGAGAAAAAAATACAAATTTGTGATCCGATTCCTATATGCTCCTGGATGGGATAAACAAAATTGAACAGCATAATTTGGTAGTTCTAGGATCCTGATTTTCTCAAGATAGTGGAACGCAGAATTTATAGTAGTTTGGAAAATAATACAAGTGTTAAGGTTTACGATCATGAGACTTATACCATGAGGACTTACAACATCATCGCTAGCTTGAGGACATCTGTCTTTAATGAGTAAAGGCTTCCAACACAGTACAAAATATTCAGGTTAAAAGAGTTCTTCCCATTTTCTTTGGGAAATAAGGTGTTAGTGATTTTTTCCCCCAAGTTTCTAGTTTCAATATACTTGTTACTTCGCATTTAACCACTATTGGTTAAGTGGTATATTACGATATTTTCATCTTTTTTTTTATCATTTATATATTTTTATTCATTTAATTTCTTTCTTCCTTTCCCTCCCCTTTTCTTTAGAAGGTGGAGGTTATCTGACTGTCATGGATATGTCTACAGATAAGAAATTTTGTTTGACTTACGTTTATGGAGAATATCAAGGAGAAATACCTCGGGATGGTGAGTATACCTTTTCCAACAATATCATCATTGGTAGATCGCTTTTTTCATTAAAATAAAAAACAAAATGTTTAATGTTTATTTTCTCCGAGGGTCCGATGATTGGGTGGAAGGTAGACGATTTTTTTTTTCTGAGGGGGATTAAGCAGTTTCACTTCCTTGTGGTTCGAAAGCCTCAGCTATATAAAACGCTAGCAGAATGATTTATTTTCCATAAGGGTCAATGTTCACAATGCCAATGTTCACAATTCCAATTAAATTTGAAATCCAATTAACCCGGACACTTTAGTATCCGGGTTACATTTAGACGCTCATTCAGTATCCAACCAACAGACTGCGGGGAAGAAACCGGTCGAGGGCATGGGCGTGACTGTCAATATTGAATATTGAAAAGGTTCAACAAGTAGTTCAAACAAAACACGAATTAAATAATACAAACAAATTATAAAGAATTAAAATAAGAAAATGTCCTCAGCCCATCTACGATACTAATGTAGTATTGATTTAAAACTTT
Organism: Typopeltis vanoorti; assembly: GCF_054136105.1. Classification (NCBI taxonomy): domain Eukaryota; kingdom Metazoa; phylum Arthropoda; class Arachnida; order Uropygi; family Thelyphonidae; genus Typopeltis; species Typopeltis vanoorti. The sequence goes on along the minus strand of NC_143569.1, from coordinate 73,721,299 downwards.
TCTTGGGTGGGGACTCAGTTAAAAAAAATCGCTCCTCTTGAATAACACGAGAAAGGTTATAAAGAACATCAGAAGAAAACGAACCTGGGTCATTCACTTTGTTTCTTCAAGAAGATTGAATTTTCTCGTAGATTCATGTACGTTTTTGAATAATGTGTCAAATGAAATGAATATACGATACTTAAGAATGCGGGTTTCCAGTTCTGTCCAGGATGTAAAGAATTCTATTAGGACTTTTCAAAAGATGGACAGTTATACGGAGATTGCAGAGTCCTTCTACAAAGTTGGGTATTGCATCCTATAACTAGGTTCAATGGTTAGTAGAATACGAAATTCACACACACACACACACACACACACACACACACACACACACACACACACACACACACACACACACACACACACACACACACACACACACACACACACACACACACACACACACACACACACACACACACACACACACAATGAAAACAATCAATCAGGAGTTGAAAATATCTGCACAAGTACAGGTAATGGGCTTTTATGGGAAGTCAGCTGCATATAACTATTCCATAGCGCAGACCACACTAGTGTAAAGAAAATATCACTGATTTATACCCTTGCTTGGAAGTGAACGAAATGGAGCGACGAATCATCCTGTTCAGTGTGATGTGAAGTGGCTTTGAAGGATGACCGAAGTATTTATGCCGGCTGTTATCATCCAGACTGTCAGGAACTGCTGTGGAATTGTAAATGCCTGGAACTGTTTCATCTGATGTGATCGGATGATTCGTCTTTCGTTTACTTGGAAGGATAACGGAGAAGGTTGTGCATCACTTCTGAAGAATGCAATATTTCCAATAATGTAGCAGTTTAGCGGATTCCATCATGTCATTCTGCAAAGGTTATAATGCGATGCCTGCACAACAAACCGAAGCGTCCTCCTTTGGTATCCAGTCCAGGAAGGACGGGATATCGACAAATGGACTAACTAAGCACGTGACGTACATGACATACTTATGGTAGAAAAATCCAAATAAAAACGAATTCTTCGTGTACCTTCCATATTTTTAGCATGTGATGATACTTCACTAGTTGTGATTTTCTAACGAGGACCCTTCTTCCATGAAATACCAGAGGAACAAGAAAAAGAAAATTTCTGCAATTTTTATAGTTCCGGAATGTTTCTCTACTCTGTGTTTGTTTGTTTGTTTTTTGTGGTGTTCTCTGTTGAAGAAATCTTTGTTACCCTGGATGATTATTTGGTGGTGAAGCAGTCTGTCTATTGTCTAATCAGAGAGAAATTAACCACTCCTGAATAAAAATAGCGAAGGCGTCACTATTCAGAACAACAAGCGCATAAAAACCAAGGTGGTACATTGTTAGATGCAAGTCCATTTTTTGCATATTTACTTGTCCAAACACTTGAAAAACTTGAAATATGAATGACTGGCTTGCGGTTGATATATCAAATTAGAACTTTTTTTTTTTTAATTGGGACATATAATTTACTCGATGCTCTGATTAACAGGAAAGGTAAGCTGAAAGCAATAACACTTTGTTCTGTTTTATATTATTCATTTTACAAAATCCATGAATTTTATTACCACACAATCACCCAATTAAAATGGTAAAATTTCTTTATTCTGTTACAGGTGTGTTTTCTGTTCTGTCCAGAGAAAAGCGTCTTGTCGATTTATCGTATTACAGCACTGCTTATTGCAAATTGAAGTCGAGGAAGTTTGATGTCAAATTTACGTTCTTTAATGAGACATGCCAAACACCCCAATGACCATGATTTGTTTCAACCCCACCTGTTAGTTGATTGCTTAATTTCTAATGCAATTTTCAGTTGATATTAAAGACAGCGATCAAAATTAATTTACCGTTAACTGAGCCTAATTTATGTAAGAAAGGTGAGATTTCCAGATTTGGACATCTGAAATGTTTTGCGATTTCTTTACGAAATAAAATTTACAAACTCCAGATCTCTCTCTCGATGTAAGTGTGTGTGTTTATGTGTATTTTATTGCTACTAACTATACAGAAACATAATCTAACCAATAATTCCACGTGGTCTCGCATATACAGTTGAGTTCTGACCTTAAAGTTATTCAGTTTGATTTTATAAATTAAGTTTATAATAAAAGTAAAGGTTTTAGAAATTTAGAATTCATTGTTTAAATTGTTAAGTTAGCTTGGTTGGCCAAGTGGTTCGCATATCCGCACTCCAGCCAAAAGGCTGCGGGTTCGAATACCGCCGTGGGAATGGATGTTTGTGAGTGCCTGTGAAAATACTAGTGGTGGTGATTGGCAGTAGATGGCGTTGGTGTAGATGATGAAAGTAGTTGGTGGATTGAGTGGTGGAGACGGAGAGTTGTGGAGTAGACATCCTCCCTCGATGATCTTTGAACTCCTTGGAGGTGTCATGTAATAATAATATTCCGCTATAATTTAAAATATGCCAATTTTTTAATGGAAAAATAATTTTAAAATGAACGAAAGTTATACTTCTTTCATTGACCTTCATTTGTAGTAAATGTTCCAATGATAGAACATCACGACTTTCAACTTCACTCTTCTCTCTTTCCCGCAGTTTTCATTCTGATATTTAGTTTGCATAATAGTTTCTGATAATTGGTCAAATGAATAACAGAAAATGGAAATTCGCTTCAATACTCGGCGACTTGTTCGACGGAAAACGAACGCATGTTTGTGATCAAGTATCAAACACACGTGTTGTGAACACATGTTTCCGATGAGTGAAGGTAAATGTTTTACGAAAATTATCGTCTTTATGAATAATGGCTAATTTCTATTGCCCAAAAAGGATCAATCCACATATCAATTAGTATGATAATAAAAATCATTTGCTTAATATTCGTGTTAATTAGTTTGAAAATATAATTAATAGCTTAATTTGAGTTTAAAATATTCAATCAAAATTCAAGTTTGTGAATTAGATGGACAAAAGGAAGCCAGGCGGGCATGAACTATTAGGTTAGAGATAGCGTCCGTACTCGTACAAATCTCTGGGAAAGAACTAAAGAAAAAAATAATTGAAAGTGAACTGATAATTTGGAAATACGCTGGTGTCCAAAACTTAAGGATGAACACTTTTTCTGAAGATTACAACCAGACGAATCAGCTTGCGGTAATTTGTATAACTGACTATCTCGAGTCAGTTATACAAATTACACAATTCGCTAATCGAATTGTGTTTGAAGGAAGCTTTTGCGTGAATGAATCAAGTTGCAGACTCGGATGCTTTTAATGTCTCAAAGACATCATCTAGATGATTTCACTGGGGACGAATTATTCGAGAGCTTCAAGAACTTGGTTCTAACAGCAAAACGAAATCGATACGAAGCATGGCAGGTTAGCTTGCAAGTCGGCTCCATTCAAGCACAAGTACGCAGATATCTCGACAAACTGTGGCAAGGTAACTGCGACAAGTAGGCTTGTAGTTTGCGTCCCTTTAAAAAATTCATAAAATTTGGATAAGACACCAACGGATTAATGTACTCTTTTCAGATAGAGTCGTTTCAGTCTCTCCTCCGATTCTAGACGACACTTTATTTGGCATGGCAGTGGCACTGCTTACAATTACAAGAATGTTCTTGAAAGGGATAGATACGGCAGTGTGGGGAGGCATTATGCTTAATGGATGCACCGAGTTGCAAGTGCTGGAAAAGGGACGATATTGCAACGAAGTTCTTCAACGTCGTGTTTGAATGTTCCGTGGCGAAGAATTCATTTTTATACGTAGATGACAAGGCCAAAGCACATGGTACACGAGCAGTGGAGATAGTTTTAGAAACTTACGAGATTAATATAATCGAGTGGCCAGCACACACCCCCATACCTCGACCCAATAGAACACGTTTGGTATTAAATAGTAAGATTCATTGCTACTTGACATATCCCTCCAGCAAATAAGTAAGGCCTTATCCTTGCTCTGAAGGAGAATTTAGCCAGAATGCCTTAAGTTTCCTGAATCACTTAGTGCAAGAATGGTACAACGGTGTGAGAGATGCATCGCAGTTCGGTGTGGCCATATTCCATGTTGAAATGTCTCTCCACATTGTTTTCTGTAAGCACGTTACGATACCTCCTTAACTACGTCCTTAGGAAATTAGTAACTTTAGCCCAACGTATTGTAATTTAATTTGTACGAAATTCATAACACATTTTTGTGTAATATAATTTATTAGTATGCTGACAATAAATGTATGTTCACGTTTGCCTGTGGTCATGAAAATATTTTCATATACAAGTGTAGTTCGTTCTTAGGTTTTGGACATTAGTGTATAAAAGTTAATTTTCATGAAGTTTTCCCTGCTGAAATTCCACGACTTTCATCACGACACGATGGGAGCACAAACTTTCAAATGTATATTCTAAGGCAGCGCTTCCAAAACTGTGGGTCTCGTCTCCCTTGGGGGCCGTAAGTTTTGTTGAGGGGAGCCCGTGAAATAATGAAAACAAATTTAAAATGTCTTAAGACTAAGTAGATTTTTTTTAATCTTAAAAGAAACGTATTTAATTATTATTATTTATTATTTCATTTTTGTTCTTTTTTATATTTTAATGGAAAAATCACACATTGGTGGGGGGTTCACAAATTTTGCTTCCAGCGAATTTCGGCGATTCATGAATATTAATAAATATATGCTTATTCATATAAATTTCATTTCAAAGGTATTGATAATAAACACAAAGAAGATTACAAACGCAAAATCTTGAATATAAATTGTATTGAATATAAATACAATAAATATTATAATAATATATGTCTATATTATGATTTTTTTTTTCGATGGGTGCCGTGAAATATTTTAATTTTTCCAAAGGGGGCCTTGGCATCCATAAGTTTGGGAAGCACTGGGACCCCAATGTCTTTTCTAAGGTCTTAATTTATATGATTAAAAAATAAGCTTGGTCTGTTTTAAGTAATAAAAGCTTTAAAGTAACTGAATATACTTTTAGATTTTCTGTTATCAGATTTTAATATCCGTAATTCTGTAAAAGGATTTTTTTTATGTTCATTCTTAATTGCCATAAAGTTTCATAATAAGAAATAATAACAAATAAAATAAACATTATGTTAAAAACGTTAGAAAAAAAAATTGTAATTTTCGTCAGCGCATTGTACGCATCCTCAGTATAAACATAGGTACAAGCATAAATGATAGAACTATTAGCAATACACGCAGATCAACATAGCGTCGTATGAGGTATTAATAATATTTTAACACAAAACCACGTTGACCAGTAGTTCCTACAAAGATAAACACAGTCTCTCTGAACAGATATCAGGACGAGGTAGGAATGCTTTACAGCTCACGGGTGTTATCACTTATTCTGCAAGAACAAGCTACTTAAAAAATCCAAACAATCGACAATTGACATTTATGTCTTTAGGGGGGTGAAGCAAGATGCTTTTCATATTCCCCGCTATCTGTTGTGGTTACATTGAAGGTAAAATTTATGAGCAGATTGCTCGCCCTGAATGGGCATGGAGATTATGCATCACTAAAGGAGGCTAATATAGCTTTTGGTCTTCTATATTTGAATATGTCCGTTGGATCGTATGCTGCAGCTTGCTGAACCAAATCGTTGGGATGTGTGGATGTCTTTAGGAAAAACTTGGTTGCTAAGGATTGTAGAAAAGAGAAAATATAGGGAATAGTTGTGTCTCTGTGGAGTTGATTGTTTCTAACATACCACGGGGCGTTCAGAATCATTCTCAAGCACTTATTCTGCACTCGCTGTATTTTGATAATGTTAGCATTAGAGGTGTGGCTCCAGGCCGGAGAGGCATAGATGATTATAGGACGAATTGTCATCTGGTATAGTTTCAATTTGATTCTGTTGCTGAGCTTGCTATTTCTATTAATTAGCGGATAGATCTGAGCTATGGCTTTAGATGCCTTTGTGCACGCAGATTTGATGTGTTGGTTGAAAGATAGCTTTTTGTCGAGAATTACACCCAGGTAATTTGTTTCTGTCTGCCAGGGAATTTTAGTATTGAATAGTAACACATCTCCTGCAGGAGACATTGGCCTTTTTGAGAAAAGAACGGCTGAGCTTTTCTGGGGGTTGACTTCCAATCTCCACTTGAAGAACCAACCCTCCAGCTTTAGAAGGTTTTCTTGAAGCTTTCTGGTAATGAAATGGGGTCTAAGAGATCTGGTTAGTATTGCTGTATCGTCCGCTTACAGGGCCAAAATGGAAGTCATCGGATTGTGCGGGATGTCTGACATGTATATAGAGAACAGCAATGGAGCCAGTAGAGATCCCTGCGGCACTCCAGCAAAGATGTGGCGCTGGGAGGATGTAGAACCGTTGATTTTTACTTGCATTAAGCTATTCTGAAGATATGAATGGATTAAGTGAACCATTTCTAGTAAGGTACCGGCTGAGATAAGTTTGTGCAGGAGTCCAAAATGCCAGATTTTGTCAAATGCTTTGGATAAGTCTAGGAAAACAGCGCCTGTGCACTGGTGAAAGTTGTAGCTGGTGGTGATGTATTCCACAATTCTGTGGATTTGCTGGGTAGTAGTATGGTGTTGCCTGAAACCAAATTGTTCTTTAGGGAGGATGTTTAGGTCATTTACTGAGGTTTGGAGTCGTGAGAGGATGACCATCTCTGCAACCTTACCCAGATTTCAGATAAGACTGATTGGACAATACTTTTGTGGTAGGTGTGGGTCTTTGCCTGGCTTATGTATAGGAATTACGTCAGCCAGTTTCCAGGTTGAAGGAAAATAGTGAAATCTTAAAATTGCTTTTATTATACTGGTCAGGTGCACTACTGATTTTCGGGGCAGAAGTTTAATCACCCGATTAGTAATGCCGTCTGGCCCAGGAGCTTTTTTGTTCTTTAATTTTTTAATAATGTCATATAACTCAGCAGGTGATGTTGGTGCAATATGGTCAGTGCTGGAGATAGGAAGTTTGAGTGAGTGTCTGACCTTGCTGTGAATCTTATATATGTGGTAAAAGTCAAAGTTTCCATACGAAGGCCTGCATTGCTCCTCTTAGTTGTGTGCTATAACTTCTGCTTTGTCTACATCTGTGTGAGCAAGGCCCTGGGCACAGAATATTGGGGGAAGGGATCTGTCTTTGTTTTTGATATTTTTCAGTAGTCTCCAGATGGAGTGATCAGTAGGAGAAATGGAGGATAACGTTTCATCCCATACTGTCTCTATGGGCTCTGAGTGCATCTCTTACTGCCCCATTTAATCTGTTTAGATTTATTTTATCTTGTGGTGCACACGTGTTACGGTATCTTTTCCTAGCTCTGTTTTTGTCTCTGATCAAGTTCATGGTATCTTCAGGGAAACGATCTGGCTTGCGGGCAGATTTGTAGGAGGAAGCTACCTTTATAGCAGAATTAATTTGTTGTGCGAGATTTGTAACTGCAGTTTCTACTCCTTCTTTTGTGCGTATGTGAGGAACAGGTCCAATATAATCCTTGAGTGTTGCTGACAGTCTTTCCCATGCAATGTAGGAGTGAGAAGGAGGACATAGGTATTCTTGATTTCCCAGCTGTAGTAGAATTGGATTGTTATCGGATGATAGTTCATCCATAGATATGATGCTGAATTGAAGTTTAATATCCTGAAGGATAGCTATATCCAGGATGTCAGCAGTGCCGAACGTACTGAGATGAGTTGGTTCGGTGGGGCCTGCCACAACAGCGTTGCTTGATCCTAAGCAATTGTAAAGGATGCAACCATTCTTGTTTGTGGTTGTACAATTCCACGCAGGATGCTTGGAATTCAGATCCCCGGCAATAATGGTAGGCTCTCTGTTGCATAAGATGGCATTTAGATCAGAGTGAAGTAGAAATTTTTGAGGAGGGTTGTAAGCTGAGTAGATTTTCAGTTTGCCAGTGGAGCTGGTGACTACTTCCACTCCTGTGATCTCAAGGTTAGTGGTTGAAGGAATGCTCACAGAGTGGTGCTTAATGTAGTTTTTTATAAAGATGGCAGTGCCGCCGCCTCTGTAGAGTAGTCTGTCATTTCTGTATAGGTGATAGCCCCTTATTGTAGGATTGTCTGAGGGTTTTAAATGAGTTTCACTGATTAAAATAACATCTGGTTGGTACCTAGATGTGAAGTGTCGGAGTTCCAGAATTTTGTTTTTAAGGCCATTTGCGTTCCACCGCAACTATCTGAGGAGATGCTGGAATGAGTTTGTTACTATTCATTTATGAGAACTGTGAGGATGACTTGTGTTTCACGAAGAAATCTTTTAGTGGAGGTTTCAGTAGGGTTTGATAGGCTGAAATTTTGTAGCATGTTTGCTAGTGAGGCCGTAATAACAGCTGTTAGGTTTTTAGGTGCTGTTGGTTGATTTTGTTCTGGATTTGGTCTAGTTGTACGGGTCACATCAGCATAGCTTCTTGTTTGCTTTTGTCTCTATTATTGGAGGTCTCCGACTGTGGCCGCTGAGTCTCCGGTTTTGATGTCTGGGCCTCTGGTGTTCTTGTGCTGAAGGAGGAGGGCTGATTGATTGCCTCCATCCGTCTGTTCTTTGGGTGCTGAGTACATCCTTTGTAGTTCGCGGAATGAGGGCCACTGCAGTTGGCACATTTGGCCGAGGTGGTCCTCGGCTTTGTTCAGGTATTGGTTGGGTGGCTGTCTCCACATTTTAAACATATATATTCCGCTCTGCATAGATTCTGGGCTTGGCCAAACTTCTGGCACCTGTGGCACTGCCCAGAAGATGATCTTTTACGGAGTGGTTCCGGTGTGACGATGAGACCACAGACTGTTTTTAAGTTGTATATATCCTTGTATATTTTATGAATCTCAACAAGGACCAATGGCATGGGAGTCTTGTCAGCTTTGTACATTCTGCTCACTTTGACTGGGGGCAGATCCTGAGAATTTAGGTCAGCAGCTATTTCTGCTGTGTCAATGTCTTCACAGACACCACGAAGGACTACTTTTAAGTTTTTTTCGGAGCTGAGCGCAAAGGTATGATACTGGATGCCTCTGTCGTCCAGTTCTTTGGACAACCTTCTATAGTCTGTCACTATTGCTGGCTGGATCTTTATGCCTTCATCCATTTTTTGGTCTTAATGAAGCTAATATGCAAATTGGACATGGTGGATCTTAAAGCTGCCCACTTATGCTTTTCTCTAAGGATGATCAGAGGCACCTTTTCTTTGGGAGAAATAGCGGCGTCCGAACCCTGAGAATCCTGTTCCATTTCACTATTGTCATTGTGCGGTTCATCTGTTGTTCTTCGCTTTTTGCGTGCACGCACTTCTACAAAGTTTGAAGGAGTAGAAGGCACCGATTCTAAATGATCTTCAGCGACAACGTCTGAGACACATTCGGGCGGAAACGTGTCATACAGTTTCACTTTTCCCGGCCAATTATCACTCAGCAGCTTTCCCAGTCTGAGGAATTCCTTATATACATCTTCGAACCTGGTTTCATTCACAAGTTTTGCCATTTCAAGACACAGATGGAGAAAGAGTAGAGATTTCTCAGGTGTCCCGAGCAGGTAAAGATAATCCTGTGGACTTTTGATGGTCCACTAGTAAATCCCGTAGACACTCTTAGGTGTCTACCAGCAATAAAATGTCACTATAAGAAACAAACAAAGGCGATACTAGCGGCTGTAGGCCTAGTGTATTGCCCTTGTAATTACAAATGACTTACCTGGATGAACACTATGGAAAATAAAGTGACTGTTTATGGTAGCAAGCAATTAACTACTATTACTAATGAATAGGCATAAATATAAATCGCTAAAAACATATCAAACCAATTCATAATTCATCATCAATAATACACGACACTAAACACTAACACACGAGCCGCCATCTTTTCACTATCCCAAAATCCAAACAATCCTTATCCTTATAAGGACTGGCTTAAAGGGGCGAAGCAAGAACGCGTTTCATCTTCCCCATTATCTGTAGAGGACAGTGTAGGGATAAGGTGTTATTGAGCTATTAAAGCTCTGATCATGGCAGGAGGGTAACATCAATAGCCAAGCCTCAGTTAGGACTTCATTGGCTACAGCATTGCAATCCATTACTCTCCAATGGTATTGGATTGAATGAATCAATCACCGCATCTCACGGTCGATTGATTCCATCAATCCAAATTGTTTCCTAGTCTAAGGTTGTATTATTAGTAAGTAAAACGATTAGAGGTGTATAATATTTTATTAATATAAAAGAGTAAATATTCAATTTTATTTATAATTTTATTAAACTAAGTAGAAATAAATCTTTAGTATTGTTTTTTATAAATAAATATTAAACTAATCATCGTACTTTTGTAATCTCTCTCTCTCTCTCTCTCTCTCTCTCTCTCTCTCTCTGTTCATTTCTAAAAAAAAAAAATTAAAAGTTCAAAGGTACGCGATATTTTATGTTTTGGCTATAAAGCAATACAGTATTGGATATGTATTATACTTTATTTTAATATTTGTACCAAAACAAAGAATTGTAGCTTCTTTTATTGAATACATGAAATACAATTTTCAAAATGAGATTACCATGTTCCACCATGCAATGGTATTCAACACGAGTCTCTTCTTGACTGCCGAGGTCTAATTACTCTTCAAACGACTATTTAACTAGTGGAAAGCTAAACAACACACAATATTAGACAAGATGTCGATTCTGATCTTCTATAAGAGTTTTAGGTATTTTGATCCTGTTCAGTCTTTTCATTCAGATATACTTACGTTCTACAATGTATTCTATTCATGCTTTATTGGTAAAAAAAATAGGAAACGAATTATCTTTGGATTTTAAATGAAATATGTGGAACTAAGAAATAATTAATTAATTAATTAGCCTTAATTAGCTAAAATTATAACGAAATTTACGAGGGTGGTCTGAAACGTTCTCGGCCTCGACCATAGATAGCAATACTATCAGCAAGAATTTTTTCTAAGTTGGTACATAAGCATCCATGTGAAATTGCAAGTCATTCTATCAAGTAGTTTGTTTTATACCGTTGTCTGAAGCAAAAGTGTTATCTGTATCCCCTGAAATGGATAAAATTGAGTATTGTGTATTCTAAAATTCTTTGTAAAAGAAGGTTTAACGCCAAAAAAAAAAATTCATTCGAAGTTAACAAAAGTTTATGGGCACTCTTCTCCTTCCTTTTCGACAATTAAGAAATTGGCTGCCGAGTTTAAACGTGGCAGTACCTGCCTTGAAGATGATTCACTTGAAGGAGGTCAAAAATTGTAACAACACCAGAAATCATTGATCAAGTGCACGATATGGCATTGGATGACCGGCGAGTCAAAGTGCGTGAAATTGCCGAGACTATAGGCTTTTCAAAAGAACATGTAGGATATATTTTCCATGAAGAATAGCTTATGAAAAAGCTTTGCTCATGATGGATGGATCTTGCACACAGCAGATTAAAAACGCACTCGCATGAAAATCTCAGAACAGTGCTTGCAGCGTTTTAACAAGAATAAAACTGATTTTGTGCGTCGATTTATTATTTACTACGGATGAGACTTGTATTCACCATTGCACACCAGAATCCAAACAGCAGTCAAAACAGTGGACAGAAACCAGTTGTTCAGCGGCAAAGAGGACAAAGTCGGTTCCATCAGCAGGAAAGTTCATGGCATCAGTGTTTTGCGATGCTAAAGGTATTTTGTTTATTAATTATCTTTAAAAGGGTAAAACAATAACCGGGGAATATTATTCCGATCTTTTAACCAGACTAGACGAAAAAATTCTTGAGCAAACACGAATGATTTTTTTCTTCAGTTTGCTGAAGAAAAAAATCATCCTTCGTCAGGACAATGCACCTGCCCACAAAGGTGTTTGGCAAATGGAAAAAGTATGGGATCTACACTGTGAATTGTTGTGTAATATATTGTGTTTCCTATTGCTTATTTTAATATCCTGTCAATGCTGCGATATTGTAATATATTGTCGGCACTTAATTTAATATGTTCCCCTTTTAATACTCTAGTTTCCTACCTTCTGTGTTCTATACTCCTACCCTAGAGCAATGTTATTGAGCTATTAAAACTCGGATCATGGCAGGAGGGTACCAGCAATAGCTAAGCCTCAGTTAGAACTTCATTGGCTACAGCATTGCCATCCATTACTCTCCAAGGGTTTTAATCACCGCATGTCACGGTCGATGTTCCCAACCCCGATTCAATTCAATTCCCCGAGAGCAATGGAAATATTTATTTAGATGTGTGACTGCGCCATCCATGCCACGATATGGTGCAAGAAATATAGTACTTCCAGTATGTTATTAAAGCTTTCACAACAAAATCTCTTTATCGTCCCCAAGTTATCAATTTGCTTTGCAGTCCTGGCCCTTTTCTCACTTATGTTTACATCAACGTTTCCCGCTTAGGTTCGATTTTTTTATTTAAGATCAATGCATTGCAATTAAAAATAAGATGAGGCAAAAACTTCGTTTAAAATGCAACATAGGATTTAATAGTCAACAAACAGGCATATATTTTAGACTATAAGACAGAGGGTAATCCTCTGTAATTCTCAAAAAAAAAAAATCTAAAAACAAACTTGCACATATCTCTACTTCGATTAATACAAGACACACATCATGTTATCTATCTAGCTTAAAGAAATATCATTAACAAACATCTTAATACTTGAATAATCGGCGTTAAGGACATGTTACGATTAATATAACATATTGTAAACTTAGTTAAGAAAAGTCATACAAGATTATATACAGGCGTTAGATAAAAATCATAACCCAAAATATTTCCTAGGAATTAGCTATACTCATTCTTAGATCCCATCATCAAAATCCAGACAGAACAAGTCTCTAAAAGTTATTCTGGCTATTAATGTCCTTCTTACTTACATTTTTTTCAGTTCTACAACCTATTCTTATAGCGTCACACAGTCTAAATAAAACAACATTTTAACTCACATGGGCTGTCTTCTGTTGGGTTGCACTCTCCAATTCCATTGGCTGCGACTTCCTATGTTTCCTTTTCTTCGTCTCGGGTTTTGGATCTCACTTCCTTCAGGTCCTTGGGATACCGGCCATTCATCAGGTTGGCTCGCGGGATGTGGGTGACGATTCATCGGCGTGTTAATACACTGGGGAAGGGTCGCGAATTGCCAGGGCCTTCACGGACTTAGATAAGTGGAACTGTTCATAAACAAGTTCGGCTGCTCCTCAGCTGTTTCGTCCCCCCTGGTCATCTGACGGCTCGCGGCATGGCTTCCCTCCGTTGGCTTCCTCTTTGACAGTCAGGACTTCACTCTAATTTTCTATCACATCGTCTCCTCGTTTCTTCTCTGTGCAAAAAAGAAAACCTCACCCTGCCTCTGGAAGTCCCATCTTATATTCCATCAGTTGTGAGACCCTGGGTTCAGTTTTCTAAACCCCATGCATTCCTTGCGTGCACTTACGCGAACCCCTTACGTAGTCATATGATTCCTGGTTCCTGGAACCTTCTACAAGCCTTTCTTCTCCGTCTTTGTACATATGTTACATACAATACAAAATGTTAAGAGAAAAGACTATTTACAGGTGTCCTGGATTCTGCCTAACTGTAAAAATCGATGCGTTCGTTATACAAAATTTATTCTTGTTGCATCGAATTTATACAGTTGGAACATTCACCCTATTCCCCAGATTTGGCTCTCTCTGACTTCTATCTCTTCCTTAAACAAAAACTCTTCCTCGCTGGTCAGCATTTTTCCTCGAATCAAGAGGTGATTGCAGCTGTAGAGGGGTATTTTGCAGATCTTACTGAAAACCACTACAGGGACGGGATAATGGCGCCGAGCATCGCTGGAATAAATGTATTAGTCTTAAGGGAGATTATGCTGAAAAATAAAAATAATTTTGAAATTATAAATTCGTTTTTTCATTGTTGGGCCGAGAACCTTTCAGACCACCCTCGTAAACACGGACTGAATTAATTTTCGACAGAATTCATAATTGCTAAATTGCACTGACATTCAGAATATTCCTTCTGAACTAATCCACTTGTGCGGGGAAAAATCTGGAATCTGTCTCAATGAGAACTGACATCTATGTGAACGATTCTGCAAGTTTATATGGAAAATGAACCTCCTCAACCATCTCGATCTCCGGACAGACTTCGTTAATCGCCGTCAAGATGAGTGGAAGATTTCGTTTTCAATGTACTACATTACAAACTTCCTTTTTGAAGTTAAGTTGAAAGAAACTGAATTATGACTGAGATAGTTGTTCTGTGCGTAAATTTGATTTTTTAATGTTGTTTACTCTAATGATTTAAGAATCTCCGGAATATGTCCTGCATAAGAAGACAGCATAAAACGTCTTCAATGTAGGTTTCTAAAATTCCTTTTTCGTAATAGATAGGTTTTCGTGGGTTTTTCTCATGTGTTTATATAGGTATCATATATTTTTTTCACTTGGCTACAATGTAAATTATAATTTCCAAAAATGATAGTCTTCTTTAGTCCTTTATCCAACTGTAAGCAAACAAAGTTTGTGCATGAAGCATCTTCACGACTTGGATAAACCAGAAAATTATGGAAAATTCATCAAAGCTATTAGACGGTCTGCTACCAGGCACATCCCAAGAGGTTGTAGAACATGTTGCATTCCAGGTTTTACAGACCACAACGTGGAAATACAGGAATGGTATTGTGATCTATATGATAAAGATCAATTTTCATCAGAAACAATTGATGCAAGAGAGGAACTTATAGCAGCACTGTCGGAAAAAATAAGTCAACAATGGGCAGAGAAAATTAAAAGTTTAGATATGAAACACAGTAGCAGGAAAGCCTGGCTATTACTCAAAAAATTATCTGGTGACCCCACTACAGCAGCAACCGAAGTTAATATAAATGCAAACCAAATTGCAACTCAGCCATCTCTGAATGGTCAACCAAGTACCTAAGAAAAAATACCTAAAGATTATATTAAAAAAGTTAAGGATTCAGAAAATAATCTCTTCGAAGCACCATTTACTAAATAGAAACTAGAAAATGCCCTAAAAGCCTTAAGCTGTCTGTATAGATGATATCAGAAACAAGATACTAAGGAAGGTGGGAAAAAAAACAACAGAATGGTTGTTAGAATTTTTCAGCTTTTGTTGGAAATTTTCTAAAACACCTAGCATATGGAACAAACGAAAGTAATACCTATCTTTAAACCGGGTTAACCTGCTGAGGATCCTATAGCTCTCCTATGCATAACACGGAAGCTGTATGAGAGGTTAATCTTGGACAGACTAATTCCAGAAATAGAGAAAGTGCTGATAAAAGAACATGCAGGATTTAGACCAGAAAGATCATGCCCTGGACAAGTAATAAACATAGCGCAGTTTATTGAGGACGGCTTTGAAAGGAGGTTAGCAACAGGAGCTATATTTTTAGATTTGACAGCAGCATATGACACAGTAAATCTTAAAAAGCTTATAGTCAAAATTTACAGCATAACAAACAGCTATCGGTTAGTGGAGATATTTAGGCCACTGCTGTTCATCAGGATATTCTTTGTTGATTTTTAAGGAAAAAAGGGCAGATGACGTAACCAGAAAAATGGTCTACTTCAGGAAAGTGTGCTATCTCCCCCTCCTCTTCAATATATATACTAATGACCAACCTATAAACCCACGGTCAAGAACCTTGTTATATGCAGGTGACCTGATAATAGCTTATCAAGCAAAATCCTTTGATAACATTGAGAAGCAGCTCGCACAAGAGCTAGAAACCCTTACAGTTTACTACAAGGAAAACCAACTGAAACCAAATCCCAGTAAAACCCAAATGTATCTTTTCCATCTCAATAATAGGGAGGCAAGGAGAACGTTTAATATCGAATGGAATGCTGTGAAAGTCAATTATCCAAATCCAGCTTACGTAGGTAGGACCCACTAGATAGGACCCTAATCTCAACCTGCAATGTGTACAAAACAAACGAATGAATTCTAAACGCCCCATGGTTCATCAGAAACAATCAGCTTTACCGAGATACAAATATTCCTTATCTATTCTCTTTCCTATAATCTTTAGCAACAAAGGTTTTTCCTAAAAACGCTCATGCACCCCAACGATCTAGTTCAGCAAGCTGTAGCTTACGAGGCAACGGATATATTCAAATATAAAGGACCAAAAGCCATTTTAACTTCATGTAGCGATGAATAATCTCCATGCCCATCCAGAGCGAGCAAACTGTTCATAAAATTTTACCCTCACTGTAGCCGTAACAGATAGCGGAGAATATGAAAAACATCTTGATTCACCCCTAAAGCCATTCATGTCAATTGTCAAAAAGTAGCGAAACGGTTTGCCCTTTGGATAAGAATAGCCCCACTGTAGGCGATGCATGTCGTACGAGCAGACTAAAATGGGTACCCAGGGAGGGTAATGGATGGCAGTGGTGTAGCCAATGAAGTTTTAACTGAGGCTCGACTATTGTTGTTACTCGCCTGCCATGATCAGAGCTTATAGCCCTATATTACCCCATCCATACACTTTCTTCTTCAGATAACAGGGAATATGAAAAGCCTTCTTGCTTCGCTCATCTAGCCAAAAAAAAAAAAAAAGTAGCGAAACTCTCTCTCGTTTTGTCATATTCATCCAGATTCGGCTTAAATTCAGTGTTAAGGTGGAATTCGCAAAAGACACCCGCATATATGTACAAGCTGTCCTTAACGAAGTGGAGCCTTCCAAGATAGAAAGAGCTGCGTTTGAATCCTCCTTCCGTGGAACAGTTATGTGTGCTTTTCGATAGAAGTTGACATACGTATTCCAATGGGGGACAATACGTTGATAGAGATTTTCAGCCGGCAAAACATTATAACCTAGAATATGACTGGTTAACGGCCTCAAGAAACCCAATTCCATGCATGTTTTGTGGCAAGTCAAAATTCCGATTGCCATTTTTTTTTTTTTTTTTTTTGGCAATTAATATTCTGTCTGAGGCTCTCAAAGATTTAATTCGTTTCTCAATATTTATATTCCTTATAATATTTTTTATCTTTAATTTAAAGATAATATTAAAAAACATAATAATGATAGTTTTATCTCAAGTAAGTTACGAGAAATGCTTAAATATATTTAAGTTCCATAAATTTAAAAGAAGAGGAGGTGGTTTACCTTCGTAAACAATTTTAAACTCGACTTCGTATTATCGGTTTGAACAACTTTTGTGTACACAAAATATTAACGAAGTAGAGGCAAGTTTTTTTTTTTTTTGTGGGGGGAGGGGGGGGCAGGATGAAGAATTAAAGCTATATTATCATAAATCAGTTAACTTGGTATTATTTGAAAATTTTTCGGCGTTTGATAGTATTTTATCCAACATACCATTTCCCAAAAGTGCGATTGATTAGCAGATGAATGTTATCGTCCGGTGTGATGCAATATAGCAATTCTCAGTCTGAATGGATCTCAAGGAAATTTGGGAATTGAGACTTCTGCTAACATTTTTCAGAGTGATATCAAGTTGCCTTTACAAGCTATCATTTTAATGACAAAATTTAGTAACGTAACACAAAAGGACTTCAATTCTGTTTGATTTAATATTTAAAGACAATGCAAATATTTATTAGTTTTACTGACAATATTTGACAAAACGGATCGAAACAAAACAAGCCTAAAAATATATTTGGATTCAAAAGAACAAAGAAATTGTCTGATACCATTTTATTTTGTAAGTGGGGATAACGCATTTTTTTCGCATGTACCAACGATTCTGGAATTTGATATTAGTTCACTGTGTCTGGATTAAAGCTTAATCTACGAAACGTTTCAGCAGTCGGAAGCTTATGGCGAAGGCATTCTAAGTTGTTACTGAAATACTGATGCTCGGTGCATACTTATCTGCGCACTACGCCATCTTTATTCGCATGAAGAGACAAGTCCAGATAATTCAAAAATCTTCTACTGTGCAGATTTCTACTAAGTGGATAAAATCTAATATACAGATGTCGGTTATTTAGAGATATTTTTGAGATGACCCTGTTATGTCTATTAACGGCTTGCTTCTCAGCCGGTTTGTTTTCTTGTTTTGAGAATTAAAAAAAAAGGAATTATCTGTAGGAAAATGGTTACTCATCTTCAGTTGAAAACGAAGAATCTTTATTAAAGCTTCTTAAATATGAAGGTGAACTAACGGTGTCATACCGAGGTGCAGGGTTTTTACTCCTGAAACTCGGGTTTTTCATCAGGGATGTAAATCCAAAATAACCAACATTGGTTGGTTAACACAACACAAATAAAAGGGAATATTACCATTATTTCTCCTAAATACATGAGTATTTAGTCCATAAAAATGTACACGGCTCTCCCTTACGTTTATTTTTCTTGATTGAAAAAATTCGGGGTTTTGAATTATGGGTTCGAATGGTCTGTCGTAGACCGAGAAGGTGGCGTACGGCGAGTATTCCAGTGATTGTGCTGTAGTAAAGAGACATTATTAAACGTAATTAACTTTGTAAAAAATTTCCTTTATTAAGAAACAAAAACCCATTCTATTTATACAAAAGTTTAATCCTTCGTATCCACATGTAAATTCTCCATAAATTTAAAAGAAGAGGAGATGGTTTACTTATTTAACAATTTTAAACTTGACTTCGTATTCTCGGTTTGAAAAACATTTGTGAACACAAAATACCAACACTCAACACTCTTTAAGATTTTCGTTTTGTCCAAATTAAGTATGAATTAGGACAGAAAATTATGAAACATTTGAATAAAATATTTACGATAATAACGTTAAAATTAATTTACGTTGAAACAATTTTAATAAATGTTTTCAACTGAAATCTCGAAATTAATCTCTAACCCTTTTAATTCTTTGCCTAATAACTACCAGTAATCTCTAAATAGAGAATTTGCACTAACACAGGCACTTACTATACCGATAATACAATTTTTTCTATTTATTAATAGTACTATAAATTAATTAATATTGAGATATAGTCCATATTTGTAGATTTTCTAATAATAATAATAATAATAATAATAATAATATCCAAGTTTTACTTTCAAGGAAAAGCGTCAAAGAAAATTACGAAACTAACGCTTTGCCGAAGTCACAGAATCTTACGATTCTAGGATTACGTAGTTTAAATACTATGCAATACAAATATACAACATGAGACCGAAAAGCTTTCAGTTTTGCTTTTTTCATTTAATGTTCATTGTACGTATGTTAGTAAAAAGAAATTTAATTATATAAAATAAAATAATTATTAATATAAACTTTATATATATATTGTACTTCTTAAATTTTCTTTTAGGAATAAAATAGTTTATTAACTTTTTAATCTGACAGCACAAAATTAAAATCATAAGAGGAAATAAAATGATATCTTGGAACAAAAATGATATTATTAAATTATTAAAGCAACTGATATGACCACAAGAGAGAACATGTCGTAAAACGCTTTAATATCTCCCCCCATGTTTCATCAAATTGTAATAATTTGTTCTTTTTCTTTCTTGTGGTTATATCAGTTGCTTTAATATCATTTTGGTTCTAGGTGTTTATCAGAACTTCTCAGCATCCCCCCCCCTCCTCGAATGTATTAAATTTTGTGGATTTCTTCGAAAACATTAAAGAGATTCGTAAAATATTACTTGCGTTTTTCAGACATCCGAGATGATTAAAGGAAAAAAACAAAACAAAATTAAATCATGTTGTTCAAAATTTGTCAGAATTCCTTAAACCATTTATAGAGAGCGTTCAGGGGAATTGCCAAAACTTCATGGATTGATTCTTTAAGTGGTTTTAAGAAAAGATAAATAAATAAAAATATATTCAACGTAGATCTGATTGCTAACTGTAACGAGTAACAACAAAACTGCAATTAAGTCTGACATTTTTATTTCCTTCCTTCGTTCTTGTGCTAAGCTTATGTGCAGACCTCACAGGCTTGGAAACCTGTCTGACGGAGGAGGTTGGTTAGTCGCTAGTCCCGTAGTATCCTATGTCTTAAGTTGCGTGTGTTCTTCTGAGAGTTTGCCTGTTTCGTGTGATTAAAAAACAGAGTTTCTGAAAGGGTAAACCCTTCTACTCCCTTGTGAGGACTAACTCATCCTCACTTGAAACGCTGTGAAAAAGGTTCTTGGCGTCCTAGACGGGATTCGAATCCAGATCTTTCTAATCAAAGTCATCAGCGAAGCCGACTGTGATGGCTTTGAGTTAAAGTATTAAAAAATTCTATTTTTTTTTAAAGTTTAATAATAATAATAATAATAATATTTATAAACTAATTCTCACATTCTAAATCTAATGTCATGCAAAAACTTTTTCTTAAGTTGTAAACGCAATTATTTCAAGGATCATCTTACTTTTGTCAAAAATACCTTCTGCCTGGTTGCGCACCTGCCTCCCCCACCCCCCACGTATAGTCACACATCAGAATTCTTCAAATACACAAGGACTAAAGTTCACTCGCGGCTCATAATATGTTACTTTAAGATGTTTGCCTTGCAAAACTGGTACCGATTAATGTTCAGAGTATTTCTTTCTTCAACATATTAATTCTTAATCAGTACTTTAATTTTAATCAATATACTTCTAATGAATATAAAGTAAATTTAGAACAATTCTGTGAAAAACAGTATCCAAAGAAATATATCAACCGACTATTCAATTAAAAGTATCAACTCTTAATCAGCTGATCGCATTTTTCAGTACACATTTTAATTATTTTAATTATGTGTATTTTGCGAAACATTCGACTTTATCGACAGTCTAAGAAAATTGGGCATTTTGATCAAATGAATTTATTTCTTTTTTATATACAAAACTTACGTTCAAAGAACACTACAGAAATAGTTCGCTTGCTTAATTCTTCACGTGCGTTACTTTCTTAATTCGAGAATTTCTTCGCCTTCGAGCATATCTAGTTCCAGGATTCTTTTCCACAACCGCTTGTTTTTGTTTTGTTTTGTTTTGTTTTGCTTGTGGGAGTTCCTCACCCACCCTTTCCCACCCTAGGGGAACTCCGTTATTTTGAAATCCACGAGATATACAGGTCTTTTGCTCACTCATTCTTCTTGTTAGAGAAGACTCTACATCTTTTTTTTTTTTCAGGAGTTTCTTCGAGTATATTATGTCGTTCCAGGATTCTTTTTCACATCTCCCGTGGTTCTCTGTTTTTTTTTTTTATCTTCTTTTTTTTTTTTTTTTGGAGTTCTCCAACCACCTTAGGGGAACTCCCGTTTCTTTTTCTTAACATTTCTCTCTCCACATTGGGAAATTCTTCCACTCTTTCTGATCCTGGGGGTGCGTTTTTTCCCTTTCCTTGAAAGGGGAAAAACGCACTTACCTTCTTGACTGTCCGTCGTTTTCGGAGGGAGTGATTCGCCGCACCTTTCAACACTTTTCCTTGATGGAAATGTTGGTCCTTCCCAAGAGGTTTCAATATTTTCCTGAATGGAAAACATTGTCTCCATTTTTCTCTTATTGCTCCATATCTCGATTTTTTGTTCGCACTACTGCTAAATGAAAATAAAAGAAGATATTAATTAACATCGAATAATAATAATAAGAACTTTTAAACACTTTAGTATCTCTCAAACAGATTAATGTAATTACATTAATTTAGACAAAAATGTGCTACATTTTACAGCTTGAACATGGAGCTCAATACAGATTTTAAATCATATCGTTCTAATTTGCATGACATGCAGTTGGTATAAAACAATCATTAATGTGCTGCTATTATTAATAATAATATCAGTAATAATTTACAATTATATAACTCATAGGTATGCATGTTAAATAATATTACGTTTCAATTCGAATTCAATTTTTTTGCAAAGTTTGACAATTATTATTATTATATGTCGAAGTAACTGACATATTGTCGTAATGGCAGTCTGAACCTCCTGCTGATGATTCAACAGAGGTCTAGCCTAAAGGTCAAGGAGACAGTCAAGGTCAAAGTCTCACGCCATGTCCCGTAAAAGTACCGCCAGACATTGCGTGAAGAAGTGGAAGGACCACACTGCACAGGTTGTTAACGGAGGCTACACTATGAGTGCTCCGGAATTTTTGAAACCACTTGGAAGGCAAAAGGATTAACTAAACCTACCGAAGGCGTCATCCACAATGCCGAGAAAAAAATGAGATTAAAAATCAATCCCCAGGCAAAAGCAGCAAAATATTAAAGGGAAAATCAATTCCTTATCTCACTGTTATTGATAATTTGGATTCATTTAAGAACACGGTGAGAGAAATGCTTAATTCCCACATGGAGCGAATCAACCAGAAATTGTAGGAGTATGAACTCTACTTACAATACAAAGATGATGACGTAGAAGAAGTGCTCGGAACTGTGCAATCCATAAAGTCTAATCTGTCAACTGTAATCGAATAGCAGCAAACTCTTAAGCGCGAGAACGAAGAACCGAGAAAAGAAGTAAAAACCCTAAATATCAAATGGAAAATGTCTTGCAGAAAGAACTGCAAATTGATGGGATGCCCAAAGTAGTGTCAGAAGATCTGAACTCTGATACAATCGATCGGCACAGCAGTCGGTGTACCGGTCATAACCACAAACATCGCCTCCGTAAATCGAAGACCAGAACGAAATAAGAGACCACCAGTAATAAGAGATCGCACGTTCACTAGTGAAAGCCTGAGAGATCGCATTCTAGCTGCAAGCAAGAAGGCAAGTCCAACAACGTCAATTGCCAACCCTCAACTCCAATCTACATGACTGCACTGCACCCCACATTACAAAAACCAATTGTATCAAGCAAGGAGAACAAACAGAAAAAAAAATTATTCCAAAGAAATAAAACTATTCATTTCGTCAGAAGGACGAAACTACCGTCCTTCAGAGGGCAAGCTACACACCACATCTCTCGCACGAATACATCAATAAATCCTGCAACAAATCCTGCCGAACATATTCAGCAGGAAAATGTTATCTGCGTTGTTTTGGAATCTTTCAAGAATTGGATGGACAATTTGCATTAATATTGCATTAATTACCATTAAACCATTAATTAATTACCAACCGAATGACTAAACATTTATGTAAATAATGAATTTACTTTGTGCTATATATTTGTACGAAATAGGAAATGTAATATTTTAATTGTATATATTTAGATGGTGTGTATAATCACACTTTTCGAACTTGGAGAAAAAATTGTAGCAGAATGTTTACTTTTATCTTCTTTTGTGTAATTTCTTTGAAAGAGAATAGTATTAATTTTTTTATTATTAATTACATGTATTAATTCTACTTATCGTAATAAAAACGAAGTACTCAACAATGAATTTGCTTGATAATTAAAGAAATTCTCAGAGAGAGACGAGGGTATGACAGCAGGTAATGTGATGCCCTCTTGCTTTTTAATTTCTTTTCCTACTTCTCGCCGAACCAAAATAATCTTCTGAATTTTCTGAAGAAGTTCACAGCGGTCTTCTTCATTAGCTTCTATCACACCCTCACTAATTTGAACAGATTACGAATTAACATTTTAGTTTGTTCATGAAGAAGTGCTTTTGTAATGCTTGAATTTTGGATTTTCTGCTTCACTCCTTCACTCTGAGCAAAACACGTCTTGTCTGCAGTTCTCCGAGCTGGCTTCCACATGCAAAAATCTCATTTTTTTATCTTATAAAATTCATTTATCTCTTTATCGAGTTTGGAGATGTTAATAATAACAGAACAGACAACTCAGGTCTAGCCTATCATTTCGCGGTTACAAACCATACCATTGATTGGGATAGCAGCTCCATGACTTACCTCGAAGATGACTTCTGTTGCAGAAATTGACCATGATATTTAAACCTCCTCCATTCTGGAGTAAATCTTAACAGAAACCAAGGAATGATAATAGCTGACATATGGAAAACCTTAATAAGATCACCCAGTCTGCCAGAATTTAATTTCTCTCAAAACTACAGAACGTGCTCTCACAACCGTGATTAACACAACACGCTCCATACGTGTAATGTTACGCATTCTGTTTTAATGTTTAATTTATACGATGGTGTTACTCCATTTTCTCTGTACTAGTCACTTTGAGTTTTTTCTCTTACCGTTATAAGACTGAGAGGACAGCCCCTTCGGCGAAACGTATTGGCATTAGATGTTTATAAATCATAGTCAATTAAAGATCAATATATATTTTGTTTTAATTACAGTTTTATTCTTAATAACGTTTATAACGTCAATAATATTTTATATCTGCGTTATGTTATTTGAGTTTATGAATAGCCAGACGGTTATGATTTGTATTTATTAATTCTCTTGTTTAAACTTCAAATTATACTATTTACCCCTGAAGATGTAAATCCTACGATTTACGAAACTTGTCGGGAACCATTCTCAGTATGTTGTATAACTGAATAATAAAAAATGTGGTGGAATCACCGAAATATCTCTTTTGAGTTTTATTCTTGTTAAAACGCTCCGAGCACTGTTCATAGATTTCCATGCGAGTGCGTTTTTGATCTGCTGTGAGCAAGCGCAGCACCCATTTTGCGCAAAGTTTTTTCATTTGCAATTCTTCATGCAAAATATATCCTACAGGGTCTTTTGAAATGCTTATAGTCTCAGCAATTTCACGCACTTTGACATACCCGTCATCCAATACCATATCGTGCATTTGATCGATGATTTTTGGTGTTGTTACACTTTTTGGACGTCCTTCACGTGGATCATCTTCAAGGCTGGTACGGCCACGTTTAAACTCGGCAGCCCTTTTCTTAGTTATCAAAAACAAAGGAGAAGAGTGCCCATAAACTTTTGTGAACTTGGAACGAATTTCTTTTGGTGCTAAACCTTCTTTTACAAAGAATTTTAAACTGCACGATACTCAATTTTATCCATTTCATGGGATAATATCATCGGGAGACGGTTAGGCTTATAAGCAGATTTGGTCTTGGTGATTGCTTCTAATGTTTTGCTGATTTCATTTGTGAAGTTGGCTATTGTTTCGTCTATCTCATCCTTTTTATGGTGGGCACTGGACCAATATGTTCGGGGATTAATTTGTATAATTTTTCGCAGGCTATGAAGGAATGAGATGGGGTAAGTTGTTCCTCAGTTCCTGATTTAAGTAAGATTGGGTTATGATCTGATGATAGTTCATTAATCGTTTGTAGCTCATAGTGATTCGTGATGTTTCGTAGGATAGCAATATCCAAAAGGTACCGACTGTTAACAGGACCACGAGGAGTGGGTTCGGTTATGAACCTCATTTAATTGTTTAGTGTGTAACGACTATGCTCTACAATACTATACTATACTATACTATACTGTAGTTTCAATACTCATCTTTAACTTTCCCTCCAATACTAGTATTTTACTACACTAAGACATTTAAAATTTTATATTTAGTCTTTTTTACTGAAAAAAAAGATATATATATATATATATATTTATAAGATTAATATTTTTATAAGATTAAAATTTAACTGACTAGAACCAGAGAAAGTATAACAAAAACCTTTAATAAATCACGACTAGTTTCATCGGTATTCCGACTTCTTCAGGTGAGTAAGCAATAGCATAAGACTTATAAAAATAACAAGATAAAAAACATGGACTTTCCAGCTTAATAAAAAGAAGCAGAATAGTAACAGTCATATTTCATAGGTGACCGCGTGCTACTGTTGGCATGAGTTGAATGTGTGTGACAGCTAATTTTAGAGCATCAGTATTGGATTACTGCGCTATGCGATTCAGGCAAATTGTAGCTTAGATTGTTGTTCAAGTGTGAAGGGACCAGAACTATTTCTTCTGATTCTATAATACGTCTTTCAACTTCATCCTAACATATATATAATTTGGTTGTGCGGTTCCAATCAACTTGGTGTTGCCGTTCTTGGAGGTTAGAGTTTGCGGAGAAGAGCACATGACTGGTAAGGGCACTCGCTCGTGTTCTACTTTAGGAGATGTCACGTCTATGGTCCTCAAGATGAAGTGAAACAGATTTATCTGTCTGGCCAAAATAAGGTCGAGCACAGTCGCACATAACTTTATAAACACCAGGAAAATGCATTTGGTTGTGTTTTGGCTTTGGTCGACTAAAGAAAAGAACGAAGTTTTTTTGGCAGAGTAGTATAGTCGGTCTTTATGTTGAATTTCTTCATAATCCTAGAGAGTTTTTTACACGTCTACAAAACACATCTGTTCCTACTAAAGCCTGTATTAATCCTGACAAAGTTGTAGTAAACAATTCGTCACATGTTTTAACAGATGCTGAAAAAGATATTCTAAGCAAAGATCTAAATTTCATTCCCTCACCTAAGTTTATTCCAAAAGAATCTCTTCTTACTAAAATAGAAAAAGCCAGTTCAATTATTCCTAATCATTTGGCAAAACTTCTCCGTATTGAATCCATCTTCGTTATCAATAATGTTAAACTTCCAAGAGACAATCTTTCTCCTGCAGAAAGACACGCCTTAAAGAATCTTGAAAAGAACAAAAACATCATCATTTTACCTGCAGATAAAGGCAAGGCCACAGTCGTCCTCAATTCTGAAGATTATGAAAATAAAATGCTTCAATTGCTTGAAGACAACATCACATATTCAATTCTTCAGGATGATCCAACAAGGTAACTACAAAACCGCACAAACAATCTGTTAAAGGCTACATTTGAACTTCCTCACAATATGCGTTTTCTTTACGTTCTCCTCACCCTCTTATTTCACGCATTTATGGAGTTCCGAAGATACACAAAGAAAACACCTCTCTTCGCCCAAGTTTGGAAGGAATTGATGATCTTACTTATAAGCTTTCGAAACATCTTGCAGAATACCTCAAATGTTTCTCCAATAAATCTTCTTCGTTCATCAAAAACACGACAGACTTTGTTTCTCATATCAAAAATATTTCAATCAGTGAAAATGATATCATAGCAAGTTTTGACATTATCTCATTATTTACTAACGTCCCTACTGAGGAGATATTAACATTACTTAAGGACAAATTGTTTAAAAAGATATTTGCTTTATTAAAGCATTGTATTCAATCTGGCTTCTTCAGATATAGGGACTCCATTTACAAACAAAACCAAGGCTTAGCTATGGGCAACCCTTTATCCCCAGTTCTCGCAACATTTTCCTGAAAGATTTTGAAACGAAAGTCATATCGTCCTTCTCATTTAAGCCGAAACTTTGGAGACGTTATGTTGACGACATTTTCATTATATGGAGTCACGGACACACATCTCTCATGAATTTTCTTCAACATCTTAACAACCAGCATCCTAATATAAAATTCACTGACGAACTAGAACGAAATAACTGCCTTCCTTTCCTGGATGTAATTCTTAAACGATGCTCTGATAGATTTAAAATCTCTATATACCGAAACCCAACTCATACTAACAGATATCTGCACTGTCAATCTCATCACTTCCCACCACAAAAGCTCGGAACTATTTCTACCTTAGTACACAAAGTACAATCTCTTTTAAATGAACCAGATGAGCTCCAAAAAGAAATTAATCACCTTTCTCTTATCTTTAAACAAAATGGATATTCTGAAAAAACAATTAATTTCAACTGATTTCAAAGGTGTCATCTCAATCCCTTACATTAGTTCAGTCTCCAATAAATTGGCTAAAGTCCTTAAAAAATACAACATCAGGACGTTTTTCACTACACTCCCTAAAGTCCGTTCTCTTATAAGCCATCCGAAGCCTATTCATCATAACCTTAAATATCCAGATGTTTACAAGTTATGGTGCGACTGTAATATTCCTTATTTTGGACAGACTAACAAATCTGTTGAACTGCATATTGAGGAGCATAAGAGAGACATCTCCTATAAAAGATCACATACATCTGCGCTATCCAGTCATGTTCTTTTCTCTAATAACCCTCATGACGATCTACAGAGTCACTCAGTTTGCTGGGATAAATCCGAAAACATTTTTCGCTGTAGTGATGAGTTTGAAAGGAAAATCGTGGAGTCCAGAGAAATCCTCCTTA
Organism: Typopeltis vanoorti; assembly: GCF_054136105.1. Classification (NCBI taxonomy): domain Eukaryota; kingdom Metazoa; phylum Arthropoda; class Arachnida; order Uropygi; family Thelyphonidae; genus Typopeltis; species Typopeltis vanoorti. Next base: position 73,693,379 of record NC_143569.1, on the reverse strand, counting down.
ATCCTGAACATTTGAACAGCAATTTGAGTTATAACATCCCTGATAGCCATACTGCAGTTGTTCAATACTGGCGCTCACGAGAACCTGAAAGCACGCATACAACAAACAATAACACGTTAGATAAACGACTTGAAAAATGCAACACTACGTTTTTGTGTCAGTTATGTATTGCATTTTTTGCCTGTAATTCTCAGTTTTTTGTAACTTCAATTTTTTATTACTGTGTTCTACCTTTGGTGGATACCTGAAGAAGGCTGTAAAAAGCTGAAACTAGTTGTATCATTATATATATATATATATATATATATATATATATATATATATATATATTATATATATATATATATATATATATATATATATATATATATATATATATATATATATATATATATATATATATATATATATATATATATATATATATATATATATATATATATATATATATAATGGAATCAATTATATATATAATATATATATATAATTGATTCCGTGGATTCCAGAGAGGTTACATGCTCACATACTCTTGTTGAGGTATATTACATCGAAATATCAGTTCTAAGGTGAATTAGATTTTCTTTATATAAAAAAGACATTAACAGTTATTTTGACATGATACTGTATAAGAACATAACATCTGGAATGCATGTGGAAGAACATAACAGTTACTATAGGACAATATCATCTATTTACATCGGAGTGACAGCTGATTAATATTCGCACTGTTATGCACAAAGTTCTTTCTTCTCCCCTTTTTTTGTGGGGTAAAATGTCACTTCTATGTTGGAAAGTGGACTATGATGCAGTAGCATTGCTCAGCCAGGAGTTGATTCCGTGGATTCCAGTCTTGGTGGAAAAGATCTAAGGTGTTGTTTTGCGGTGGTGATGCTCGAGTAGGATCCGACTTCTCACCTGTTTGAAGGCTGCAAGGAGTTGATCAGCTGTCTCCCTCTGTGAAGTTGCTGTGCTGTCTGGTCTTGTGTGTCTGAGGTAGAAGCTGCATATTACCGCTTTAACAGTGATGAAGAGGTATTTGCAGAATGAATGATTATTTGACTCTGCATGGACGATTTTGAAATACTCCTCTTCTGTATGAAGACTACCACAAGGTGAGAGCTGCTGTTTCCCTAGACAAACCAATTAATTGGGTGTTGATTAGGCATTCCACATAGATATGCCGAACTGTTCCTGATCGGTAGCAGAACAGGCAGTTGTCTGAGACATATGAGTTAAATTTTCGCAATATAGTTGGAGTGGGTAATACTTTGTACCACATTCTCCACTGAATATCTGCGTCGGGTTTGATGGCTCTTGTGCGATACGGTAGGTTCCATTGAAATGGTGTTTGGTGGGATATGCAGGATTTTCCAATAAAGTGTTTTGGTTCGACTGGTATTATGGTAAATCTACAGCACTGGTATTAGAGTGCTGTAGATTTTGTTGGTGTTGCAGGGTGTAAGTTTCTTCGATGAATTATTAGTTTTTATTAAAAAAAAGGCATCGGATCTCTTGAATTTGGAGGGCTAAGCCCCTCTTCCGTTATGCTACCAGGCATTCCGGCTTGAAAAGCTCAGCCTGATTCCCGTATTCCAGGTTTTCGAGCGATTTTGGAAAGCGCCAGGTGAGGCTCGGAGAAAGAATGTTACCCAAGATCTTCACGCCTCGCCAGCTCCATGGAGGAAAGAAAATCTCTTTCTGAATGGTCAAGTTTCTTACCATCTTTCTGTGGAAGATGGGTTCCTTGAGGATTTCAGGAAGGGATGCTGTCTTCACTGTATGCTGGAAGTTTAGCTTCTTCCATCTTGGAAGGGCATCTTTGTAGAAGTTTGTTAGATACACTGGCACGTGCGCTGTTTTCATTCTTAAGGTTGTGGAGAGAGAGAGAGACCTCTAGCGGCAGAGGTGAAAATATGTTCAGCGGTGCATTTGTGTGCAATTTCCTGTTGTAGGGATTAAGGAGAAATCGAGTGCAGAACTTTGTTATCCTGTTGTCAATGGAGGTCAAATTTTGTCCTCCATCTTTGAGAGAAATACATAGCTTGGAGTAGGAAACCCAGTTTGTTTTGTTCAATATGAATCGATAGACGGTTGACTTTATTTGTTTGATGAATTTCACTGGTGGCGTGAGAATCTTTAGTGTATGCCAAAGGACACTGGTGGTTATTTGGTTGAAAATTATTGTTCCCCCTCTTGTGGAGGCAGAGGCTCGTATTGCTGCCCACTTTCCTAGTACCAGCGTGAATCGTTTATTTTGTCTTTCCCAGTTCTTATTCACATTAGAGGGCGTGTTTCCTAGGTAAATTCCCAGGTATTTGTTCCCTCTGCGGACCAGTGACCAGACATTGGGGAATCGGTTCGGTTTTTCCATTTACCACACCACAGTCCTGTGGTTTTATGTGCGTTTATTTTAGCTCCTGTGGCTGTATGGTATTGTTGGTATGCTGTTTATATGTTATGAAATTCCTCTTCTTTGCGGTCTATAATTGTAACATCGCCAGCATATGCTGTTAGGGTTATGGTTTCGTAGGAAAGTTTAGTACGGGATGCCCTAAGCAGCATTCTTAATCTACACAAAAAAGGCTCAATGGCAATTGTGTAGAGAAGACCGGAAAGTGGACAGTCTTTTTCAATACCTCTGCTATGGTACAGTTATAGTAAGTCTGTTGTTTATCTTCATGCAAATGTGTGCTTTGGTATACAACATCTTGATAGAATGAATGATGCCTGATCCAAAGCTGAAGGCTTTCAAGCACTTGAATAGGTATAGGTGTTCAATGCAGTCGAAAGCTTTTTCTTGGTCTGGTGTTACAAGACCCATTGATTGTTGCCGTTGGCTATGCTTATGAGATCCCTTATGAGGTGTAAGTTTTCGTGGATAGATCGTCCAGAGATTGAATACCTCTGATGCCTATTTATTATTTCGTACAGAGCGGGTTTAAATTTGTTGGCAATGGCTTTTGATATAATTTTACAGTCGGTGTTTATGATAGAGGTGGGTCTTCAGTTTCCTAATTTCATCGCGTCTGCTTTCTTTGGAATGAGTTTAATAACCGATGTTGTCATATTGAGTGGGAAGCCACTGGTATTCGCGTCGACATATACTCTGTAGAGAATAGGTCCAAGCTGTTCCCAGAAGGACTGGTAAAATTCAGTGGTGAGCCCGTCTATGCCAGGAGATTTATCTTTAGGTAAGGAGGTGCAGGCAGTTGTCAAATCGTGTAGCGTGATGGGGAGTTCTGTCTTACGCCTCGTTGCTGTGAAAGTTTTTTAACATCGGAGAGAATTATATTCGTGGCATCCATAGATGTTGAGTTTGCTTGGTGTAAATGTTTGTAGTACCAAGATATATAAGAGGATTTCGTCATGATTTTCTATGATATTTCCACTATCTGTTGTTATAGCAGATATAGTGGTTCACTCTTGTTGACACTTTTCCAGTGAGAAGAAATACTTTGTGGGTGCATCTGTGAAGTTAATGCGTTTGCCTCGTGCTCATATTAGTGCTCCTCTTGCAGAGTGCTCTAGGTGTGAGTGTCTGGCGACTTCTAAGGACTGATATTCCTCAGATTCCGGATGATATAATTGCTGTTGTTGTTACAGATTTTTAAGGGCTGAATGTTGATTCAAATTCCTCTGGTAACTATATTTTTGGCGAAATACCCTAACTTTGGATTTAAAGAGCGACCACCACTCGGAAATTGATTGCGAAGTAGGTATATCTCTGATGAGAGTTTCGATATAGTTTTTGGAAATTCTGAGATAATCTGTATCTTGTAGGCTGTTATTGAATATCCAGTATGCTCCTCCTTTGTGTCCGGTGTGTCTAGGAATGCAAATGCTCAGAATGATGGAATCATGGTCTGATGCATGGAATGGATGTTATGTGACTCTCCTTATATAGGATATTGTTAGCATGGATGTGTAGCATTTATCGAGCCGTGCCTGGTATATGACACTGACAAGAGCACCTTTAGCCCTCCAGGAGAATACATTCTCACGTGGGTGCAAGTGTCTGAAGGTGTCAGTCAGCTCGTAGTCATTTATTACATCCTGAAGTAGCTGAGCTAGTGAGTGTCGATGTTCTTGGCATTGTAGATCCAGAGTGCAGTTGAAATCCCCTGCCAGTATGAGGTGGTCATTGACCTTGTTGAGGGGGTTTCGGACGACCTTTAGTACCCGCACTGCAAGCTGTTCGCTTTGTGGTATGTATATATTAATAATATTTATTTTCTTTCCTTTGTGAGTTGTAATGAGTGCATATATTGCACACCCAGCAAAGGTATCGATTATTCATAATTTTAGAGCGCTGTTTTGGTGAATTCCAATGCTGACTCCTGATCCTTGACGTTGTATGGCAGGACAGTGGTGCATGGTATATGGCCAGTTTCTCCAGTGTTGATCTGAAGCTTTGCTGTTGCAATGGAGGTTAGTTTCCTGCAGCATAACTATTTCTGGCCGGTAGGTAAGGATATGCTGCAGGACCAGCCTGTTTCGCAGTGGTGTGGCACATCCTCACGCGTTTAGTGAGAGAAGGTTTATTGAGATGCTCATTATTTTATGTTTTTTTTTTGTGCGGTAATCCTCACTTCCTTTACGGATAGATACAGTGGGTAACTATCAGTAGGATAGTTACGCTGCCGCTGGGATTCAAGCCCGTTGATCAGGTAATATATTCTTTTCCTGAGATTGGTGGTTTTTCTTCCTCTTTTTCCTGTCAGAACAGATCTTAGTTCTTCCAGCTGGTCGATAAGACCACTGTTGTCGGCGGTGTAGTCATATGCTGTCAGCAGTTTTTGTGAAGAGCCTCGAACTTTTTTAAGAAAGCTCTGAAGCTGCTCATTTGTGAGTGGGCCTTCAGTGTGAGGAAGACCTGTGTTTCCAGTTTCCTCTTCATCATCTTAGATAGATAGATAGATATAAATATAGATATAGATGGATGCTCCCAAGGTGAAATACGTAATTAATTACTTCTCTTGTGAACCGTTCAAAAGTAAACTGTAATCAGAAATATCATGTCGTTAACAACCTACTCAAACGTTTAACAACCTCAGCCATGCAGACGATATAGTATTAATAGACTCATCTTCAGCCAAGGCGCAATAACTCCGATAAACCGGACCAAGCTGCAAAAATATATTGATTGACAGTTAAATATTCACTAATGTAGTACAAGGGTCCATCATTACAGAACACAACCAACCTTTAGAAAAAGTAGAAGACTTCGAATATTTAGGATCAGATATAAATAATACTGTAAATGTCATAATATTAAGAAAATATAAAGATCTCAATCAACACAGGAATCTAAGAAATCTATATCGCCCCTCATTAACTTGAAAACAAAAATTTTACTTTACAAAGCAACCTCATCATCATCATACGTATCAAGGATTTAGGCCTAGCATGGCCTGTTTCTGCCTTAGAAGTCATCGTTGAATCGTTTAAGAGGAAGTCCTGGTTTTCTTTTTCCTAATGGCTTGTACTTTAAGGCTTGTTTTGGTAATCTTTCTGTTTTCATTCTTTGAACGTGTTCCATCCATTTATGTTTATATTTTTTAATTTTTTCTATTACTGGTTCTTGGTTTAATTCTCTCATAATTTCTTCGTTAGTGATCAAATAGGGTATAGTTTGCAGTTTTTCTCATAAACTTCATTTCTGCTGTTGTTAATCTTTGTTTGTCTTTTTGTTTTATTGTCCAGATTTCGCTTTCACACATTAAGACCGGTAACGCTAATGTATTGTATACTTTTAGTCTGGTTTGTTTTTGAATTAGGTTTGGTTTAAATATAGAGTTAATTAATATATATTTTGTTATTTTTATATATTTTGTAATTTTTACGTTTATATCTTTTTCATTTTCATATGTGATCATACATCCTAGGTAGTTAAATGAATTCACCTGTTCTAAGATCTTGTTATCTATTACTATTTTAGTTCTTACTGGGTCCTTTAAAGGCTATAGTTTTTGATTTTTCCGTTGATATTGTCATACCATAATCTTTGGATATCTCATTTAGATCTAAAATAGCTTTTTGTAAGTTATCTTCAGAATTTGTAATTATTATTTGGTCGTCGGCAAAGAGGAGAGTGTTTAAGTTCACTGTAGGAGAAAGTTTAATTCCTTGATGTAAATTTTGATTCCATTTTATTATTATTTCATTTAAGTAGATATTAAAAAGAGTTGCTGAGAAGGGACATCCCTGTCGGACCCCTTGGTTTATTTCTCTGGTATATGATAGCTCGTTAATTAATCTTATTTGTATTTGATTATTTTCATATACACTTGTGATAGCTTTTAGGATATTATTTGGTATTTGTCTTTCTTTTAATATGTTAAATAATATGTTTCTTTTAACTTTATCAAATGCTTTTTCAAAGTCAATAAATGCAACATGTGTTTCTAAATTGTACTCTCTTCATTTCTCTATTATTAATTTTAGGCAAAAGGCTGGGTCTATACATGATCGTCCTTTTCTAAATGCATTCTGTTCTTCTAAAATAAAGTTTTCGGAATATTTCATTAGTTTGCTATTTAAGATTCTGCTAGATATATTTTGTAACAGGAATTTAGTATACTGATGCCTCTATAGTTTTTAGGGTCATCTTTGTTACCTTTTTTAAAGATGGGAATCACAATTGCTTTTTTCCATTCTATTGGGGGGGGGGGTGGATACCAGTTGTGTAAATTTTATTTAAAAATAATAAGAGTCTTTCTTTGAATTTTGTTCCTGCGTATTTGTATAGTTCTGAACCTAGTTTATCTTCGCCAGGTGATTTTCCGTTTCTTGTTTCTTTTAGGCTGATTTCAAAGCGACAAAGCAACCTAAAAGCAATAAAAACCATTCACTGCTTTAATACACCCTACTTAAGACTGTTACTCGGTTACTTTTGGAAGGATCATATTCGTAATTCGACTAGTTTAGAAGATCCTTAAATATTAGTTATCATGTTTAACCAGCGTATAAGCCTCTCAACAAGAATATTTTAGAAGAGGCAAACCAAAATCCTTGATTGAAACCCAAAGCAGATATCAACTTGATTGGCTTGGACATTACCAGACATCATCCTTCTCCATAATTTGATATCTTAGTTTTATACGCCCCTGAAATGACCAAAACGGAGAGAAAGGTCAACTAAAAACTTCTAGCAGTATGATAACCACCTTATCAGCACAGATACTCTCTCTCTCTCTCCACGAGAAATAACTCAACTGGACAGAGATGCCTTGAAAGCTACATATGTAATATTTAACTTTTTTCTTATGCCTGTTTATTTTAGCTCGTTTCCCATTTACAAATTGTAAACTGTAAATAAAACAGTTTACAGTTTACAATTGATGACGAACAACCGACTAGATAGCGTACCCTCTCCAACCAATCAGTTGTGGATTCGAAACTCGCAATAGGCATAGGTGTTTGTAATTGTTATTAGGTGACAGACGAATTTCTTCGTCTGAAAATTCTAGAATTCGAGGAAAAAGTAAAGACGTATTGCAGCCGGAGATGGCAATTTAGTTTATGCTGATTTACATCATCATGATAACATTTAGGTAATTTTATTATCATTTTCTTTAATATAATTACTCAAAAGTGCACCTATGATCTTAAACTAGCTTAGTAAACGATAACAGCGTACAAAATATCTTTCCTATGTAGGAAAGTGGAGTCATTTTCAAAATACACGTGTATTCAATAACTGAGACACCTCATCTTTCTGAATGCTTTCATGTATGTGTGTATATACCTACATGAAAGCATGGTTAATGTCTGGGTGAACTGTTAATAGTGCTGGATCATCTGCGTATTGATATATTTGACTTAGTGTGACCAAGTTTTGAATGTCATATTTATGTATATGTTGAGTAGTGTGGATAAAAATATTGCTCCTTGAGGGACTCCATGCAGGATCTCTATTCTCCAGCTGTGATGTGTGCCTACATTTGCGTTCTTGTCTGGGAGATATTTCCTGAACCATATGCAGTGTCCCTATATTTCGGACTGAGCATAGTTTAGTGCGCAGTATTTCATGATCAAGTGTGTCAAACGCTTTAGTTAGGTCAAGAAGTACAATGGGAGGGTCTCCAATTTATTTTTATCAAGAGCTTATTGAGTACGTTTGTAATGTCCTCACATGCTAAACATGGGAGGTGTATTTCTGTCAGCCGTTTTGTATTATTGTGTTTATTACTTTCTCAAGAAGTTTAGAAATGAGAGGCAAATGTGTCTGCAGCTCTTAACGTCGTATCTTTTCCTCACTTTCTAAATAGGTGCAACTATCGCAGTTTTAGTTGTTTGGGAATAGCGCCGGTGTCGAATATCATGTTCAAGTTTCAGAAATACAGGATTTATTTGTTCAAATTGTGTTAAGGGGTCTGTAAGTCTGATTTTGTCAATTCCCGGATTCGTCTTTCGCTTCAGTTGTGAGAGAACATCTTTCATTTCCAATTTGGATGCGGGAGGAAAGTACATTGTTTGCTGTTGACTTTGGGTTAATAAGTTTATGTTGGGTCCAATGAGGAAAGTATCTTTTTAAAAATTGTGTGATGTTTGCGAAGGCATAGTTAAATGATTCTACGAGTTCCTCGTGGTTCTTCTTGTGACTGAAGTTTTTGGTGATAAACTCTTGTGGGGAGGTTTTCCTTTTTCGGCTTAATTAAATGTAGACATGACTCCTTCATATCGGCACTGTACTCCGCGAGTAACTGAAGGTAGTGGTGTCTTTTTTGCGCTCCTAATTTTAGTAGTTGGTTTCTTGTGTTTTTGCATAATGTTTGTAGGTAAATGTTGTTGGTTAAATTTTTTACTCCCCTCCGTAGGTTGAATTTTTTACTCCCTTTTATTGCAATGCTGTTAAGGATGTCCCCATTTTCCCATGAATTATGCTAAACATTATGCTTGTCTCTTATTACTTGGGTGTTTTGTTGCCTTCCTGTATATTTCTGTAAACAGGAATTTGAGACTGTCGTACAAAGTTATTGTATCATTTATATTAAGTGGTTTGTTTCAGTTGGTGTCATTTATTAGGTTATCAGCGATGCTTTTTTACTATGATTGGAGAGGGCTGTTTCTTTGGTGGAGTTGTGCAGCGTGTAGTAGATGTAAAGATGGTATTGTGGAATCAAGTTGCGATAAAGTAGTGGTCAGTGATTTTAGTGGTGATTAACTGATGACGTGTAGGTGTTGATAAGAGCCCGTATGTTGATGTGGTCTATGCATGATTGTGTTAGTGAGTCGTTCTGTATTTCTTCTCTTGTTTTCGTGTTTATGGTCTGGATTATGTTGAACTGACTTAATTTATCAAGATATGTATTAGTTGTTGGAGAGCCACGGTCAAGTATGTTTATGATAATGTCACTTATTAGACTAGGGTTATCTGATGTGCGTTGTTGATGTCATTTACCCATGAAGAAAGCTGAGCGAGTTTCTATTTATTGGTCTGTATATTGTGTTTATCACGTATTTTTGGTAGTGTCTGTCGTTAGTCATGATTTCCAAGAGTTTCTGCGTGTTCGAACGTGGTTATGGCTTCGGTCACACTGTGCTTTTCATTTACAAAGCGATAATGCCAATGAGCATAATTAACTGTGTAAGTCAGTATTTCCTTTTGGTACTTATGTTAGTGTGTAAAATGGCGAGTTCAGAATTTGTATACATATTGTCCATCCAATTATTTAAAGATTCGAAAACAACACAGTTAACATTTTCCTGCTGAATATGTTCGGCGAGATTTATTGTAGCCATGTTAGCGTGAGAAATGGTGTAGAACTTGCTCTCTATAAGACAGATGGGTGAGGGATTAGGCACTACATTGGAAGACTGGTTAGATCGGATTTGCATAAGATTACATGAATGCGGATATTTTTGTCCTTTCGCAGAAGGACCTGGGAATCCTTAGTCCATAAAAACTTAAAGTTTTTTCTGTTTTTGTTCTATTCCTTGCTTCGTGCAATATACTTTTGTAATATGGGGTCAAATGTTCTGTCATTTAGATTGGAGTTGAGGGTTGCCTGTTATTGACGATTGACGTTGTTGGATTTGCCTTTTTGCTTGCAGCAGATACAATCTCTGAGGCTTTTATTGATGAAGTGTGCGATCGCTGATGGTGGCCTCTTATGTCGCTGTGGTCCTCGATTTATGGAGGTGAACTCTGTGGTTGTGACCGGTAGTTGTACCGGTTGATTGTATTAGAGTTCAGATCTGGCACTACTTTGGATATCCCATCAGTTTGCAGTTCTTTCTGCAAGGCATTTTCTATTTAAGATTGAGGTTTTCACTTCTTCAGAGTGTGCTGCTCTTCGATTACAGCTGACAGATTAGATTTTATAGCATAAATCTAAGCACTTCCAAACACTTCTTCTATCCTATCAGTGTTGTGTTTTAAGTAGTGTTCATACTCTTAAAATGTTTGGTCGATTTGCTCATGTAATAATTGTTTCTTTTATCATATGTTATTATTTAAAAAAAATGACATTGGAAAAGGACTTTCTTTCCTGTAATTCACTGTGTTTGTCTGGCGATTTCTTTTTTTTTGGGTGGGGGGGGGGGCATTCTGGTGCGTTTAGTTAATCATTTTGCCTTCCATTTGGAACACTGGTAAAGTAGCCTTTGTGGACAACCTGTTGTTGTGTCCTATTCTTCTTATTCTATTCTATTAACTTTCTTATACTTTATATCCTGCCAACTGCGCCATTTATGTTGTGTCCCATTTTACGATTTTTATTCTATTTTATAATTTCCTCTTATCTATGTTCTTCTATTATGTACGCACGAGATATCACCAAAACTTTTACTAATACTTAAATTATTTCTCCCCTTAGTACCCCTAATATTTGTATTTATACTGCGCCTTTTGGGATATTTAGTTTAAGATATTATTTTCAAAAACAAGGAGATAGAACTCAAATATATCTGAAAGTGTAACTATGTTGCAGTCGTGACACTTTATCTCGTTTCTTAACACATTCATTTCCCCGTGATTAGGTTCGTATTTTTCAAGTGGTGCATTGGACAGCAATTTCAGACAACTCTTTTATCATTGAACAAAGGTTTATTAAATTCCTTAACATGGTACAATTCAATTTTTGTGATTACTCAATTTAATGCTACTATGTAATATAATATTACTTACAAACTAATATTAGCTTATTACAAGTAATTAGGCTATGATCCTATAATGAGTATTACGATCATGCCGCCATAACAATTCAACACATAAATTCACTTGACATGGACAAATAAGATTAATTCACACTATTAACTATTCAAACTTAAGTAGATTAACTAAACCCTTTTCTGCACTAACACACTACTATGACATTTTAACCTTCCAATACATTAGAATAGACATGCAAAATTCTCAGGACACTTAATTTTTTTCATAATATTAACACTAGCCAGCTTACTTTTAATATATTCTGTCAGATACTAAAGTCCTAGTATAAAATTTTCCTTGGTCACTTCAACAGTTCCGTATTAGAATAATGATACTTATCACAGACAAATTTTTTTAGTTAACATTAGATATATTTTACAGTACCTTTCTTCCTTGGGTTTTTCATATGGACTTTTACCTTCTTCTGATTGAACTATCTTGATATAACCTCACCGATAATCTGCTTCTCCTACGTTCTTTTTGGAATTGAATTAGGCTTACGCTGGCTTAACTTTTCGTAACTCCGAACACACTTTGAATCATCTATATATCGGCTGTGTAATTCGCCACGTGGACATCGATTCCTTTACTTCTTTCCCCTTCTCGTAGTTGTCACTGAAGTTGAAACACAAAGAATATCTTTCTTTTCCTCGACTATATGGCATTCTTCGCTTCTCACATAGGAAATACGGAACCGAAATTCCGCTCACTTTCGTTTCCGTATTGTGACGTCTGAGATATAACTCCACTATCGCCACTCAGGAAATCACCGTGAAATCCCTACGAAAGAGCACGCGAAGGGCTCCCTTGGAACAGAATCAAAACCAAAACCAAAAAAAGCCTCGTGGGGGGAGGTTTCCAACCCTCTTATACCTGTTCTCCTAACGGCACTTTTTCTAACTTCTTTTCTCCGCCCCCTACTTGTTTTTACTTCACCGACCAATTAGGGCGGCGTGTTTCGTCCCAACGTCCTTTGATCGGCGAGCCTGTAACAATGTCTCAATCCGGGAATCGTCCCCAAGCGATAGTCTGTTGTTTTCTTTTGCTAGTCTCTAATTTCATCCTCTTTCCAAAATTTCTCTATGAATTCACTTAATATTTTAATCTCTAGCCTCTCACATACCATCTTTTATGACTAATCCTTTTCTGTCTTATTTATTTAACTTTTCTTATTTAGATCATATCACAATATTAATATATTCTTTCTTTTGTTAGTTAGTTTAACAAAACCTTTATATTTTATATATTTTATTGGATGCAAGAATCTTTCTTTTTCTTTTAATTAATTCAACTATTATCTTTTATGCAGGGTTCTAATTTATCTTATTTATTCTTCATGTTACACCATGATAGCTGAGAATTCTATATTTTCAAGATATCAGGTGTAACACTGTGAACTATGGTCCTTCCACTTCTTCATACAATGGCTCGCAGCACTTGTGATAGGAGTTGGTGTGAGAATTTGACCTTGACTCTCTTTTTGACCTTTGAGCCAGACTTCTGTTGAATCGTTAGCAAGGGGAGTTTGCCCTGTCGTTGGGCAGTATGGCAGTTACTTCGCCATATAATAATAATTATAATAATAATAATTATTATTATTATCAAACTTTGCAAAAAATTTGAACTGAAACGTATTATTATTTAAAGTGTAACTATGATTTATGCAACTGTAAATTATTACTTATGATTATTATTAACAAGAGAAATAAATCAATGATTATGAAAATTAGAACGAAGTTATTTAAAATCTGTACCGAACCACATGTACGAGTTGTAAAATGTAGCACATTTTTGTCAAAATTGTAGATGGTATATGCATGTAATTACATTAATTTGTTTAAGGGTGTTTAAAAGAGTTATTATTATTATTATTATTATTCGATGTTAATTAATATATTCTTTTATTTTCAATTAGCATTGGTAAGAAGAGGAAATGAAGATGTGGAGAACCAAGAGAAAAATGTGGACAACATTTCTGCAATGGATCAGTTTTAAAGGAGCCTCCGTAGCTCAGTCGGTATAGACGAACCCTTTTAGTCGGAAAGGCTTAGGTTCGATTCCCGTTAGTGAAGTGAGGAATATTTATCGGTCTCTTTCGACTAAAGGTGAGTTAGCCGGTCTTATACAGAGGTAGGGTTTTTCATTTTTTTCGTCCTCCTAAACAGGCCAACCGTCTCCGTGAACACACATGGATTACAGTTATGAATACGTTCCAGCCATGTCCTGAGCTCGGATAAAATTGGGGGCTTAGGGAAAGCAATGGTGAACTACCCTTTTAAAATCTCTCCAGGAATACTTTGTGGGCAATGCCTACAAAGTTACCTACGGTCGTAAACGACTGAAAAGGGAAAATCAGTCTATAACCTGTTTTCGTTTGATAATTTGATATTCACTCATTATTACATTCCAGGAGTAACTAAGACTGACATCGCCTAAACAACAGAGTTTCTTCGCTTCTAATGAATTCTTTTAAGTTCTACCTCGGATGGCACTCGGTTCCTTTACTCTCGTACAGATAAATAAATAAAAATTGTTTAATCTCGTTACTTCAAAAATGGGCAGGGATTTTAATTTTATTCCATTTATAAATAACATTATTTTAATACAAATATTGCAATTCTAGTTATTATTATATTCATTTTAAAATTATTTAAAGTCATAACTTATATTATTTCTTTAGATACTCTTTTTACATAGGTATCTAAAGGCATCTAAATTTACGTTATATTCATTAGAAGTATATTGATTAAAATTAAAGTAAAAGTACTGATTAAGAATTAATATGTTCAAGAAAGAAATACTCTGGACATTAAGAATACACGCTGTACATCGGTACCAGTTTTGCAACCAAACATCTTAAAGTGACATGTTATGAACCACGAGTCAACTTTAGTCCTTGTGCATTTGTGGAATTCTGGTGTGTGACGTGCACTTGATTCATCAATGACCTCACTTTCACTCGAGATAGACTGAATAAACTCGTACTGAACATTTAGGGACTTGTGAAATATCCTCGTGAAAAGGTTGAATCGAATTACCAACAAGAGTGTTCCGTAAATGTTTAGTATACACTTGTTGGGAACAATAAATGCGACTATAGGTTGAGGAAGGGGGAGGATGTATGTATTCAGGCAGAAGGCAAGTTTTGACAAAAGTAATAGTCATTTGATGCCAATTTCTTGAATTAATTGATTTTGCAACTTAAGAACAAGGTTTTGCATTATATTAGGTTCAGAATGTGAAAACTAAAGTTCAAAAAATATTATTCCATCCATCTGGCTTTTAACAGGCACTTAAGCATCCATAGCCTTTCAAATATCGTTGGACTTCCCAACCGTAATACGAGAATAGGGCGGTTACCTCTATGCCTCTAAGTTGCTGTCTATAATTGCGTGTGTTCTATTGGGCGGTTTGTCTTTTTTGAGGGACGAAAAACTCGATTTTCCGGGAGAAAAAATCCTCTACCTCCGTATGAGACTGGCTAACTCACTTTTAGTGAAAGAGACCAGATAAAGGTTCCTCATATCAGGGACAGGAATTGAACCCAGGTCTTTCCGACCAAAGGGTTTCATCTATACTGATTGAGCTACGGAGGCCCATAAAATTATTATTATTATTATTATTATTATTATTATTATCAGTAGTAGTAGTAGTAGTAGTAGTAGTAGTAGTACACACAAACCTATGACAAACCCCCTCTCAAAAACCATCACTACAAGAACAGAAAGAAACAAACACACCATGTCTAAATCCAACCCTATTTGTACAAAAAAAAAGAAGAAGAAAAAAAAGTTAAACTGTAATAGCAGTTGAAGTCTTCCAAGCACGTACCAACAAACAGTAAAATCAACACCTGGCTTGTGACCAGTATAGGAACATAACCAAGAAACCATCACCATCTATTATCTATTATCTTCCTCAGATAAGTCTGCTAAGCTTCGAGGAAGAAATTATTAACTTGCAAGTATCTGTTAATCACAATTGTAACATGTTATAAATATTATATATATATATAATTATTACAGCATCTATGTATGCAATTCATCTGAGACATAAAAAATAATAAATAAATAAATAAATAATTTATTATTGTTATTGTTATTATTATTATTATGTATATTCTATATTCAAAAATTGAGTATAATCTTTATTGTAAATAAAGTCACTCAATATGTTTAAAAAAAATTATTATTATTGCAAATTACAGAAAAAAAGCGATAATAGCATTAATATAACATTACTATTTAACACGAAAAAATAATGCAATAAATTATTCTTATTATTAAAAAATTATGTAAATAATTAGTTACACTGTATGTTTATGAGAATTAGGAATATAATATTTTAACTGCATATGTGTAAATACTGTTGTATGATCACACTTTCTCAAACTTTGAAAAAATAAGTAAACTACAACATGTAATATAATATAACTTGTGTAACTCTGAACCATATAATTGTAAATTATTACTGCAAACAAACTATGTTATCATCATTATTATTGAAATCTCATTATATGTAGCACTTAGTGCTGAACCTTGTAAAATAATGTACCGAATGTCACTCAAGATGATAATTGCATATATGTAAATATTTGTGAGATCAAAAAAAAAAGTATTATTATTATTATTATTATTATTATTATTGAACTTGAAAAAAAGTAGAAGATTTCAAAACTTGAATAGTGAAATATGAGCCTTCGCAGTCGGCTTCGCTGATGCCTTTGATTAGAAAAGTCTGGATTCGAATTCCGTCTAGGACGCCAAGAATCTTTTCACAGCGTTTCAGGAGAGGGTGAGCTAGGCCGTCCCACAAGGGGATGGCAGGGTTTAGCCTCCCAAGAACTCTGTTTTCTCATCATACGAAACAGACAAACTAAACAGAAGAACACACGCAACTTAATACATAGAATTCTACGGGAATAGAGATTAACCAACATCTTCCGTCAGACAAGTTTCCAAGCCTGTGAGGTCTACGCAATAAGCTTAACACAAGAACGAAGGAAGGAAATAAAAATGTCACACTTTCTTGCAGAACCAAAATGACATTAAAGCAACTGATATAACGACGAGAAAAAACATATCTTAACACCCTTTAACCCCAATGTTTCTTCAAATCGTAATGATTTCTTCCTTTTCTTTCTTGTGGTTATATCAGTTGCTTTAATATCATTTTGGTTCTAAGTGTTTACAGAGCTTTTCATCCCCCCACCCCTTCATACATACATACATATATATATATATATATATATATACAGGGTGTTCGGGATAAATTTGACAGTTTCGTAAGGAAAAAGAAAATCTTCTTTGTATCTATTAAATTTAATGAATTGACAAAAAAACATTACAGGCAGAGTTAATTACAATACTATCAACAAGATTTACTCAAAATAACCACAATTAGCATCGATCACAGCTTCAATTCTGCTTCGGAACCTCGAACAAGCTGATGCTACAGTCTCCCTGGGAAGGGCCGCAAAAACTGTTTTAATTTTATCCATTAACTGGGCTTTTGTATTACTGGAAGTGCGATTGGTGTCTTTTTCAACTGCGCCCCATACAAAATAATCCATGGGGTTAAGGTCTGGGGAGTTTGGAGGCCAAACATTTGGACTGGTGAAGTCGTAGAAATTTTCAGACAACCATTTTTGACTTTTCCCAGAGGTGTGGCAAGGGGCCGAATCCTGCTGCCATACATACGGCCTACCATTGCCTACCCTTGTTATCCAGGGCTTGACTACAGTTAGCAACTCCACGAACAAAGCCCGAATTCCAATGCCAGGGTTCTTCAACACCTGTTCCTGCAGATTTGCGAGGAATTCTGCTGTACGAACGCAATCAGATCGTCTGCTAGGGATCTTTCTTCTTGCTACATCCTCGTAGTCACCATTGCAAGTCTCTGGTTCATGCCTGATTGTTTTTACTGTATTCAGGGAGCATTGGGCAGCAGTCGTAATATCCTTATTTTGATGGCGGGCACGAATCATCATGATACAAGTTATTCTCTTCCATGATTCAGGTGGGTTCCAGCTATCCATCCTTTCTGACATCTTGTATATGAATGAAGAAGGGTCCAAACTTTTAAATGAAGAGAAGTGTGTGTTAATACATGTAACTTACGGAAAAATATAATTAATTATAAATATGTCAAATTTATCCCGAACACCCTGTATATATATATATATATATATATATATATATATATATATATATATATATATATATATATATATATATATATATATATATATATATATATATATATATGTTTTAAATTCCATCATCGAACAGGGTTCGAAACCAAGTGTTCTCTGTAGAATGGAAAACGTCGTGAGAGCTTAAAATGTTCTTTATGCTTAACAGTATTGCGCTGCTTGAGACTTCTTTATCACTTTCTCGAGTATTTGTTGTCATTCAACTATTTACAAACCACTTACAGATATGGCTCTTATTATCTCCGTTTTCTTTCAACTCAATTGCCTCAACCAAGCTGGATTCAGTTATCAACGCTCATCTCAGTTATGAATCTTCGGAATATCTTTCTTTTTCACCCCTTTTTTTACCCCTTGCTTATTCAAGAAAAATAAATAATAAATACATACTAACTTAAAAATCCGCTTACAATCTAAACGTTGAAGTGTCGCATGAACAAAATAAATGCGATATTTCTTATTAATGCGATACTTATGTAAGATTAAACAATTTCTAAAATATAATACCAAATCGCTTGCTTTTGCAAATGCAATGAGAATGTGTTCTCCATATCAAAGGTCATCAATATCACTGTTGAATGGATTCAAACTAACACTAAACTTAATGGATTGTTTAAAATTACTCGTGGAAAAAATCCGATGTACAGTACGAAACCTAAACTACAGGATGAATGGCATTGCTACTACAGGTCGCCCACAGATTCCAGGTCCTTCGACACTTCTGCATATGTCAGAAAAAGGAGAATCCATTCCGATAATAGGGTAATCAGTCCGTATTGTGGGATGAGTTGTTTATTATTACACGTCGGAAAATTAACTCTCTTTTATGACCATTGTAGTTAACTATGTTGCTTGTATAACAGTTAGAAAATTTTACCTAAAAAGCACGTGATATCGCGTGTTGGCTACCAATTCATACGTCCTTCATTTCTTTCTCTCATTCAGGATGAATCGACTATTCTTGGCAAGACGCCAAGCAGAGACCTACAAACTGTGGGCGAACTAAAGCACAC